>NC_084659.1:13518643-14118643 GCF_019802595.1 Syngnathoides biaculeatus | reverse complement strand
AAGTGGGAGAACTTCAAATCTAGCAGGGTGTTCAAAATCTCATTTTCTTCACTGTAAGATGGCTCCAAATCCCTTAAAGGTTGCACAGGTGAAAATAAAGCTCGCATAAAGCCATTGAAAGTGTTGCAAATGAAGACACTTAAATCACCCCAAAATTTCGCAGCTTGAATTCAAACTGCCGTAAATCTTCCAAGAGTCAAGTAGGTTACAATAAAAGCACCATAAATCCTTCAAAAGTTAAAAAAAAAAAAAGAAAAAAAAAAAGGTTCAAAATCTGCACGTCATGGAGCCCACCTGCCCGTACGCAAATACGGTGGCGTTGTAGCCCTCGAAGCAGCCCTCGATGAGACTCTCGGCGCAGCGGCCGTAGACGGCGTCCTGCTGGGCGTCCATGTCGAAGACAAAGTCGTACGTGAAGGCCTTGTCCTTGCCCAGGACCACCTGCGGCTCCCCCGGCGTCACGTACGTGCAGATGTGGCAGCCTTCGATCTTCTCTCGGGCCAACTGAGGGCGAATCCTGTTTGCGGAAAGCCAAGACAAGTCATGACTTGACCAGCTACTTTTTTAATATGTCTGCATTTATAAGAACTGATAACTGTATAGACACCCGATTGTACGTACAGTTGCTTCTACGATCATTTACGACAAATACATATGTCATTCAAGACTTACTGAAGTTGTGACTGTACACAGACACAATTAAATACAAAAATAAGACAAGAATGAAATAAAAAATTTAAAAATTACAATTAAAGTAGTGACCCAAATATAAACTTTAAAAAAAAATGAAAAACTATGTTCAATAACTAATTGTGAACAAATTAAAACATAAGATAAAAATTTAAAAAGCTACAATTAAAGTAGTCACCCAAATATAACATTTTTAAAAAATGAAAAATTATGTTGAATCACTAATTGTTCACAAATTTGAATAACTTTACAAAAAAATAAAACATAACATAAAAATTTTAAAAATTACAATTAGTAACCCAAATATAAACTTTAAAAAAATGAAAAATCATGTTCAGTCACTAATCAACAAATTTGAATAACTTTACAAAAATAAAACATAAAATGAAACTTAACAAAATTACAATTGAAGTAATAAGCCGAATATAACATTTAAAAAAAAAATCAAAAATTATATTCAATAACTAACTGTTAAACAATTTGAATAACTTTACAAAAATTAAAACATAAGATAAAAATTGAAAAAAATAAAGTAGTGACCCAAATATACAATTTTTAAAAATAAAAAATTATGTTCGATAACTAATTGTAAACAAATTTGAATAACTTAGAAGATTACAAAAATTAAAACATAAAATATATTAAAATGATCATTTTTAACTCAATGGACAAAACAAAGGTAGTGATCCAAATCTAGACTGCCATGTTATTAAATTACATATATATTATCAAATATAGATGTAGATAAAAAAAAGAGTCAATAAATAAAAATAAATAGTTGTTCTACAATTTCCTGAAAGTGAGTATTCTAAAATAATAATGCATTTTAATGCTGATTATTTAAAAAATGAGAAGTACCTCCCGAAGCTTGTGATTTACTTACCCCCCCCAAAAAAATAATGCAATGCAAAATAATTTGAGACTTTTGATGCCTCGTATATCCATAACACAGCTACTGTACAGTATAATAATCGATATTAAATGATAGAACTGAAATTAACCGAAGGCCACAAAATCAGACGAGAAGACTTTTCTTGTTTTTTTTTTTTTTGTGAGCTACTGCATAACAGAACAGCCACGAGGCATGTCGAGCAAGTACTGGGCTTCAGTATTTCAACTCGCGCACACCTCACAGTGCACTCGCTGTTCACGAGTCGACCGAACCCGCCCTGGATTTCATTACTAATCCCTCTGTTTGCGTTGAGACATCATTTCCTGCCCAGTTAAACCCGTTGCCGCTCACTCGTGAAGCCACTGAAAGAGAAAATGGAACTACTTGATTCATATTTGGACATATTAGAGGTTTTAACCGTTGGAAACAAGTTGGACCCCTCCCCCCCCCGAGAAGGTTCGGATGTTCCATAGCGTGTTTGTGTGCACATACGGGGGCACGTTGCACAGACACTCTTGTGTCCATGGACACATGAGCGGTGTTCTGCCTTGAAAAGACTCCCCCATTCATTAGAGCGGCAGGGAAACAGTCTGAATAATAAATGAAGAATAATAAAAACATACAAATACATCAGCTCCTCAGTCAACTGAAGTTATTAATATTCTTCGTAGGGGACAAAAAGTATATTCCTGTGAGTGTTCTGACAGTCTAGATGTGCTGCTCACCCATTTGTGTTCAAGTTATCGGTTGTTTGAAGTGACATAACATCAATCCATCCATTTTCTTATCCGCTTTCCTCACGAGTGTCGCGGGGAGTGCTGGAGCCAATCCTAGCTGTCAACGGGCAGGAGGCGGGGCACACGCTGAACTGTTTGCCGGCCAATCGCAGGACACATGGAGACAAACAGCCGCACTCGCAATCACACCTAGGGGCAATTTAGTGGGTCCAATTAATGTTGCATGTTTTTTGGAATGTGGGAGGAAACCGGAGTGCCCGGAGGAAACCCACGCAGGCACGGGGAGAACATGCAAACTCCACATGGGGGGGTCTGGGATTGAACCCGGGACCTCAGAACTGTGAGGCCAACGCTTTACCAGCTGAGCAACTTTGCTATTTGTTAGCCAAATTATGGGGATTCCCATTGTGTGTTAGCATTACGCTAGTGGACTTTAAGTTATGTGGTAGTTTCGTAGTTTTCGATTCCGATATCAACGACCGCCATCTTTGAAATAAAACATTCTATTCACGGATAATTTATTGGTTAATAGGTAATAGTAAATCAAATATGGTATGTTTTAATTTAATCAAACATCCAATAGACTCTGCTAAATTAAATTTCTTGACAGCTGGATGGCCATCTTTTCATTCCGGTTCAACCCAAAACAGTTTTGTTTTGTGCTCCTCCCTCCACCCCCAGGCGAGACAAACCCCCCGACCCACCCGCCATGGGCTAATCCGCCTTTTAGGACACACACACAGGCTCCATGTCTAATGTTTTATCCTCGGAAATCGAAAACCGTTGCACCCTTGGCGCTCACCTTGGCCCCCGAGTGCACTGCGAGACAAGTCGCATTTCATACGAAATGTACTTCAGGCAAGAAGAAAAAACGAAAAAAAACAGCACACAATGATCAAGATGTCATGTAAAAGATGAAGAAAACGTTCATCTTTCATTCAACTGTGAAGATGGAAGAAAAAAAATGCACAAGATGAAAAGATTTGAGGTCGTAATATTGGTAAGTTAGTTAAAAGTTGTTTTGGGGTTTTTTTTTTACCTTTTTTAAACTAACATTGGTTCATTACAATGGAGTTCAAATAATTTATTGTACATAAAAAACAGGTTTATAAACAATTTTACAAAATAATTACACAACTTATTATAAATAAATAAAAACAGTACAATAGTTTTAGCTCTAATGTAAATTTTAAAAAAATGTACAAGTTGTGCTAAATAATTCATTGATTGTAAATAATAGAAAATATATATTTTTTCTTAATTATGGAAAACTTCAAAAATAGTATGGTCATGGGTTAATGTAGTTTTGGGAACTAATAAAAATCTTGAAAAAATTATTTTATTTCAAACTCAAGGCCCGGGGGCCAGATCTGGTCCGCCGCAGGATTTTATGTGGCCCGCGAAGAAGCCAAATCGAGAGCAGCAATTTCCGTGATACCTTTAAAAATCCGTATCAAAATTTGAAATTGTCATATTTCATAAATGACAAAGTTGTTGTGTTACCAAATTTGAACAGTTGAAAAACACATTACCCTTGATTTCTGACTCCAAAACTAGTTCATAAATTAATGTAAATACGACGAGATGATTCAGTATTTTTGTCCCATAGTCAGAACAGCCCTCTGAGGGAAACCGTCACAACAACGTGGCCCGTGAGAAAAATTAGTTTGAAAGCCCTGTTCTCGGCTCACTGATGGTACACATGCCTGACTTTGGTGCAGGCACCGTGGGATTGATTCCCGCTCAGTCACGGTGTCGATATCTCCCCTGCGACTGACTGGCGACCGGTTCTGGGTGTAGTCCGCCTTTCGCCCGAAGCTAGCTGGGACGGGCTCCGCCTCTCCCGTGACCCTTGTGAGGATAAGCGGCTTGGATAATGAATGGATAATTTGTTCTTGACAAATAATTTTTAACATTTGAAAATGATACTACATAAGTTTCAAAAACACTTTTTGACATTTTTTTTCCCACCCCCACATCTGTGAATGACGCAGCCCTTGACTGAAAAAAATTCACCCTGTAGCCCGACCGCACCAAAAATGAAAGCGCCGTCAAGTCGCGAGCGCGCGCACGGTTTTTGTCTGCGAGCTTCCAGCGCTCGGGCTCATTATCGCGATTACAGGTGACGTGACCGATGGCAAGGCAGACCCAAAAAAAAAAAAAAAATGGAGGAGGAAAATCTTTCATTGTGGCAGAAATGAGGAGATGCTGGTCAACCGTGTGGCAGACAAGGTGCATATTGAAGCACTGCCCGCAGGGGGGTGCGCACTTTTGCACATGATGACGTGCACCAAAGTGTATTAAAAAAAAAACACCTCTAGGTCCAAAACAATCTTCCTGTTATGTAACAGCGCCATGCGAAGAGTGGGGCCTTTTCATCGGAGTACTATTTGCGAGTCCTGTCCGAGATTTGGGGATGACATGGAGGGTTCTGGAGAGTCGCTGTCGCGACCCAGACTAGAGCAGAGTCATACGGGTGGAGCAAAAAAATAATAATAATAACACTGTTAAAAAAGCATGACATTTCAAATGATGTATTTGGAGAGAATAACAGCTCCGTTTCTTCTCCCGAATGTTATCAAACAGCCTCAACAATATCGCACAAGTCAAAAATAAAATTACTGTTAAAAACCTGCACAGGATAAAACTACCACTGAAACAAATCCCAAAAAATAATAATAATAAAAAAATGTAAAAAGCCCAAATGACGCGCAGGGGAGTAATAGAGATAACGCAGCGATAAAACATAAGAAACCAATTAACTTCATATTTTTGGGATCAAAGTACATTATGAATGATTAAAAAGGTGTAATATTATGAGAATAAAGTCATATTTTCTGAATTTTGCATTCTTGTGAATGTTGATTTCGTAAAAAATTCTCATTAGCGTCATTTCCGGCCTATAAGCCGCGACTTTTTTCCACACGCTTTCGACCCTGCGGCTTATGCGGTGATACGGATAATTTGTGCATTTTTGTCCTCACGGCCGCAAGGGGGCACTCGAGTGGAAAAGGTAAGAGTGACACTGGTGGAATATATGTGCCGAGGAACTGCCTTTTACCGCTCCGGCCTTGTTAGCGCTGCGCTAGCGTGTTACTGCCGTGTCTCAGTGATTTTTACCGGTATGTTTTTTTTTTAACCAGCCCTGTTAGCGCGGCACTAGCGTTAGCCTTAGCGTGGCGGCGCTAGTATTAGCACGACGGCGCTAGCGTTAAACTCTGTGTACCTTTCTTTCTTTGTACATAATCGACATACATAACTACAAATAACATAACTACCACAAAATATGCTTGAGTTCAATTATAATCGTCACAGAAATCCCATAACGCAGCTGTGTGTTTTGAGCAATTTGATTGGACAACGCTGGTTCGGTGACGCCATTTACCACCTATGGCCAAAAATGTGCAGTGACAAGAAAATACGGATATGGCCGCTAAAATCGATCCATCCATTTTCCTTGCCGCTTATCCTCATGAGGGTCGCGGGGAGTGCTGGAGCCTATCCCAGCTGCCAACGGGCAGGAGGCGGGGTACACCCTGAACTGGTTGCCAGCCAATCGCAGGGCACATCGAGACACACAGCCGCACTCGCAATCACACCTAGGAGCAATTTAGAGTGTCCAAATAATGTTGCATGATCTTGGGATCGAACCCGGGTCCTCAAAACTGTGAGGCCAACGCTTTTACCAGCTGAGCCTGGAAGCTAAAATCCAAATAATAATTAACCCCCAGATTGAAAACACTCAATACTCTATTGTAAATGTCATACGATGACGACAAAGCACTACTTTTGTCCAAATGAAGCACCTCGGCTGACATCAGCCGCGAATATCAGAGGATAAATCAGTGACTATGTACTAATCCCACCAATGGAAATATGAAAGGAAGGAAGCGTTTTGCGCTGACCCGGCGTTTTAAGAGTTATCCTTGCTGATTCGTGTCCTTGAGAGGGGTCAACGCCTCGAAAGGTCAGTTGGCAGGAAGTGGAGGAGTCAAAAAAATCTAAACAAAATGTAATTATTGTGAAAAGGAGGCAGCTGGCAGATGGCGAGCCGCCTGAATCGCTACATTTTGCTTTCCTCGCTTTGTGAATATTCTTTAGGGGGAGGGGGCACAGCTAGTAAGTGACTAAGTGAAATATTAGCGATATTTCCCAAAGAAAACATGCCGGTGTTGTCTGTCTTCATACGGTGATGCACCGTTTGTGTTCCAATATCTCATCGCTTAAAGGTTGACAGCGCCGTGACATTGACGCTATATTTTAGCCCGTCTATGGCATTTTCCATCAAGTTTTAGCATTGAGCTAGCGGCAGGCAACATTGCGTGGTTGATTCTCTTTATTTTATGTTTAGTTTGGTGATAAACGTCACCTGGCGTTCACTTTAAACAGCTCGTATTTCCGATTTTTTTGCCAACGATGCTTTTGTGGGAACGCGATAGCTTCTGAATTTTACAAAGGACAACATTTGACGCCGCCACCAAATCAATTATTAAAAGGATGGCGAGGTCCAACTTTGGCACGAGGAGGTTAGTATACTTCGCAAGAGAAATCATCTGCACTGTCATGAAAACAAGCGTGTGCATTATGTAATTTGTAGGACTGGGCGGGTGAAGGTTGAGGACTTGCAGGTTGAAGCAGGTGCTGACTGGTACGCGCGTAGCGCACTTACACGCCTAACTGAAGTATTAAAGGCCGGGGAGAGGCTTTTCACGTGTCGTCGGGCTCGCCAAACATCCACGAGGACCTCGCCGCTGAGATTTATTTTGTTATGTTATTACGTACCACCTCAAAGCAGCCGTTTGCTGTCCCGGAACAAAGGCCGAATAACGCAAGCTAGCATTAGCAACGGTGGGAAAGAGCTGAGAAAGGGTGTGTTGACTTTTTATACCCACTGTGCGCAACTTCTTCACGTTTTGGCTGATTCGATACCGACAATCATGAAGCAAAAAAATACGTTCCCCATGCAAATAGTATTTGAATGCCGGCGATGACGTAACACAAGAGGTCGTCGGGGGTCAGGTCAGGTCAGGTGACTGAGCCACACTCTCGCCCCCCCAAACCGAACCTTTGTGGAACCAAATTCAATTTATTAAATGAAAGGAAATATTAATGTCGTCCAAGTGGATGAAATCACAATTATCCTCCAAATAAAAATAAATATGTCCCACTTTGTGCGAGTCGAATTAAAATTAAATGAACTTAAAATTTAAAATAAAAAAAATAAATAAGTGAAAATAAAAAAATATATATATTGAAATTAAAATTGGACTGAAAATGTTGTTGACTTAAAATGGGGATACAAATAAAAAAATGAAATACTGGAAATTAAAAATAAAACTGATTTTGAAAATGAAACAAAACCTATTAAAATGAAATCATATTTTTAGGAAATTGAACTAATAAATGATATTATGAAAAAATCTGTGAAAATAAATGGAAATACAGAATTTTAGATCAAAAATAAAATCTAAATTGGAAAAAAATGAAACTCAAAATAAAAAAGGATCTGGAATGCATAATGAGGGGGAAAATGACAAATGGAAATGAAAATGAATGAACAAATGAAACCCAACCCTGTCAAAATGCGACAAATAAATGAAACTCAATTCAAAATATAATTGGCAAATTTAGCAAACCTGACGTGGTCACATGACACATCAACATGGCTTCCATCTTGGCTATTACGTCACGCCCCCCCACCCCCCTCATTTGATGCACGCATTGACACTATAGTCACTGCTTTTGTACGAGTTGACAACTATTGATTATTATTATTTTTTGGGGTGCTTTCAAAGCAAGCTGCAGAAATCCACTGAGAGTTGAAAGCAGCGCAAGTCATGCGTGGATGACGTGAAATGCAGTGCGGGGGGGGGCGGGGGGGGTTGCATTGTGTGCGAAGCCACGCGTTGGGGTTTTGGTGTGGTGTGGTGGTGGGTGCAGATGGGCGAGCAGAAGCATCCTTACCTCAGCGCCACGCGCACCGAGCTCTCATCCGCCCCGCCGCTCATGTCGTGGCCCCGGGGAAGATAGTCCACAAGAGTCGGGTTAAAATTAACCCCCCCCCCACACACACACACACACCTTACACTCAAACACTCTTTATCCTCTTAGAAGAACGAAGGAGCGCCGTCCTCCCCCTCCTCCCCCGTGGAGCTTCCATTCGTCCACTCTTGCTTTGCAAGTCGTCCGCTTGGGGAGTTTTTTTTTTTTTTTTTGACGCAAGACAAATTGTCAGGCTTCATCTCCAGCCTGATCCAGCCTTGCTCCTCCTCGCCGGGTCCTTTTTGGACAAGATCCGCTCGGCGTGATGGGAGGAGTGCGCGAGACTGTGACGTCAGCAAGCCTCTCCCCCCTTTTTCCCTCAGGCGCGCACCGAATAGCGGACCGGGACGACACCCTGAATGGGAAAACGACGCGTACAATGGCGTCATCAACATCATGATCATCATCATGGGTTGGGTTGCAGCGCATGCTCACAAGAAATCTTGCACTTTGGTTTCATTTGCAGGTGGATGTAAGCACAATTGACAAATTTTAAGCGGCATTACAACTAATATCATAAAATGAAATGCTATAAACCCACTCTAGTGAAGAAATTGATCCTGAACAGAAATAAATATGACCAAAAAAAGCGCATAAACGGTATGTTCCATTTTTATGTTCTTCCAATTTTAAGCGGCATTACAACTAATATAATAAAATGAAATGCAATAAACACACACTAGTGAAGAAATTGAACCAGAACAGAAATAAATATGACCAATTGTTACGCTATTGTTTTACAATGTTTGTAATTTATTCGTTTTGTATCCCAATATAGTTTAAAAATTATAATCAGATCTTCCCCATAACTGAAGTACCCTTATTATTATAAAAACATATTTATAGGCGCATTTCTAATTTCGGGGCTTTTGTTTTATAGCAGCGGTTCTGGCACATAACATCCTTTGGGGAAACTTTTCTAAATTATTAATGCTATGAAATTATTATTCACTTTGTGTCTCGGTATAGCTTAAAAAATGAAAATCAGACCTTCCCCATAATTGAAGTAACCTAATAAAAAAAAAAAACATGTTTAAGGGTGTATTTCTAATTTCGGGGGCTTTTGATTTGTAGCAGGGGTTATGGAACATATCATCCTTTGGGGAAACTTTTCAAAATTAATGCTATGAAATTAAAACAATCCCCCGTAGCCAACTTTAAGAACTCTGGTATGACTCTAAATATTTATGTTCGCAATATTGTGTGGTACTGTATTATTATTTTTTTGGGTAGAATGGCTCTGCCAAGTGGTAACATTTGGAAATTACACTTCACAAAATATTGTTAAAAAAAAAAAAAAAAAAAAAGCTCAATCATCATAAACACACCTACGGAAGACAATTTTCCACCAGTAACAACAAAAAAAAGTAAAGCGGTGGAATTGCAAAATAAATAAAAACAAACAAACAAATAATACGCCATCTATAAATATTAGAATGAGCCTTGCTTTATAATATACTCCCACCTTGTGGACAAATCAGGATACTGTACCCATCCCAAAGCACTGAACAATCGGGGGAGTAAAAATGCATTAGTCTTTTATTGCAATATTAAATATGTAATGCAGTGGGAGACGTGAGTCATTTGCACTAAATTGTTTTATTTCCAAGAAAATACATCTCCACGCTTATTTAAAGATGAAAATACGCAGAAACTCCCAAAGCATGCACAAGATGACCGGACCAGGAGGTAAAACGACCGGACGATCCAGATTCCATAATCCGTTAAATTATCACATGCACTGTTAACATGTACACATAAAATCTGTTTTATTTAGGAATCGGAACAATAATGTTCATACTTCATTTTACAAAAAAAAAAAAAAGGGGATGAAGCTAACTGGATTCTGTCCTGACTTGTCTTTGAAAGGGAGAAAGAACGAGGAGCATGCAATCAAACATCACGTCCTTAAAAATAGTGGTAGGATTAAAATCAGTCATCGTTGGGTATTCGTTATCCTGTAATAACATGTAATAACTTAAATTCGTTGTTTCCAAAAACTCAAGACTCTGTGTCATTTGGAGGCACGCTCGCCCTCCCGTCAGCAGGGTCTCACTCTGGGAATCTGGTCGCCATGGCGACCCCAGACCTCGTGCGACGCTTTTGAGCCACTCACACGGATAAAAGCTGCAAAAGTGGCGCGAGGAGCCCACGGTGGGATTCGAAGGCGCAACGTCACATTGTGCGGGAAACAAAACTTTTAGCCCATATCACGAGCAGCATTTACATTTTTTTTTAATTCACAGGTTTAAAAAAAAAAAAAAAAATGAATTTGTCATGTGATTGTCCATCAAAACCGCTAAAACGGGATGATTCTGTGTCGCATAGCAGCACCAGAAGCCGTCTGGAAAAGGGGTGTACAAACTTTTGTGCTCAACCAGCGGGTCAATCAGCTCTAGATTGGGTTAAAAAAAAATTAAAAATTGAAAAAGTAAAATTTTAGTTTAAAAAAAAATACATTTTAATTTTTTAAAAATTGTATTTAAAATTAATTAACCAATTGTCCCATAACATAAAATAAGTTAATTGTAAATACTATATTACTTTGTCTGCATGAAGTCAACTAATAATTCAGTGAGACAAATGTATGTAATGAATACATATTACTAGAATAATTATCATAATGTGTAATTAATAATGTAAACGTTTAGTCTGCCAGATTTA
Source organism: Syngnathoides biaculeatus (assembly GCF_019802595.1). Taxonomy (NCBI): domain Eukaryota; kingdom Metazoa; phylum Chordata; class Actinopteri; order Syngnathiformes; family Syngnathidae; genus Syngnathoides; species Syngnathoides biaculeatus. Next base: position 14,107,618 of record NC_084659.1, on the reverse strand, counting down.
AATAAAAAAAAATAAATGCAGCAGGGGCGCAGGGCATAATGTGCCCGCCCATTGTCAAACACTTCAAAAGTATACACTGTTATTACCATTTCCGTGAATCCATTTTTTTGCAACTACTTCCACAACTTGAGAAGTGGCTTTTGACCTATATTGAGGACAATTTTTTAAAAATTAATCCCCACATTGTTGTTCCAAAAATAAAATAATGAAAAAAGGCATCAAATAATCAGCTTCAACCCCGGGGAGAATATGCAAGTGGCGGTCACATGACCTGGACCAAAAAGTTCAGAGGTCGGACCTGCGTCACTAATCGCTCCAATCATAGATTTTAAATGTTGGTTTTTTTTTTTGCGTGTGTGCGGGAATAAGAAAGAAAAAAAAAATAAAGGCATGAAGTGAAAGACGAAAATAAAAGGGAAAAATATCAGCTCGGCACATACCAGTGTACAGCGTGATAACTACTGCTTAAAACACAATGGTGTACTTTTTATAAAATAAAAATGTAAAGTGCGATGTTAAAATTAAATAACTAAATGTCACCTTCACTCTAAGATGTGATTTTTTTTGTTGTTGTTCTGAGCAGCGCTTCTCAAACGAGTCAAAGGTGTCAACAAAGTTCGCATAAAATAAGGTTGTACCATATTTTTAAAATGCGCAAATCTAAATATGGGGCAGCGATAAAACATCAGAAACCAATTCATATTTTTGGGATCAAAGTGCATCATTAATGATTCAAAAAGGCGAAATATTATGAGAATAAAGCCTAATTTTCTGAATTTTGCATTCTTGTGAATGTTGACTTAGCAAAAATCGCTTCATTCTCATTACCGTAATTTCCGGCCTACAAGCCGCGACTTTTTTCCCACCCTGCGGTTTATGCGGTGATGCGGCTAATTTATGCGTTTTTTTTCTAAAGGCCGCAAGGTGCCACTCGAGCGGAAAAGGTAAGAGTGAGACCGGTGGAAAATATATGCCGAGGAAGTGACTTTTACCGGTCTGGCCCAGTTAGCGCTGCGCTGGCGTTACAACGCTACCATTAGCATTAGGGCAGGGACGCTCACGTTAGCACAGTAGCGTTACCACGGTGGAGTGTTAAACTCTGTGTATTGTCTTTCTTTGTAAATATCTCGTGTTTCAATGTGGGCACTTGCGGCTTTTACAAAGCTGCGGCGTATGTATGTACCAAATGTTATTTCCTTTACAGATGCACTGGGTGAGGCTTATAACCAGGTGCGCTCTATAGGCCGGGAATTACGGTACTTTGACACATCTGTAAGGTGTACGGAAGGCGTACCCAAGTCTTGACGCGAACCAGCCTTGTTAACGCGGCGCTAGCGTTAGCATTAGCAAGGCACCTCTAGCGTTAAAGTCTCTTGTGTACAGTTTTTATTTGTAAATATCTCGTGTTTCAATGTGGGCACTTGCGGCTTTTACACAGCTGCGGCCTATGTGTGTACCAAATAGTATTTTCTTCAAATATGTACTGGGTGAGGCTTATAAGCAGGTGCGCTCTGTAGGCCGGGAATTACGATATGTACAACTTTTTAATCCTCCCGCAAAAATGTATCTTTGTTCTTGTGAAGATCTACTTCTTGTTGCATTTCGGGGCTCACGTGAATTGTTGTTATGATTTTGAGGGGTCCCTGAAAATAAAATGTTGACCAACCTCTTGGCTAGCTTTTTGATCAGATAACGACTTTGCTCGTGTAAAAAAAAAAAAAATAATAATAATTTAAATGGAGCGGCCGGGAGAGAGGAGATGGTCGAAACCCGGTCCGGGTCTCCTCCCTCCGCGTCACCCGTCGCCAGTTCGGAGCACCGAGTCGTCGCCCAGGATCTTGCAGAGCTCGTTGAGGCGCTGCTGCATCTCGGGGATGCCGGCCAGCTGGCTCTCCAGCCGCTGCTTCTCCTCGGTGAGCGAGAGGCGAGTGGCCGTGTCCAGCTGCTCGAAGCGCCAGCCGCCCTCGCCGTCGAACTGCAGCAAGTGCGTGTGGTACTTCCTGGCGGGGGACGGCGGACGCGGTGAGCGGGTCAGAAATGGGGTCTCGGGTGGAAGCGGGGGGCGGGCGCTTACCACAGCGAGGGCCTGTGCGTGATGGACAGCAGGGAGATGCCGGCGTCTTTTGCCGCCTGGAAAATTTTGCCCTCCACGTCGATGCTCACGGCGCTGGTGCACTCGTCCAACAGGGCGTATTTAGGCCTGGCGCACAAAACAATTTCAACACTATATATATTTTTGGCACATGAGAATGAAAACTGAAGGTTTTTTTTTTGCTAGAGCTCTCAAAAGATTGCGGCCAGTGTGTGTGTGTTAATCGTAAGAAGGTATTATCGGTGTCCGTACTTGTGGTAGAACATGCGAGCCATCCCCATCCGTTGCTTCTCGCCTCCGGACAGGACATCCTTCCAGTCCAGCTCCGCATCCCAGCCTGAAGGATGAGGAGAAGAAAAATGATGAGCGTTTTTTTTTTTGTTTGGGAATTGTAGCATGAAATATGTCTGCTTGCTGTTAATATGGCAGACTAATTGATGACGGACTTTGGCCGCAGTACAGTCCAATCCCACGTTAAACCCTCGCGGGGCACGAAGCCGTGTACTGTTCCTAACAATCGGCACCTTTGTGAGGAGATTGGCAGTCCCTGAACTGGATTTACCGTAATTTCCGGCTGACAAGCCGCGACTTTTTTCACACGCTTTCAACCCTGCGGTTTATGCGGTGATGCGGCTAATTTGTGCATTTTTTCCTAACGGCCGCGAGGGGGCACTCGAGCGGAAAAGGTAAGAATGAGACAGGTGGAAAATATATGCCGAGGAAGTCACTTTTACCGATCCAGGCCCTGTTAGCATTGCGTTAGCATGGTACTGCCGTGTCTCAGTGATTTTTACTGGTATGTTTTTTTTTTTTTAACCAGTCCTGTTAGCGCGGCGCTAGCGCAAGCACGGCAGTGCTAGGGGGAAGTCAAGCAAAAAAAGCAAGAATGAGACCAGTGGAAAATATATGCCGAGGAAGTCACTTCTGCCAGTCTAGGCCCTGTTAGCGTTGCGCTAGTGTGTTACTGCCGTGTCTCAGTGATTTTTACCGGTATGTTTTTTTTTTAAACCAGCCCTGTTAGCGCGGTGCTAGCACTTGTTTAGTGCGGCGGTGCTAGAATTAGCATGGCAGCGCTAAGGGGCACGCAGAAAAGGTAAGAATGAGACCGGTGGAATATATGTGCCGAGGAAGTGACTTTTACTGGCCCTGTTAGCAGTGCCCTAGCGTTAGCAATGTTCTAGCATGTTGCTTCTGCGTCACTGACGTGTCTCAAGTGATATTTACCGGTAAGTTGTATTTTTTTAACGTTAACGCTAGCATTAGCACTAGCTTTAGCACGGCGCCAGCGTTAAACTCTTTCTGTGTACTGTCTTTGTAAATATCTCGTGTTTCAATGTTGGCACTTGCGGCTTTGACAAAGATGCAGCGTAATGGTATTTCCTTTACAAATGTACTCAGTGAGGTTCGCTCTGTCGTCCGGGAATAACGGCAAATCCCCCTTCGTACCTCCTTCCCTGGTGACAATGTGGTTGAGGTTGACGATGTCCAAGATGGCCTCCAGGTCCTTGTCGCCGAGGCCTCTGGCGGACATGTCCTCCGGGGAATCGGGATAGATGACCTGGTCCCGCAGGGAGCCCATCGACATGTAGGGCCTGAGCACACAAGTGTATTTAGCGTTTCACTCAAAAAAGTAAGGCAGTGTAAAACAGTCATAAGGTGACTTCTATATGGGGATAACCTCATAAAGCTTACTGTCATTTCTGGCCTATAAGCCGTGACTTTTTTCACAAGCTTTCAACCCTGCGGCTTATGCGGCTTATTTGTGCATTTTTCTAACAGCCCCAAGGGGGCACGCGAGTGGAAAAGTTAAGAGTGACACTGGTGGAATATATGTGCTGAGGAAGTGACTTTTACCGGTATGTTTTTTTTTTTTTAACTGGCCTGTTAGCGCTGCGCTAGCATGCTGCTGCTGTGTTACTGCCGTGTCTGAGTGATTTTTACCAGTACGGTAAAGCCTTGCTTCTCGAACGTCCCCGTTTTCGAACAAATCGGTTTTCAAACGAAAATGTCTAGACTTTTTTTGCTTCCGTTTTCAAACGAAAATTGGTATTCGAACACCCCCGACAAAACCCGGAAATAACTTATTGGGCGCCGCGATACCACCTGACCCACGACACGCTTTGTTATTGTCAATTCAAACGCCCCCCCCCCCCCCCAAAAAAAAAAAAACCCTGCAAATAAGATAATGCGCGCGGCGCAAGCCGTGTTTTGTTATTGTCTATTCGAACGCACCCCGAAAAAAAGCGCACTTTTATTTGTATAACGCAGCCTCTGTACACAGACGAGTCCCGGTAGTGACTGTTGTTTTTCTTCTTATCGAGGACGACACGTATTCACCCCCAATCATGGCTCCAAAGAAGGCAAGTTTCTTGTTTGAAGTTATTCTGCACTTTTGTTTTGTTAAGGCTGGGGACCGAGTCGCTACAGATATGGTAATGCACTCCCAGCCTAGCGTACTTTATTATTAAAGCATACATTTTAAGCAAAAAAAATAAAGATATTGCTTCAATTATTTTATTATAAAAAGTATTTCAACTACACATGTACTCCTAAAATGCAGTTTATTATCAGGAAAAGCTATGAAACAATGCATTAAACAGCCAAATTTTTTAGGCTCGGAACGCATTATTTCTTTCCCATTCATTGTAATGGGAGACATGGATTCAGTTTTCGGACAAATCACTTCTCCAACCGTTTTCTGGAACGGATTGTGGTCGAGAACCGAAGCCTCACTATATGTTTTTTTTTTTTTTAGTTTGCGCCGCGCTAGCGTTATCGTGTTGCTGATGTTTTACTGCTGCGTCTTAGTGATTTTTTTAACCGGCCCTGTTAGTGCTGTCCTACCGTGTTGCCCTGGCTGTTTTTTGTTATTGTTGTTGCAATGTTAAGCTAAGCTAAGATATTAAAACTTCAGTGTCCCATCTTTCTTTGTAAATATCTCATGTTTCAATGTGGGCACTTCTGGCTTTTACACAGATGAGGCTTATCTATGTACCAAATGGTATTTCCTTTACAAATGTACTGGGTCAGGCTTATCATTTTTGTGATGTTTAAGTTTACTCGGACACTTAAAAATGAACAACCACCACCTTATAGTAAATAATACTGGCAGAGCGGCCAGGTGGGTGTCTCACTCATGTATAAAATATTTACTACGCTGCAGTAGGTCTGGTTAAAATTACATTTTCCCATTTAACCAGCAAACCTTTTGCTGTAGGGACATATAAAAAATTTTTCATTCATTTTCAATAAAGATGGAGCCACGCGGGTTCACATTTTAGTGACTCATCTCTCGCACACGAGCGGAACTTCGGAACATCAGTGCAGAAAAACATAAACGGGTTTTATTGATAGAAAGCCTGGCCGCCCTTCCTCTTTTAGTAAAATTGCTCATTCACAAACACGGGCAAAAAAAAAAAAAAAAGTACAGGACCAAACGAAAGGTGTCGCAAAATTTACGCAACGTGCCGGCACGACTTATCTTCGCGCTAAAAGTCGTTCAATATTTATTTGAAAGCTCCCGTTACAATGGCGTTGATTGCAGACAGGTTCACCGCCAGGGTGCTCAAACAATACGGGATAAAATGTGTGTGTGTGTGTACCTTTGTGGGATGTAAAACATATGCTGAGGGGAGGGTTTGTGTAGGCGGCCGCCGTACACGGGCCACAAACCGCTGAGGATGCGGAAGAGGGAGCTTTTGCCGCAGCCGTTGGGGCCCGTGATCAGGAGGTGCATGCCCTCTTCCACCTGAATAATCAATCAAAATAAATAAAATGTAATCGTCTGTGCAATTGTGTAGTAGGGCGCCGGGTGTGTAAAAAGGTACAAATGGGCTCAATAGGGGAGGGTACTTGAACGCACCACGCCATACATCCTATTCCCCGGCTAAGAGTGTGCTGACATATTCCATAATCAAAATGAAGAATTTGTCTGCATTTCCTTGGAGGGGGCGTGGCTTAGCAAGTGAGCTGGACTCTTCCCTGACCTCACCTTAACGTTCAGGCTGGACACCACCACGTCCCCGTTGGGCGTTATAATTGGGACATTTTCGCACACGATGCCGTTGTCCACGTCTATCACTTCACCTGACGCGAGATAGTTGAAGGATCAAGAAGATTTTCGTTTAAAAAAAAAAAACATACATATTTCCTTTCTTTGTTGCAGACATGTACCTTTAATTTCCAGCGGTCCGTCGATGTGCATCTCCGGTTTGCTCTTCTTCTCCCCTCCGTTGGCGGCGGCCAGCGACGAGCGCTTGTAGACGCCCCTCTGGACGTCCTCGAACACGACAAACATGTTGTGCACTCGAGCGGTGTAGCCCGCCAGCTCTGTGACCTGTCCCAAAACACACACACGGAGGCGGTGGTTGAACTCAATGTTAGTGTGACCCACAACTCGTAAAGGTCACATTCTTAGATAGGGCTGTAAGTAGGTTAGATTAAGTTATGGACACCCCCAAGGTCATTCTGGACATATTAAATACATTGTAGTAGTCTTTCAATCACATTTCATAAAATATACATTTGTATGAAAATAAAATGCTGTCACATAGTCATTTAGATACTGTGTATGTTAGAGAAACTATTTATTCATTTATCTATGATTTGTAATTTATTCATTTGTCCATTTATTGAATTTATTTATTCATTCATTTATCGATTTATTTCGATGTATTCATTATTTATTTATTTTAAAATATATTATTTGTATTTAAACATGCTTTAATCAGATTAATAGCAATTGTATTTCCACATTAAATCAGTTGAAATGAAATAAATTAATGTTGTTGTAATAAGTAGAACTAAACAGATTTTATAAAAATGAACATTTTTTAATTTAACTGAGTTGAATTAAACACACAGAAATCAATGTCATGCATTCAAATAATGGTTAAACGCATCATGAAAGCAATACAGAACTTAAATAAATGTAGTTAAATATTAAATACACTTCAGTGATACATACAAATCACTTTTAATTTAAATACAGTAAAAAAAAAAAAAAAAAATCAATGAATTCAAACAAGAAAAATATACATTTTCTCAGGGGACGTGACATTATGCACGTTCAAATGAACTACTTTCTAACATTGAAGGGCCATAAAAATGCTACATTTTACGAATATGTTGTCCTTGACCAGAAAAAAAGTAACTTGTCATATTTTCAAATTGTTTCAGGATGTTACATTGATGGCGGATTATTCACGCAACACCAATTGCTTTTGTTAAATAAGCCCCGAATGGCTGTTTTGCACATTAAGCGCATTACTTTTGCACCCTAATTCCGCCAACCAGCCAAATTATTTTCTGCGTCATCCTCCAAACAAACCAGCGCACGATCTGGGACTTTGCAGACGTTGATCCGCCATATCGCTGGAATTTTACATTTGTCCATCACGTGGAGAGCGCAAATAAGAGAGAGAAATGTCGGCCCAAAGATCAACAGATGGAGGATTATTCACAGCGAGCTTAAGCCTTGGGAGAAGGAGCAGCGGCCAGTCGAACAAAACAACCCATTTCGCTCATTTGCCTTTTTTTTTTTGCACACTTTCTACTTCAAATCCGCAGGAAGCTTCCACAGTTTCAATGTACTTTTTTTTCCAACCCATAAAGTGGTTAATTTTTACGCTTCGTTCAATAGATAAGGGCAAACGCGATGTTCAACCCGGATCCCCGAAGTCATCATGCTATTCTCCTTGCGACAAACTAGAACGCTAACTAGTAGAAGTGTGCTTCTCGTTTTAGAAGTAGCCTACCGCTTGATACTTAGCACTCATAAAACAAAGAATTACACGTACGACTGGCTAAAGAAATCGCTCATTAGCGCTGATGTTATGGGTCTTTCACCCTTTAAGCAATGGCGTTCAGCCACGACTAGTATTAGTGCTGTACTGATGAGCTCAGAGAGGAACTGTATGTTCTTCAGTCTATCTTATACTCCCCCCAGGTGGCCTCAGCTGTCTAAAAGCCGCAAGTGCCCACAGTGAAACCCACGTTCAAACACGAGATATTTACAAAGAAAGATGGTACACCGAGAGTTTAAAGCTAGCGCCGCGCTAAAGCTAGCACTAACAGGGCCCGGTTAAAATAATACATACCGGTAAATATCACTGAAACACACCAGTAACACAGCAGCAACACGCTAGCGCACCACTAACGGGGCTGGTAAAAGTCACTACCCCGGCACATAAATTCCACCGGTCTCATTCTTACCTTTTCTGCTCGTATGCCTACTTGTGGCCATTAAAAAATGCACAAATTAGCTGCATGACCGCATAAACTGCAGGGTTGAAAGGGTGTGAAAGAAGTTGCGGCTTATAGGCTGGAAATTATGGTAGGTAGGCTACTACTACTACTACTACGCTTGCACAAAAAAAATTAATTACACATACGACTGGTGAAAGAAATCGCTAATTAGCGGCGATATTATGGGTCTTTCACCGTTCAAGCAATGGCATTAACACCATTGTTTCAGAAACGACTAGTATGAGTGCTGAACTGACGAGCTCAGAGAGGAACCGTATCTTCTTCAGTCTATCTTATACTCCCCCCAGGTGGCCGCAGCTGTGTAAAAGCCGCAAGTGCCCACATTGAAACCCACATTCAAACACGAGATATTTACAAAGAAAGACGGTACACAGAAAGACTTTAACACTACCGGTGCACGAAAGCTAGCAGTAACAGTGCCGGTTAAAATAGTACTTTCCAGTAAATATAACTGAGACACGCCAGTAACAGAGCAGCAGCACGCGAGCACATCGCTACCCCTAGCGCAGCACAAACAGGGCCGGTAAAAGTCACTTCCTCGGCACATATATTCCACCGGTCTCATTCTCACCTTTTCCGCTCGAGTGCCCACTTGCGCTCGTTAGAAAAAAAATGCACAAATTAGCAGCATAAGGTGCAGGATTGAAAGCGTGTGAAAAAAGTCGCCGCTTGTAGGCCGGAAATTACGGTGGGTAGGCTACTACCTTATACTACTGTTTCAGCAACGACTAATACAGAGTACTGTTAAGTATTGAAGTTGTTCTCTTCAGGAGGAATCGCGACATATTGTTGAGACTTGCCATTTGACCATTCATCCAAACACGCACCCTTTTACTGCGTTTGTAGGCGTGAGCGTGCGTCTGAAGAATGACATATTTCGAAAAACAAGCAAGGGCTTGCCGCCTATCAGCTGCACGCGCCGTGTAATCAGCGCCCGGGAAAAATGTTGACGAGAGGGTGCTCGAGTCTCCAAAATCCGCAAATCCGCATTTGCCGTGATACGCGGTCGTCACCTCTTTGTATGAGGACATGATCCTCTCGATGGCGTCGGCTCCCGATGCCAAAAGGTTCCGGGCGGTGGTGAACGCCTCCGTCCTCTCGCTCACCATCCGATGCGGGTGACCGTCAGCCGTTTCTGGAACCCCCCAAAAAAAAAAAAAGACCGGTAAGCTTCTTTGTTTCCTTGTTTTTTCAAACGAGATATGATATTTTTTTTCATCACCGTTGTCGGCGAAGCCGGTGGCGGTGATGATGGGCACGGCCACCATGACCAGGCCGCTGCCGCTCCACACGTACTTCATGAGGAACTGCTCGATCATGATGTACCACAGGCGCTTGGAGAGGATCAGGCTCATCTGCTCGGCCAGGGCGCGGTAGCACTTTTGGAGCTGGCGCATCTCCACCTGCCACGGGGGGACACGCCGCCGCAATCCGTCGTTGTGATTATCTATGTTTCAGCACAATTTCAATGTTCATCCGGATTGGAAAATGGCTGGATGGATGCGCATAACATGACGGTGGATTACAATAACATTCAATGTACTTTTTAGAGAATAAAAACAGTTTCATTTTTCATAGATAGACATTGAAATGACAAATACATAGAACATTATTCACTTCATTGTCTATATTGGCTGCATCTACTGCCCGTGACATCATCCCGGACATTCGCCATTGAAAACACGCTGTGGCCCCGACTATGGCAGACGAACACGCCCCTTCAGACACGGTAGTTCTTTTCCAAGAAGAGAACATCTCACGATCGAGTGAAGTGACCGGGGCAATATTACCCTATCGTTTTGAGCCATATTTAGATGATATGCGGATCACTTCTAACTAACAACAGAATCCCAGACAGTACGCATGAGCCAGCCCGGCCAAAGCCGTGCCCCGCGCAGGTAAAACTAATAGAAACAAACGAGTCCGCTTGAGTGCGCTACTGCCCTGTACGTCAATTCTCGAAAACAAATCCCGAGAAGATTTTCATGGCGGGAGTTACAAAAAGCCATACATGTCAAAATCAATGTCAAAAATGCATGGGTCCATACCGGCTGCCGTTTTTCATTAATGACATACTAAAAATCATGCATTTCATGACGGTGGCCCTTTAAGTTACATTGTCATTCCTAGTTTTTCAAACATCTGCTTGGTAGAATCTGAGGCACACTGTGGTTGTTTCTGAAATATTAGTGGGGATAAAGCATGGTTGAACTTCCTGTTCCGTTACCTCAGTGTTTCTAAACCTTTCCTGAGGCAAGGCACATATTTTACACGTGACGAACCTCACAGGAAGTGGACACATAGGTCAATTATGTAACTTCTGCCATCTAAAGGAAGAGCAGTTCATACTTCTGTCATAATCAACAATAATACATTTTGTATTGTTAACAAAAAAAAAAAAAAAAACCATTCCTAACCAATTTCAGGTAACTTGATCGTCTCCAGTGGCTGGTGTTTCCTCAGCACACCATTTTGGAATCGCTGCATGCAAGTTTTGCGGGCCTCGTAAAATTAAGTGGAGGACCGGATCTGGCCCGCACACATCAAGTTGGACACCTGTGTCGAACTGTATATGTTTTGGACATACCTTGTGTCCCCTATAGAAGGCGATTTCCTCGGCGTTGGCGATGATCCTGGAGTGCACGTAGCGCAGGTATCCCTTCCGGTGCGCCTCCTCGGCCACCAGCTTGCCGAATTTAGGCGAACACGCCCGCAGGACCTTGGCGGTGGCGAAGACCACCAAGCCGGCCAGGAGCGTGGGCCCGCTGGCGTTGGCGCCCCTGGACCGAGCAGTCCGGATGAGCGTGTAGGAGGTCAGCATCACGTCCAGGATGGGCTTGGTGAGGTTGGAGTAAAGATGGGCGACCGACTGGGAGAACATGAGCACGTCCTCCGTCAGGGACTGGTCCGGGTTGGCCAGCCTCCCGTCCATGTTGCTGACTCTGTAGTAGGTCTGGTCCGTGAAGTAGGTCCGGTAGGCATGGTTGACCAGGCGGGTGCGGAAGGCCAGGGCCAGCTTGCACTCCAAGAAGCGGATGGCGCTGTTGACGAACGTGGCCGGGATGGCGATGAGGAGCCATTTGACGAGCTGGATGATGAAGCTCCTCGGCTGCTTCTCCACGATGGTCTTCACGATCTTTCCGTCCAAGCTGGCCACGTAGATGGACAGGAACGTCCTGGAGACCAGGGCCACGGAGTGCAAGGAGAGCAGGGCCAGCTCCTTGGACAGCAGCTCGGGGAAAAGGATTTTGGCGAGTCGCAGGATCTGCTTGAAGAATTCCGCGTTGACCCCCGGGGAGGCCTTTGACGGATCCGCAGCGTCGATGCGGCATTTCAACGAGCACGCCGACCCGTTATCAGACCGTCTGTCGGTTTGTTTTTGCCGGAGCTGCCGGCAGATGACCGGGTAGAGCGTTTTGACGCCGTAGGCTGCGGCGGCGAGAAACGCGGCTCGCTTAGCCACGGCCGTGCGGTCCCATTTCGCTTTGGACGCCGCATTTAGGATGGTGGACATTTTTACTACGTTAGTCGGCTGCAATGGCGGCTCCCCCAAACGCCCGTCACCCTGACCCGCTCACCATGTCGACGGGGGGAGGAAGACGGACGGCGGTGATGCCTTTAAAAAAAAAAAAAAGAAAGAAAACGGTCCGAAGACGTACAGCTACATCCTGCTCTCCAGCTCACCCCGGCAATAAAGCCAAACTTTGCACTTCCGGGTGTGCGTTTCAAATTAAAGTCCATACTCGCTAACACGCGTATCAGAGAACGGTGTCATTTAACGTAAGCTTTTGTTTTACAAAGCACGTATTTGCCTGTGGCCCCGCAGCGATTTCCGCCCCTCGCGATTGGTTGCGGTGGAGCACGGCCCACTTGGTTTTACAGTGTAGATAGAAATTAATATTTATATATGTAACAAAAGAAGTATCACTGTAACGTTCTTAAACTATTACTAACTTATATTCCGTTAAATACATGACTGTGAACAATTCTCTGCTCGTGTGAGACGTGTCCTATGCTGTCACGTATTTTTTGTAAAAAAAAAAAAAAGTTAAGCTAGTAATTCACATAAAATACGTTAATTTGTCGACATTTTTACACACGACTCAATTCAAAATGAACTGGGTTGGCGGGTCGAGGTAAGGTTAAGGAAATGTGCAATATTAGCTTCGTATGTTATGCTAAAGGTACTTCACTTTTTACAGGAACCGGCTTAAAATGAAAAATGAGGCGAAAAAGCAGAAAGTAAGTGTACTTAACATATTGTGGCACATTTTCAACTTAGCTAATGTACGTCTATCCCCCTGTTAGGAATTCTTTGAAAAGATGAAAATGAAAAACAAATTTAAAAACCTGGAAGTTGCCTCCCCTAAAGTCAGCTCATTCGCCAGTATGGACCTCGTGACGCTGTTTGTGGTCAACCAGATAGCAGCAAAAAAAGAGCAGAAAGGTGAATATGGTCCTCAAAACAAGACATAATGACAATAACATCTATTGTAAGCGTGTTCCTAAACACCGTGTACACACTTTTTTTTTTTTTTTTTTAGTAGAATGTTGATACTGCTTTATACTGTGATGTCTTTCAGATCCTCCCAAAATTGCAGTATTGGGTCCCAAAAAAGGGAAGATGAGGAACCTCAACCCCATGATACTTCCCATGAGCCCCAGTTCTCCATCCCAGCTGAGTCTGGTGGAGAGCCACCCTCCGTCTAGGTCAAACAGACCCTCCATCAGGGCTTTTTTTCAAAACATTTTTATCAGGAGCCACTAAATAGTACTAGGGGAAAGGTTCTAACGCTGAAAAAAAAAAAAAAACTACTGTAGATGTGCAACCTTTGTCCGACTTGTAGATTGTAGCGATGGCAACTGCTGTGTTATATGGCTCAGAAGTAGCTGTTTATAAAATTTCCAGGGCCATGAAAATACAGTAAAGTGTCAAGGCACTCCTTGCACTTTACTGCACCCTATTTTTTTTTCAACACACACTATTGAAAAAGTTTTGATGAGAAGGAAATGCTTGCCCAATCACACTGAAAACTTCGACTTTTGTTCTGTTTTAGTGTTCAAAGCGATAGGATGAGACCGATTGTCCCGCAACCCTTCAAGATTTGGCAAGCGAGTAACAATGCGACATTATTAAAGGGTGAAAAGAAAAGCAGCCACATGACCGTGAGTGGAACATCTTTTTTCAACAGCCATTTTGAAAGGATTTTTTTTAAACCACACACACACACACACACACACACCTAAGTACTGTTGTTTGAGCGGAGGTGACCTGACTGGATACAATGTGGCGGAAAAAAAAAATGCATACCATATTTTCCGCACGATAAGGCGCATCGCATGATGAGGCGCACCTTCAATGAATGGCCTATTTTCAAACTTTTTTTCATACATAAGGTGCACTGCATTATAAGGAACACATAATAGACTCTATAGTAGAGACTGGGTTTACGTTATGCATCCATTAGATGGATCTGCGCTAAAGGGTCAAGATTGATCCATATATAAGGCGGACTGGATTATAAGGCGCACTGTTGGCTTTTGAAAAAAAAAATTAAAGGCTTTTAGGTGCGCATAAGAGTGCAGAAAATACGGTACTTGCCATGTTTTAGAGGGGACCAAGCCACGTTTCAGGAAATATATCATGCGCCACACATTAGAATTGCCCGCAAATCAACTTTAGAGCATTATAACGCTCGTGCGCCTTCGTCAGGGGTGTCAAATGCATTTTTTTCACGGGCCACATGTTACCTATGGTTCCCCTCAGAGGGCCGCAATCCCTGCCAAACCATAAAAATCTTTGACCGCCTCATCATATTCTCATATGAAATGTATGAACTGGTTTTGGAATCAGAAATCAAGTGGAATGAGTTTTTCAACTATTGTTTTGTAGCACAAAAACGCTTGAAATATCTCAACGTTATCGTTTATATGATGTGACTATTTGAAATTTTGATACAGAATTGAACTTAAATCATGGAAGTTGATAGAGATGATTTGCCATCGAGGGCCACATAAAAACATGTGGCTGGCCGGATCTGGCCCCCAGGCCTTGAGTTTGACACCTGTGACCTATGTCGTAAAATCACGTGATTTTTGTTTACCTTGCCATATTTTACAATTTTTTGGGGTGGAACCTATCCTTGTTTATTTGCTGAAAAATAAAAATCACTTTTTAAAGCGTTGGCCTCACAGTTCTGAGGTCCCGGGTTCAATCCGAGACCCGCCTGTGTGGTTTTTGCGTGTTCTCCCCGTGCCTCCGTGGGTTTCCTGTGGGCACTCCGGTTTCCTCCCACATTCCCAAAACATGCAACATGAATTGGACACTCTAAATTGCCCTTAGGTCTGATTGTGAGTGCCGCCGTTTGTCTCGATGTGCCTTGTGATTGGCTGGCAACCAGTTCAGGGTGTACCCTGCCTCCTGCCCGTTGACAGCTGGGATAGGCTCCAGCACTCCCCGCGACCCTCGTGAGGATAAGCGGTGAAGAAAATGAATGGATGGATGGATTCAGTTCATGTGCGCACAAGTGCAGGTGTTATAGAAATGGGACTTGTATTTTTGGGTTTTTTATTCATATTCCGTTCTATTAAAAAGTTTGGAGTCACCCAAATAATTTCATTACTTTTTTTTCCCCCCATGTTGTGTAAACAACATGACCCTCGTGAGGATAAGCGGTGAAGAAAATGAATGGATGGATGGATAAAAATCACTTTTTCCCTTTTTTGTGCTCAGCCCAAAGCAGTCGAATATAAAAATGTCACTTTGTCACTGTCTTTAGGTAATAAACGATATTCAAGTGAGGAGAGGAGGTTCATTTCATCAGGCCATAGCCTTGTCTGAAAAACAGTTTTTTTTTGCTGCCATTGTGTGACATTTAGAAGCAATTGCAAACCTTTTGGGATGAACGTCAGTTATGGATTTTCCCTTTTTGCAGCAGGGCACAGATGAACAAATACATTTTTTTACTCCAATAGGAATCTGCATTGTAGTAAACAATAAGTCTATGAATTTGATTTTTGAGGCAAGAACACCCAAAAAAAATGCATTTCTGTGTTCAGCTGTCACCAGTCGTGAATTGCCCCTACCCCGACGACAGCGCAGCCGACAATCTGCCTCCCGTCGGCGGGACCCTCAGCCCCTTGTTTCCCTCGTCTTCCACCCCAGGCCAAGCCGGTGCGTACCTCGGTGTGTCGAGAACGGAAGAAATCAAAATACCACCTGGGGTTTGTCCGCAGGAAACCAGCCGCTTCCCGGATGGCCCCCAACCACCTGGGAAACATCTGGTCTGGACGAGAGCCCGGTATCTGAAAAAAAGAACATGATAAACAATGTATTAATTGGTAGTATAATGTAGCATTCTCTCATTTATTGTAGTTTCAGCTTTTCTGTGAGCCCGCGGGGACGGCAGGAAACATCTGGTCCACAAACCCGGACAGATCCTCAGAAGCTTTCTTTAGAACACCAGAGTGAGAACAATTTGACCACTTAGGAGGTCACTGAAATAGGACAGACGGACTTTTTTTTTGTGTGTGCCCTCAGTGTAGCCACCAAAGACCCAAGATTTGAAGACACGTTCCTGAGCAGAGTCTCCCGAAGTGAGCCCGCCCTAGACTTCAATCCAAACCAGCTCGGGACCGAAGAGGACATCTTTAAGGGACTCATCGTAGACAAATCTGAAACTGATGGTAAATTCGGCAATAATTTTGACAAATTAAAAAAAAAAAAGCTAAGAGAAATGAAAACTTTTCAACCCTTTCAGCTTTTCATTTCGGGAGTGAAAAAACAAAGCAATATTTCAAGGACGAGGAGTCGGTCCAAGCTTCATTGCCACAGTATGTATGCTGCGAAAAAGTCAAAATCTCACCGGGAATATTTGTTATATTTCTTGTTAAAATTCGTCTAATTATACTTAAAATAAGACATCCCCTATAAAGATAATTTTCACTTGTTTCAAGCTGTTTTCTTGAATTATAAAAGCAAGCTACGTTTGACGTGAAAAGTAACGTGTAATCAGATTAATTTCGCCTGAAAATAAAAAATATTCTAGGTGAGATTTTGCCATGTGTACTGACGTAACATATATTTTTTTTGCCATGTGTACTGATGTAACTTTATTTTTTATTCTTAGAATTGTCCCTGAACCACACACCTATGAGGTGCAGGTAAGCAAAACAATAGTGCCACCTAGTGGTGAAGTGTAACCCCCCCCCCTACAGCCCAAAAAATTAAAAATCCTTAAATCATGTCTAATTCCTTCACAGATGCCTCATTGCACCATGAACTTTTGTAAGTCCCCCCTCCCCATTCCAAACATTCCTTCCTTCATCTGTTATGCAAATACACTCAAGTTGGTCACCCCCCCCCCGGCCCACAGCATGTCCTGAATACCCAATGAGCGGTTGGGGTGCTTCGCCGACTTCCTCTTGCAAAAGGGGTTACCTGAGTTCAAACTCCAGTCATGTAAGTCAGCGACCCGCTTCTGCTTGGTTAAGTAATAACCGACGCGCTGGAGGTCAGTGGTTCTCAAACTGAGGTCCCCGGGGCCTCTGAGGGTCCCACGTGACATTGGTTTTGAGGTCATCTCACTAGAAACAAATTAATGACTCCTAATTATGTATCCTTTGGGGTTTACCATCCAATAAATCAGACATCTCTGCATGAATATTATTATTATTACTATTTTAGAACACTTTCCTGTCTGTGTTTTCCCACAATAAGGTCACAGAAGACATGACAAGCCTTGACACGCCATTCTCTCCCTATTCATTAGACTGAAGAATTGGCATTTTCTCCAAGACGAGCCTCAGACGAGACCCCCGAGTTTTGTGCGTGCTACCAAAAAGGCACTGAAAGGACCGATGCCGAAACTCAAACCATCCACCGTTCCGCTTTGAAGACGTGCGACGTCGCCACTCAGTGCGGCGCGCGCCCAGACGCCTCTCCGCTTGTTGATGCGTCCCCGCAGCGGGAAGCCACCGGGGGGCACTGTGGCTGCACAGAAGCTCGTGTCGAGGGAAGAGGAAAGAGCAGAAGGAGGCCAACCCTGAGGAGAAAGAAGAGATTCAACTCCTTCAAGATTTTCAACGCGATTTTTCGGCGTATCTGTGTCCAGTACAAATTTAGCAAAGTCAGGAAAGGTACAGTTTAGAACACGTTAAGTGCAAGACACTGAATTTATAAATTTAATTTGTCCGATGACCATGCTTGGAATGCAAATTAATTGTCTCAAATCAGCCTTTCCCTTTGAAATGAATGGAAATGACATTAATCTGTTCCATTCCGCTCAAAAACACCCGATAGTCTTCATAATGTTTTTAACTTTTTAATTTAAACAATAGCACTGTACAGAATTGCAGGAGTAATAATCTGCCGCACAAGCAAAACGGACGACGAGTCAGCACATTTGCCTCACATTTCCCAGAACCTGGGTTTAAATCCCAGCCTCACCTGTGGAGTTTGCGAGTTCTCCCCGTGTGTGTGTAGGTTTTCTCTGGGTATTCTGGTTTCCTCCCACATCAACCAAAAACTGAATAGTAGTTCAGGGTGGACCCCGCCTCCCGTCCAAAGATAGCTAGGATACCACCAAATATCTTTTTTTTTTCCCCAGAAGGCTTGTGCCAGGGCACTCTTGGGAAAAGCCTCAGCTGGAGCGAGGCCGACCGCGCCACCGCCGCCACGGTGCAGGGGGAACCACTCCAGGAAACGGCTGATATTTTGCCCCTGGCGAAGGAGGAACGATAAGGAGGAGAAACACACCTGTTCTGTGCACGTAGTTCTCATCAAACACTATTTGGTCACCTTCCTGTTGTCATAGCAACACTGAAATGAAAGCCCAAGGCATTACTGATTCACTGCTTTATTTCTTTCCCTATACGAACACACTCAAGATATGTAATTTTTTTTTTTGGGAATAGAATATAAACTCTAGCAAAACATTTGACAGCTGCGACAATTTAAATACGCTACACATCACTCCATCGCTTTCCCGACCCGGTCGAAAAGTGTAGAAATGCACGTAGGAACACGACAGTGCACAAAACTTGTTTGGTGAGTTGGACAACTGCTAAAAGGCTAACACGACAGACCGGGTGACAAAAGTGCAGCTCCGGAACAAATCAGCGCAAATATTTGGTCACTAATTGCACAGCCTTGAAAATGGAACTTGAACCTGCTGGTTTACAAAAAAAATGTTTTCTTTTTTTTTGTTTAACCACATAACACATTTTGAAGGTAATGTCACTCCCCACTATAAACAAAGTATAAGTAATGGATGAATTTGTGTAACTCAACGGTAATGGAGAATATGTTTTGGCATGTTTAAAAATTGTTCCCACTGTGTTATACAATTTTTGAAACATCTCAGTTGTTCACGACTGCACACTAATAAATCTTGATCCATGGACACCATGAGATTGTGTAAGTGTACTAATTGTTATTCCATGTTTAAATGAGACTTGCTATAGAGCACTTCATAACTATTCAACACTTGTTTTAATAAATACTGTGCTATTCTCCATTAGAGGTACGCTAGCTCCCTCGTGGTATTCGAAATTAACACGTTTAAACTGCATATTGTCTTTTTTTTTTTAAATACAGGACAGTACACTTTTTAACTCCAGTTGCATTTAACTTTTAAGTTCAATACATTTGTTTTCAATCATGTAGTTAGGTACACTAAGTTCATGTTTATGTGCAATACATTGGAATTGAGTAATGATGCAGAGGTCTTTTAATCGATAAGCACATCGAGTTAGCCATATAAATAGCTGTGCTCTCACCGCTGATCTAAAAAAAAAAAAAGACTGGATGGCTCACTGGCCACCAAACTGAAGTCGCCATCCGCCATCTTGATACTCCCAAAACAACCACACTGACCTGTGCAGCGACAGCGATTAACACATGGCTGTGAGAAAACATTCCGCAGGCAAATTAGAAATATTTACATTGACACTGTTAAAGTTTGTTTGGAAAGGATTTTTAATTTTTTTTCTGATGATCTTAATTCACTTAAACAAAGTTTTGTTTGGGGTTTTTGTTCAACTTTATAGGCCGACAGTTTTTTGCGACAAAGCGACGTAAATATTTTCCCAAACTTCATCAGTGGATAAGCAAGAAAACACATTTTGTGTGAAATTTTTGACCCCGAACCATGCAAATTGAATTTGACAAGTTTAAATTTTCTGTCTGAAATAGGACGTCGCAGAGACAACAAATGAACGTTTAGCATGTATTTTCCCATTGAGAGTCCTTATTTCCAAAAATATGTTGAACTGATTGATTTAAAATTTAATGTTTTTCAGACAAAACATGCTTAGTTTTTTTGCTATGTTATGATGATAGTGCTTCACAGCGTATTTTGGGAAAACTTATCATGTCACGGAAATCGGGTCCGAGGAAATACGCAAGGTTTCATGTGCGTCACGGCGTTATACGTCTTTCCTTCGCACTTCGCCTTTTTTTGGCTTACCGAATCGAATAAAAAAAATCCTTCATGTTACCAGAACTGAAAAAATGTCAAGCTCACACGACCGGTTTTAATTCTACATGCCAAATTTTGAGAAAAACTCTGCCATAATGCAACCTGTAAACCATGTCCTCCTTGCATTTTGGGAGTACCAAGATGGTGTCAACCAATCACACTGCTAGATATGTATGCGCTATCCAGTCATTTTTTTTTTTTTTTTTTAGATCAGTGGTGTGCTTCTACACCTTTGCAATAGAATAGGCCAAATTCTATCCACTGATCATTATGCCACGAGAATCATGTGAATTTGATCGATTTCTACGTAAGGCAGTGGTGGAAGACGGGAAATAAAAATCACAACTGAAATGCAAAAGTAAAAAAAAAATGAATAAAACATACGGATCTTACACAACTTCTAGACTGAGGCCGTCCATGAGGCATCGTCACGACACGCAGGCACAACGATTATGTTCGATGTCGGAGGAACTACTTCACTCGGAAATGAAGTTCTACTGCCTGCTGCCGTTCCAGGCAAATGAAACGACACCAAAGAGAAGAAATTAGTTCCTTACCGGTGGTGGGGTTGGGGGGGGGGGGTTTGGGGGTGGGAGCAGCATGTTCACTGCTACTAGTTTTGTCATTTTCAGCTGCCCACTCTCACTATCACATCTCTGTAAAAATAGAAGCTGTGAGTTCCTCGAAACAAAAGGACAATGAAAGCTGCGATGCGACATCCTTTCTGTCAAATTAGTGGCTGCCTGCTCGTTAAAACGACAGATTCATCAGGAGTGGGAAAACACTTGTGCTTGTGAGGGTCACAATAGATTTTTTCAAATGTATTCTTCGGAGACAAGGTGAAAAAATTACATTTCTGATCATTTAATGATGCTTAATTAACTAATGATGACTGTTGCAGGCCACCCTTCGCCCACCCCTGAGCTAAGGGACGAATCCGAATGCGTCCAAGATTTACGTTATCCTTCGATGGGGGGCCAATTGCGCCGACTATTTGTCCGAGGTGAACTTTGAAATTTGCCGTGGACTCAAAACATTCACGAGGTCAACCGGAGGCTCAAAGTTAAAACAAATTGAGGGCGCCCGGACACAACCGCCGGGCGTCTAATCCACGTCGGACGCGTCGTTGTCCGACAGGTGGTAGTTTGACCCCTTGACCCGGATGTATTCCACCTGCCGCCCCTCGTCCGAGTCGGACGCGCCGCACGAGCACAGTCGGTTCTCGAAGAGCGCCTCGATCTCCTCGAGACGGCGGGCTTTTGTCTCGGGGAGGCAGCCGTAGACGAAGACGAAGCCCAGGAAGGCCATGGCGGAGTAGAGGAAGAACGCCCCTGCAGGGAGGGGACGACAAAACAAAAGAGAGCAAAACGTCACGACTGACGCCTTTTAACCCCCCCGCCACCATCTTTGCACACGCAAATACTCCCCCTCCCAAAAAAAAAAAAAAACAACCCGAGGGAAACTCAATAGACAAGACAGTAAAATACTTCTCAGCGTCTGCACTGAACACACTGACAGAAATCCAATGAGACGGAGATGCAATCTCTATTCTTCTGCCCGCCGCCGATAGCCCGATGACAGTTCCGGGAGTAATTAAAAAAAAAAACGCAGAGTCGTGATCATCACCGACGTAGACCGCACGACACGCAATATCGTGACCACTTGCTACGCTAGATCAAATATTTGATTCCAAATGACGATTGCTTGTTTATTCATGTGCTCTATCACAATGGCTACAGGTTCACGTTGCGTTCAAAGACCGTCTGAAATCACAGTTGTCACCTACCGTAATTTCCAGTCTCTCAGCCATGACTTTTTTCACACGCTTTCAACCCTGCGGCTTATGCGGTGATGCGGCCAATTTGTGCATTTTTTCTAACGGCCGCAAAAGGGGGCACTTGAGTGGAAAAAGTAAGAGAGCGACTGGTGAAATATATGTGCCGAGGAAGTGACGTTTACCGGTATGTTTGTTTGTATGTCTGAGAGCCAAGGAGTGGCTCTGTAAGAAGCATATCAAGGTTCTGGCGTGGCCTAGCCAGTCTCCAGACCTAAACCCAATAGAAAATCTTTGGAGGGACACCTGTCTGATCTAGAGAAGATCTGTGTGGAGGAGTGGGCCAAAATACCCCCCCAGTGTGTGCAAACCTGGTGAACAACTACAGGATACGTTTGACCTCTGTAAACAAAGGCTGCTGTACCAAATATTAACATTGGTTTTCTCAGGTGTTCAAATACTTATTTGCAGCTGTAGCACACAAATAAAGTGGACATGCAGCTCCGATAAAAATTTCAGAACCCTCCATGATTTCTAAGTGGGAGAACTTGCAATATAGCAGGGTGTTCAAATACTTATTTTCTCCACTGTATGTATGTACCAAATGTTATTTCCTTTACAAATGTACTGGGTGAGGGTTATAATCAGGTGCGCCCTGTAGGCCAGGAATTACGGTACTTGTATGCATTTTCCTGTCGTCACAGAAATTTTCATCAGTCAAAAAGTCGATTAATATTAATAAAAGCAATTTGTTTGTTTGTTTTTTTTTTTTATTTTAAAAAAAGGAGCTGACCGTAATAGGTGAAGTACTGGGCCAAGTGGAGGAAGGTGAGCGATACCAGGACGTTGAAAGTCCAATTGACGCCGGCTGCGCACGCGTTGCCCGTGCTCCTCGCCCACAACGGGTAGATTTCAGAATTGATGGTCCACGGCATGGGACCCATTCCTGGAGCGAAAACACGTCATCGTCGATCCGAAAAGCATTCGCTGTGGCTTATTTCAGTTTTTGTGTGCGTGATTGTATTACCGGGCGCGAACGCAGCCAAGTAGAACATCAGTCCCAGTAAGACGAGCCATGAGAAGGAGGTGGGGCAGTAGTTGTAGGCCCAGTAAGTGTGCGCTCTCATATGGCTGGAATTCGAACACCTAATAGCAAGCACATAGAGTGGGTATTTATAGTATATATCTTAAGAGTACCACCGCCCCCCACCGGGTGTCACATCTACACCCGCATCCCGTGACTCACCTGCCCCACGCCGCCTGCTCAGCGGAGGCCCGATTGACCGGCACGCAGGAGGAAGTGAGCAGCGCCGAGCCGTTCTCGCGGTAGCAGAAGCCGCAGGCGGGGTCCAGCATGCACCCCTCGCACAGCCTGAAACAGTAGGGAACAACCCCCCCACCCACCAATTATAACCTTTAAAAACAGCAACAGCGGAGAGAAACACACACGCGAAAAGGTATCAGAAACCCTTTTTTTGGCTCCAATTTATTTCCACTCAGGCCCAAATTGAAGCCCCCCGAGCAGAAAAGCGCTTTCATCACGACAACAACACCTAATGGACTTACCGCAGCACCATCGCGTCCACACACAAAGATGAAGACGGCGGCCAATTAAAGAGGAGAGTGCTTCTCCGACGCCGCCGCACCATCACAGAGTTCACTTTGCTACAAGCGACGCGAAACGCAGTCGCACCCTGACTGGCAACACGACAACAACACAGACCGACAATTTCTCCCGGTTTTTAAAGCCCAAGTGTCATCCCTAGAAACATTCTAAAATAGATATTGTAATGGAAACTACATATAACATTAATCACTTCAATACCTATATGAAAAAATAAATATGAGAGGAGAGCACATCATCCATGCGCAAAGTTGCGGAAGTCTCATTCAACGTCCAAGTGGTCGCCATATTGGCTGCATCTACTGCCCGTGACATCACCACTGAAAACAAGCTGTGGCCCCTAATATGGGACACGGCCCTTCAGGCAGGGAAGCTTTTTTCGCAAAAGAGGACATCTCACAACCAAGTGAAGTGACCGGGGCAATCGTTTCGAGCCATATTTAGATGATATGCGGATCACGGCCAAACCACCTCCCCGACCGATCCACCTCCGCGCGGCGGTGATAAAAACAACGCTGCCATTGAAAACACGCTGTGGCCCCTACTATGGGACACGCCCCTTCAGACACAGAAGTTCTTTTTCAAGAAGAGAACATCTAAAAACCGAGTGAAGTGACCGGGGGAATATTAACCAATCGTTTCGAGCCATATTAGATGATATGCGGATCACGACCAAGCCAAACCGTCCGATCCACTTCTGCAGCGGAGATGAGCGTTCGCGGCCCGGCGCCGCGACGAGCCACCCCGGCCGAAGCCGTGTTGACAAGGCCGGTGGCTGGCTCAGCCTTGTCGACAAGGCCGGTGCGAATCCACAAGGCCTGCGGAGGCCGTCTTTCAGCAGCTGCTGCATGGAAGCCTTCCGATGCGCACATCAACACATTTAGCACCCCTGATTTACGGATTACGCCCTCCTCTCACCAAGTATTGTTTTTTTAGTAGCTGTATACAGACCTGTCATTTGGAACCCATGAAGCTCTCGTCCTTTGCACCCGTGCAATTCATTTTTCACGACGAACCGGATCTTTTGGAAAAGTATTAAGAGCAAATCCATCCTCCCAAGTGTTCGAACAATATCCAGCATTACAACGAGCCGGCGTTTTGGCTAACACGAAGGAACAAGGAGCTACCTTCTAGCAGGTAAAACCAGTATAAACAGACGAGAACGCTTGAGTGCGCTACAGCCCTGCACGTCACTTCCCGCTTCTTCTCGGAAACAAATCACTCGAGAGGATTTTCATGGCGGGAGTGAGAAAAAGCCATATGCGTCGAAATCATGTTGTGCGGTGAAAAAACGGATGGGTCTGTACCGGCTGCCGTTTTTTGATTAATAACATACTAAAAATCTTGCATTTCATGACAGTGGACCTTTAAGGGGCTTTGGCGAGTGCCAACCACGATCAGTAATATGAAAGTATTACACTGAGGGCGACAATTACGCTAGTCGGCTTCAACACACTTGATATTAAAAAGACGTCAGGTTCATTTTTGGGGTTAGTCGATGCAACTCACTGATACTTAAGGCAGGTCGAGTTGGCCATGGAAGGGTCCAACGGGTGGAAGGTGACAGGGGGGCTGTGCCGGGCCGACAGCAGGAAGCCCACGGCCAGCAGGCACAAGCCGAGACACGTCCCTGCGTGATAAAGAAACCCGAGAACCATTAACTGTACCTCACCGCGCCCATTGCGCAAAAAGATCATCAAACTACAAAAAAAAAAAGGATCAGTTTTACCTACGATGCTGCCCAGGGTCAGCCTCCGCCGGCCCACCCTTTCCACCAGCCACACCCCCAGGAGCGTGAACAGGAAGTTGGTGAGGGTGGTGAGTCCCGCCAGCCAGATGGCGAGCCGGTCGTCCCGCACGCCCGACATCTGCAGGATGGTGGCGCTGTAGTACCTGCGAGATACATGCAAACGCAGATTACGAGGATATAATACATTAATTTCCTTTGCTGCTTATCCTCACGAGGGTCGCGGGGAGTGCCGGAGCCTATCCCAGCAGTCAAGGGGCAGGAGGTGGGGTACACCCTGAACTGGTTGCTAGCCAATCGCAAGGCAAATCGAGAGAGACAGCCGCAATTTAGTGTCCAATTAGTATATGTTTTTGGGATGTGGGAGGAAACCGGCATGCCCGGAGAAAACCCACGCAGGCACGGGGAGAACGTCCAAACTCCACACAGGCGGGTGAACCCAGGACCTCAGAACTGTGAGGCCAATGCTTTCCCGCTGACCCACCGTGCCACCAAGTATTATTTATTCACTCCAAATAATGCATCTTTGGTCATGTTTGGTCATTCGGACATGCAAAATCCACACAGGCGGGTCCGGCATCGAACCCAGGACCTCGGAACTGTTTGGCCAACGCTTTCCGGCTGAGCCACCGTGCCCCCAGGAGAATATAATATAATTTCAAAATGATCCTGTAATGTAAAAAATAAATTGCTCGCAGATTATGCACCATTTCCAAAATACTTCCTTGACACCAATTATTACTGTCATATAAGCACAGATTTGGCACCATTTTGAGGTGTACATTTTTATGAATCTGCTCAAGATTTAGTGAATCAGAATCGCTTTTACAGACTGCCTTGTTGGCATCAGGTGACCACGTTACGATACATTAGCGCAGGAAATTATGGAATATCAAATTGTGACCGCAGGCCAGGACGACTACATTATTGATTTCCTCAACACAACTCAGTCACGACCCGTGCGAAAGATCCTCGCACGTTTCCGTCAACGCGGCGCTCGCCGACGTGTCAAAAAAAAAAAAAAAAAAAAAAAAAGCTCTGAAACCTGAATCGGAAATCGAGAAAAAAAAAAAAAAAAACAGGAGGTGGCGACCCTGGTCTAGAAGACGTCTTCTTTTGCCCGCCCGCGCGAAAAGCGACAAAAACAAAGACGGAGCTGAGAAGGCCGGGAGGAGACGGCAGGTCGCAGACGGGAGCGACTGGATATTGAGATGGAAAGGTGAGGCTGAGCGGATAAAGTGTCAGACGGGGAAGTGAGAAGATGCCATCACCTTGTTTTTGGGATCATTTATAACTGCGCAGTCGCATCTCCACCACCTGTGCCTGAACACTCCCCCGGCCCCCCCCCCTTCCCAACTGAAAACTGATGTCTGCTTCTTTTAGAAGAAAAAAAAAAATGACAAAAGAGACATCAAGGGCAGTCAATTTTAAGCATTAGCTGCAGGACACGCAGTCGCTTTCAGAACAGAACGCGTAAATTGTCCCCATTGGATTGGAAAGAAAGGAGTGCATAATGGATGAAGGTGTCAAAAGAAAATGGAAAATAAATGGACAGGAAATTGTGTTGCCTCCCACCCCACCCTCACCCCCGCCACAAAAGGTGGGCATACACGACGGAGGTGAATATTGGGAAGTGACCCCCTTTTTTTCTTTTTTTTGGAATGCACGCACAATACTGTCACAAATCCGCATATATCGGCAACCTCTCAGATAAAAAAAACGCAAACGAGGAAACTGATGGTGCAATTTCTCTGCCCGAATTAGCATTCAAATTCAATTAAAATCAACGGTAATTGGGAGTGATTTGATTCACAAGGTAAATGCCAGGATTTGACTGACACGAATTAGTCAAAAAAATACATATATTATTGTTTGGTCCCACTCCTGGTACAGTGAAGAAAATAAGTATTTGAACACCCTGCTATATTGCAATTTCTCCCACTGAGAAATCATGGAGGGGTCTGAAATTTTCATATATCGTAGGTGCATGTCCACTGTGAGAGAGATAATCTAAAAAGAAAAATCCTCAGAAAACCAATGTTAATATTTGATACTGTGACCTTTGTTTGCTATTACAGAGGTCAAACGTTTGCTGTAGTTGTTCAACAGGTTTGGACACACTGCGGGAGGGATTTTGGACCACTCCTCCACACATATCTTCTCGAGATCAGACAGGTTTCTGGGCTGTCGCTGAGAAACACGGAGTTTCAGATCCCTCCAAAGATTTTCTATAGGGTTTATGTCTGGAGACAGGGTAGGCCACGCCAGGACCTTGATATGCTTCTAACGGAGCCACTCCTTGGTTTTCCTGGCTGTGTGCTTCGGGTCATTGTCGTGTTGAAAGACCCAGCCGTGACCCATCTTCAATGTTCTTCCCCAAAATCTCACATTACATGGCCGCGGTCATAATACAGTGCAGCCGTCCTGTCCCATGTGCAGAAAAACACCCCCAAAGCATGATGCTTGCAACCCCATGTTTCACAGTAGGGATGGTGTTCTTGGGACGGAACTCATCATTCGTCTTCCTCCAAACACTCTTTGAGGGCCAGAATTCTTGCTGATAGATAGGTGTTCAAATACTTATTTGCAGCTGTATCACACAAATAAATCGTGAAAAAAATCATACATTGTGATTTCTGGATGTTTCTTTTTATATTACCTTACGATGAAAATTTCAGACCCCTCTATGATTTCTAAGTTGGAGAAATTGCAATATACCAGGGCGTTCAAATACTTATTTTCTTTACTGTAAATGTCCAAAAAGGTTGCTCGTGGTGTTACTAAACAGGAGTGCAAAACGAGTCCGCCTCACCCCACAGTCACTCGAGTGGAACATTTGCATTCTGCGCATTCGAGCACTTGAAAATCGGAAACGTGCAGCTTCATTAATGACATCATGAGAGTGGCGCGTGTGGACGTGCGTAAGGCGCTCGTGCGTGTAATTAGCGTGCTAACGGGGACATTCTTCATTAAACTTGCATGTTTTGGGTTACACAGGACAACGGCGAGGGGAAGATTTCGCGGCCTTTGGACACTTGTAAACAAACGTGAAGAATTTTTGGGCGTTTTGAGGGGAACAATAAGACAACAATCCTGGAATTTCTGACATGCATTTTTTTCCCCCAGTTTTGTTTTGTGACATTTCCAACATGACATTTGTCTTTTGGAACCATCTGTGAGGCCACATTGTCCCCAACAAACTGCACACACACACATCAGAGCCCAAACTGTGACATGTCAGACATCGAAAGCTGCTAAATGTCGCCGGCGAGCCAATTAAAATGTCGCATTTCGGCGTCTCGCAAATTGGAAACAACGCAAAGTCAGACAAGGGCTTGGGCGCCGTTCAGGATCACATTGGTATAAATTTGCTCGCTAACCACGTAGATTTAAAAGCGTAGTACATCCGGAGTGTCGTACAGATGACACCAAAAGACATTTTTGACTTCTTACTCAGGCAACACAATTTGAAATGAAATCTTTGAGGCTGCCGCCCTCGGTGCCAGAACTGATTTAAGATTCTAAAGCTGTCCACCGCATTTCCAATTTTGAAATGATTCTATATCGCAGAGGCCAAGGACAAATGTAAAAATCCATTATAGAGAGACTTTTAAGGTCCAGTTTTGTCCTTCCCACACTTGTCAAACACATTCAAACCTACTGAAACACAATTTAAAAAAAAATAACTAAATAAATAAATATATAAACTGCACCTATTTTTTCCGTCTCCACATACAGGCCTACATCATTAAAGGGAAATTAAGTTTGCCCATTCAGTTTGGATTAACAATGTATCCAATCGGTCATGTCATATGTACTGTACCTTGACAATGTGATGTTAATCCTCTTTTATTTAATGTTTTTTTGAGAAGAATTTTATCTGCAATTCAGAATTTTCATGGGCGCCGCCAATTTGGCGAGTCACGTGGCCAACGTGCGCAGGTTGGACATAATAGGCGTGGGAACAAAGGCTCGCTAAAGTTGGGGAAACACTTGTGGGCGGCGCTGATTTCTCAGATTTATCCTCATCTAATGAAGAAATAGCAGTATCAATTGATCTGGAAGACGGAGGAATATGTCCATACAGATTTGAACCTGCGGCTGTAAATAATGTTTAATATTCAGATGGTTCTTCGGATGGGAATGACGCAGAGTTTGACAAGCGAGCTGGAGCTCGCTCGCGGCCCCACAGCGAATGGGAGCTTGCTACCAGCGGCTCACTAGCGGCTCCGCCGCTCGTTGGAGTTTGCTCGCCGGAACTCGCTCGCGGCTGGTCTTTCGCCCCGCCAATAAACTAGAACTCGCTCACCAGAGCTCGCTCGCGGCCCCGCCGCTCGTCGGAGCTCGCTCGCGGCCCCGCTCGCGGCCCCGCCGCTCGTCGGAGCTCGCTTGCGGCTGGTCGCTCCCGGAGCTCGCTCCCTAGAACTCGCTCGCGGCCAGTCTCTCGCAGGAGCTCGCTCGCAGCCCTGCCACTCGTCGGAGCTCGCTTGTCAGACTCCGCGTCATTCCCGTCCGAAGAACCATCTGAATATTCAACATTATTTACAGCCACAAGTTCAAGTCTGTATGGACGTATTCCTCCGTCTTCCTGATCAACCGATACTGCTATACATCAGATGAGGATAAATCCGAGAAATCAGCGCTGGCTACAATTGTTTCCCCAACGTTAGCGAGCCTTTGTTGCCGTGCCTGTTACATCACACCCACGCACGTAGGTCATGTGACTCGCCAAAATGACGCCGCCCATGAAAATTCGTAATCTTCTCAAAAAAAAACATTAAATAAGAGAGGCTTAACATCACATTGTCAAGGTACTGTACATATGACATGGCCTATTGGATACATTGTTAATCCAAACCACCTGAATTTCCATTTCAATAATTCAACCATTTTTGCAATATATAAATGAGTGAGCGATGACACTTCACTCAAAAAACTCCTACCGTACGCTGTGAAAATGCAGCGGTTCCTTAAAAAATGCGATATTGCAAGATGGTGAATAATAAACAGCGGGAGGAGATTATTATTTCACTCACATTATTCCACATACAGTCAGATGAAACAAAGCCCTTTATCCCCCACCCCCCCACCTCCCAATTTAGGGAGTAGATGGGACTGTGGAGATAGTGGATCTGATTGTCATCTGCAAGGAGGAAAGCGAAGATCTCATTTGGGAAAGTTGATGATGACAAACCAGTTGTCCATTTTCCCTCTCAGCCTCCCCTCGAATTTCATGTGCCTGACTCACTCAATTATAATAAAATGAAAAAATAATAATAAAATAAAAAAAAAAGCTTGAGCCCCGAGTCAAGGTTGCTGTTCCCAAGTGAGGACACCAAATGAAGATAAATGCCAGGTCCAATGTGTCACTTTGCTTAAACCACAGGCTGAATTCTCCTCAGCTGACCTGTCAGCCAGATTTTATTTTGCAAGTATTTATTTCAGTCACACACACACACACACAACACACACACACACACCACACACACACACACACACACACCACACACACACACGCCGAAGCAACAATCCGCAACGTGAATCGCACACACGCGTGTGTAAAAAGAAGGAAAAAAAAAAATAGTATGAGCGCGCACACACTTAGCCTATTGCCTTTGCTCTGATGGTTGCCAGGCAACAGCACATATCCACAGATTGTTTACAGAGCCTGGTAATATAGTTCATCTCGAAAGGGGCAGCGAGACAGACGCAGATGGAAAGCTAACGAGAACAAAACAGGGAAGTCCAAAAAAAAAAAAAAAAAAACCCAGAAGGCGGACGATGCGTTATGAAATGCTTTGTGATTTAATAGCGCGCCACTAAACTATGTGCATCTGTCACATTGTGTTTGGGGTGAATGTGTCATGAGCAAGACTTTGTGGCCAGGCCACTGCTCCGGACGGTGACACCTGTTTCACATTCAGACTGGAATTAGACGGGCATTTATATTGGAGTTTTTGTCACTAGCATTTGCCAGTTTGTTGCCTCGTGTTAGCGAGTTGCATTCACTGCCTGTGGAACTCTCCGCTTCTACTCGTCAGTCAGAGTAAAACTAGTCACAGCGATTCTGTGCCCTTTTGTTTGATCCGGTCCTGTTGAGTTTGTGAGTTTGACCCAGAGTCATCGGACCTTGCTCTATCTATATTTGTTGGATCCCACCTAGTCCAGCGTTTCTGTGCCTCTGCCTTGTCCGACTGCTACAGTTTCCAGAATGAATCACATTATGCCTCTGCCTCGAAGTCCTGCATATGCGTCGGCACCTGTACCGTTGGTTCATGACAGAATGGGAAGAATAGAGATGCCAAAAGGCACCGTGGCATGTTCTCATTGTTCTTATTATTTTTTTTTTTTAAATCTGAGGCAGAGAGTGGTTTAAAAAAAAGAAGTGTCACCAAACAACATCTCGCGGCATTGTTATTACTTTGTAATAAAGTAAAAGTTAAGCAAACTCATAAAATGAAAGGTGATTATGTTCATCGTTGTCCACTTTGTTGGACATAAGAATGCAGCATTTGTGTTCAAATATCCGTTCCCGAAGTAAGCGCTACAAATACTGCAACGTTGATGCTAGTTTCATCAGCCTGATTATGGTGCATTGCATTGAGAGCTAGCGTTAAGCTAGCAGACTTCAGTTATTTGATTTGGTTGAATACACAAAGAGAAATATTTGTTGTGTTCCGATTAAACTTCAAGTTTGAAGAAATGCTCCGCTATTTGTTGTGTATTTAGCGCTCGGGCCGGCAACGCCTTACAGACGCTCAAATAAGCTCAACGCGGGTTCGAGTCGGGCGTACTCACATGACTGTGTTGATTCCGGAGAGCTGCTGGAACATCTGGAGGCCGCAGCCCACGAGGAGTGCTCGCCGCGTTGGGGGGTAGGTCAGCATGCGCCAAATCACGGGGCCGTCTACACGTGTCAAACCAGCACAATAAAATTCCTTTGTAAGGAAATGAAGAGGTGGCTTGATTCATTATTGTGCACTCATTTTTGTTCTAAATTCACCTAAAAAAACACACCACACACACACACACCTAAAAAACACGGCTGAGACTAGATAAGCTTCCAGCGTGCGCTGCGTTATTAGTTTTGAATACGCTGCGGGATTCTAAAGCTGTTCCAGCACGACTCAGATGGTGAAATAAATAAATAACAGAAGAAAAAACTCAATTAAAGCAATTCAAAGCGCATTGAACACAGCGGATAATAGATGTGCGCTGATCAAATGAGGATAATTGAAGATAATACATGAAAAATTGCAAGGTTTGGCTCGGTGAGCTGTCCGTGGTGCTGATTGCTGTCCGACCAAGTTGCGTTTTGTGGCGCTTTTCCAGGTGGGCGCTTATCGAAGCAGGTGTCAGCTCTTCCCGCCTGGCAGTCTGGCAGACTCGGAGAATAAAAGTTGTGTGGAGGAGGACTGCGTCTCTGCGGCGGACACTATAAATATTCTAAAATACATATTGTAATGAAAAATACATATTTTAGATGATATGCGGATCACAGCCACACCGCATGCAGCCATACCTCCTCCTCACCTGATCCACCTCCACGTGTTGGTGATAAAAACAACACAACCCGCAAGCGGCGACAACACCGCGGCTGAACAGCCTCCCCGTCTGATCCACCTCCGTGCGACGGTGATAAAAACAACAGCGCCCACGAACGCCGCCGCAGCCAAACCGCCTCCCCATCCGATCCGCCTCTGCGGCGGAGATGAACTACTGCGGCCCGGTGCTGCGATGAGCCACCCCAGCTGCGCCGCGTCCGCCGACCACGGATCACGATTTACGGATTACGCACCCCCTAACTATTATTTTTTTTTAGTAGCTGTATACACACCTACCTGTCCTTTGGTACCCATAAAGTTCTCGTCTTTTGCACCTGTACAATCAATTTTTCACGACGAACCGGGTCTTTTGGAAAAGTATGAAGAGCGAATCCATCCTCCCAAGCAATATCCAGCCATACGAGCCGGCATTTTGGCTAACATGAAGGAACAACAAGCTACCTTCCAGCAGGTAAAACTAGTTCAAACATACGAGACCGCTTGAGTGCTCTACTACCCTGTACGTTACTTCCTGCTTATTCTTGAAAACAAATCCATCGAGAGGATTTTCATGGCTGGAGTTACAAAAATACATACACGTCAAAATCATGTTGTGTGGTGAAAAAAAAAAAACGGCTGCGTCCTTACCGACTGCTGTTTTTTCATGAAAAAACATACTAAAAAATTATGCATTTCATGACAGTGGACCTTTAAGCAAAGGAAAGCCCAGACTCACTCGGCGGCGCACTTGCACACAGACTCTTGGGGAAAGCGTCGCCTTTGATTGCTTTTCGCTGAGAAATGCTGAAAGCAACTTGAAAGCCGCTTTTCTCCGATGCCATGAAAGAACACAGTCACCCCCGTATAAAACATTCGCATGGACGTTATCGGAACATTACATCCATAAATCAGCGTGATTGCCCAATGGTCGTAAAAACATTGCACGGAAATGCTGTAAATATTTCCCACGAGCCTGCTATAGCATTTTTATTTATTTATGAACAATACGGCACCATATGAAGACGTGCCCTGACAGCGGACGGCCAAAACAGAGGAAGCGATGCGTTCGTGGGGCCAGGCGCTAAACCTTGACTTTCAGAGAAACCAGCCCTAATCGGATTAGCCGAGGAGGATAGCAAGATTTCCAACCGCCGGGGTGAACTCCTGAAAGAGAGCCATCCCATGAAGAAGTGTGCTTCGTTTACTTCATAAACAGGCTTTATCAGTACATAAAGCGTAATTTCCTCAGATGAGCGCCACCCTGCCGTAATTCGATCACGAGATATTGTAAGCAACTGGGTGTGGTGGGGGGGGAGAAAACGTGGAGAAATAAAAAAAACAGCAAAGCCCCGAATGGGGCTGAAATAATTGCATGATATTGACATTTTTTACGTAACGATGCAGCTTCCCCTCGATGCCTCAATTGCGTGACGGGTTGTCCAATAATTTCCACAACAACACCAAAGTGCTTCGAACGTGACGTCATAGCTGGCTTTACATCGGTTACCATGGTTTCCATAATTCCCCGACTGCACCTTTAACCAGAGGTGGAGGACTCTCAAATCTGCTTGACCTCTGACCTGATGAACACAAGTATTACTAGGACTCGGTTGACTTCACTTTTGTTGTTTGCCACGGTAACTTTCTTAAAAGTAACAGATTAAGACGTGCGACTTACTACAACATTCACCCCACGGCGTGCCCAATTATCCCTGCTCTTTTCCGAGCTGCTTTCAGGAACCCCCCCGCAGCCAATTAAAGCGCGCGTTCAACCTGTCAGGTGTTTGCGTCTGCTGCATGCTAATGACGACGGAAGCGGAGAGGGAGCTGAACCTCGTATTTGGACGTTAAAGCGTCGTTCGTTTGTCGCGGATTCTTTTCGATGTGCAATCAAAGCACAGGAGGACCTCGCACCTGACAGAAAACTGCAGCAATCAAAGCGCAGAAACCCCTGCAGGCGACCTGTCGCTCTCCTGTACTTCCCTCCCAATTATTCCTTCTTGTCTCCGCTCATACTCGCACACAGTCAAGTGCGGGTGTCAAAACTCGATCTGAATATAGATGGTTTCAATATTTATGAACCAGGCGACTATAAAACAGGTAGAAATTCATTACTCCAATCTGGAAGTACAATATTGCAGACAGAAATACTCATTAGAAGGTGCGATTGGTTGGCCTGCTCAACATTCCTTCATCCATGCACGCTCTCCTGACACCAACATACAGTGAAGCAAATAAGTATTTGAACACCCTGCTATATTGCAAGTTCTCCCGCTTTGAAATCATGGAGGGGGTCTGAAATTGTCATCGTAGGTTCACCTCCACTGTGAGAGAGATCATCTAAAAAGAAAAATTCAGAAATCACAAAGTAAGATTTTTTTTGTGTAATACAGCTGCAAATAAGTATTTGAACACCTGAGAAAACCAATGTTAATATTATATACAGTAGTCTTTGTTTGCAATTACAGAGGTCAAACGTTCCCTGTAGTTGTTCACCAGCTTTGCGCACACTGCAAGAGGAATTTTGGCCCCCTTCTCTCGATCAGACAACTTTTTGGGCTGTCGCTGAGAAACACAGAGTTTCAGCTCCCCGCCAAAGACTGATTCAGGATAATACATGGAGTGGAGGTGGAGTTTTAAGGTGGACTAACAGGTCTTTGAGGGTCAGAATTCTAGCTGATAGACAGGTGTTCAAAGCGTTAGTGCAGCGCTAGCCTTAATCCCTCTGTGTACCGTGTTTCTTTGTAAATACCTCGTGTTTCAATGCGGGTTTCAATGTGCGCACTTGCGGCTTTTACGCCGCTCCGGCGTATGTATGCACCAAATGGTATTTCCTTTACAAATGTACTCGGTGAGGCTTGTAACCAGGTGCGCTCTGTAGGCCGGGAATTATGGTATTTTGGTTGTGTTTACACCAACTGGAATGTTTATAAGGTACACCACCACACTTCCTAACATTAAATACAAGAGTCGAATGATCCCTATGCAGCAGCACTGCATTGATGAACTTCTGAAGCTTCCCAAAAGTTGCGAAAACCCAATTATGAGTGTTAAAAGGCTATTTGAAAGTGTTAATAGTCCAATTAATGGCTTAAAATAGCAGAGCAGGCAAGCCATCAACAACAGGATGTAGCCACTTTGAATACAATTGGCTTGCAATGTCCCCACCCCCCACCAACCATACACTCCTCGGTGCGTCTTGGGCCCATCGATTTTACTCGACAATACAATAATGAACGCTGAGCACCCCGAAGTGCCTGCTAATATAGAAAGGATCAATGTTTTTCTTCAACGATAATGAATAGGCCGTTGACGCTGGGTGGCTGCAATCGTGCACTGGACAAAAGATTCACCCGGAGCATTCAAATTTGGCTTCTTCGCACCTCGAACTGTAATCCAATTACTCCAATTCCCTCCTCTCTCTCCAGCCATCCTGGTTTTGCACTCTTCCCTGACGTAGCAAGCGTGATGACTTCCCAGTCGGGAGTCCTTGTTTTCTCGTCCTCCCCGCCGCTTTGCAAACTCGACCCGTTTTTAGCAATCGGAGCGTCCGTCCCCGCGCAGGCGGTGCACTTGTGGAAGCTTGTTTGGGTTCGTTATGGTTCCAATGAAACACTGGCACGCGCATTCAGTGGGAAATTAAACCGTACAAAAATAAGGCATTCAGATGAGACCACTTTGAGCTAAATGAACTCAGAGGACAAGCACCGAACTCACAAATAAATCCAGAACCTCGCAACTGTGAGCCAGACGCGCTTGTTTAAAAATATCAAACGGGCAGTTTCCACATCTCGCACACCGCTTCCCTGCGCAAAAACGATTTCCATTGAGAAGGTGCTTATTCATTACAAATACCCCAGCGGGAAGTCCCTGCGTAGCGTCGCCCCCAAAGCGGAGAGCAGCTGCGGTCTCATTATCGCGTCTATGTGGATTTAAACAGGCCCGGGGCCCACACTGGAGTTTCATAAAAATGCTCAAACACTGTGAATTATTAATAGGCACTGAGAGAAGTAGAAACTCCAGCGGAGGGAGACTGCAAAACTCGCCAAAGCATATGAGGATCTGGAGTGTGTTTGCGTCATGTTGCTATCAACAGAAAAAAAAAAAAAAAAAAAAAAAATATATATATATATATCAAAAGTGACCTTGTTGTGACAAAGGAATAAAAACATCACTGCAGTTTTGTGGAATTTATAAGCAATTCCAAATTTCAAATTTGGTGGCCATCGATTTTTCCATCATAAATTTATAAATGAGAGTACATTTAAGACTTGATAAAGTGATTTATAGGGAAATAAAAAAGTATTTTTTCCAGGTTGCCATGTGGCAAGATACAAGCCAATCTTTTGAACGTCCCCCACCCAATCAAATCATTTGTAAGCCATTTATTTTGAAGGGTATTGTGACATTGTAAAATGAATTTTGAAATAATATTTAAGTGTATTGGGATTATAGTTTGGGGTATAATTAGGGTTATGCACGTTACTTTTGTCACAAAGTGTTTTGTTTGCTAGGTGTGTAATAATGGAATGAATTTTGATTGTACCACATATTTTGTTTGGGTTTTTGTCAATGAATAAATTTTTTAAGATCACTCTTGCTCCCCCGCCTTGGATCTTCCCCGCCTTTGGGTCCAGATCCATCCCGAAAACGTTCAACCAGGACAACGGCACTGTACGGCCTTCGATATGTGATCTTCCTGAAAGTCAAATATTATTTTACAGCTACAGATCAATGGACACACTCTTCCCATCTGTCTCTGTGCAGTCATGTCCCTTTTGGGAGGGGGAGGGGGCTGAATACATGTGAGTCAGCTCCGCGTTCCGAGCACAACGAACACACCCTGCCACAAAAAGGAACGAGTTCAGTCCAGTGAACTATCAAGTTTCACAAGACGAGTGACGGCGATCGATGCCACCATAGTAATTGGACCGATGCCGCGCATGACCCCTCCCTCCAGCTCCCCCCCAAATCTCTCTCCTTCACTATCCAACAAGTCATCCTCAACAACAATCCGCCTGCTTCGTTCAAGAAAATGAAGTGACCGCTCAGATCTTTTTTTCCTTCTGCTATCTTCATGGAGCAAAACGATTAGCGTAATTTCCCGCCTACAAGCCGCGACTTTATTCACACGCTTTCAACCCTGCGGTTTATGCGGTGACGCTAGCCCTATCGTTAGCGCGGCGCTAGTTTTAGCGGACCTGGTTATAAGCCTTGGTACACAGAAAGAGTTTAACGCTAGCGCCGCGCTCGGTAGGCCGGGAATTACGGTACTAAAATCCCCAACGTGACATAATCACATTGGTGACCTGACGGATTTTTACACCCCGCTGTAGTATTTGTGAAGTTTGCGTGTGTGTGTCGCGGAGAGACAAGGATCAGAGGGCAGTGCGTGCTTTGAATCATCTCAGATGAGGATCTAGGAAGTCTGGTTCCCATGGTAACAGGCATGTCAGCAGCGGAGCACGGCGGGAACACGCCTGGCCGCACTTACTTTTTCCATAAGTGGAGTCTTTTGGCCAATCACGTCGGAGGATTTTAGGCTGAACGCCTCAGTGGCAAAGGTTAATTGCGGGCTTTTGTGATGAGAACTCTTTTCCTGTCGGAATTATCTGAACAATGGCACAGAACAAGCAGCGTTAATGAACAAAAAGTACAGGAAGTAATTAAAAACATTCATAAAAATCAAGCCATTGTTCAGTACTATGCTGTATTGATGGCATTCGCATCTTCTTGAAGCCATAATGGAGGAACAGGCTCTGGTTCATTATTTTCAATTTCAACACATTTATGATACAATAATGTGCACAAGCACCAATAGAACATTTAGCTTGCATCACCAAGCATTAGACTAAACTTAAAATATAATATTTTCCCATATAACAGGATGTGTTACTTTAATCTCAGTTTTGAGGTTAACGTAAGGACATTATGGACGTAAACTTCATTCATGCAAAAAAAGGATTTTAAAGGGCCTTAAAGCTCAATGAGAGAAGTATAAAAAAAAAGTAGGAAATTAAAGCAGCAAATTAGAGTACCGAAATAGTTGTAGCCTGGAATCCTCGTACTTTGCATTGTAATTGCTTCGCTTTAATGGCTCCTGGCGTTAAAGCGGAAACGCACACGATCGACCAAGTGACAAAAACAAAAGTCTTTGTTTCCTCTTACAGTCATGCAAATTACAGGCACGGCTAAATCCGTCCCAAGCAAACAAATATTAACAGATTGTATCGAAACGGGGAAAACCATGGCGCAGTTAACAGCAGGCCTCAACCTGATAGTACCGATGGAAACTGCGGGGAGGGGGCTGGCGAAATGAGAAACAACCAGCTGAGTACAGGCTCAGATCACACTTGCAACCCGGAGTGTGTTTTCCCCGTGTGTGTGTTGTCGGCTAGCGTAATGAAGGTTCCTCTTCACTGCGGGCCGCGCGGCGCCTCCCCCACCCCTCGGGGGAACGTTTGGATGGCACTCCTGGCTGACACGTGGCGTTCTCACTTGTCAAGGTTGATTAGATCCGGGATGAAAGTGATTCCCTCGCCTCTCTTCGGTGGCTGGTCGCAGCACCGGGGGATGCGGACGTGTTTGTGTGTGTGCGCGAGCTCGGGATAAGTATAACTCAGTAAAAGTATGATTGCTGGATTACCGACCACTGTGCTTCAAAATATTCACATGTTATTGTCGAATTCATGCAAGGTGGGGGAAAATAAAATCCTCACCGCGGAACTGCGCCCACGTTCATGCACAATTAACCTGCGAGTCAGATGTCAACAACTTCCCACTCGTGCTGATAATAACAAACGACAAGAAGCTATTTTTCTTGGGAAGAACAACACCGAACTTCGAAATTGTGCGAAATGTGGTGTCCGTTTTTTTCCGTTTCTTTTGTTGAATTGTGTAATTGTTCAGTGCGACGCCAAACAGATGTCGAAGAAAGCAGCGGAAGTCGAGACGGAAGAAAAGGAGAAAAAAAAACATCACCGTCTTAGAGCTTTAACAATCCCTCACTGAAATGAGTTTTTTTCCCAATAAAAACAAAAAAAACCCTTGATTTAAGAGCTACATTACTGTGCACGTTAATGTTTGTAAGGCTGCTGGTTTGACTGCCTTCTCCAGAGACGTGAGAAGAATGTTTCTTTGGCTGAGAAGGAACACGTGTTGTGTGCGTTTTCCCTTGGAATACGCACAGACTGCACCTGGATTTATTAAGTATGCGTTCCAATCTTTAGTTTTGCACTAATTTCCATGAAGATAATGGTTGGATGTGTAAAAAAGTTAAAATACAACTGTGCAGTATATCGGCAGTGAGTTACATGTATCAATTGGAGTAGAGGTGTCAAACCCAAGGCCTGGGGATCAGATCCATCCCGCCACGTGATTTTACGTGCCCGGCGATGGCAAATCAATCGTGTCGACTTCTGTGATTCTTGTTAAGATCCGTACAAAAATTTCCAATTGTCACGTCAGAAATGATAACTTGATACTTAGAATACTAGCGGGAGAGAAGACGCCAGAAGAATGGAGGAAAAGTGTGCTAGAACAAAGGCGATGTTCAGAGCTGTGGAAACGACAGAAGAATAAAGATGATGAGCCACACAATGAAGTTATGGGAAAGAGTAGTGGAGGCTAGACAAAGGACAGAAGTAAGTATCTGCTGGCAAGAGTATGGTTTCATGCCTAGAAAGAGTACCACAGATGCGTTATTTGCCTTGAGGATGCTTGTGGAAAAGTACAGAGAAGGTCAGAAGGAGCTACATTGTGTCTTTGTGGATCTAGAGAAAGCTGACTTAGAGGGAGCCCACGTGGAGCACACTTCGAGAATCACAGAACGGAAGCCGACGCGACGCGACACGCGACTTGCGTCCCCGCGGCGCTCGTCTCACCTCCTCCGCCGTCCTTCTCCTCCTCCTCGATGCTGTTCTTGATGCCGTCGTACTCCTCGTCGATATTCTGGTTGCCTCGGATCTGGCTGAGGACGCGCCGGGCCTTCTGGGTCAGCCCGCGCTGGATCAGCCAGCGAGGGCTCTCGGGCAGGAAGAGGAAGCCCACAAACTGGAGCACAGCGGGGACAACCGACAGGCCCAGCATATACCTGGAGAGGCCGAAACACGCCGTTTGTACTGTCGCTCGTCCCAAAAACCCGTCAAATCCAAATGACAAAGCAACAATTTGCAGTCTAGACAAGACAGACCCACACCCAGCCCCAACACACACACAAAGCTGATCCGCTGCGTGATTATAGCGAGAGGAAAATTGCTCGATAAAGCTCTTTGTGGCCACTTAAGCCCACAATCAGAGTTCAACATGTTCCGACAAAAGAGCTCCTTGGAAATCCAAAATTAGCGGACGTGGAAGAAGAAGAGAAGGGACGGGGGACTAATTGGAAGGCGCGCTTCCATTTCGGTACAAAGGACTCAAGGAGAGCTTTGCTCGAATTCATAATTCTAGAATTCTATCACCTGAAGAACAAACGGTCTTTATCTGCTTTGACATTTCACAACTCCGCGCGGAAACACTCGAGATGGGATTTTATTGCGACGCGAGGAAAGAGGCGGGGAGGGGAGGGGGATAAAACATCAGATACGAGAGCGTGGACCGTACGGTCCAAATGTGCCGACGCAGCGATCTCATAGATCTGCTCGCGGATATTTTGACATTTGAGTTTGAGCCTGAGTGAGATCGTCTGGCATTTGATATCATGGGATGATAATATCATGTATCATATATGCTCCACGACTATCTGGGATTCAGAGGGGGGACTCCAAGCGTCATTTGTCACCAGAGCAGTTCTGACCTCCATCCGTCGCGCTGCAGGTAGCTGAAGGCGCCGTCCACGAGGCTGGCGGTGAACTGCCCGCCGGTAATGAAGAGGGTGTTGACTGTCACCAGCTGACCCCGCAGGTGAGGCGGCGAGGCCTCGGCGATGTACACGGGCACTGTCATCGAGGCGATGCCTGACGGAGACGGAGAGGTCAAAGGTGAGATCGACAAGCCGACACTCGCGCATGCCGAAACCGATGCCAATACCGCCATCAACTCACAAGGCCAAAGTTCGCTTTGCGTCTGGTGCGAAAGGCCAGCGTCGGGAAATCATAACTCGAAATGTAGTGCCTGCAATCGTGCAAACTGTATTTTGCAGATATAAAAATTCCTCGGTAAATGAGCTGCGAACGAACAATATTCAGTCTAAAGAAATACTCAAACACGAGTCTGGACGCACGACCGCCGTGTTCTGCACCTGGTTCCTGATCGGCACTATTAATAGCCTGCTTGCTATGCCCCCCCCAAATCACCACCATCATCATTTTCCTCATCCCTTTTTCACATCCCGTCCCTCCCCCTTCTTCCTCTTGGCACCGCGCTGCCCCGA
Organism: Syngnathoides biaculeatus; assembly: GCF_019802595.1. NCBI lineage: Eukaryota > Metazoa > Chordata > Actinopteri > Syngnathiformes > Syngnathidae > Syngnathoides > Syngnathoides biaculeatus. The sequence goes on along the minus strand of NC_084659.1, from coordinate 14,065,720 downwards.
ACGGCCTGCGCGGCGACCTGTTGCCATGGAAACCACGTCTCAGGAAACGAGCCAGGCCGTCTCCAGTCGGGCACCGCGTGGCGGCGGCGTTCGGGAAGACAAATCCAATAAACGAGCCAGAGCGAAAGAGCGATAGATTGAGGGAGAAGGGGAGGGACGAGGATTTCATACTCCTCTTGTTGTGTTTTCTTTCGCTCCGAAGGGGGCTTCCAGAAAAGATTTGTCATCCTAGCATTGTCGAAAAATACATAATCACCTATTTCCCATCGACTATGATGAATATAGAGCATTAATAGACTACGACATTAATCACACATTCAATAAGTTACGATGCTAACTTCCCACAACATGACATTCTTCGTTCACGTAGGCAAATTCACTATGTTTATCGATAAAACCACTCATGGCTATGCTCACCATGCATACCACCACCTGCACACTATCCGTTCGCAACGTCCACACTCATTTTCATCATTCATCTTTTCAATTTTCTGCCCCCAACGAGTGGAATAAAATGTCCCCTCACTTACTTGTGAGGGGCAAAATATTACAAATTATTTTTTTTCCAGGGGTAGCTAACGGGGTGGCACGGTGGATCAGCTGGTAAAGCGTTGGCCTCACAGTTCTGAGGACCCGGGTTCGACCCCGGCCCTGCCTGTGTGGAGTTTGCATGTTCTCCCCGTGCCTGCGTGGATTTCCCCCGGGCACTCCGGTTTCCTCCCACGTCCAGAAAACGTACAACATTAGGGACACTTTAAATTGCCCCAAGGTTTGATTGTGAGTGCGGCTGTTTGTCTCAATGTGCCCTGCGATTGGCTGGCGACTAGTTCAGGATGTACCCTGCCTCCTGCCCGTTGACAGCTGGGATAGGCTCCAGCACTAACCGTGACCCTTGTGAGGATAAGTGGCAAAGAAAATGGATGGATGGATGGATGGATCTTTTCAATTTTCTGCCCCAAACGAGTGGAACAAAAGTCCCCTCACTTAGTTGAGAGGCAAATTATTACAAATTAATTTATTTCCAGGGGTACCTAATGCTCTGTCTGGTGCTTTTGCGGAGCAAAAACGTCGTTTCCAGTCCAATGTTTGTATGCACAAGACATTACACAGCGCCGCCGCCATCTGTATTCCGCTCGTTAAAGCAATTTCCCATCTTCCCTGCCTCTTCCACCTCCCAGTTCGCCCTCGTTTCATCCGACCAAGGCGCGAGGCTCTCACCAGGGCGACGGACCGCCCATGCAAGCGAGGCGCTCCGGCGCGGATGTGACTAATGATCGCGTCCGTTTCGCTCCTTTTCCCAGAGACGGTATGTCCCAGCCGACACCGCTCCAGGCTGCAAAAAAGGTCAAAAGTCACTTGACATTTTCGTCCGTGGTAAACAAGAGAGCGTAAGCCCGTCTCTTGATGCCGCAACACTATTTAACCATATTTTTTTGGGAAACTTTGATCGGATCAATCGGCTTGTGAAAGGACGTCCTATTCAGCTTTCTTTGGGAAAAACACCACCAAAGCATTTGTCACCAGGGACAGTCGCGTACGCAAAAGTCATTGTCTCCTGAAACTGGTCTGCCGAGCCTCCAGGCACACACACACACACACCACACACACACACACGAGATCAGAGTCAGATACTTCGCTCGACCCGCTGGCGAGGACGGAGGAAGCTAATTAGGGTTCCGAGATGGATGGCGCGAGGAGAGTGAAAACTCTTCTGGATAAAGGAGTCGTTAAATCAACAATGAAAGAATAAGTAGCACCCCCCACCCCCATATCCTCCCTCCCCCCAGAATGGTGATTTAATCCGGCGGAGAGAAATAGAACATTATGTCCAGTCGTAATCAAATTCGGGAAGATCTGTTTAGTCTCAAACGGAGTTTAAATGAAAGCCTAGGAGATGGAACAGCATGTAGCGGTGAGGAGACATCGATAATCTTTAATATCTTCATAAAATGTATGAAAGAAACCTTAACGGAGGTATTCATGTGGGAAGAAAGTTCCAGCGCATTGAAAGAGGACATATTACGGATGGATTTTCATGTTCATTTGAAAATGCAAATTTGGACCTGAACGAGTCTCATCCGCGCCGCTTTTTGTTCGTGATGTGCAAATCTCCTCTCAGGGAAATTGACTCCTTTCAAGGCTGCTACATCATTCAAAGGATGCAATTTTTCCTTGTCAATGCGATCGCAACAACAACAATGCACCCCCTGAGCCCCCCCCCATGCTCGTGTAAAAGGTCATCTGAACAATAACCGGCCAGGAGACGGCCTGACGTGAAGATGCAATCGAGACGACCGTGGTCTTGCGGTCCGACTGTTCTGGGGCCAGTTCAGTTCTGTCAGGCTAAACTGTTGCTGTTTTGTAACGCGAGAAAGCAATTGACAGTTCGGGGGCCAGAATAACGGCGCAGGGTGAAAAAATGTTTCCTTAATAGCGTCTCCGGGCGGCTAATTGCGGCAGCAGAACGTATTTCCTGTTCCGTCGAGTCCCGGTCGACGCGCGCTTGTGTAATGAACGCATCTGCGTGGGGAAAAGACGTCGTTGGAGTGGAGGAGCAGAAAAAAGGAAATTAACGACCAAAATGACCGAATGAAGGACCTGGTGATGAGTTCACCTCCCGTGTTGTCCCCAGACCATCTGCAAACAAACAGCTAGATTGTGTAAACATGGATATTCATCTACATTTCAAAACAGTTCGTTTTGCAAGAGGCAAGAAAGAGTCATCTTTGCCAATTCATCCTGGGAAATGACCTAAAGAGAACAAAACCAAGCCAAGTGCTCCGCACGGGAAGTCGGTTCCTAACTTTTCCCTCCTTTCATTCCGCATTGGTACGCGAGCAAATCGAATCAAGACCCCGTTGATGAAAATGGCAGAGACAGCGAGTTGTCTAACGGCCTGAGGCATGCGACTTGGCGGGCATGAGGACCAAGCTGCGTAATTAGCAGCCTCCCTAATTGCAAATAGAAGGGGCTGGAGGAGGAGAAGCAAACAAACAAGTTCCGCTCAATGTGTGTGGGGGGAGGGAGGGAGTGGCTTAAAGGGAGAGAAAATCAGAATCAGAATCTCTCCGGCAATGTCACGAGCCATCGCGGGGGGGAGAGAAGGACCCAAATGCAGAACTCCGAGGCAAAGGCATAATGTTCAGTGGTTTTTTTTTCCGGAAGCAGTGTCCGCACACGGTAACACAGCTCAAACTCACTAACGCAAGGCAACGAACTGGCAAATGCCAGTGACAAAAACAAAACAGCTGTGACCGGTGACAGGTGTCACCGCCCAGAGCAGTGGCCTGACCACGCCCCTCTTGGCAGGCAAGGAGAGATTCTGATTGAACGAGTGAATTTGCTCTGTAACTGCTCAGTGAGACGTCATGAAAGAGGGAGTGGGCGGTATGTGACCCGCAGGCCATACTTTTCCCACCCATGGTTGTACTTCTTGTACCAAGATGACACATAGTAGCGGTTTTATGGTATGCGCTATATGTGCGGCGACCCGAAATTGCTGAAAACCTCTAGTGTAACATTTTTAGCATAGTACTAGCACTTGCTCACGTGAACTGACATTAAATGGAAAAGTTGTGGTGTGAAAGCTTTTAAGGGAAAAAAAATTATATTAGTGGTGGAAGTGGTTTGTGATTGTTGATAGATAACTTTTCATGCCTTAATTACCCTCCCACTCAAGCACTCACTCACAAAAATAATGGAAGGAAAATGCTTATAATATTTGCTTCTCCTTAATTGCGAGGGTTCGGTTGCAGAGCACCCCCGCAATAGGCAAAATCTGGGAAATAGTGACCACACAAGGGTGTTTTTTTTAAGTCATTTTTAACATCCATCCATTTTCTTTGCCGCTTATTCTCACAAGGGTCGTGGAGAGTGCTGGAGCCTATCCCAGAGCTGTCAACGGGCACGAAGCGGGGTACACCCTGAACTGGTCACCGGCCAATCGCAGGGCACATCGAGACAAACAGCCGCGCTCACAATCACACTTAGAGGCAATTTAGAGTGTCCAATCAATGTTGCATGTTTTTGGGATGTGGGAGGAAACCGGAGTGCCCGGAGGAAACCCACGCAAGCACGGGGAGAACATGCAAACTCCAAACAGGTGGGGCCGGGATCGAACCCGAACGCTTTACCAGCTGAGCCACCGTGCCGCCCATTTTTAACATTAGATTCTTAAAAAAATTTCAAGGGATTTTTTTTTTTATTGCATACGCGACATGATGTCTTGACTTTGAATCTATTTGGAAAACTTTTTGTCACTTAAGGACACTTCAGTCGTGAAGATAAACAGAGATAAGGCGCAAAGAGCTTCTCACCCAGCCCCACTCCGACGACGAGCCGCCCCGACAGGAGCACCTCTTTGCCGGGCGCGGCGCTCAGCACGATGCCGCCGACGGTGAAAAAGAAGCTGGCCAGCAGGATGCACACCCGGCGCCCGAAGAGCCCGTTGAGGAAGGCGCCGAGGAGGGCGGCGACGGCGGCCGCCGCCACAGTACTGGAGATGAGCACTTCCTGCCACAGGGCGCTCAGCTCCATCTGCCTCTTGAGCAGCAGCATGGCCCCGGAGATCACCCCGGTGTCGTAGCCGAACAAGAACCCCCCCAAGGCGGAGAAGGCGGACAGGACGTAGACAAAGCCCGGCGTGACGTCCTGCATGAACTGCTTGCGCGCAGCCCTCTCCAGGTCGCCGGTCGAGGCGGACGAGGTTCCTGGGGCGTCCGCGGGGGAGGCGGACGGCGGGGCCACCTGCAGGCTGCTGACGCTGGCGTCGGACGGAGCCTTGATGAGACTCCGCTCCCCTCCGTCGCTCGCTTTCCTCCAGCGCTCCCCCATCAGGTTGCTCATACTCCGGAGGTTGTAATCATGGTCCGCCTGCTTTCGCGACATCGGGGACGCGCAACTCCGGGCGCTTCAGGGACCGACGCGTGTCTCGGCTTTCGTGCCAACTGAGCGGTCTGTGCGACAGCGCTGCAAAGTTGCGTGCATCTCCTCCCTGCGGTCCCGGTGAGACGGTCGGAGGAGATAAGAGGAGTGGAGTGGATCCCTTCGTCATCGGGAGCGTCGGCGTGACGCAAAGATGTCTTATTTTCAATGTGTGATGCAAGATTCGGATGGAACGGGGAGGGGTTGGGGGGGGCGTCACTGGTCCCTCTGTGGCTGTGCATGGCTACCAAAATAGAAACAGCACGTGAGGCAAAACTCCATTAATAGTCTCAAATCTGACTCATCGATTTATAATTTGAACATTTTACAAGTTCTGAATGCAGATGAAACAGTTATCATGTAATATTTTAAATAAATGTATATTGTCATTGTTTATCAAATTGTGGCGTTATCTGTAACACAATGTGGGAATGCTGTCACCTGCAGGACGTACACTGTAAAACGAGAACAGCACTGAATCCACCCATCCATTTTCTTCACTGCTTATCCTCACAAGGGTCGCGGGGAGTGCTGGAGCCTATCCCAGCTGTCAACGGCCAGGAGGCGGGGTACACCCTGAAACGGTCGCCGGCCAATCGCAGGGCACATGGACACCAACAGTCGCACCCACAATCACCTTGGGGCAATTTAGAGTGTCCAATAATGCAATTAATACAGTATTTTGCAATTTATGATAATTCATGAAAATAATGCATCGAGGTATCTTTTTACTTCCACAGTAAAACATTGCGTTCAATTTTGACGAAGAATGGTGGACCATTTTTCTGTAATAACAATAAATTACTCCAATATTGAAATGCTTTATCTATAGATAAGTCAGAAACATCCTGATAATATTTCTGATAAAAAAGTGTGCGGGATTCCAGGAAAAGCCTTTCTGCCGCTCATGCTCACAAACCCAGCCGACGTACTTAGCCGTCATTATCGCCTGCCCGCTCTCATATCGATCGGTCCCGACACGCGGTCCGGGTAATCTCTGCGGACGTGCGGCGTTGGCTACGCAACTGCAGGCGAACGACACAGATGGACTCTGGAGCCAAAACAATCAGCGTGCGGACAGCTGAGTGAGAAAACGGAGCCCGGTAATGGGCCGTGATTGGGCCCACGAAGGAGGGGGAAGGCTATAATGGGGGAGGGGAACTACAGTAACTTTCTGGAAGCCTCATGGTTGGGAGGACACAAAATTAAACATGGATCTGTCTTTAATGTTTCCAACATGTGGAGGAGGATGATACACACTAATACTCGGCAACTTTATTTTTTAAAAAGGAACCAAAATGCTGCACATAAATGGCGTTGAACATGAAAATCAAACAGGGCTTTATTTTGCTTCCCAGAGTCACTGGCCACTCAGCATTTTCACTCGCCACAATTTTCCACCTGTCCATCCATTCTCATAGCCGCTTATCCTCACAAGGGTTGCGGGGAATGCTGGAGGCTATCCCAGCTATCAATGGGGCAGGAGGCGAGGTACGCCCCAAACTGGTTGCCAGCCAATCGCAGGGCACATGGAGATAAACAGTCGCCCTCACAATCACACCTAGGGGCAATTTAGAGTGTCCTATTAATGTTGCATGTTTTTGAGATGTGGGAGGAAGCTGGAGTGCCTGGAGGAAACCCACACAGGCACGGGCAGAACATGCAAACTCCACACAGGCAGGGTCCGGGATCGAAGCCGGGACCTCAGAACTGTGAGGCCAACGCTTTCCCAACTGATCCCACCGTGCCGCCACACTTGTACTCGTCAACTTTATTTATAGAAAGGAACCACTACTGAAACCAAAATACTGCACATAAATGGCGTTGAATATGAAAATCCAACAGGGCTTTATTTTGCTTCCCAGAGTGACTGGCCACTCAGCATTTTCACTCACCACAATTTTGCATAATTGTCGCTTAATTATGTTCAATAATGTATTTGGCTCTGGCACACAAGCAAAACAAGACATAAATAAACTTTGGAGGTGTTTTTTCAAGAGGGATTTTCAATTTTAAATGGTACAAAAACTATAAGAAAAATACCTGACCTTTGAGTCTTAACTACCACACAAACATGGGTGAGTTGCTTTCAAAATATAAAATTAAATCCAATAGAAGTTCATGTCACCCACACACACACACACGCACACGAGTGTCCTGTCCCGATGATTAATAATAAAACAAAATAGAATGAAAACATCACTCATTAAAAGTTAATCTTAAACACGTGGAAATGTGATTTGATATTTTAATGAGTTACTAACCTCCTTCACGTTGGGCCGAGAATGCCCGCTGGACAATTAAAAATCCAGTTTTTGTTTAATGATTTCAAAACAAATATTGGCAAATCCCTACTGTAGTTCCCGGTTGTTAATTTTCAGATTCCTTCTGCCACCTTGTTGATAAAAAAAAAACCATCTCGTAGCTCTGTTTACTGAAGCATTAGCTGCACATTCCAAAATCATAACCTCGCAAATTAAGATGGTTTCAAACAACCACATTACAGGTTGCCATAGCAACAGCTTCAAGCGTCAGAGGGCTTCAGCATTAGAACATTGTTTTTTTTTTTCATCATTTTGATCTCATTTTATAAAGCAAAATTGGTCATTTGTTGGGATTATTGCACAAAACCTGTGGCATGAAAATCCTTGAGGATGATTTCACGCCCAAATAAAATAAGTAACTACTTCCTGGTTCACGTCAGCGTCCCATTAAACGGGCGACGATTTTAATTTCCCGAAGCTTTTTTTCTGGTGTCATGCGAGCTGGACTCTTCCGTGTTTGTCAAACATAAGCGTCCAGTTCCAAAATACAAGGATTAATATTCAACCCACGCCTGGTACGCTTTTGAAACTTTGAACTCATACGTCAATATATATACATAAATATACATCGATAAAGAAACCCAATCATGGTTTTAATTGTGTGTAAAAAAAAAAGTGATTCACTTTTTCTATCCGAACGTGTTCTATAGCAACAGAAAATTCAATAAAATTCAATTAAATGAGCTTCAAAGTAGAGGAATATGAAACTATGCATTTCCAAAACCTAATTTTTTGCCTGTAGTTTTTTGTGTGTACCTTTTTAAGAATAAATATTTAATCTGTCAAAATATTGAAATCTAATTCAGTGTTTAATCCGCGTGCTGCGCCGCTTCAAGTAACAGTTTCCTGATGTGTTGATTGACAGAAAGTGGGTGTATCTTTGAGTAACTACGCCCGATTATGCGGTATAAAAACATGGCGCCAGATGGTTCCGTAGTCATCGGTGTTGCCCGGAGCGGGGAATTCTCATGGAACATGAGCGCACAAAAATCCACACTCGCTGCGTGCCTATCAGTTCTCGCAGGTACTTTACATTTCTTTCACATGCAAATCCTCTTGACAGCCGCTTATTATTGAGTATCTTCAAATGATTTTGTTTTGTTTTTTCCCCTCTCTCTCGAAATCCGTTAAGTTCTAGGCACCAGTGAATTGATCCCGACAACAGAAACTCAAAAATGTAAGTACAATTGAACATAACTTACATATTGTACACATAGTGTTATAAAGTAATCAACTTGCCGCGACCAGTCGCTTGCAGGACCTTCGGCAGCGGAGTGGTCCGGCCCTTCGACGGCTCCACCTACTACCTGCGCTCCACCTGCCGGGTCACCCTCAGCCACTTCACCCACAACCGCGTGGAGTGCGACGTCAGCGCCTGGCGGGGACGCAGCGGGCTCCTGGCTCAAGTTGAGATCACCATCAATAAAATCCAGACCGTCTTGAAGGATGGAAGCGTCCTGGTGGAGTCCACAAAGTCTGAGCGATTAATTCCTTTGTTAATCCCAGTCCAGGTTTTATGTATTATTAGCATTGCGCGTTTCTGTTGGCAGTGTCTCGCTTCCGTATGACAACACCTACCAGCACATCTTCCAATACGGCATCTACACCAGGCTGAGGAGTACGTTGCTTCCGCTGACGGTCACCTGGCACAGCGCACCTGAAGGAATAGACGTGCTTTGGGTGAGCTGCGCCGCTAAAGCGTGTTCTTTCTAGATAAAGTGAAAAAAAACAAGTATTTGAACACCCTGCTATATTATTATTATTATATTATTATATTTATACATTATTATTTTTTATACATTATATTATATTATAATTATATATATTGCAAGTTCTCCCACTTTAAAAATCATGGCGGGGTCTGAAATTTTCATCATAGGTGCATGTCCACTGTGAGAGAGATAATCTAAAAAGAAAAATCCAGAAATCACAACGTATGATTTTTAACGATTTATTTGTGTGATACAGCAGCAAATAAGTATTTCAACACCTGTCTATCAACTAGAATTCTGACCCTCAAAGACCTGTTAGTCGTTGGTAATGCACGAAGAAATCATGGTTTGAAATCATGCATGGCACGGAACCAAGGCCCGTCTTAAATTTGCCATTGACCATTTGGATGATACAGAGGAGTCATGGGAGAAAGTTTTGTAGTCAGATGAGACCAAAATGGAACTTTTTGGTCAGAATTCCACTAACCGTGTTTGGAGGATGAACACCGTCCCTACTGTGAGGCATGGGGGTGGTAGCATCATGCTTTGGGGGTGCTTTTCTCCACATGGGACAGCACTGTATTCAGGAGAGGATGACCGACGCCATGTATTGTGAGATTTTGGGGAGCAACCTCTTTCCCTCAGTCAGAGCATTGAAGATAGGTCGTGGCTGGGTCTTTCAACATGACAATGAACTGAAGCACGCAGCCAGGAAAACCAAGGAGTGGCTCCTTAAGAAGCATATCAAGATTCTGGTGTGGCCTAACCAGTCTCTAGACCTAAACCCAATGGAAAATCTTTGGAGGGATCTAAAACTCTGTGTTTCTCAGCGACAGTCCAGAAACCTGTCTGATCTCGAGAAGATCTGTGTGGAGGAGTGGGCCAAAATCCCTCCTGCAGCGTGTGCAAACCTGGTGAACAACTACAGGAAACAATTGATCTCCGTAATTGCAAACACAGGCTACTGAACCAAATATTAACATTGATTTTCTCAGGTGTTCAAATACTTATTTGCAGCTATATCACATAAATAAATCATGCATAGTGATTTCTGGATTTTTCTTTCTATATGATCTCTCTCACAGTGGACATGCACCTACGATGAAAATTTCAGACCCCTTCATGATTTCTAAGTAGGAGAACTTGCAATATAGCAGGGTGTTCAAATACTTATTTTCTTCACCACACATCACGAAAACATTTTGGATTTCTCGTCTAGGTGGAGATGGAGGAATTACCCGCAGACATGATTGGACTATGCGGGAAACACAACAGCTCCAGTAAAAAGAATTTTCCTCGAGTAAGCCGGCGCTTTTGAAGTTAAAAACACATATTAATCTCTGTTTTTGTTTTGAAATTGTCTCAGGCGATACGCAGGAGCTGATTATTGACAACGTGCATCAAGACGATAAATGTCAAACCAGAGATTTAGTTCCGGTCGGGAATGCGGTAAGTCAAGTACGACGTGTACTGGCTGTGCACAAAATCCTACTCAACCTTTTTTTTTTTTTTTTTTATCCTGACTGCATTTGCAGATATGCAAAGATTTCATATCCTACCTGTTAGAATGCCTGAATATGGAGAGCCTTCATTACGTTCAACTGTGCGAGAAGAACGCTTATCTTTACGAGGAAAGCATGGAGGTCTTCTGCCCGTTCTTCAAAGAGCTCGCCAACCGGTGTGGAGAGCAGAGTCCGGTTTGGAGTACATGGCGAGAGCTCACCTCTTGCAGTAAGCTGACCAAAACCTTTTCTCCCTGCGCGATCCACTAAGTGTCACCCGATGTGACCGTCCACTGCTCGGCAGACAAACCGAGGTGCCCGGGAGACCTCGGATATGAAGAACACGGGCCTGCGTTTATCCCCAGCTGCTCAAACCCCAAATCCTCCAACCAGGACCTCACCGATTCTTGTGTCTGCGCAGACGGTAAGCAAACCATCGAAATTTAGCATTGATTGTTTGTGGATTCTTACCGTAATGGAAAAAAACAAGTGGAGTCACCAGTTCGCACCCCGTCCTCATACCTGAATTGTGTTTTAGGTCTGGTGTTAAATGACCATGCAGCCGGTTTCCAGTGCATTCCGCTGTCCGGGTGCCCTTGTGTCTTGGCTGGCGCGACCTACCCGGCTGGGGTCACACGCAGCACCAAGTGTCAGTCATGGTAAATCCAAATTGGCACGCTGGGCAAGTACGCCGCACATGTTGACTTTATCCTTCCCGGACAGTGTTTGCAACGATGGGAAGTGGTACTGTGGCGAAAACCACTGCCCGGCCAGATGTGTTATCGAAGGGCCATACGTGACAACGTATGATGGGAAGGAATACATCGTCCCTGGCAGATGCACATACGTCGCCTCACAGGCATGTTGTTTTGATTCTTAAAGGTCAAGTGTCATCCCTCTAAACATTCTAAAATAGATATTGTAATGAAAAATGCATATAACATGATTCACTTCAAATATGAGCGGAGAGCACGTCATCCACGCGCAAAGTTGCGGAAGTGTCATTCGACATCCAAGTGGTCGCCATATTGGCTGCATCTTCTGTCCGTGACGTCACACTGGGACATTCGCCATTGAAAACACGCTGTGCCACCGACTATGGGACACGCCCCTTCAGACACGGAAGCTCTTCTCGAAGAAGAGAACATCTCACAACCGAGTGAAGTGACTGAAGCAATATTAGCCTATCGTTTCGAGCCATAATTAGATGATATGCGGATCACGGCCCAACCGAATGCAGCCAAACCACCTCCACGCCCGATCCACCGCCGTGCGGCGGTAGAAAAACAACCCAACCAGGGAGCGACGACGACGCCGTCGCGGCCCGGCATCGCGACGAGCCACGATGGGTCCATACCGGCTTCTGTTTTTTCACGAATAACATACTAAAAATCATCCATTTCATGACAGTGGCACTTTAAAACAGCTTTAAATTCACATTTTAATCAATTTCTCCAGGCCACAATTTGACTTATCATTTTCTTCGGATGACACACAGGGTGAAAACTGGTCGCTGCTGATTGAGTACTCGGAAAAGGGAGCCTTTTTGAAAGCCGTCGTTCTCAAGCTTTTCCAGGTAAAAGCCGCTAAAATCCAACATTTGGTGACTGAAATTCTAAAGCCGACAAGAGTGCTGTAAATTGCAGGACGCGTACACTTTTGCGCACAACGCGGTGTATTTCGGAACGGACGAGGTTACCGAGCTCCATCAGTCTGGTAAATAAAAATGTCACCGCCGGTTCTTCATTAAAAATATGACTCAACAATCGCTCACCGCTCAGCTCACGCCACCGTTTTCTGGCAATCGTCCGCATACGTGCACGTGAGCACATCCTTCGGTGTGGCGGTCCAACTGCAGATGTCCCCCGAGATGCAGCTCTACATCACGCCGCCTGCCAACAACAGGGAGAAAATATCAGGTGAGGACACACATAGTACTTAGTCTTAGTAAAATCTTCTATATTTCTTTTAGCTATCTAATATGTGGAGGCGGATGATACACACTAGTACTTGTCAACTTTATTTATAGAAAGGAACCACTGCTGAAACCAAAATGCTGCACTTAAATGTCATTCAATATGAAAATCAAACAGGGCTTTATTTTGCTTCCCAGAATGCCTGGCCACTCAGCATTTTCACTCGCCACAATTTTCTAGCCATCTTCCTTTTTCATAGCCGCTTATCCTCACCAGGGTTGCGGGGAGAGCTGAAGCCTATCCCAGCTATCAACAGGCAGGAGGCGGGCTACACCCTGAACTGGTTGCCAGCCAATCACAGGGCACATAGAGACAAACAGCTGCACTCACAATCACACCTAGGGGCAATTTAGAGCGTCCAATTTATGTTGCATGTTTTTATTATGTGGGAGAAAACCCACGTAGGCATGGGGAGAACATGCAAACTCCACACAGGCGGGGCTGGGATTGAACCCGGGTCCTCAGAACTGTGCCGCCATTTTTTTTAATTAGGTCTTTGTGGAAACGCCAACAAGGACACCACAGACGACTTCACAGCCAGCAGCGGGATCGTTGAGAACTCGGCACAGATGCTCGCAAAGTCATGGAGCGTCGGTCCCTGCGAGCACATCATCGATCAGTGCGTCAACATAAACTACGGTGTGTATGCAAAAAACAAGTAAATATGTTTTCGGGATGTTTTTAATTTTAACGTTATTTTTCGCCCGTTTAAGAAAAATTTGCCGATGAGCATTGCGCCGTGTTGACGGAGCCGAGTGGCATATTTGGAACGTGCCATCCTTACGTAGCAGTTGCCAAGTACCACAAGGTATCGTATACTCACGAGAAAATTCACGACATGATTTCCGAGAGTCATACTCAAATATTTTCGCCACATGTAGGGGGCAAAAAAAAAAAATGGTAGCTTTATGCTATTGCTTGTATAATAACTAAGTATTCTTCTCAGGCTTGCATCAGAAGAACGTGCACCTGTGTAACCACGGCGGTGAGTTTACAAGAGTGTTTGTGCGTCGCTTTGGGGAGTTACGCGAAGGCCTGTGCAGATATGGGCGTGCCAGTAGGTGACTGGAGGGCGACGACTAACTGCAGTGAGTTCACCTTTCCAAAAAAAAAAAAAAACAACCCACCCATTTCATTATGTTGCCAGCTGGAGGTGGGGGTTAAACACAATAAAAATGGTCTGAATTTTCCCAGTCGTGACCTGCGAAAAGAACCAAGAATTCTCCTATGACACGCACGCTTGCAATCGCACGTGCCGCCCCCCGGCGGGGCCCGACCCCCGCTGTCAGCCGAGCGGCGGCCCAGTGGACGGCTGCGGCTGTCCCGAAGGCACCTACCTCGACGGCGACCGCGGCTGCGTATCCGAGGCCGAGTGCCCGTGTCACTACCGAGGCGTCCCGCTGCCACCTGGACCCGTTCTAATTGACGGGAGACGATGGTGAGCTGAAATTATTATTATTATCGTCTGAAGGGGTGTCACACTGATTTAATTAGAACTCTGCACGATTACACTGTTAATAAAGTGAGATCCAATACATAACTCCAAGCAATGTTTTTCCTTTCAAAGCATATGTGAGGATGGAGCGTTAGCATGTCCTCCGGTCTGCAGTCAGGATTTTCAGGGTACCTTGTCCAAGTTCCCCCCCCCCAGATCAAATTTGCATTATTCTTGACAAAATGACCACATGACTATTTATTTAGGTTGCGCCGATGGGAAAATATGTATTCACTGCTCGGAGCACGAAGTTAAAATGGTGCAAAAAACGTGTGACAGCCTCAGTAAACCAAAGGTGGGTCAAAACAAAAACGTGTTCATTCGTTCGTGATATAATTTTTTCCCTTCCATTATATATTTCTTTGAATTTTTGTTCATATCTCCAGCCTGCCAACACATCCTGCGAAAGTGGCTGCTACTGCCCGCGTGACCAGTATGAAGATCACACCGGAAACTGCGTTCCCTCGACCACTGCACCTGCGTGTACAGCGGCAGAGTGTACAGCGCCGGTCAGACAGTCAAGACCAACTGCAAAACATGGCAAGTGCGGCGTTCGTGCAATGCAGTGTTCGTGAAAAAAAAAAAAACGATCGTCTGACTTTTGAAATGCTTCGCAGCACTTGCAGCCGGGGCCAGTGGCAGTGCAAAGACCGGCCCTGTTCTGAGAAGTGTCAAATATTTGGGAATGGACACATTCAGACATTTGACTCCAAATGGTACCGCTTTGACGGACACTGTCAATACACCCTTGTTGAGGTAATGCGGGAATTATGTTATACACCACAGTATAATTACTCCATCATCCCCCATCTCAAGCAAGTCCTCTCCAGATTAGTCCATTTTTCATCACATCTCCCAATATTTTCCCTTCAGGATGACTGTGGAACTGAAAACGGCACCTTTTCTGTCCGAGTGGAGCGTGTCCCGTGCTGCGACGAGGCGCTCACCTGCTCCCGCACCGTCACGGTGGAGCTAAAGGTGCACAAAACTCCCCCCCTCACGACATTCTCCTCTCTGAAATCCCAAACCACTAACAAGGTTAACCCATTGAAGGGCTACGGCACGCTGACGCTGAGCGACACGGCGGGTCCCCGGTATCTTCACCGGGCCTCGCCCCTGCCGCAGAGTCCGCTTTACACCGTGCGCACCGTAGGGCTCTACATCGTGGTCTCGGTGCCCAGCAGAGAGTTGACTCTCATCTGGGACAAACACACTCGGATCACCGTGGAGCTGACGTCCACCTGGAGAGTGAGTGAGGAGGAAATAGTATAGATGGCGAAAGATGACGACAAAGCGCTAGTTTTGTTTGAAAAGCCTGACGAAATGAAACTCCCCCGCTCACTTCAACTTAGCTCTTTGTCCACAAGTTCCCACAAGATGGCAATCTTCCTTTCAACCATTTTCTCCTCAGAACCGAGTATGCGGCCTCTGTGGAAACTTCGACTCCAGCGAGATGAATGACCCTCAAATGATTGGCTCCGAACTTACGGAAAGCCCCCAGTTATGGAAAACAGCCGAGCCTCCGTGTTCCGAAGCGAGCGCTGACATGTTCCCGTGTGAACGCAACTCCTACTGCTTTGCCTGGGCCCAGCGGCGCTGCATGATCTTGACCGGCGAGACCTTCAGTGACTGCCACCTCAACGTAAGACAAAACGTGGCATTCTCACATCGTCTCATACATTCCGTAAAATCCCTCTCCGGTGGCTGCTCATCCACACTTCAGGTGGACCCAGAGCCGTACTACCAGAGTTGTGTAGAAGAATCGTGCTCCTGTGAGTTTGAAGGAAAGTTCCTGGGCTTCTGCACGGCTGTGGCGGCCTACGCCGAGGCCTGCAGTGACAGCGGCGTCTGCGTGAAATGGAGAACGCCGGACTTGTGTCGTAAGTCATGATTTGTCATCGCTAAACTTCACATTTTGCGACACTGCACATAATTTATCTTCAAACAAAAAACTAAATCCATCACGATGGTACTGCGAACGCCCACAGTCTTGATTTGGGATTCCTGAATTTGTTGAAAATCTCATCATTGTGCTCTTTTTGTACACAGGCCAAAGCAATGTCTAATAGCTATTTATATCCAAAACATTCATTTAAACAACTTTGCAAAGATGTAGCATTTTTAATTTCACTTGAGTTACGCATCAATAATAAACAACAATTGTCCATATAGAAACACTTTTTAATGACATATTTATTGCAAAAAAAACTTCCAATATTCATGTTGGATAATTTTCTGTATTTAATGTAAGTCATATTACCAAAAATAGTAAAACAAAATCACATATTTAACATTTGTCTTCATTTGATCAAATATTTGGTCAATTTATTTGTTGTAATTAGGAGAATATTGCAACAAATAATTGTACATAAATTACATTTGCAATTTTTAATTGTTATTAATTGGTTATTATTAGATCCCCCCCCCGAAATTGGTGAAGTAAAACTACTATTATATCATTGCTCAATGTAATGCAAAAAGTTCAAATAAAAAAAAAAAAAGTTACCATCTACAGCTAAGAGTTTATATTTCATCAAATATTTACATCATAAGAACATTCATTAAAACAACTTTACATACATGCAGCATTTTTAATTTCGCTTGAGTTACACATCAATAATAAACAATAACTGTCCATATAGAGAAACTTTTTTATTAAATATTTATTGCAAAGAAAACTTCCAATATTCATATGTTTGATAATTTTCTGTATTTATTGTAAGTCATATTACCAAAAATAGTCAAATAAAAAAAAAAATCACATATTTAACATTTGTCTTCATTTTATCAAATATTTGGTCAATTTATTTGTTGTAATTAGGAGAATATTGCAACAAATAATTGTACATAAATTAAATTTCATATTTTTAATTGTTATTAATTGGACATAGCAATAATAAACAATAACTAACTGTCCATATAGAGACACTTTTTATTAAATATTTATTGCAAAGAAAACTTAATATATTCATACATTTAATAACCTCCTGTATTTATAGTAAGTCATATTACCAAAAATAGTCCAATAAAAAAATTCACATATTTAACATTTGTCTTCATTTTAGTAAATATTTGGTCAATTTATTTGTTGTAATTAAAAGAATATTACAACAAATAATTGTACATAAATTACATTTAAAATTTATAATTGGTTATTAATTGGTTATTATTAGCTCCCCCCCTGAAATTGCTTAGGTAAAAATACTATCATATCCTTCCTCAATGAAATGCAAAAAGTTAAAATAAAAAAAAAAAAAATTACCATCAACAGTTAAGATTTTTTTGGGGTCAAATATCTATTGATATCATAAAAACATTCATTAAAACAACTTTGCATGCATGTAGCATTTTTAATTTCATTAGAGTTACGTATCAATTTTACAATTATCTTTATTTTGGTGTATTTTTGTCAATTTCCTCCCTGAATGTCGATGCCATATCATACTTCAACATCGTGCCAGAAACTGACGCTTAGTATGTGTTCACTGAAAAATCTTAGCGGTCTACTGCGATTACTACAACAAGGAGGACGAGTGCACCTGGCACTACGAAACCTGCGGCCACGAAAGAACCTGCGGCAGCCACTCTTCCCTAAAACTGGAAGGTATCATTTCATCTGCAGCCTGGAACTTTCCCACAGTTTTAAATGTTCCATCGGCACATCCCAAAATTCATTAATTAAACAAATAGTATTGCGTATTTGTGCTAGGTTGCTATCCCAGGTGTCCTGAAGAAGTGCCGTACTACGATGAAAATATCGGCGAATGTACTAAATTGATGAACTGCACCTGCTATTTCAATCACACCATCATCCAGCCGAGGGCTGCCGTAACAATACAAAGAACCGAATGGTGAGTTCCGGTCTATCGCATTTGCCGTGTACATAATCACAACCTGCTTTACTTTTCTGTCGCTCCCTTTCAGCTTTTGCATCAATGGGGAAATCGTTTGTCGTAAGTACTTATTATCCATATTACCCAACTTGTGTGCCACGGTACATGTATGTACTGCATATGTGGATGTACAAATTTGTCTTGGCCCACTCAAGATTGGGAGACACTGATCGAAGGTTTACAAGGTTTTGTGTTCTGATTGTCATACATGTTTTTATTTTTTGCGACCCACAGCGCCACCGCCCTCCACCACCACAGAAGCGACACCCACTGCGAGTACGCCAGCGTCCACCGGGTTGCCCACCACTTTGGCCACAAATGGGACTACTTGGCCTACGACGACAAGTGAATCTCCTGAACCAACAAAAACAACCAGAATGGAAACCACTACCGTGTCTACAACCAATAATCCACCAACGACGACATTCCCAACAACCCCCGGTTGCACATCATTTATTCCACATAATAGATTTGAGACTTTTCCCAATTTTGATAACCCCTGTCTGCCTTTGACCAGATTGTGAGTGCCTCGACCCGATGCAGAAGAAGCGCTGGCTGTGCGGCCAGACGTGGACTGAAAACTGCATCCAGAGGAAGTGCACCGCGGACAGGATCGAGTTGACCCCAGTGGTTTGTCCAGAAACTAAAATTCCCAACTGTCCCAGAGGACGAGCTGTAAAGATCTCGGACGGATGCTGTGAAATGTGGACGTGTGACTGTAAGTACCTTTTATTATTTCTAGTGACCGTGCATTTTAACGATGTGTTCCTCTCCCTTGTAGGCGTCTGCCACATATACGGCGACCCGCACTACGTCTCTTTTGGAGGTGTGCCTTTTAACTTCCTGGAAGAATGCACCTATATCCTAATGCAGGAGAGATCACCGCAGCATCACCTGACCATCGCCGTGGACAATTTTGACTGCAACCTCGCCGGTTCGTGCATCAAAGGCATCATCCTGAACTATCGCAACAACACGGCTCGGCTCACCGTCAACCAGGACTCGTCGGTGGTTCAGGTAGGACGTGAAAACACATTCATTGTTTTGACAGACTATCCGAATCTGGGTTTCCGTGTCGTAGGCCTTGTTGAATAATGTGACCGTAAAGCCGCCGTATGAAGAACTCGGGTTCAGGTTTGAGACCACAGAGTACGCAGTGTCAGTACACCTGCCACTCGTACGCTCTTACGTCTCCCTCACGCCGTTCCACACCCTGGTGATCAGTTTGGCCATGGAGCATTTCTTCATGAACACTGCGGGCCAATGTGGTAGGTCGCAACGGAACGTGACGCTTAATCGTCTGAGAAGAAGTCACTCAATCGTCAGATCGGGTCTCACGATCCCGTCCTACACCAGGTGTGTGTGGTGGGGATTCCTGCATCCGAAGAGGCGGCCGGATCGAGAGAGACGACTGCTGTGATCAGACCGCCTATGACTGGTTGTACCCTGACCCAACGAAGCCGTCTTGTATTTCTGGACAGGATGTCCCATGTCCCCCGCCGTGGCCGACTATCTTACCCACTCCCCCAACGCCCTGTCCTGAAAGTTGGCTCTGCCAGCTTTTCGATCACCAGTAAGTTCCATATAAGGTGGACTTCTGTTTTTTCTGAAAAAATTTCACACTCATAATCCTGACGACAGATTACATAAAGGGCTTTGTGGTCATCACCATCTTCTGTGGTATATTTTTACATAATCTCACCGGTTTATTTAGAATGTTTGACAGCTGCAAAGAGCTAGTGAATTTGGAGCTTCTGAAGAAAAACTGCGAGATCGACTCCTGCGGGACTCCGGACTTTGCGTGTTCCTCCCTCGAGCATGCTGCCAGCCAGTGCCAGCATTTTGGCATCTGTATTGACTGGCGAATCCTCACAAATGGATCGTGTGGTATGTTGAACAAAAATGCTGCTTCTATAAAGGTACAAGTGATTAATTTGTACACAGAGGGAACAAAGGAATGTACTGCATGCAAAATGTGAATTAGATGACTTCTATTGTACTATGTATTTTTATCTATTCAATTTTTTAACAGATGTGAAATGTCCAAAAGACTTGATCCACATGGAATGCCAAAATAAGATGGATGACTTCTGTTTTGGAGGGTTTGTAGAGCATATATGCAAACTATATCTGGAAACATACTTGTAGTTACAGTTGTACAATTTCAAGAGGAAGAGTGATGATATTTAGTGGGGATGCAAAAATGAATCCTGATTGTAAATTACACGCAGTACCCTTCTGTTTTTTGTCAACGCAGAGCACGTAATCCAGGAGCCCCTCTCGAGGTCAACAGCGCTGGGTGCTTCTGTCCGAAGGGTCAGCTCAGGGCTGGAAAACACTCAGACAACTGCGTGCCTGATTGTTTATGTAAGTAAACAAACTGTAGTCAGGAAAACGTAGCTGCGGAATTTCTTTTGGCTTGTCCCATTAGGGGTCGCCACAGCGTGACATCTCAGATGAACGCTCATATTTGTTTGGCACAGTTTTTACGCCGGATGCCCTTCCTGACGATATCCCTCTTGGAGGGTAAAGTCAGAAAAATATAGATGTAATAGTCATTAAATAACGTCATAATTCCCTTTTTTTGACAGTCTGCCAAGGACCCCTGGGTGAGCCCAGATGGGTAAGGTTCACCCCGGTGATATAATGTACATAGAATCAGGTATTGGATCGGGTTTTAAACGGGATTTAAAATGACCATGTTTTCAAGCCCGGTGAAGTGTGGCAGGTCAACTGCTACTTGTGCAAGTGTAACAATCAAACACGGACAGTGGAGTGTACCCCCAAACAGCGGCAGACAGCCAAATGCGGCCCCGACGAGGTCCCGGAGACCAAATGCTGCGGTGATCAGATTTGCAGTAAGAATAATTTCAGTGACCTCCATCAGCGAATGTTCTACTGGATTCATCACTCAGATTAAAATATATATATTTTTTCAGTTGAGAAGACGTGCAGTTACAATGGCACAACATACAAGGTATACAAATACCATAATTTCCTCACTATTAGGCGCACCGCATTATAAGGCGCCCCTTTAATGAATAGCCTATTTTAAAAAAAAAAATTTCACATATAAGGCGGACCGCATAATAAGGCGCATAGAATAGACTCTACAGTAGAGGTTGGGGTTACGTTAGGCATCCATTAAATGGAGCTGCACTAAAGGCTCAATATTGATCCATATATAAGGCGCACTGGATTATAAGGCGCACCGTCGGCTTTTGAGAAAATTAAAGGCTTTTAGGTGCGCCTTATAGTGCGGAAAATACGGTACATTTAACTATTTGGACAATCGCTAGATCATTCCGTGTTTGTTTTTTTAGGTGGGGGAGACGTGGAAAAACAGAACTGATCCGTGCGTGTCATTCCGTTGTACTCAAGACGCCATTCAAATGGAAACCCAACTCTGCCCCGTTGAAGCTTGTGTCGAGGTAACAATAATTAGAAGCACTCAGTTGTTGCCACTTTCGGCTCGGCCAATCAGGGTCCACCACGGACAGTCGCTCACGTGATTTGTTTGACACAGTTTTTACACATTTTGTTTTAACCGCTGACCCATGCCTGAGCAGGAACAGGAAGTCAGAAATGTTGGGTTGAAGAAGCCGTTTGGGGCGACCTCCTGGGCTTCTGACGACAATTTTGAATATTCTTTTGGAAATCAAAAACCATTTGCACGGGTAACTGTAAAATGTGTTTTTGTATGTTTGTTTTGCAGAAAGACAGAACATGGGATCAACAAGGCTGCTGTTTTACATGTACGTTCAAAGTATTAATAATGCACTTATACTTAAAGGAAGACACTCCCCAAAATTCATATGTACAATAAACCCTCCAATGTGGAGTAATATTATTGTTACATATGTTTTGGAGATTAATTGAAAAAAAATTGAAAATAAAGCACATTTTTTAAAAATCCAAGCAAAATCTGGATATGTGCCAGCTTTCACAGTCAGACCCAGAAGAAACATCCTTGACCATGCCCCTGACATCACTAGTGCTTACCATTACAGACCATTCATTCTAGCTAGATGCCGTCATGTTCTGCACCAAACTGCAACAAAACTGAGAAAACGCTCACAAGTTTGTCGTTCTTTAACCTGCCGTGGGGCCAACCTGAGAGGATAAAGCTGTGGCTGTCACAGATGAGGCTTCTTCATCAGTCGGGGAAATTTGCACGCATCTAATCATTACTGGTCATTAGCCGCTGAGTTACAGCCTCTTGTGCTGGTACTGTATAAACAACAACATACTTTATGAGGCCCTTGTTGTCATTTTCAAAATGATCTTTTCAGATGAGAAAATGAATCTATGGTGTCAAAGTCATCCTATTTTGCCACATTTATCTTATTGTATTTATTGTATTCCAGGTAACCAGGGATGCGCTCCAAAGGCGTCCAGTATAAACATCACCGTGGACAACTGCACCGCAACGATGGAGATCCCCGTGTGCCAGGGCCAGTGTGTTTCGGAATCAAGGCGAGAAGACCAATGGCCGCTGTTCATATCCAATGACTCTCAGAACACGTCATTATGAAGTATTCCATTGAAAGATGAGAATCTTGAGGTAATGATTACCTGTGTGACCACAGGGTGTTGCTCGCGGGGGACCTCCAGGTGGAGCCCAAGTGGCTGTACTGCAAGGAGCTGACCTCGGAGAGCAGGTCGATGACGCTGCAATGTTCGGACTTGACGAGCAGACATTTCACCTACAAGCACATCACCAGCTGTGGATGCCAAACCTAAAAAAAAAAAAAAAAAAAAATACATTTTCAGAGGATGATTTTGTCCATTTATCCAGTAACTCTCGTACTCATCGGCAAGTCCCTCAACAAGTTCTTGAGAACCACTCTGTGCTCATTTTCTTCATCTGACAAGTACTGTTATTGAATTGAATAAAGAGGTGTATTCATTCATTCCAAGGTCACAGACGTGGAATATCTTGCATCTCTCGTTAATGCTCCCTGGTTCACGTTTATCTATGTCGCTGCTATCCCTGTCCCCCAAGATCTCAATCGTGGGGGACTTCGATTTGCGTCTTTCTTACGCTGTGTCACCATCCCCGGATGTTGAAAAGCAATCACTAGGAAGTACAAATATCTGCTTTCCGTGCTGTAGGTGTGACAGAAGAATTTAAGGTGGAGGTGGGACTGCATCCGGAATCCGCTCTGAGCCCCTTCCTGTTTGCTGTAGTAATGCTGCCAGCCAAAAGAGCGAGAGGGAGACAAAAGAAAAGGTCGATGGAGGTTGTGAGGGAGGACATGAGGACAGTGGGTGTTAGAGAGGAAGATGCAAGAGATAGGCTTAGATGGAAAAAGATGACACGCTGTGGCGACCCCTAACGGGACAAGCTGAAAGGAAAATAAGAAGATATCTGCTTTCAAGTCATCAGAAAAATTTAAATCGAGTTCCATTGTGCCAATTCATTAAAATAATCTCGTCAATCAGCACTGTTCAGGACTGAATGTAAGGTACAAACACTCAATGTAAGCAAGATTAAATCACGGGGGATATCCGATAAGAGAGAGTCATTGTTCGCGACTATCAATTGCGCAGGAAGACTTTAACAAGGCGCAGGGTGGAAACATCCTGCCTCACAAAAGCCGCACTTCTCCAGGAGAGGAAAACGTTTGGGTTTGAAAAGCAGCAAACCAAAAGCCACACGTCGGGCTTGTAAATAAGCCCGGCTCCGCTGTTTGTTGTGCTCTGCGCTCGCGAGTCATGTTCACAGCGTGGGGGTGGGGGATGGACACGCAACCGCGGATGCCCCGGCCAGTTGTTTGCTCGCAGTCTTCCTGGGCTGGACCTTAACCAGGTAGAGCCGTCACGTTTTTTTTGTTTTTCTCATCCGTGTGTGTGTGTTAAAAAGCGTGCAAGAGGAGTCTTTTATCAGCACCATCAACAAGCGCACGAACGGTTAGGTTACTGATTACAGGTGATGCTGTAGTTTGTTTGCGATAAGGCTTGCTTTGCAGCGCAAAGTCCTGCAAGGTACAACAAGTCTGCAGACTACTTTGTTCACATCTCTTCCATCCACCTTAAGACCACCGCTGCTTCTCAGGTAAAGACTTTCTCTTTGGCTTTCTTCGCCGAATGAATCAAGACCGCGCAGTTAAAACGGACGCCGGCGGGAAACAGGACTTACGAGGATTTCCCGGGATTTGTGATTGAGTTTACTCATGTTTATTGCGTGACATGATTTTTTTTTTTTTTTTTTATTTAGTCAAAGAAAAATTCTCACATTGGTCAGCAAGCCACGACAGCATCATGAGTGTAGAGTCCGCGGAGCCGCGTGATGCCTGCTGCTCCAAGCTCAAGGTCAGTGCAAACAAAAAATTGCCCAAATAACTTCAATAAATTAAAAAAAAATCCACCATTGTGATGCAATGACGAAAATAAAAGCTGATTTTTTGGCTCTAAAATTATGCAATGGGTGCTATTTGCTGATCAGGATAATAACTTCTGACATACTCGAAGGGTTATCAGTCGCTGCCTCTTTCGATTGCCTTGTGTAATGTCAATATACGTAGCAATGTTTAAACGGTTATATAAACTGTTTTTTGTAACATACTAGTATATTTTGAAGCGCTGCACGTGATGTCAAATTCCAGTTTTAAACATTCCCTTGAAAAACAAATAAAAACAAATAATACGTAAATTCACGTTTTGTGTTTTGCATAAGCTTATTTGAGTTTATTTTTATTTTGCATAGAATAGAGTTAATCACGGCTCGGTTGATATATTTATCAGCATTAAAATTTCAATAACCAATAATTATAAAAATATGTCGTGAAAAGAATACCTTTTTTTTTGGTCCTGGATGTGAATTAAAGTCACAACATTTGCCTGTTTTATCTTTGTTTGGATGTCATTATCTTTTGTCTTATGTTGTAACTCATCAAAAAAAAAAAGATGCAGATTTTTTTTGGAAGAAAAAAAATGCAGATTTTTTTTTGATGATTTTTGCTGATTTTGCTGACAAAAGGGCGAATACCGACCAATCAAATCAGCGGTACGATTAATCGATCGGGACCCGGTGTTGAAATTGTTCTGTGAGGACTTAGCGTGCTCTTGTTCCACCCAAAACTCCGTTGGTAAAGTACTCGAGTATTTCGTGGGTTACGTTTAACCGACAAAAACACACTTTGAATTTATGACAATGTATAGTAGTTTTCTAGCAAAATTGTATATTCCCCTTGTATATTCCATCCATTATTTACTGCTCTTCCGGGTCGGGTCGCGGGGAAAGTAGCTTCAGCTGGGATACTTAGACTTCCCTTTCCCCAGCCATTTCTTCCAGCTCGTTCCCAAGCCAGCCGAGAGAAATAGTCTCTCCAGCGCGTCCTGTCTAGTCCTCAGGGTCTCTTTCTGGTGAGATAACCTCGGCTGCGAATCCCCCCAGTGAGAGCTGGCGATCACGGCTTGATGAAGCCAAGAGAACCACATTGTACGCAAAGAGCAGAGATGCAATGCTGAGGCCACCAAATCAGACACCCACTACGCCAGAAGTGTCAAACACATTTTTCTCGCAGGCCACGTTGTCATTCCGGTTTCCCTCAGAGGGCCAGTACGACTGTGAAACAATAAAAGTAGTATGTAAAGCGTCGCGGGGAGTGCTGGAGCCTATCCCAGCTGTCAACGGACAGGAGGCGGGGTACACCCTGAACTGGTTGCCAGCCAATCGTAGGGCACATCGAGACAAACAGCCGCACTCACAATCACACCTCAGGGCATTTTATAGTGTCCAATTTATGTTGCATATTTTTGGAATGTGGGAGGAAACCTGAGTGCCTGGAGAAAACCCACGCAAGCACGGAGAACATGCAAACTCCACACAGACGGGGCCGGGATTGAACTCGGGACCTCAGAATTGTGAGGCAAACGCTTTACCAGCTTCTCATCATATAGAAATTAATCAATTTATGAACTAGTTTTGGAATCAGAAATCAAGGGTAGTGTGTTTTTCAACTGTTCATGTTCGGGAACAAAAATGCTTGTAATACCTCAACTTTATCATTTATGATATAGAATAATTTGAAATAATTTTGGTCCAGATTTTTACAAGAATCATGGAAATTGACTCTAGATTTGGCTTCGCGGGCCACATAAAATCATGTGGCGGGCCGGATCCGGCCCCCGGCCCTTGAGTTTGACACCTGCGCTCTCCACCTCGGCTGCGCCTAGAAATTCTCTCCATAAAAGTTATGAACAAAATCAGCAACAAAGGGCAGCTTTGGCGGAGTCCAACTCTCACCGGAAATGCGTCCGACTTATTGCCGGCAATGTGGACCAAATCCTGACGGCGGTCGTACGGGGACCGAACAGCTCGTATCAGGGGGTTCGGTACCCCATAGTCCCAAGAATATTCTTTTAAGGAATTGATTGAAACGAATGGAATTCCCTTTAAATGTACTGTTGTCCATTGGGCCTCCTCCTATTTTTCTTCACGAAGAGTAAAAAAAAGGTTTCAAAAAACAGAACCATGCACCTGAAAAGGTTCTCGGACTTTAGGCGCCCCCTGAAATTTCACCTAGAAGCTGAATATGCCTAACATTTTGGGAGTAGTGTGTTCAGTACAAGTGTGTTTTTATTTTTATTTTTTTCCAGCTTTTTATAGCCTCTCTGGCATTCGCCTACTTCGCCAAAGCCTTCGGCGGCGCGTACATAAAGAGCTCCATCACCCAGATCGAAAGGCGCTTCGACATCCCCAGCTCCCTTATCGGGGCCATCGACGGTAGCTTCGAAATCGGTTTGTGCGGCCATTTCCTTCCCAAAAACAAACCGAAACACGATTTCCGTAATACGAATAACGCGTCTTGCTTTTACAGGCAACCTTTTGGTCATCGCCTTCGTGAGCTACTTTGGCGCCAAGCTCCATCGCCCCAGACTGATTGCGATTGGCTGCTTGATCATGTCTGCTGGTTCCTTCCTCATTAGTCTACCTCACTTTCTCCAGGGCCCGTCAGTATACACTTAGCAACATTTTGGGCTTTAATCATAATAATAATAATGAATATTTTTTTCTTTATTCTTTTAGGTATAAATACGAGACCAGCGTGGCTCACAACGTCCAGGCCAATAACACGGAAAGCGTCCTTCCATGTTCGGCCAACCACAGTTTGACGGATTTGGATTACGCGCCGGATTTAGCAGCACGAGCTGGTACGCAGCAACGACACCCCCCCCCCCCCACACACATTAAAAAGACAGTCACTTATGTCACCAAATCATGTTTGACCTACCTTAGATTGCGAGAAGGCCGTCGGTTCGTCCATGTGGATTTACGTGTTCCTTGGAAACATGCTGCGTGGGATTGGAGAAACCCCCGTCATGCCCCTGGGGGTGTCCTACCTGGATGACTTTTCCAGAGAAGAGAACACGCCTTTCTATTTGGGTTTGTTATAAATCCATCTTATTCATCATGTTTTAGTGCACTTGTGTTTTATTTTTGTCTTCAGAGGAACATACAACCAATGACAGCGAGTTTTATCGGAATATTGGTTTTAAAAGTTTGTTTTAGTCTTCAAACAACATAAAAAAAAAAAAAACGATGACAGGGGGGGGGGATAGCTTAACATTGAGCTAAAACGTCACCGAAGCAACTTAACGTCACAATAAATTGGTACAAAATTCTGATAAATGTCGTCTCGCAGTATCACGAACTCTTACCTTGTGGCTCGTCTTGTTGAGGGGCAAAGGAATGAACGTTTTGTCGTTTTGGGTTTCATTTCTGACTCTTTATTCCTCTGCATGTTTACTTTTCTTGTCGAAATTCGCCGGTGTCGGGTGAAGTTACTTTCACTGTCAAAATGCCGAGTTCCGGAGCGTTCCCTCCAAAATAAGAGAGAAAACGGAAAAACGAATTCGACACTTGCACATATAGTATAAACGACTTGACCTTATAAAATGGTCGCAAATAGCTTTTTCTTCAAACAATGCTATATTTAACTTTGACCAGAAACATGAATTAATGCCAATCAAGTCAATTGAGTTAGTTTTAAGGACCTTGCCTTTTAGTTCTTGTCATTTCATTTTATTTTTTCTTAATTACTAACCAGTACCTCCTACTGACTTATTACTTTCATTTAATAGAGTAATAATTTTCTTATTGAAAACACATTAAAAACATTTTGGATGGGTTTTTGGGAAGCTTGATGGGGAAATATTATTTGAGATTTTAGTGTTTAAAGTCAGTCGTCAGAAGAATTTAAGGTGGAGGTGGGAATGCATCAGGGTTCTGCGCTGAGCCCCTTCCCGTTTGCGGTAGTAACGGATAGGCTGATAGACGAGGTTAGACTGGATTCCCCTTGGACCATGATGTTCTCAGATGACACGCCGTGGCGACCCCTAACGGGACAAGCCGAAAGAAAAAAAAGAATTTAACTGATACATCAAGTCGCCACTATACATCAAAATAAGTGATTTGTAGTTCCAATAGCGATACAAAATCTGTTCTGGTTACTTAATAATGTTTTATGTTTGCTTTCCTGGTTATTCCAGCCTGCATCCATACGGTGGGAATCCTGGGCCCCATGTTCGGGTTCATGATGGGATCCTTCCTCGCCAAGATCTACGTGGACATTGGATCCGTGAACTTAGGTGCGCGTTGACACGTGAACTTCACTTGTCTGCGAAGTGACTCCTTGTTATCGTCTCCTGGGTGCAGAATTCAGCCCCAGACATTGCCCCAGCCTCAATAAAGAGGGTCAAAATGAGTTAACCTTTCTTAACGTCGCCTTCTCGACCCACATCCCGTTCCCAGACAGCGTGACCATCAACTACAAGGACTCCCGCTGGGTCGGGGCCTGGTGGCTGGGCAACATCGCAACGGGCACGGTTATCTTGCTCTCCAGCATCCCCTTCTGGTTCCTGCCCAAGTCTCTACCAAAGCAGGGGAAGGAGAAGTGCCAGAGTCAAGGCCTGGAGCTCTCCACAGATGCCGAGCAGGATCATTTCCTCCAGTACGAGGATCACGAAGAGAAAGAAGTTACATTCCAGGAAATGGCTAAAGGTATCACGCTGACTTACAAAGACGTAGGCCACCAACAATGAACGTGACATATTTGGCCGATTGGTATCTTCAATAATTAACTCGTAGAATCCATGGACTAAAATAAGTAACTAGCCACCATGCAACCCCGGAAAAAGTTGAATGACCTGCTAACCTCAAATAGAGTCCACTCATGGACACTTAGATAACTCACAAATGGATCAAAACAGTCTGAGGGAGACAATTGGCAAATATGGGGTTGCTTAATGTATTGTATAATCTTTTTCCGACAAGCTAATTTTTGTTTTCAGATTTCATTCCGTCACTGAAGAGACTCTTCAAGAACAGCATCTACTCCCTGTTGATGCTCACCTACCTGGTGGCTGTCAACGGCTTCATCGGCTTGATCACCTTCAAGCCAAAGTACTTGGAGCAGGTCTATGGCCAATCGGCCTCCAAGGCCATTTTCCTCATAGGTACAACATAAAACGTAGACAGGATGCTACTGTACCTAGTGGGAACAATGATGTTATTGCAGGGAAGTGTGATTGTGTGTCTCCGTTAAAGCTATTGTTCTGAAAATGTTTATGATATTTGCATGGGTCGGTTTTATGGTGCTGACGGAGTCGAGTCGACGGGCATTAAGCTAATGATACCGAGGTCGTATTAGCACCTGCATCTAGCATGCATCATAATTTATATACATGTTTAAAGCTAAAAAAAAGAAAAGCTGTATTCATAGATGGATATTTTATGCAGTATCCTTTTGCCTGTTACCTCAGGGGTCAATTGACCCCTCCGTACAGGGCACTTAACCACGCCCCCTGAAGTGACGTCACGCCACGTGCGCTGACGTAAGACAAACAGTAAAAATGGCAAATACAATATAACACATTCTGAACTGAGACAGACTCCATGCTTTTGATTTCATTCAAATCAACGATATATTATAGATTCTAAATACAATACATTCTTAACTGAGAGAGACGCCATGCTTATGATTTCATTCAATCATTCACACGTAGCAGTGTTATGCGAGCGATGAACGTCTCATTCATTTATACAAGACGTGGATTAAAAATCAAATTTAGGGCATATCTTCGTGCAAACACAGTCTGGTTAAGCTTCTGGCCGCAAGCCAGCAAGAAATCAATACGTTTGTGCAGTCCGATCATCGCTAAATATCGCTCAACAAAGAATAAGTGTGTCAAACAATCACACGTAGCAGTGTTATGCTAGCGATGAACATCTCATTCATTTATACGAGACATGGATTAAAAATCAAATTTAGGGCATATCTTCGTGCAAACACAGTCTGGTTAAGATTCTGGCCGCGAGCCAGCAAGAAATCAATACGTTTGTACAGTCCGATCATCGCTAAATATCGCTCAACAAAGAATAAGTGTGTCAATCGTTCACACATAGCAGTGTTATGCTAGCGGAGAATGTCTCATTCATTTATACGAGACGTGGATTAAAAATCAAATTTAGGGCATATCTTCGTGCAAACAGTCTGGTTAAGCTTCGGTCGCGAGCCAGCAAGAAATCAATACGTTTGTGCAGTCCGATCATCGCTAAATATTGCTCAACAAAGAATAAGTGTGTCAATCGTTCACACGTAGCAGTGTTATGCTAGCGAAGAACTTCGAATTCATTTATACGAGACATGTATTGAAAATCAAATATAGGGCATATCTTCGTGCAAACATATCTGTTCCGGTTGATATTAGATGGATTTAGTTGATGATGCGGTCTTCCACAAAGTTTGATCCATCGAAGGCATTTTGCGTACTGGGTCTTCGGTTTTGGAAAGGGTACGAATCGAACTCCACCAACTAGCCTTTCAGGATACCTGTCGTCACTATTACAAAGTCCGTGACTACACCTCTTAACCATATTTTTTGTTAAATAACCCAAATACGCGATAAAACGCTAACTAAACCTATACTGGAACATTCAATATTGTCAGAGAAAATGGCAGGAGCAAAAACGGGCTTTGGTCTATGCAGATCTCTGGCCTCTGATTGGTCAGTGACGCGGATTGCGCAATATCCACGGAGGGGACAATTCGTGAACCAGTGCTTTTTAAGCTTCATATAACTCTCATTTTAATTATTTTCAAGACTCCCTTGTTTCTGTCAAACTTGTCCTTCATGTGTGTGATATGAAATGTTGTTCTCCATAGCTAAAGCCCCTTAACTTGATATTGTTTTTCCTCTGAGCGCTACCACCATTGAGGGAGGCTCTGAGGACAAACAAACCAGCTTGACGATAAATATACCTCGCAAATCCTTATCAATTGTCAACTTGTCACCAAATTGCCGCAGAAAAGATGGCGACTTGTTTAAGAATAGCCATGTTTTTATCTGTTCTGGACAACTGCAATGTAGGTTACGGACATGCCTCCGTTACGACCCTTAAATCCTTATTCCCCGTTTACCATGTGGTACTCTGGTTCATTTGTGGCGCGAGCTACACAACTTACTGCTCTTTCTATGAGTTGATATAGATACATCTCGTGGCCCATGAGTTTCAATCAAAGTGATTGTATCGAATTGAATGCACAGCAGCTAACTTTAGTCATCTCTGCAGGTATCCTCAATCTGCCAGCTGTGGCGTTAGGCATCATCGCCGGAGGTTTCGTCCTGAAGCGTTTCAAGCTGGGCGTGGTTGGGGCGGCCAGGGTGTCCATCACGGCGTCATTCGGGTCCTTTTGCCTGCTGCTCGTGCAGGTCTTCCTTCACTGCGATAACGCGCAGGTGGCTGGCCTCACCGTCACGTATCACGGGTGAGCGTCGGACTGCGGAAGGTCTCAGATGTGACATTTTAGCCAATGTTTCCCAATAGGTGCTCGCAAATGTAAACCTGTAAACTGCACCATAAAATCAACGCTCTCTGTTCCACCAGAATCCCTGACGTGTCCTATGAGCTGCAGACATTGTTGTCACCATGCAACGCCGCCTGTTCCTGCTCAGTGAAGCAGTGGGACCCGGTGTGCGCCTACAACGGGATGACGTACGTTTCTCCCTGTCTGGCTGGGTGTCAGACCGCCACGGGTAGTGGAAAGGAGATGGTAGGAGAGTAGAAGATGTGTTACCGTGACATTACCCAACATCAATTGACGCTTTGTTTCCACTGCCTCTGCAGGTGTTCCATAACTGTTCTTGCATTCCCGAAATGATCAGTCCAAGCCAAAATACTTCAGCTGTCCTGGGGCAGTGTTCCAGGAGAAGCAACTGTGACCGGATCTTCAAAATCTACATGGTTATCTCTGTGGTGGGCTCCTTCATATCGGCGTGTGGAGGCACCCCTGGTTCCATCGTGCTGCTCAGATCCATACAGAAAGACTTGAAGGCTCTGGCTTTAGGAATGCAGACGCTAATCGTAAGAACTCTGGGTAAGTCATCGGCAAACGCGGCAAAAGAACTCCCAACGCAGATACTTATACATTCCGTGTGACGTCCGCAAACAATGAGGCGCTCTAAAGCGGCCACGCTAAGCGCACCATCCGAATTTCGTTGCTAGCGTACTGCACACTTCTGCCGTATAGCCGATAATGCAAAGGCTCGATAGTTCTTACATCGTGGGGAATGCATACACTTAAATAAATAAATCAAATCTGTGTATATGCAAATTTGCGAATAAGAAAGTGTCTTGGAAAAATCTACTTAAAGCTCCACTGTCATGTCGACAAAAATTCTAAAATAGAAAAAAATACACATAACGTTATTCACTTCAATGTCTGTATGAAAAAATATGAGCGGAGAGCTCGTCATCCATGCGCCAAGTTGTGGAAGGCTCATTCGACATCCAAGTGGTCGCCATATTGCCTGTAAATGTCATCAGCAGATGTTACACCAGGACATTCGCCATTGAAAACACGTAGTGGCAACTTGCTATGGGACAAGGAAGCTATTTTCGAAGAAGAGAACATCTCACAATCGAGTGAAATGACCTGGGCAATATTACTCTATCATTTCGAGTCATATCTTGATGATACGCGGATCACTTCTAACTAGCAACAGGCTCCCCGACAGTATGTTGCGTACTCAGGAGGACCCATGCCGGGGAAGGGGAGAAAGCTCCTTTCTCCTCCCGCATGCGGCCAAACCACCTCCGCGTCGGGGGCAATGCGGAAGCCGTCGCCAGCGAACAAGCCATCGCTGGCGGGCGAGCCATGGTTAGCGATCCGACGTGCAAAGTGGGCTGACCAGACACCGGTGGCGGGTGGGGGGAGAACCCGGCCAAACCACCTCGCCGCCCGATTCACCTCCGCATCGGGGCTAATTCCAGGCCGGCTTGCGGTAATCTGCAAAGCTGTGCGACGCGCACAGATTTAGCACGCACATCTTTTGTTCTGTTACCCAACTATTGTTTTTTTTAGTAGCTCTATACACACCTACCTGTCATTTGGAACCCACAAACCTGTTGTCCTTTGCACCTGCACAATCCATATTTCACGACGAACCGGGTCTTTTTGAAAAGTATGAAGAGTAAATCCATCCTCCCGAGTGTTCGAACAATATCCACCAATACATTTTGGCTAAAAGGAAGGAACAAGGAGCTACCTTCCAGCAGGTAAAACTAGTATAAACAGACGAGACGGGTTGAGTGCGCTACTGCCCTGTATGTCACTTCCTGCTTCTTCTCAAAAACAAATCCCTCAACAGGATTTTCATGGCGGGAGTCACAAAAAGCTGTATATGTCAAAATCACGTTTTGTTGTGAAAAAACGGATGGGTCCATGTTGGCTGCCTTTTTTTTTTTTGCATTCATAACATACTAAAAATCATGCATTTCATGACAGTGGACCTTTAAATATGACAAGAATATCATACACTACATACTATTTTTTTTTTTTTTTTACAGGTGGGATACCTCCTCCTATATATTTCGGAGCTCTTATTGACCGGACCTGTTTAAAATGGGGTACCAAGCAGTGCGGCGGCCGCGGCGCGTGCAGACTTTATGACGCCGACGCGTTCAGGTACCACGGCACCGTTGCCGCAAAACCGAAGCGAATGTGGCATCTTGCAACCAGCTGTCCAAATGCATTCCAGGTGGACCTTCATGGGGTTGATCGCTGGATTCTACTTCCTGTCGAACACAATGTGGGGATGCCTGTACTGCAAAATTGTCCGGAAGCAGAAGAAACTCGCACTGCGGGCCCAAGCCAAAGAAAACGGACTCAAGGGGGACGGCGTGAACGGACACGCTAACGTCAATATAGCGCCAAACAAAGAGGACACGAACAATGAGAGCACCATTTAAATGATGTAGTCATGGTACAGCTTTTTTTTTTTTTTTTTGGTGGTGGGGGGGGGGTAAGGGGGCGGGGGGGACTCATATTCTTGAAAATCTCCCCTGCTTCCTATTTTAGTGCTTAGGCAGTAGCAGTATGACTTTGGCGCCATCAAGTGGCATCCTGGTGCCAAGACAAAAACATTTTAGACAAGGGTCGTCCTCGACTGCCATCTTGTGGAGACTACGGTGAATTGTTATTATTATTATTATTATTATTATTATTTTTATTGAAGTGAATTGCGTTGGTGAAAAGACGTAAAAATATCGCAACAAATCGGAAAGGGAGAGTGGAAAAATGCAAAAAAATAAAATGTTACATCCTCTGACATCCTGTACAGTATTTCATTTTGCACGGACTTGTGACATCACGTCATCAAACATGGACGGGTGAGTGAAGACGTCCCCATTTGTACACCATTTATGTAATTAGTGTTGATAATTTAAAGAATATGTCAACTGTCTTTGTATAGTAACCATCTGTATTTTGTTCCATAACAACTTTTTGTAAAAAATTTGTGCATTATTTCCTTAAAAACAAACCAAAAAATATGACGACTTTTTTGCCTCAATTCTTCTTTCTTTAATTCATCCATTTTTTTTCATAATATCATAAATTTACCACGTCCGACTATGACTGACATGCATTCCGCCCTAGTATTCAAAATTTTGGCATCTTTTGTTCATTTTGCCCTGGTCCTCTTAATTAATACTGTATACTTAATGATGATTTGTTTATGATATGTTTATGATTATGTTTTACAGTCCCGTAGATAAAACTTTATTGCACTTTCACCTGATCAGTCCCGCGTCTCACCAGCAGAGGGAGCGCTATGCCTTGTAATATCCGCAGCTCTTCTCCAAACACCCAATGCTGCATACAGCAAAGTAATTCAAAATCCATCCATCCATCCATGAACTGATGATTAAACTCCACAAATATTTCCTATGAATAATTAGCAATTTATAAAAGTAAAGTGTGTCAACTCCGTTCTCATGCGTGAAAGCGCTGTGAAGTGCTCAGGAATGTGATCGATCTTAATCCTAATTCTGGGATTTATGAAACCTAAAAAAAAAAAAAAAAAGACAAGGCAACCATTTAAAATACAAAAAATATGAATACATGAATAATGATGGTTTTGTCTCAATTTATTGACAAAATAATCGCAGTGAATTTGGGACCAGGTAATTTCAAGACAAGGCTATTTATGATTTTATTCTGCCTGCCACTTTACGTTACCTAAAAAAGACAAATGTACTTGAATATTTGCTATTAATTATTTTATGACCGATTGAGCACATTTAAACGATTGATTATGTATTTTAACACTTCATACAAAAGCTATTAATACATTTCGAAAACTAATTCATCGTCTGATGTTGACAATTATTATGAGGAAAATGAACATTATGAAAGGGTTAAACAAAAATGTAAACGTGTTCATCGTGTGTCAGTGGAGTTACAGCGCAGGATATAAATATAAAAAGTGATTTCATGTCGGGGCCTGGTCTGGAGTTCCTAATAATCCGACTGCTCCACCTCTCCTCACTTGTCGCTCTGCCCTCCTGGAGGCGCTTGCATGCTTGTGGAATAAAAATGCGCGCGGCCTTTTGTCCCGCACCACAAGCGCCGGGATAGCAGGGTTGATTGGGCAAGTCTGCCCCCCCCCTGCCCTCGCGACCCCCCACCCTCCACCCAACCCCTATCCCACGACATGGCCGACAGCCTCGACAGGAGGGAGAGCTTCCCCGACATGGGCCTGAGGATGCACTAGGTACCGGATTCCACTTGGTTCACTTGGGTCCATTTCGTCCCATGAATTGTTATTTTTTGTCAAGTTTATGTGACATGTTTCTGGATATGCACGCAGATCCAGATTTTGTTGAATAATAAGAGTTTAACACGAAACTTGCAGCTGAGGTTCTGTTGATGTTCTGGGTTTTTAAATTTGCTTATCAGTCAGACCTTTGCGAAAACACTTGTAGCAATGGCATCTCCGGTCAGATGCTTTTTGTGATTGATCTGCTTTTCACTGCACGAGGATTAAGTCTTTCCTTGCTTTCCCGTGGTTGTTTTCCCCTTTGCGTCTGAAAGAGGTGCCCGGTTGAATTTCCGCGATGGATGGAATGTGTGAGGACAGAACCAAAATGACCAGCCAGCAGGCTCTCTGCGTCTCGGACGCA
Organism: Syngnathoides biaculeatus; assembly: GCF_019802595.1. Lineage (NCBI taxonomy): Eukaryota > Metazoa > Chordata > Actinopteri > Syngnathiformes > Syngnathidae > Syngnathoides > Syngnathoides biaculeatus. Next base: position 14,029,423 of record NC_084659.1, on the reverse strand, counting down.
GACGTAAGCGGGAAACGCCGACGCGGCATCTCAACTCTCAAGGTAGCGTCTGAACTGACTCCCGAAAATGAGTTGAATATATGAGTGGAAAAAGATTCTGGTTCCAGTCGAGTGTAGGAGTGATCCTGAATTAAATTCATGACAGACCCCCCCACCCCTTTTTTTGTGTGTGTCGTCCAGATGTTTATCGTGGCGCTGTCCTTCGCCTATTTCTGCAAGACCCTGACGGGAACCTTCATGAAGAGCTCCATCACGCAACTCGAGAGACGTTTCGACCTCTCCAGCTCGCACATCGGCCTCATAGACGGCAGCTTCGAGATGGGTATGACCGCGTCGGACTCGCGAGGCGTCAAATATTTCTTGGCCGCGCACACAGTAAGGAATTCTGTAGTTTTTGAGGAAAAACATTCTGGTAGGAGTCACTGTTGGTGTAGTGGTACACACGCCTGCCTTTGGTGTGGGCGGCGTGGGTTTGATTCCCACTCAGTGATCGAGTTGATATCTGCCCTGTAACTGACTGACGACCAGTTCTGCCTTTCCCCGAAGCTAGCTGGGATAGATTCCAGCTTTGCTGCATCCCTTGTGAGGATAAGTGGCTTGAATAATAACATGACATTCTGGCAGCTGGGTTGCCAAGATTTTTCCGTAACTCGACATTGCATGGTGCAATGCATTCTGGGAACCTCATGCCTTCACAAAAAATGAATAGAAAAATTGAAAATAGGGAAGAGTAGGTAACTCAAAAACAATTTTATTCATTATATATTTGAAAGCATTAGCCACACAGTTCTGAAGACCCGGGTTCAATCCCGGACCTGCCTGTATGGAGTTTGCATGTTCTCTCCGTGGCTGTGTGGGTTTTCTCTGGGCACTCCGGTTTCCTCCCACATCCCAAAAACGCGCAACATTAATTGGACACTCTAAATTGTCCCTCGGTGTGATTGTGAGTCCGGCTGTTGTCTGTCTTGATGTGACCTGCGATTGGCTGGCAACCAGTTCAGGGTGTCTCCCTCCTGCCCGTTGACAGCTAGGATAGGTTCCAGCACTCCCCGCGATCCTCGTGAGGATAAGCGGCAAGGAAAATGGATGGATGATTTGACATCATTTTGTTGTCAATTTTAATGTCAATTTTTTTTTTCATATAATGACTGGGAAATGGATTTTCTCTCTCTCTCTTTTCCTGGAGCAAGGCAACCTGTTATTTCTAGCCGTGGTCAGCCATTTCGGCACCAAGATGCATCGGCCCAGGCTCATCGCAGGGGGCTCCGTTCTGATGGCGGCGGGGGCCCTGCTCACCGGTCTGACGCACTTCTTCATGGGACCGTAAGAAAATTCCAGGGTGTTCATCCAATACTGATGCACTAATTGGGACACTTTATTAGGGATAGCGTCACAAGAGCTGCAATCAAAATTCAAAGATAATAGCTAGTCTATTTTGTAAATTATTCATTGGACAGTGGTAACTATTGCAGTTCGTATTATATTAATAGCAGTTTTGTCACAGGTTATAATTGTTAATATTTCATATTAAAAGTCACAACGTGATAAATATTTAACAGAAGCACACTAACTGCCCATTTAATATATCTGGTTAAACATATATTATTGAAAACGACCTACTGAGAATTTAAATGATCACGAGTCCTAAAGTAAGCTGTATGCCCCCCCCCCCTATGCCCCCCCCTATGCCCCCCCCTATGTTTGGTTAGTTGATGTACTGTTAAAAAAAAGAATAGTCAAATTAACATTTTTGCGTTTATCTTATAAAATAATTGTAATAGAATGAGCAAATATTTAAATTATAAGAATTTAAAAAGAAGAATTAATAAACATTTTATCATGGCATATGTTTCATTAAATTAGCCATTTTATCCAAAAATGGGTTCATCATAATGTAGTTATTCATTTTTATATTTGTTTGTCAAATCATTAAATTATAACACATTTTGGGGAAACTAAAAAATTAGAAATTTAAAATGAACAATTTTATTTATCCAGTGAACATTTTAAATAATTTAATGAATATTGATTAATGAATTATGATTAAATGAATTCAGAATAAAATATTTATGATGCATGCACAATGTATTAGTCTTTATATTTAAAATAAATTCTTTTTTAATTTTTTTTCCATTTTTAGTTCATATTAGAGACCAATCTGGTTAAATTTAACAATCAAATGATGAAATAATAATAATAATAATAATTCTTTCACAGCTACAAGTACGAGACGGTCATCACAGCTTTCCAGAATGACAGTACGAGCCCAGTCGCCTGTCTCAGTCCTGAGAACGACGCGAGCCACTGGAACCAAGCAAGACCCAACGCGACACAAGGTACGGGGATTAGGTTTTCTACCCCCCCAAGTGAGCGCGAGCGGCAACATTCCCACAGAAGCCTCGCTTGTAATACCGAATTAACCTTCTTAGAGGAGAGGGAAGCCAGTTAACAAAATATTTCCTCTGGAATGTCGAAGCCTCGGCTCAATATCCAAACTTTGGGAAGGAGCAGAAACAGACATGGATAAACTCAAAAAAGGCTGGCTTTGTTTCAAGTATTCCGGGAATGCCTTGCTTTAGACTTGCTCCCGTACAAATTCAGTACACGGTCCAGGTGAAGGCTCACAACATCCATGATGTTGTCAGTCTGCAAAGTATCATCTCGTCACAAACCGTATTAAAGCGTCCATTTTTTAAAACATGGACAAAGATTTAAAATTACAGTCTTCAATCATCCTATCCCAACATAGACCAGATCTACGCTTATGATCAATTGTATATCCGAGATAGCCAACGCAACGGCGTTGATGGACTGCGCCTGAACGCAATTGGATGTAATCATGCATGCCGAGTTCTGACCCCGGAACGCCCCCAACGCCGTTCATCGTGTCTGTGCAGCCTGCGAAAAGGAGCCCGGTTCCAACATGTGGATCTACGTGTTGCTGGGGAATGCCTTGCGGGGGGTCGGAGAGACTCCCGTCACGCCTCTGGGCATCTCGTACATCGACGACTTCGCCAGAGCTGAAAACTCTCCCTTCTACATCGGTAAAAAGTCAATTCCCAATCTCTCCATTTGAACGGCATGATGGGAAAAACTTAGGATTTTATTTTAACTTTGTTTTTTGGAAGCTTGTCTGCAGACTATTGCCCTCCTTGGCCCTGTGTTTGGCTACCTCCTTGGCTCCTATTGTGCCACTATCTACGTTGACATTGGATATATTGATATGGGTGAGTCTGAACTGTGTACCAGTGACATTGATGTTTTGCATAATCGTGATGTGATCGTGGCAAATACATGACCCCCTTACTAGCATATACAATACAGACCTCATGCCAGCCCCTGAAAAAGCATCTACAGGGAGTCCTCGGGTTAAGACGGTCTGGACCAAAGACGTTTCAACTTTCCAACGCCCGTCCCTGTCCGCCATTTTGTCTGGTTAATGCTTGCCTGGGAGTATCTTCACATTTTTTGCCCTCCTTTGTAGACATTATCGCCCCAAAGAAGAAAGCTGTGTCTCTTAGCAATGCTTCTGCAGCCAAAAGAAAATCCATGACCATGGAAACAAAGCTCAAGATCATAAAAAGATCAGAGAAAGGAGAGACTCCAACTCCACCAAGGCTTCAGTCGGTCGACCGTGGTGACAATGATTAAAAACAAAGCCTGTGTTTTAGCGCATGTGATGAAGGGTTTCGTACCTCTGTCGGATACAATGATCACAAAACAAGGTTCTTTCATATTTGTCGAGATGGAGAGGGTTGAGGACCAGGTTCCTTTGCAATAGCTAAGCACAGCCTCCCCTTCTTCTTCTCCATCCACCTCTCAGCAGTAATGCTAAGGGACGGATCTCAGTCGTAGACTAAAGGACTTCCTTTATTCCCTTCCAGAAACTGTAACCATCTCTCCAAATGATGCCCGGTGGGTGGGAGCCTGGTGGATGGGCATGCTGGTGTCCGCCGGCCTCCTCTTCCTTTCCAGCCTTCCCTTCTGGTTCTTCCCCCGCTCACCTGAGGTCGAAGAGGCCGAGGCCACGCCTGTGGAAGAGATACCGGACGCCAGAGCGGACCCCCCCGGCAATGACAAGACCGTTAAAAAGATCGCAGAAATCGCCCAAGGTATTTTTGGAGTCCCATTTTTTGCCCACCGTTCCCCGACAAAATGCCAGGCCGATCGATCGTCTTTACTTCCTGTCGTTTAGGTTTCCTTCCGTCACTGAGGCAGCTGCTGTGCAATCCGGTCTACTTCCTGCTCATTTGCGGCAGCACGCTGAAGTTCAACTCGCTTGTCGGCATGTTCACCTTTAACGCCAAATACATAGAGCAGCAGTTTGGACAATCGGCATCCAGGGCCAACTTCCTCATAGGTAAAAAGGATGTGAAGAGTCAGTGAGGTCACCGTTAAAAAAAAAAAAACTTCTGCAATCACAGACATACTTGGATGCATTTTAGCCACGTTGCAGTTTTGTAATGTGAATTTGTAAATCCTGAAAAGCTCAAGCAGACAGATTAGTGAGTTTGACCTGCAACCGTAGTGAAGGAACGTAGGGAGGGTTGGTGCCTCATCAGCCGCTTTAACTCCCCTTTTTTATTCGCAGGGGTTCTGACCCTGCCAGCCGTCGCCATGGGGATCTTCCTGGGGGGCGTCGTGATGAAGCGCTACAAGCTCAGCGTCGTGTCGGGGGCTCAGTTCTCTTTCGCCGTGTCCCTCGGGGCCTACTTACTCATGTTGCTCAAGTTCGGCACCAAGTGCCACAACATTCCCGTGGCTGGACTCACCGCCTCGTACAATGGGTCAGTGTGTGCGGGGAGAGGGGAACCGATCGTGCCTGGGTCTGGAATGTGTTCCGTATTTGACTGTAATATTCTTTTCCCTGACAGGACGCTAGGAGCGTTACACGGTGGCCAAGCGCTCTTCTCGGAGTGCAACAGAAACTGTTCTTGCTCGGCGGAGGACTGGGACCCGGTGTGCTCGGACAGTGGCATCACGTACATCTCGCCGTGTATGGCCAGCTGCCTAAGCTACAGTGGATTCGGCAAAAAAACAGTAGGAGCCCCATCGCTTTGCAGCGTTAGACAGACAACAACGCCGCATTTTCTTATCAGCACTACAGTACAAATGTTGCCCAAGATGCATTCCGAAAAGAAACACTCCAAACGACCATAGATAACGAAATAATAACTGCCCTCCTACAGGTTTTCCACAACTGCACCTGTGTGTCTGCGTCCTTCCCGGCGGGCAGCAGCACTTCGGTCAAACTGGGGCAGTGCCCCCAAGCCAAAAGCTGCAGCCGCAGTTTCAGCTTCTACATGGCTGTGTCCGTTCTCAGCGCCTTCATCAGCTCCCTGGGGATCACGCCTGCCTACATGGTCACGATAAGGTCGGTTTTTCAAATCCCGCACGTTGGTACCTTGACAGCCCCAACCTGCGAGTTTTTAAGTTACCAGCCGTGGATTGCCGCTGTTCTTTTTGTGGTTCTAGATGCATCTCGCCGCATCTGAAATCCCTCGCCCTGGGTATGCAGACCATGATTATTCGGGTCCTTGGTAAGAGTTGGTTAGGCAACGAAATGCGCAGCATTTGCGTCACTTCATTCATGATTTGGACATTCTACGACTGGTTTTCGACAGGCGGGATTCCAGCGCCGATTTACTTTGGTGCGTTTATTGATTTGACGTGCTTGAAGTGGTCTGTTAAAAAGTGCGGGGGTAGAGGTGCTTGTCGCCTTTACGATGCCAATATGTACAGGTATGGCACTACGTAAGGTTTAGGATCTTTTTTGGGTCACAACTGGCATCCAATTCAGGGTTCCATTAACCCCCCCCCCCCCCAACCTTTTGCAGGGTCATCTTCCTGGGTCTGGTTTCCGGTATCAGCGGCATTTCCTTTTTCTTTGCATTCGCTGTGATAATCCTCCTCCGTAAACAGTCCCAAAACGAGGAGGATGAGCCGAAAGCCCTCAAGCAAATGGAACTTCACGCCCAATCACGATTTACGGATGAAGCACTCAACGCGAGGGCCGCGCAGGAGGTCGTGGGGATTCCCAAAAACGGCGTCGCCACCGCACGCGACGCTGCCGAGGCCGCGCTGCAAACCGACGAGGACCATTGCGAAGCCGGCAAAAACGCAGAAGTGGAACATCCAGAAAAGAAAATGACTATTGTGAAAATAACTCATTTGAAATCGGCCCATTCCCACTGAAGCCGCTTTGTTTTCCTCTTATACGTTAAGAGTATTATGAAGTATTTGATCATTATTATCTAGCCTTGCAAAGGGGTGAAATATTTACCGTAAATTTCTGGAAAGTTTACGGTAAAATTTCAATGGGAAAAATTCACATGTACAACAAAGCCACCAATGTGAAGTAATATTATTATTACATATATTTTGGACATTAATTGATAAAAAATTGAAAATAAAGAACATTTTTGAAATCCAAGCAAAATCTGGATATGTGGCAGCTTTCACAGCCAAACGTGGAAGAAACATCCTTGACCCCGCCCCCGACGTCACCAGCACTTAGCATTACAGACCATTCCGTTCTAGCTAAGGCAAGATGCCGACGTGTTCCGCACCAAACTGCAAAAAAAAACTGAGAAAACGCACCCAACGCAACGCAATTTGTCCCTCTTTAAACTCCCGTGGGGTCAACCTGACAGGATAAAGCTGTGGCTGTCGCAGTTGAGTCTCGTTCATCAGCCAGGGAAATTTGCACGCATCTAATCATTGCTGGTAATTAGCCGCTGAGTTATAGCCTCTCGTGCCGGTACTGTATATGCAACAACATACTTTATGAGGCGGCACGGTGGCGCAGCTGTTGAATCCTGGACCTCCGTGTATGGAGTTTGCGTGTTCTCCCCCAGTGTCTGCATGTGTGTAACCTGCCTCCTGCCCGTTGACACCTGGGATAGGCTCCAACACTCCTGCGACCATCGTGCAGCTAAGAAAATGGATAGGTGGATATATAGGTGGAAACACACAACACTTCCTGGTTACTATTTATGGCAATGCGCGTGTGCAAACCTAACCCTCGATCACGAGAGGCTGGCTGCTTGAAAAATATAACTTGGGGTCAAAAAGTCTGGCCACGCCTGCTGTACATTCTCTAAATCTAAACCATCTCCTCAGAAAAGATTCAAACAAATCTCCAAGGTCCATATAATGCGACTGTTATTCTTCGTCATCAGCGCCACGCCCCTCCCAACACGTCGAGTTCCGCCTGTTTGTATGCTGGCTCAAGCGCACAGGCTTGAACATCGTGCATCCTGCTAATTTTGTTTGTTTGTGATTATTTTTCACAAAAATCGGCCACAAAATGCCAGATAGTGGACGTTTTCTGTTTGGTGAAACGTGTCCATGAGCAATCGGGGCGGGGTCAGAGCAGGAACCACTGTCAGGTTTCCAGTCGGTCTCATTACAACGTCTGAGCGAGAGGGGAATTTCGAGAATACTTTTCCAATTTAGAGATGTTTCTTGGTGTAATCTGTGGATAACTCATCTACCCTCATCTACTAACTTTGAATGTGTGCTCCCATTCCTATAATTTTAGGGAAAGTCTTCCTTCAAGCTCGGGAATTTTGGAAATGTTCCAAATCCAAAACTTAGAACGGGAGCGATAGGAACTGGAATGTTGTGGGTAATTTGATGGAAAGGTATCATACACAAGAAAAATCATAAAAAATATTTTAGAACTGTTCCCAGATCTGCACTGTGTATTTTCATATGATACAGATACAGGTGATGTTGCAATATTGTTTCTGAACATCACAGATCTGTTCAAATAACTTCATGGATACAAACACGGAAATAGAAGTTTCCCCTTTGTGAACCCGATGACAACTGTTGGCTTAACAGGAGCTTTCAGCCTCAGCTCATTTATGCTCCCAAAGATTTTATACATGAATGCAAAACAGACATGGGTGCTATAGATTAAAAAAAAAAAAAAGTGGAGCGAAAATGGCATATTTTTGCATATTTACATTAAAAGCTAAAACAAAGCGTCGGCCCACGTGGAAAAAAAAGGTCATTTTCATTTCCATGGGCTCATATATTTGTTCATTCAGAGTCCGTGTGAGTGGCGTTTGTAAATATCCTCCCGGAAGTTGCGTTGCACTCCAAACTATCCCGATTTTGTTCACGTATCCTGTCGCATCACATCACTCCACTTTCCTTGGAAAAGTAAGTTTGGTCATGACCTTGCGGTGACTTTCGAACTGAGATGAGAAAAACACCGTATTCTTTTTTTTTTTTTGGGTGGTTCTTTTACTGTTCAAGAAAAATATATAAATTGCAAGCGAGGGGGAAATAGAAAAGAGGGATGATTCACTGCTCACGTTATTAATTTATTCATTCGTACTTGCTCAGTTGTTGTGACTCGTCCCATTAAAATATTGAACCGCTCTTCATTATTGATGATCGTAACGGCACGCCATTTATTATTCATGACGAACGGAAGCCTGGAGGGAAGGAGGAAGGCGCAGAGTTCGAGTGACCTAAAACTTCTGAAAGCATCAGGAGATACATGGGCCTCCCTCCCGGGTATCGGTTTTCGGGCAGAGGGCGTAAGGGGGGTCTTATCCTTCATGACGATGACGACGGCAAAGAAGATGGCGAGTTTTCGGTGTGAGTGCCATGAAAGTCGGTGTGCCAGGGTTAAAGGGCGTGACTTAAAAGCACAGCTATGCATCCAATATATGCCGTGCAAGATACTGTCCCACATCTCCACCCCTAACCCCTCAAAATCGCACCTCATTCATTCGGGAATGAAAAAAAAAAAAGAAATTCATAGCTATATTTGGAGAACTGATGTCACAAGTGGTTTGAGCGCAGCCCCTATAAGTGTTGGCGCATTGGCAGACAGTGTGGCACTGCTCAATAGATCGGGCTGGACTTGGCATCAGGAAATATAATGTAAGTATTTTTTAAATTTTTTATTGATAGTTTTGTGTGCCAACGTGTATAATCCCTTTCATTTTTAACCCTTTGAATTACATGCATGAGAAGTATTGAGTACTTCTGGATATAATATGTATAATTATATAGAATATATAAATAAAGATGTCATCATAAGATACATATACATATTATTACATATTTATTTATTCTAATTTGCTGTTTTTTTGTTAAAATAAAATATAAAAAATATAAAAATAAATGAAAATAAAACTATTTTTGTATACAAAAAATGATCAAAGTAGATTAATATATTATAAATAACATACTAGTATTCTTGTCTAGTGCCAGGTGTACTAAGATTTTATTAGCAGGTTTAAATTATTCTGAATAAATAACATGCTCTGTGCAATATTAATAATATTTTGATAGTTTTTCATTTTCAATATTTTTTATATTTTGTATTCGTACCAAAAGATAAAATATTGCATTTATTTTTTTCGGCAGTAAAAATGATTAGTTATGGAAATCCAATTCCTTATTCAATTGATATCATAAAATTCATAACAGAGATTTTTTTTTTAACCACAATGTCAAAATTCAATAGGTTTAATCACCCTTGAGCTAAATTGGAGATTTAAAAAAACAAATGAAATAAATCGGTAGATAATGGATGGATGGAATCAAATATTAACATAGACATAAAATGTTGAATTTATGTGAAAGCTCAGTTGATGATTATTTCCAAACATGTGTTGAATCAATATGTACATCTTTGTTGTCCCACAACTGTGATATCCCCCCCCCCCCCATGCAGATTACCCATCACCATGTATCACCCGAGGGTGGCTGCATTAGTCCTCCTGCTTTCTATCTTGCTCCGTTGCATCGCCGCGGCACCGAGCAACAGGTGGGTGAACACGCTGCAAATATTATATTCCCACATTTCTATTTGGAAGTCAGGCTTGATGGAGGGGGTTGCAGGCGTAGAACCGGAGGTCGAAATTGTGCAAAATTGTGCTCATCCGAGAAGATGTGGCGCGAAATGAGGGGATTGAAGTGGCCACTTTTTGTTCCTTCTCCCGCTTTGGGACTCGCGTTCCAAGAGGTGGTCATCAACGTCGGCGCCTGTGCCATACAGTTTCTCATTTGTGATTCAGACCCTCAAGTTCCAGCTCGTTCAGCGACGAGGAGAGCGCTCTGTCAGACGGCCAAGAATGGTCCTTGCCCATGTTCCCCTTCTCCAACCCTTTCCTCGGCCTCATGGCCACACGATCCCAACGAGGAGACACGAACAGGTGGTCCATCTCTCCAAGTGAAGCCAATCTGCTATTTTTGGTTTTACTTCCAACAGCATCTTCTCTTGTCGTTTTAGTCACTCCATCCAGAAGAGAAAGTGCAACACGGCCACCTGCGTCACCCAAAGGCTAGCCGACTTCCTCGTGCGTTCCAGTAACACCATCGGTACCGTGTACGCGCCAACCAACGTGGGCTCTGCCACCTACGGCAAGAGGGGCTTACTTCTACCTCCCAACTACTACCTTCCCCTCTAGTACATGTAACCAATCATACAGTACATGATAACATTCCAATATTTATGAATGTGTTCCTGTTGACTATCAACTTTAACCTTCAGTATCTTGTGCTAAATGTGCTCTTCTGCAGTGGCGTGATATGATTATGAGAACAAACAATGCTAGAAATAAAAAGAATACAAGTGCTATATGATGTTGAGCTATATTGATTTTTTTTTTAAAGTTGCACAAGTGTTTTTCCCCAATAAAATGATGTGTACTGATCCACATTATTGTACAGAAGCTGGAAAAGTGTTCAAATCGCAATCATAAGAAACTTGATTGTATAACATCTGTGCAAGTATGACATGAGAATTTTTAATTTATTGCCTCATAGATATCACTTCATTGTTAAAAGAACTGTTTAAATCGGTTGGCCTTTAAATAAATCACATTTCAGTTCATATGGAGCTCTGGTGGTAAATATAATTGTGTTTTTTTTTTTTACTCATATTAATAAATGAATTACTGACATGGAAAGATTTCTATCTTTCTATCTATATCTGCTAAGAGAGGAAGTGTGGTACTGGTTTGGCGGAGAAATGTGTTAGAATAGTACAGGACATGTATGAGGGCAGCAGAACAGCGGTGAGATGTGCCGTAGGTGTGTCCGATGAATTTAAGGTGGAGGTGGGACTGCATCAGGGATCCGCGCTGAGCCCCTTCCTGTTTGCGGGAGCAATGGGTAGGCTGACAGATGAGGTTAGACTGGAATCCCCTTGGACCATGATGTTCGCAGATGATATTGTGATCTGCAGTGAAAGCAGGGTGCAGGCGGAGGAACAATTAAAAAGATGGGGACATGCACTGGAAAGGAGAGGAATGAAGATTAGCTGAAGTAAAACAGAATATGTGTGCATGAATGTGAGGGGTGGAGGAGGAAGAGTGCAGCTTGTAAGGAAGTGAAGAAACGGGTCCAATTGGGGTGGAACAGTTGGCGGAAGGTGTCTAGTGTTCTATGTGACAGAAGAGCCTCTGCTCGGACGATGGGTAAAGTTTATAAAACAGTGGTGAGGCCGGCCGTGACGTATGGATTAGAGACGGTGGCTCTGAAGAAACAACAGGAAGCAGAACTTGAGGTAGCAGAAATTAAGATTTTGAGGTTCTCGCTCGGAGTGAGCAGCGAGGATAGGATTAGAAATGAGCTCATTAGAGGGACAGCCAAAGTTGGATGTTTTGGAGACAATGTTCCAGAGAACAGACTCAGATGGTTTGGACATGTTCAGAGGTGAGAGAGTCTGAGGATGGAGCTGCCAGCCAAAAGAGCGAGAGGAAGACCAAAGAAAAGGTTGATGGATGTTGTGAGGGAGGACATAAGGACAGTGGGTGTTCGGGAGGAAGACGCCCAAGATAGGCTGAGATGGAAACTGATGACTCGCTGTGGCGACCCCTAACGAAACAAGCCAAAAGGAAAAGAATAATAATAAGAAGAAGATAGACAGTTTTCTATCTATGTCTGTATTGTACTTACATTGTCATGCTATAGTTTTTGTGCAGTGGAATATTTTAGAAATGTTATCTTATTCAGATGAGATCATTATCCTGTCATTATTTCCCAATTAAAAATATGAGCCATAACCTGTTTCATAAAAATACACAGAAACAAGATATTCCTGCAGAAGCAATATTAGTTGAATTGAATATTATAATTGGTATGCTGTAGTACCTCCACTAAATTGCTTTGACCTTAAATTTTACAAATCAATTATATATAGGATTTGATTTTAATATGGATTCATTTTGATGATACCAGCCCAAAACAATGAGAAGAATCTGTGGATGTAGCAATAAAACTCAAATGGGCTGTTTTCATTAGGCATAACAGTTCAATATTTTGGATGGTTCTTTTTAACTGGGTTGCAATGGCAAAAAATAAATAAATAAATAAATAAAAAAATTCATTAACATCAAGAGGTGACTCATGTCCTGAATGCACAATAATATTGCACAACTATGAAATATCACATTACTTCCGGAAGTAGTTTATTCAGTTTGTCACGCCGCAATTTATCATAATGCAAAGTAAAGGAATGTGTTTTCTTCCTGATGGGGTTATTTAGGGGATCATAATGGCCATCAAGAGGGGAAATATGACGCACGGCATTAACCTGTGTTGGATTAACAGTGACCTGATCATCTCAGACACCGACATCGACGTGGTTGAAATGGACATAAAAGGCTTATGGGAAAAAAAAAAAATAGAACGAGTGCCACAGCTTTTGCTGATGAATTCAAAAAATACATTAAAAAATTACAGTGCAGCCATTATGGGTACTATGTAAATACTGGTTGATGACTTCATGCAAAAAATAAATGGCTACACTGTATATAAATGAAAAAAAAAAACTCACAAAAAAAAAACGCAAATTGCATTGCACTTGAGCTGCCATCCGATGTGGAGTTGTTTATATCACGGCGTTGATGTAGGCTGGTGGAAGTGTCATGTCTAATTCATGAACCGGCGGCCCCATTAATCTCTGACATTGCAGGTCCACTTGTCATCTCCATTCGAACAATAGGGGGGGGTGGCCATAATGCCAGGAATTATGCTCAAATTCAACAGAAGAACATATTTGAGTTTTGCTCGTATAAAAAAATGGATGGTTTGTAGCAAATAAATACTACCAATACTTTACTAAAATTTAAATGGATGAATTTGTAATTACTTTCAAAAACTCGCATAAAGACTATTTCCTTTCGCGTAAAGCCTTTCCTTTTCCTTTCCCGTAGTCTTCGTAAACGCCCTTGTCTGTTGCCGTAGTTCCTGTAAACACGGAAGTGAGTTTACCGTAACCCTAAAGCGCGCATATAGCAATCGACTGATTCGTCTAGTTTCTATAATAACTAATTACTCATTCATTTCAATTTAGTAGTTTCATCTTTTCACATTGAAGGACCTCGGGGGGTACTTTTGAAGCGTATTCTCGTGCCTTGAAAATGTGTTGCACCACGTTAGCTTAGCTTTACCATGACCGATAAAATACGGAAAACGTTCAAATTTGTCGTCGTCGGAGGTGGCATAGCGGGGGTGACGTGTGTTGAGCAGGTAAAAGAACAACACTATACCGCACTACACCCAAAATAACCCTGTAGTATTGCTCAGCCCGAGTTTTTTTTTTTGTGTGTATGCGTGTCGCCAGTTGTCATCTAGTTTCCCGTCAGGTGACGTCGCTCTGATTACCGCAGGCTCCCACATCAAGGCAGTGACAAACTACAAACAGGTCAGTCCACCCCCCAAAAAAGAGGAATTACTATTAAATCTTACTCAGACTACGAACAGACATACCCCCCCATTGATGAGCAACATTTTCAGTTAACCCAAAATCAACACCCCTCATCAAGCGACATTGAAATGCAAATTCTTGCTCTGAAAGGTGGCCAAGGTTCTGGAAGAGTTTGATGTGGAGGAGCAACCAACCAGTGTTCTGCAGGAGAAATTCCCCAACTTGACTGTCATTCCCTCTGCCGTCAAAGCACTGCACACACAATCACATGTAAGATTCTCACAGTATGAAAATGTACTCCAATTCTGTGAATGACGCTAATGTGCAAGCAAAAGTACAGCCACAATAATTGTAGAAATGCTTACATGGCGGGTGGATGGATGTTGATTGTTTATGAAATGCCTCCGCCTTGTGGATACGTGGCCACACTACATCAACAAAACAAAAAAATGATTATTTTTTTATTTATTTTTAGTTGGTCAAAACTGCAGATGGACACGTTTATGGGTACGAGATACTGTGCATCTGCAGCGGTGCCAGACCAAAGCTGCTATCCCCGGACAAACCATACGTGCTGGGACTTCGGGACACGGATAGCGCCCAGGTACACAACTCATTTTTCATAATTTTGATTTCATCTTTAATGTGTAGCTATTAAATTCCAAATGTGAACAAATAAGGTTTATCACCCTAATGACTGGTGGCAGATTATGCAAATTAAGCTACTATTTTATTAAAGTAATTATTTTTCCTCTTTTTGTTCTTTTCCTTTCGGCTTGTCCCGGTAGGGTTCGCCACAGGGTGTCATCTTTTTCCATCTAAGCCTATCTCGTCCATCTTCGTCTCTAACACCCACTGTCCTCATGTCCTCCCTCACAACATCCATCAACCTTTTTTTTTTTATCATTCTACCAATATACTCACGTCAAGCGAGAACCTCAGCATCTTCATTTCTGCCACCTCCATTTCTGCTTCCTGTTGTTTCTTCAGTGCCACCGTCTCAAATCCGTACATCATGGCCGGCCTCACCACTGTTTTATAAACTTTGCCCTTCAACCGACCGGGGACTCTTCTGTCACATAGACACATTTCACTGCAGATCACAATATCATCTACAAACATCATGGTCCAAAGGGATTCCAGTCTAACCTCATCTGTCAGCATATCCATCACTACAACAAACGGGAAGGGGCTCAGCGCGGATCCCTGATGCAGTCCCGCCTCCACCTTAAATTCTTCTGTCACGCCGACCGCACATCTAACCACAGTTCTGCTGCCCTCATACATGTCCTATGCTATTCTAACACATTTCTCCGCCACACCAGACTTGTATATGCAGTACCACAGTTCCTCTCTTAGTACTCTGTCATAGGCTTTCTCTAGATCAGGGGTGTCAAACTAATTTTTCTCGTGGGCCACATTGTTGTTCCAATTTCCCTCAGAGGGCCATGATGGCTGTGGCACAAAAATATTTCATTGTCTCATCATATTACATCATCAACTAATGAACTAGTTTTGGAATCAGAAATCAAGGGTAATGTGTTTTTCAACTCTTCACATTTTGTAACACAAAAATGCTTGCAATATCTCAACTTTATCATTTATGTCATCATATATGATAATTTGAAATTTTGGGACAGATTTTTACAAGAATCATCGAAATTGACACTCTAGATCAGTGATTCCCAAACAGTGTGCCGGGTTACATTCGTGTGCCGTGAGCACTCTTCAGGTGTGCCGTGGGAAGTTAGCCAATTTGATGTAATTGCTAAAATATATATATATATATATATTCCCAGAAATAATGTATCTTTATACATCTATTTATGCCAGTGAGGCACAATGACAGACAGAACAAAAAAATCCTCTTCTATTAGATGGCAGGAAGTACATACAGTAATTAATCGATCGATTTTTGGTGACATTTACTTTTGTTGGTGTGCCGTGGCTTTTTTCAATTGTAAAATATGTGCCTTGGCTCTATAAATGTTGGAAATCACTGCTCTAGATTTGGCTTCGCGGGCCACACAAAGTCATGTGGCGGGCCAGATCTGGCCCCCGGGCCTTGAGTTTGACACCTGTGCTCTAGATCCACAAAGACACAATGTAGCGCCTTCTGACCTTTTCTGTACTTTTCCACGAAAATAATGCATCTGTGGTAAAATTCCAGGGAAATATAGTTATGATATAAACCCCTAATATCGAGCAGAATATTTGATATATTGGAATTTTAATTATAAAATGTAACTTTTCCTTTGAACTCCCGCAGCAATGCTTTTGCTCGTTTCAGGAGTTTCAGAAGCGGTTAGCCAAAGCCAAGCGGATAATCGTGATCGGAAATGGAGGGATCGCCTTGGAGTTGGTGTGAGTACAAGACAAAATGTTGTCGCAAAATCGATCTTACTCAAACGCGTCATGCGCAGGTACGAGGTGGAGGGTTGCGAGGTGATCTGGGCCGTGAAGGACGACGCCATCGGAAACACCTTCTTCGACGCGGGAGCGGCGCAGTTCCTCGCCCCGTCGCTGGGCGCCGACAAACCGGAGCGAGCCGCTCCCTGCAAGAGGGCTCGCTACACCACGGAAGACCCGACAGCCGCCGAGGCTCAGACCTTCACGGCAGGTCTCGACCCTGAAGCGAACTTTTTTTTGTCATCCCGTTGCTCACCTGTGCCGTTGTTTCCAGATCGTCACACCAGAGGGCGCCGATCTGGTCCCACGGAGCCTGGCAGTGCACTCGGTCCAGACTGGCACCAGGGGCTGGTTCTCAAAGGAGCAGAGAGGGTCAGGACTTTTCCACAACTCTGTTATCGAATATAATCCAAAATTTTTGGGTGTTTATTTATGTTGGAAATAAAACCGTGCTGACCTTTTTTGTTCGTGTCGCAATCAGGCGTCCCGCAGAGTTTCAGTGGAATATCAGTGTGAGGTGGAACAGATCTTCAACTCTGAGGAGATGCTCCAATCCCAAACACACAGACCCGAAACTGGTGAGAACTAGATATACATTGGATATAAAAAGTCCACACACCCCTGTTCAACTGCCAGGTTCTTGTAGAAAACATAATTAAGAGAGAGACAAAGAAATATCATTTAAAAGCCTTTTCCAGCTCTATCATGACCTGCAAAAAAAACTAAATAAGTACCGTAATTCCCGGCCTATACAGCGCACCTGGTTACAAGCCTCAACGAGTACATTTGTAAAGTAAATAACATTTGGTACATGCATGCCCTGTAAAAGCCGCAAATGCCCACATTGAAACACTCGATATTTATGAAGAAAGACGGTACCCAGAAAGAGTTTAACGCTAGTGCGGCGCTAGTGTTATTGCTAACGCTGGCGCTAATGCTAGCGCCGTGCAAACGCTAACAGGGCTGGTTAAAATAAAACTTACCGCTAAATATCACTGAGACATGCCAGTAACACAGCAGCAACACGCTAGCGTAGCGCTAGCAGGACTGGTAAAAGTCACTTCCTCGGCACATATATTCCACCGGTCTAATTCTTCCCTTTTCCGCTCGAGTGCGCCCCTTGCGGGCATTAGAAAAACTGCACAAATTAGCCGCATCGCCGCATAAACCCCAAGGTTGAAAGCGTGTGAAAAAAATTGCGGTTTTTAGGCCGGAAATTACGGTAACTGAGCTAGTACTAGTATTATTATCAGTTTATTATTATTATAGTATTCGTATTATTAGTAGTGTGCACATCCTCTCGTAATTGAAGTTGTGGCTCTGTACAAGTTTCACAATTGCATTTAAACTCACGCTAAATGGGAGTTAGCACATAACTGGCCCCATCTTACATTGGAGAAGCATAAAAGTTTAGTACTGATTCCCTTCACGTGGCATTTAAACAGGGGTGTGTCGACTTTTTATAGCCACCGTCGATCATTGTTATACTTTATTTCCCCCTTTCCTCATGCTACTCTCCTCTGCCAGAGGGAACCTGGCCAGTTTATGTCCGGCTGACTAACGGCAAGACGGTTGGGTGCGATTTTGTCGTGAGCGCTACGGGTGTCACGCCCAACACGGAGCCATTTCTACTCGGCAACAATGTATGTAGACCGTATCTGCATTTGTAGCCACGTTACTATTTGTCACTCTTGCAAAATTGCTTTTGAAGCACCAAATAAAAAACACATTGTAAATTAAAGTCATACATTTGTATGTCAAATACGAGTACAGTGAAGGCCAGTCTTTATTGGAATGATTTTTCTGGCCACAAGATGGCACTAGAGGACAGCACCAATCACAAACATTCTTTTCTCAGAATGCCTCACATGTTTTCTTTTCTTTTTTAAACATAATACAAACGTAAAAATATATTACGCTACAACACGTTTATTCTTGTCAAGTTCGCGCTGGCAGATGACGGCGGCCTCCGAGTCGATGAGCGCATGGCGACGTCGGAACCGGACGTGTACGCCGCCGGAGACGTGTGCTCGGCGTGCTGGAAGCACAGCCCGCTGTGGCAACAGGTGAGGCGCCAGTGCCCCCGCGGAAACGACAGAACACTTTTGTATTTCGGGCTTTTGTGCTTTGGACGCAGATGCGTTTGTGGACGCAGGCTCGTCAGATGGGCTGGCACGCCGGCCGCTGCATGGCCGCGCGCGTCCTGTCCGAACCCATAGAGCTGGACTTCTGCTTCGAGCTCTTCTCTCACATCACTAAATTCTTCAACTACAAGGTACGTCATATTGAACGCGTGCCAGTGGATTTGCTTCCAAACAATAACTACCACAATTCCCGGCCTACCTTGCCCACGTGGTTATAAACCTCGCGACCACTGATCTAAAGAAATGACTGTGTAGCGTATACGTATCTAGCGGTGTGTTGATTGGTTGAAGCCAGTTGGCCGCCATCTTGGTCCTCCCAAAACGTGTGGAGGACACGCTTTACAGGTTGGATTATGGCGCGGTTTTTCTCAAAGTTTGGCATGTAGAATTAAAACTGGTCGTGTGAGCTTGACATTTTTTTTCAGTTCTGGTAACATGAAGGATTTTTAATTCGACTTGGTAAGCCAAAAAAGGCGAAGTGCAAATGAAAAACATAGAAACCTTACATATTTTTCTAGGGCCCGATTTCTGTGACATGTTAACTTTTCCCAAAATACGCTGTGAAGCACTATCATCATAACATAGCAAAAAAACTAACTTTTTTTTGTCGTAAAAACATTCAATTTTAAGTCAATCAGTTCGATATATTTTTGGAAATAAGGACACGCAATGAGAAAATACATGCTAAACGTTCATTTGTTGTCTCTGCGACGTCCTATTTCAGACAGAAAATTTAAACTTGTTTCCTCGCATTGTGAAATTCATCAAAAAATTCACAGAAAATATGTTTTCTTGCTTATCTACTGATGAAATTTGGGAAAATATTTACATCGGTTATTAGGTTACCGCCAATAAAGGTGAAGAGGCGAGGGAACAGTGAAACAACCGTAAACAAAATTTTGTTCAAGTAAATTTTGAAACAACAACAACCGTAAACAAAACTTTGTTCGAGTGAAGTAAGCTCAGAAAATTGAAAAAAAAAAAAAACATTACAAACAAACATTAACAGTGTCAAAGTAAATCTTTCTAACTTAACCTGTGGAGTATTTTCTCACAGCCACGAAACTGGCGATTAACGCACAGGTCGGCGTAGTTGTTTTGGGAGTATCACAATGGTGGATATCCGCTTCGGCGAATTCAGTTACGGTGGCCATGTCTTTTTTTTAGATCAGTGCTTGGTACACAGAAAGAGTTTAACGCTAGCGCCGCATAAAGGGTGTGAAAAAAGTCGCGGCTTGCAGGCCAGAAATTACGGTAATCATCATCAAAGCCTTCAAGGCCACATCACAAAGTGTTTTTGATCCCCCAGACGTGCCAGAAAAGAGTCATAATAGCGTACTTTCGTGTAGGTGGTGCTGCTCGGAAAGTTCAACGCGCAGGGCTTGGGGTCCGACTACGAGCTGCTGCTGCGCTGCACCAAAGGCCAGGAGTATGTCAAGGTGACACTATTAACCCAAACAGGACGTTGTTTGAAAACGTAGATCCGACCTAAGTCTTTACGCAGATGTCCCGCGTTTTGGTTTCCAGGTGGTTTTGCAAGGGGGCAGGATGGTCGGAGCAGTGCTGATCGGGGAAACCGACTTAGAGGAGACCTTTGAGAACCTCATCTTGAACCGGATGGATCTCACAGCGTACGGGGAAGACCTGCTGAACCCCGACGTTGATATAGAGGACTACTTTGATTGAGGCACAATTTATATATGACATAATAATGACTTGGCGGCTGGTAAAGCGATGGCCTCACAGTTCTGAGGTCCCGGGTTCGATCCCGGACCCGCCTGTGTGGAGCTTGGATATTCTTCCTGTGCCTGCGTGGGTTTTCTCCGGGCACTCCGGTTTCCTCCCACATCCCAAAAACATACATTAATTGGACACTCTAAATTGCCCCAGTTCAGGGTGTAGCACGCCTCTTGCCCGTCGACAGCTGGGATAGGCTCCAGCACTCCCGCCACCCTTGTGAGGATAAGCCGCGAAGAAAATGAATGGATGGATGGATGGATGGATAATGACTTGTGCCTTGGAAAAGCTCCTAGAAATGTCTTTTCTTTGACATGTTCCCCAAAATGATTTGAACCCGAAATCAAAATCAGCTGAGCTCATCTACTGCATGTCGTTAATGTGTAATAAATGAGTAATCCGTTTTAACTACAGATGCAAAACGGTGGAAAATTTCCAGTAGATTTCCAAGGGAAGCTTAGATGGGGGGGATTGTGGGAAATAACTGGAAACTCTTCGTGGGAATTAACTCGAGATTCAGGCATCAAGCATCAATATAAACATTTGAGTTTGTCATAAGCAGACATATAGTTTCCACATTTGAAAATTGAAAGACTTTTGCAACCCTAGTTTTATTGTCAAGCAGAAAAGTAGGTGACTCAGCTCACCTCTCCCTGCGTCTGTTTTTTTTTTTTTTTTTTTTTTTTTTTCTCGAAACACTTGAGTTGCTAAGTAGATCACATTTCAATCCAAATAGCTCCTCCTGCGCCTCAGCTGTCCTTGGACCAGTTGACGAGATTAAGTTCACATAGTGCTGCCCATTGTTTCCCAGGAAGTGTTGCGCTCAGGGATGTTTCTGTTTGGGTGGAAAAAAAAAATCCCCTGACAAGCTTGCTTTAAAAAAAAAAAAAAGACAAAATTCGAAGCGAAGTGGAAAGTTCAATTTATTTCTGCAATCCAAGTAAAGAAGTCACTTATAGCTTTTTCCACCTTTTGCCGTGTTTTGTTTGGGTGGTTTTGTTTTCTGGGTCAGCGGTTCACCAATTGGAACTTGCACACATTGATTGTGTGGCAACTCGCGAATTTCCGAGGTTGATAGCTTATCACTCCCAAAATGAATCATTGGACGTCTGAAGATTCAGGAGGGACAGTACCTTATCTACCGTAATTTCTGGCCTATAAGCTGTGACTTTTTTCACACGCTTTCAACCCTGCGGCTTATGCAGTGTTGCGGCTAATTTGTGCCTTTTTTTAATAGCTGCCGCAAGGGGGCACTCAAGCAGAAAAGGTAAGAGCGAGTGAGACCGGTGGAATATATGTGCCGAGGAAGTGACTTTTACCGGCCCTGTTACCGCTGCGCTAGCATCAGCGCTGTGCAAGCGTGTTGCCACTGTGTGACTGGCATGTCTCATTGATATTTACCGATATGCTTTATTTTAACTGGCCCTGTTAGCTAGCGTGAACGCCTAATGCTAACGCCACGCTAGTGTTAAACTCTTTATACTGTCTTTCTTTGTAAATATCAATGTTTCAATGTGGGAACTTGCGGCTTTTACAGGGTATGTGTGTACCAAATAGTATTTCTTGACTTTAACCGGCCTTGTTAGCGCTGCACTAGCATTAGCGCTGTGCTAGTCTCTTGCTGCTATGTTACTGCCATGTCTCTGTGGTTTTTACTGGGATGTTTTTTTTTTTAACCTGTTAGCAAGACACTAGCGTGTTGCTGCTATGTTACTGCAGCATCTCATTGACTTAGGTATGTTTTTTTTTTCTTTTGACCGGCCCTGTTAGTGCTGTGCTACCGTGTTGCTACTGTGTAGCTGCCGCAGCCGTTTTTTTCTTTTACTAGCCCTGTTCATGCTACCGTGCCGTTGCTATGTTAAGCTAAACTAAGGTATTAAAACTTTTAAAAAAAACTCTTTCTGTGTACCGTCTTTTTTGTGTAAATATCTCAATGTGGGTTTCAATATGGGCACTTGCGGCTTTTACAC
The DNA here is from genome assembly GCF_019802595.1 of Syngnathoides biaculeatus. Classification (NCBI taxonomy): domain Eukaryota; kingdom Metazoa; phylum Chordata; class Actinopteri; order Syngnathiformes; family Syngnathidae; genus Syngnathoides; species Syngnathoides biaculeatus. Next base: position 14,007,479 of record NC_084659.1, on the reverse strand, counting down.
AGATGTCGCTTGTATATGTACCAAATGGTATTTCCTTTACAAATGTACTGGGTGAGGCTTACAATCAGGTGCGCCCTGTAGGCTGGAAATTACGGTACTAAATTTGTCAGCCCAAAGCAGTCCGTGTTGTGCCTCAGAGCACAAGACAGTGTTTGGACAACAAAGTAGGCTAATCACACAGCACTGTCACGAAGCGGATGACAGCCTATGAATGGGAATTACACCGGCAATAGGTTAAGCAGCTGGTTAATCTTGAATCTTGAATTTAATTGTCCTTGACGACGTCACAAAGGCCCGTGTGCCTCTGTTATCTGGTGAGGAGTCACATGTTTATCTTATTCTTATCCAGCTCGTGGAGCAGCAAAAAAGGGCCTTATTATGCTGCGCTCAGGAACAGGGCGTTCAGCTATGAAGAACATGCTGTTTCAGCTTTATGAGTTCGGGCAGAGAAGAATGTGTTGCTGTGAGGTTACGGCACTTGCGGATCCGGTCTGCTCATCGGATCCTCAGGCGCTGTCTTTTTTGGGTTGCCGTTTAGCCCGGATACACGGGGTCAAATCCGACCTGTTTACATTTGACAGCAGTAAAAGTGCACCAAATGCCTATTTTCCATCGTGAAATTGAACTTTTTTTCCCCCCTAAAGTGATAAGAAATACCCAAAATTGTACTGTACGACAACGTGGGTGTACAACGAGGCAGTCCCATGTGGAAGTAAATTCGTGCAACCAGCATTTTAATTTGAAACATAAAATTATCACATTTCCAACAGTTGCTACAATTCGCTGTCTAAAATGCACCGTCTGTGCCACCAGCCGGAACACCCAGCCAATCGCAGTTACGCTTTCTTCGTCACGTGACGTCACATACTAAGAAAGCGTAACTGGATTGACTGGGTGTTCGGTTTTGGCTTGAAGTAACCCTGTATGGAAGTAGACAAGTGCCACCGGGATTTGAATTTGAAATAGTATTTGAAATTAAAATTAAATTGAAAGGTTACGTGGATTTGAATTTTAAATTTTAAATTCAATAAATCACTGAAATTCAATAAGTCTCTGTCTGAAATTCAACTTTGTTGTTAAAATTCAGTTTCGTTGTTAAAATTCACTTTCGGTGTGAAGAAGACGGGGTTATAATGAAGTAGACAAGTGCCACCGGGAGTGGATTTGAATTTGAAATGTTAAATTCAATAATTCACTGTCTGAAATTCAACTTTGTTGTTAAAATGCAGTTTCGTTGTTATAATTAACTGTCTGAAATTCAACTTTGTTGTTAAAATTCAGTTTCGTTGTTAAAATTTACTTTCGGTGTTAAAATTCAGTTTTGTTGTTATAATTAACTGTCTGAAATTCAACTTTGTTGATAAAATTCAACTTTGTTGGTAAAATTCAACTTTGTTGTTAAAATTCAGTTTCGTTGTTAAAATTTAGTTTGGTTGTTATAATTCGCTGTCTGAAATTCAACTTCGTTGTTAAAATTGAGTTTCGTTGTTAAAATTCACTTTCGGTGTTAAAATTCTGTTTTGTTGTTATAATTCGCTGTCTGAAATTCAACTTCATTATTAATATTCAGTTTCGTTGGTAAAATTCTACTTCGTTGTTCAAATTCAGTTTCGTTGTTAAAATTCAGTTTTGATGTTATAATTCGCTGTCTGAAATTCAACTTCATTGTTAAAATTCAGTTTCATTGTTAAAATTCACGTTTGGTGTGAAGAAGACGGGGTTACCTGAGGTCACAGACACTGGCAAAGGAATTCAGAACCCAACACCCAGCAGTTAGCCAATGCTGTTACGCTTTCTTAGTCACGTGACATCCCTGTGGCGGTCATGGGAGATAGCTACACAGCACCCAGCCAATCGTAGTTACGCTTTCTTAGTCACGTAACGCTAACACAACGGTGAGTTCAATGCCTCTATTTTCCTGTAGTATGTTGTTAAAAAGGAGTGTAACACCATACAACTGAAAATTTGGCAACGGAGCGTAGTTATTTTCCCTACGGACATATTTCACAGCAATGCTGCTTCTCAGCTTCACGTTTGATCGAACTGCACAACATAAATAATGATGCGGTCGGTTTCGTGAAATGCAAAAGATGCGACGTGCTTAAATGATTCGTTTATAACAAATCCTATTTCAAATTCAAATCCCGTTGCCATTTGCCTACTTCCATACCCCTGCCTGGTGGCACAGACGGTTAATTTTAGACAGCAAATTGTAGCCGGTTGAATTGTCAACATTGAAAAGTTACACTGAAATACAACTATTGACATTTTTTTTTTATTTATCACTTTACATTTCAAATTGAAATCCTATTTCCCTTTTACATTTCAATTCCTGGCGACACAAATCTACATCCACAGTCCCAGTTCGAATTGAACACGTTTACAAAAATTATTTCCCTTGAACTGCACATGCCATGTGTATATTTTTATGGGACAGTGGTAATATTGTTCAAGATGACGCTTGGGAGAAACATGAGCCTGTTGACTTGAATTTGAAACTGCATAAGAACGATTATACACAGTAACCAAGAATCTTCAGAAACACACCGTTCACACCCTTCCCCTTTTCCGTGAAATGTTGTTTAATCATTAATCCAGTTTTTGCTTATGTCATAGGATATTAATACTCCGCTGTATTCTTGGCCCGTGTCGAATTTGACCCGGAACTTCCCATGTGTGCACAGGAAAATAAGCAGCGTGGAACGGGTTAAGAGTCTCGTCTATGACACACGAGACCGCTCGATCCATTTAGTTAAGTGGATTTGCCTTCTCCATGTCCGCCCACTTGACTCATACAACTCGCCAGCTGCCATTTAAAAACGTCCAGTTTGACGCACAGCTCAGCCCTTTGGCAGTATCCGGCGGATGTGACGTCATACACCATGAGACATGAATGGGTTGAAGTGCTGTGCGCTTGTGTATTAACACAAGGAGTGCCGATTAATGTTACGTAAAGCAAAACAAAACAACCCTATCTTTATGATTCATATAATAATTTCTGTCATCCATTTTTACAAATATATACTTTATTTGCGTTGAAAAGCACATAGTTGTGCTTTTAAACACGAGAGTTTCGGTCAATGTGACGGAAAAGGGTGTGAAGGTTTTCAGTCGGTGGCTCCTTTAAGAGAATCAAGCGCACCCAGTAGCATTCGTTTCCCGTCATGCACCAGGACAAGCTTTCTCCCGGGTGGGCGGGGGCATTAAGAGAGGCGTTGCAGCGTTCTGTCTCTTCACTTAGCTGAGATCATAGTAAGGCTGTCACGCGATTTTCTTAGATTACCCTCGTTTCTCGCTCTCAACCCTTCCTTGGGACGATAATATTACGAATAAAAACTGAAGTATGGCTAACTACATTCACGTACCCGAAGAGGCACCGGCTGTGCCCAAAATCGACGTGACAGTCGAGGAGAGAGACTACAGAACCGGCGCGTTGAAGCTGGTCAAGGAGCTGAGACCGAGCTGGAAACCATCCGAGGTCAAAATAAAGGTGGCGTTTATGGTTCTCTTTTATTTAAAAATCTAACATAAACGTTCTCGTTTCCCCCTCCTCTGTATTTGTAACGTAGCAAGCCTAATTTAAACCTCTCGGAGGGGTATTCAAGTTAGCGGAACGGCAAGAAACGACAGCTTCCTTATTTAAAATGGCCACTGGAGACACACAAGACCGCCAGTGTGTCACGCACGAGTTTAGGATTAATTATTACTATTATTGAGGGTTTTTATTGCAGCCGAGATGCGGTATTTTTCCTCTGCGTCACTTTCCAAGTCACGGGCGAAACACCGCGAGCTTTCGGCAGACGTCTCGAGCCATCGGGTTCCAGTGACTTATTTTATTTTGTGGTGTGGGGCAAAAAGTCGAACTACACACTACTAAAACAAAAAAATTCTGAAATGATTAATGAGCCTTCCGCTATACCTGATGTATAAACATACAAAGATGTTATTTTGGGGTGAATACATCATTTTAGCACAGACAAAATAAAACTGGGTTATTCAGTGTATGTGGAATTTTACGCTTTGCCTGAGCAAAACGTGAGCATTGTTATTTTTGTATAGGGAGGATTTAGTGCATGAGTGTATCTGTTGTGCCTGGAGCAGACAGTCAAGTTTGAGTAGACTATTTTCACACTTCCTCCTTTTTTTTCCTGCGAATCTCAGTTTTATTGGAATAAACAACCAGTTTCGGTTTCATATCCAGTGCTGTGCAAAAGTCTTGAGCACTTGTCTACAGCATTAATATTTTTGCTAAAACAACAACTCAAAAGGAGTCTAGGTGTTTTGTTTTGTTGTGGAGGCTGAGAGGTGTCAACACTGTTGGTCACGTGCACTGACCCGCTTTCCTCATCTTCATCAATGAGCGAGTGGAGAGGAAAAAAAAAAATAGAAAAGAGAGCTCAGCAAATGCCAGTCATTGCGTCCCGCGTGAAAATAAAATTCCTGTCATTCCCAGTCAATGCCTCATAGGGATAACAATTAGGGCTGGTATGTTGACACCCCGCCACAGCAGAGCTCGACCGAACGCTCTCAGCTTCAAAACAGAGGGGCTTGAAAAGAGTCCAGCATAGTTCAAGTTATGTAACACGCAAAAAAAAAAATGGAGACATGTTCATCATGGTTTCCCAACTCTTTGTTTTTGCAGTTTTTCACCGACGGCATCACCAATAAGCTACTCGGCTGCTACGTGGGCACGGTTATGCAAGACGTAGTCCTGGTCCGCATCTACGGGAACAAGACTGAGCTTTTGATCGACCGCGAGAACGAGGTGAAGAGCTTCCGAGTCCTGCACGCGCACCGCTGCGCCCCGCGCCTCTACTGCACCTTCAACAACGGCCTGTGCTATGAGTTCCTGCAAGGCACGGCGCTGGAGCCGGAGCACATCCGGAGCCAGCCCGTTTTCAGGTATCTCCGCTTTGCTTGGACTGCGAGCCTCTGTTTATCACAGGGGCTAGATTTCAGAGCCACAGTCCAGTTATTTTGGCATTCATGAAATCCCATTGTCTACTTTTCCAGGCTTATTGCCAGACAGCTCGCCAAGTATCACGCCATCCATGCTCACAATGGCTGGGTGCCCCAGTCGGACTTGTGGCTGAAGATGGGAAAGTACTTCTCGCTCATTCCAAAGTACTTCAGTGACCCTGAGAAGAATGCGAGGTGAGTGTTGGATTTGCTTAGCCACACTCACTTGCATTTCACATGCTCCATTGACACCCCGCCCCCCACACCCCCCTGTTATGAGGGATACATTCCGTACCCAGAATTTGTCATACAGAGAGAGACTATATATTTTTTTTCAAAATGTAGTTTGACTCCTCCTATACACTTTAATCACATTTAAGATATTTAAACACACTTACTAAACCCCACTTTTTAAAGAATTCTTCGGCTGTTTGCCCTCTCGCTTGCAAAGTTCTCCAAAAAAAGAGGCAAAGTGAGCTTGCTTCAAGTTAAAGTTTACTTTAGAGGTAACACATAAAACAGAAGAGACTTGAATTTTGTATTTTCAAAATAGTGAACCAAAGCAAACCATTAAGTTTGTATCACAAAAGTATAGTAGATTAACGCTGATATAATGTGTATTCATATGTGCTAACAATTAGCATACATGTTGCATTAATTCTAAATTTCAAACAGCTACGTCTTTAACACACACAAAGCAGCAACACAAGAAAACACCATGTACAATACTCACAGGCAAATATGTCACTTCCTCGGCACATATATTCCACTTTCCATTCTTACCTATTCCACTCGAGTACCCCCTTCCGGCCGTTAGAAAAAAATGCACAAATTAGCCGCATCACCGCATAAACCGCAGGGTTGAAAGCGTCTTGAAAAAAAGTTGCGGCTTGTAGGCCGGAAATTACAGTGATTGCTTAGTTTAAATGAGCTGATATTCACACTGAAAAAATGCAAGTAAATACACTTGTAATTATTTGAAATATTCAATTGTCTGGATTTGAAGCACCCACACACAAAGGTGCAATAATTTTACAGATAAAAGCACTCACATGTGGAAAGTCTAACTTTGATAATCGCTGTTACGTCACACAGATCAAGGCCACCTAAGGCCGGCGATGGAATTTAACGCAGTCTTGCATCTCCTGAGGCAGGGTGTTCAAATAATAATAATAGTAACAATATGAGTAAATCATCTTTGTCTCATGTTGTATTGTCCTATATATGTTTAAAAAATGCCAATTTAAAAATGACCACCGTAATTTCCGACCTATAAACCGCGACTTTTTTCCACACGCTTTCAACCCTGCGGTGATGCTGCTAATTTGTGCATTTTTTTTGTAACGGCCGCAAGGGAGCGCTCGACCAGAAAAGGTAAGAGTGAGACTGGTGGAATACATTTGCCGAGGGAGTGACTTTTACCGGTCCGGCCCTGTTAGCGCTGGGCTAGCGTATTACTGCTGTGCCTCAGTGATTTTTACAAATGTTTTTTTTTTAAACCGGCCCTCTTAGGGCGGTGTTAGCGTGGCGCTACAGTTAGCATTAAACTCTTTGTGTTGTCTTTCTTTGTAAATATCTTATGTTTCAATGTGGGCACTTGCGGCTTTTACACAGCTGCGGCGTATGTGTGTGCCAAATGGTATTTCCTTTACAAATGTACTCGGTGAGGCTTGTAACAAGGTGCGGTCTGTAGGCCGGGAATTTCGCTAATATCGACTGATTATTCACTCGGCCTGGATTAGGTCCACACGTCTAATTCAGTGAGAAACAGCATAAAAATGGAATTCCTTTTCAAAGGTAATAATCACTAATAACGTTTACTGACCAATTTTTAGCTACATTCAGTTAGGCAAATGAGTGTATACTGGTACATGCTCTGAGGCAGTTTATTTGAAAGTGCTGCTGGCAATAACAACTGTGTGTGTTCGCAGCAAAAGATCATTTCAAAACAAACAGTGACTTTGCAGGTGCTGCAACCTTGGAGAAGCCACATTGTAGCCCTAACTCAAGACAGGCTTTACCTTTGCCAATTTGTTAGCTACGTGTAACATGTCATTCCTCGCATATCCGCCAGGTTGAGCACGGAGGTGCCCAACCTACGTTGCCTCAGAGAAGAGCTCGTGTGGCTGCAGCAGAGCCTGTCGGTGCTGGGCTCCCCTGTGGTCCTGTGCCACAACGACCTGCTGTGCAAAAACATCATCTACAACCAGCAGGCCGGTAAGTCGTCCACCGCTTACGTCTCGCAATCGGCGTGTCTGTTTTTGTGGTGTGCGGAGTGCAGCCATTTTGCTCTTCCACCATTAACTGCTTCTCGACTCCCATCACCAAGCACATTTCACTCGGTGCCACTTGCTGTTTTTGAACTGGGCTGCGGTGACAGTAAAGGTGGTTTGGATGATATCCAAGCGAGCGAATGAACAATTGTCACATTTTCTTGGGTCAAAGTGCAGTCAAACCACCGTTATCAGCATCACACACTTCCACACGGCAAGTTTTGGTGGCCGTCATATTTGCTGGGCCGAGTGAGAAAGAGGTAACGCGTACGATGTGGGAGGGTTATGTAATGTGGGGCGGGGGGTTATATGAGCTGTCAGGCCCCTCGTCTGTCGGCGGCGAGGGGCGGGGCATTTCTCACAGCTCCTTGTGTCTAGCCTCTCTCCCATAGGAGGAACAGCCGAGGCTGCGCCTGCCCCTGGGGAGGCAAAGGAGAGCGGCAAACTTCGGCGCAGTCGCCTCGCGGGGGGCCCTCGTGTGTAGTCCGCCTAAACAGGATGAAGTCATGGCAGCCATGGCGCCCTCCAATGCTTCTCAGCCACAAGTTGTCCCCCCCCCTCACACTTTTATTACTAGGCTTCTTGTCATGCGGGTGATACCACCTTTTTTTCCATTTTTTTTTTTTTTTTTTTTTTTAATGATTAGTGGCGCCAATTACCAAGCTGAAACACGCTTCTGCAAAACATTTCAAACTGAAACAGGCCATTTCCAGAGTCAGTTTAATCATTGTAGAGTTAAATTCCACACCTCCAGAACCTTGTTTGAATCCACGGATTTGTCTGTCAAACAAGGGTGCATTGTTTCAGCAAAAACACGACATCGTGCGTTGCTAGGATCGGACCAGCACCCGAGCGCGGCACTTGGCATGAGTGAAAATGGATCATGTTGCATGCTTGCAGAATTGTGTTTCAGGCTTCAGTAAGTTGGGGCTTTGGACATTATTAGAGATAGCAAAAGGCATTTCTATTGTCTTTTTTTTTTTTTTTTTTTTAAAGTAGTGCACCACACCTACAAATGACTGAATCCTCTGTAGACTCCCACTCCAGTTCGGACCTCAAATTTGTGTTTTTGTTGTATTGGGAGAAATTCAATTCATTAGTTGCAACCTGCACATATTTCACACCAGGAAGCCTAAAAATGTGATCATTTTGTAGAAGCGTCAAAAGGGGTCACACGATTGGGTTCACAGTGGACCAATGAGACGGGAGCATTGGAGGGGTGTTTTTTTTTGGGTTTTTTTTGGATAAATGTCAAGTCGGGAAAGTGGGGTGATGGGTGGGGAGAGTGGGGGGGACAGCAGCACTGCCTGGGGTTTCAACATTCTGCAGGAAGGCTGCAAGGCAAATATGTCAGTGAGCGAGTGAGCAAGTCTGAAAGATGTTTGCCCCAACCTTTTCATCTGCTGCACAGGGGGGCTATAGCCACTGCCTGGAGGTGTTCAGTTGTGTCCCGCTAGGACCCACACTCCACCTGGTAACCCACCTCAAAGTGTCTTTCTCTGTAGTCCAGCACCACCTCAGAAAACAAGCAAGCAACAAAAAACCCCAAAATTAATTTTCCATGTCAGGACAAAGAAATTACAAGTCCCATTCATTTGGCTTCAATGCATTCCTACAATTTTCCAGCAACATTGAAACAATTCTTTCACAACTGGGCATGTCAAAGCAAGGGTTTGTATTTTGAGATCAACTTTATGACTGAATGTTTTCGTTTTGTGTTCATCATTAATGCATGCATCCATATAAGACTCATATCACCTGAGCCAAACACCGCATTTCTTCTTCCTCCAAATGAAGTTCCATACAGACTAATAATACAAGTACAATAGAAAGACAAATAGCTGACATCTGCATGAACCTTTTAGCCATAGTGTTATGTAACAGCGCTTGGCCCAGAGGGCAGGACTCTGGCTGCTTTAACGTCGACATTTTTATTGCATCTCCTCCAAAACTCTTTTTTTCTTTTTAGGTGTTATACCCTCTTCCTTTCTACTCCACCACGTATTACTGCCCGCTTGCTGCCACATTCTTGTCAAACTGGTCTTGTCTTCTTTGCATGTTATCAAAAAAAAAAAAAAAAAACTCATTCCTCTTTCCTTCCTTTTCCTCTTTAACTTTGGTGCGTGACTTTTTTGTGCTGACTTTGTGCATTTTCTCCCCTGCAAGTGTATCACAGCTGTCACTTGTGAGCTGATAACTAAGTTTGGGGGCCATTGCCCTTGTAAAAAAAGACAACCAGTTGCCTTTAAAAAAAAAATATATATATATATATATATATATAAACTAGCCATGCTCACACTAAAGCTTCTCAAAATGCAAACTCTTCCTTGACCTTCCCCATCCCCTTCGAGAGGTGATTTTTCTGGCTGGTCCGTTTTGGACAGGAAACAAGCCAATTGACAGTCGTGATATTCTGAGTTATCAAAGGGACAAAAAAAAATACTTGGAAAAAAAAAAACCACATGATTTTTTTTAGTGTTTCCCATATCTCTGTCTAAACAGCTCCACTTCTCCTTTCAGGGAATGTAAAGTTCATTGACTACGAGTACGCCGGCTACAATTACCAGGCCTTCGACATTGGGAATCACTTCAATGAGTTTGCCGGTAAGCATAGTACAGAATACGATACGACGGTGGTTCTCAAAAATTTTACCCTACGTACCACTTAAAAAAAATAAAACAAATAAATCTTAGCTCTACCACCGTCGTTACCGATATTAAAATGCAGTTGTGGACGTGATGTTAGGCACAGTTTGAACTGTAATACTGCGGTGAACTGTCGGAAAACATCAAATTCTACTTAGATGATGATTCAGTTCAAGTGTTATTTGCTAAATGAATCGCGTTTCAAAATAAATGTTTGAATGTAGTAGTTCTATAAGATTGAATGCAAATGTATTGTACGGTAATCGATGATATAGAGCTCGTGCACGTGACGTCACCATTTTCATGCGCCATATTGCCGGTCAAACATAGATGCTGGACGTTGTGGGAGACATTGAACCGGAAGAGAATATTTACGATACCCGATACCTGTTGTGCTGTTTGTTGTCACAACAAGACGAGACAGATATTCAAAGAGATCATTCTATGGAATATCAGCTAAAAAGACCAGAAAATATCGATAAAAATACACACACGCCTGGGTAGCGATCGCTTCATTTCACGTAGGAGTTATTCTTCTCAATCTCAAATTACCAAAAAATATTTAGAATGCCAAGTTGGCTCATTTGACAACAATGCATGTTAAAAAAGAAAACCTGTCGCAGAGGTTTACGGAGGTTAAGTGTGGCTGCAATCGCTTCCGTGTACGTTCCATGGAGATGACTGTCGTCTTTTTCTTTTCTTTCCAATCATAATGATTGCGAGTTTGTGTAAAACCAGGAGTTATTTATTTTAATATTGATATTTGTATTGAATAATAGCTGAAAAGATTGATGGATTCCGGCAAAGGTTAACGTGTCGCCGAACACAACTTCCGCGTTCACGAGCCGCCAAAACTATCACTATGTGGGATTTATTCCTGATGAGAACAGATCCAGCAACAAAGTATTTGTATGCGTCCAGACTTTTATACACTTTCAAACTTTTCCGTGTAAATCTTTACGACTTACTCACCAGATTCATGTGTAGATCCAGTTGTCCAAGACAAGTGGAAGCGAATTAATAGTCCAGTTTCTCATCAGCAAAAACATCGATTTTGGCATTAAATACGGGTCCTCTATGGCGAGTTTTCCAATTTTTCCACGTACGTTTGTTTATTTTCACCTTCTAAATGTCTGACGGTATTGGACAAGACTCTGGAGGTCGTCCTACAGGACATATTTCCGTGTCGTCTCCAACCGATTTAACATTGAGCAATGCTTAGCTTGACCGGCAATGTGGTGGAATAAACAAAAGTCACGTGATTTTATGACATAGATGCACAAGCTCTATTATACTGGGTTGATCCAAAAAAAGTTTATTAAGACACTGAAACATGCACAGTTTGAAGATTGAATTTAGTGAAACCATCCTTTTGAGAATCACTGAAATCAAAGATGAATTTGTGAAGGGTTAACTGTCATTTGTTTTACTCGCCAGGTTTGAACGAAGTAGATTACAGCCACTACCCAGCGAGGCCCTTTCAGCTGCAGTGGCTTCGCTCGTACCTGGAAGCCTACAAGGGGCACAAAGGTCTGAGCAGCGAGGTGACTGACAGAGAAGTGGAGATGCTCTACGTGCAAGTCAACAAATTTGCCCTGGTAAGTGCTTTTATTGCTGCATCGAGCCCCCCTGCCCCTTTGGTGCCGCTTGTGCGATGAAGGCCACGCGCCATTACTTTTCATGTCCTACTTTAATGGCAGGTTAAAAGGTAACTTGTGGTTTATTTCATCTCTGATCATCTTGTTACAACACACACACACATGCGCAGTTACCTGTAATGGAGCGCAAGGACGACGACTAATGGATCGATTGAGTTTCATGTGTTTGTTGTGGTTGCCGTGGTGACTTTAATTCCCTTGTTCAGCGCTCAGTCTCAGAAGGGAAAGCAATACAAAGCACAAGCAACGCTGGGTTTGAGCCTGAATCCTTTGTCACTTTGCTTTGCCTTCTCTTCTCGCAGGCATCACATTTCTTCTGGGCTCTCTGGGCTCTGATTCAGGCCAAATTCTCCACCATCGACTTCGACTTCTTGGAGTAAGTCGCGTTCCAATAATGAAACTACATGTGACTGCTTTTGTCAAGATCTGATTTGACGTTCATCCGTTTTGTCCTTCAAGGTACGCAGTGCTGCGTTTCAACCAGTACTTCAGGATGAAACCCGAGGTGGCTGTGTTGAGCCTACCAGAATAAAACCCCCACCCAACCCCAAGCCCGCCGCTCTTCTTCCTCCTGCTCTTCCTCTGGCCTCCATGCCCTGCTCAGTGCCTCTCTGACTACAGACATAGAGCGCCCTCTAGGGGCACGTGCCGGGAAGACCTTTGTTCAGTGCCTGGTGCAAGGTGGCACAATCATTTACCCACCCACCTGCGAGTTATGTTTAAAAAAAAAAAAAAATGGAGTGCATGTACTGACTGAACAGCCTAGGCATTGTGACACATTGCGTGGCTATTTCAAATCGCACATTTAAGGCGCACTGAATAAGAGATGGGAGCTAAACACTAATCTGATTGTTTGGAGACTCCACCAAGTCACTTCCATGGAAACCCCCCCCCCCCCCACTCCTCCCCCAGAGAGGCAACCGAACCACCAAGATCAAGCAACACGCACTTAGTGTGCTTTGCCCAGGAAGTGAGAGTCACGACATACTGAACGGCCGAGAAACGCCTGGCATGCTTTTGTTTTTGAAACCCTTATTTTTGGTTCCAGCATGCTGCGCACGACTGATGCGCCAGAATAGCCATGCAGTCAGGGCGCGCGCGCGTGTGTGTGTTTTTCAGTGTGTTCGTTGAGGGTCAAAACAAGAGTCGGCGTAGGCGGAATCTCTTGGCAAAACAAAGTGGCCGTTTTCGCATTCCATCCTCATCGTGCCGCTCGGCTTTCCTTTGACGCGGGAGCATTAAGACGAGACCAAAACCGCTTGACTTGTAGGAAACGTTGAAATGCGGACAGCGCAAAAGTTGTGACGGTGACGTCCGTCATCTGCAAAGTGCTACTCAGTGCTGTCGAGTAAGACAAAATGGCTGCTGTTGACACGCTGACCAAGAGGCAAAGTATGTCGAAGGAGGCCTTTGGAAATACTAAATGATAATCCATGTTACCTTCAATGAGCCGGCGCCAAAGTTGAGCTTTCCTTTTGTAAATATTGCACGGTAAACGTTTGAAGGATTCTGAAAATGAGATTGGACACCTACAGTCAGAAGCCACTGCAAAATGACCATGAATAGCTCTTTATAGGTACAATATATGTAAGTATGAAAATATAAAAAACAAACAAAAAAAAAAAAAAGATCGGATGTCTTTTTTGGTCTGATTCTTTCTAGAAGTGTCAAACGTTGCAATAAGTTGAGCTTTTACAAGATAAAACAGCTTCCTGAGCAATTGAAATGTGTAAATGCAAATTGTTAATATTAAGATGCTTGCACCCCCCCCCTCCATATGTCAATGCACTGTTCATTCTTCTCAGCTGACAAGTAGTTGCTGAAATGTTTGTTCGCCAGTGTGCTCTTATTTGTACTTGTCAGAATTGAGAAACAAGGTCCATCGTTCGCGCCAACAAGTAGAGGGGCAGCAGACTATTAATGTGAAGTCAGCAATCCACGCACATAAGCTTTTGAAATGTGAAAATGTCGCGTTAAAAAGAGGGCAGTTTACATCACGTCACTGTCAGATTTTGGGAACTGTGGTCGAAAAGCCATCTCAAAAGGTGGGCTTCGTAGTTTTGTGACTTTTTCGCTCCATGTTTTCTGTGGCCATTGCAGTATATTGTTTATAATGTACAGGAAACAAATGCAATATGTTTTTTTTTTTTCTTTTTTTTTTTTAAATGAAGTCATCTGGAAAGCGAGTAGAAGTAACATGTAAGTTGACTTGAAATACTGTAAACAAAACTAAAAAAATAAAATATTTACTCTTATATCCACTTTGTGCTTCTTGAGATTTTTCATAACATACATATTGCTGCTGATAGTGGTAATTTTGGTAGCTCTGATGAAGTGTGTGTACAGTGCATTGCTGGAGAAGGGGGGGGGGGGAACTGTAATTACTCAATCGTTCCTCCAGGGGGCATCATCCAGGAGCTTTTGAAAGGGGGGAAAAATGAGCAACAAGACCAGCAGAGCTTTGGAAACAAATAATGAGCCATTTAGTGCACAAATTTGTTTATCTAATCATAACGTTATGCCCCAAACACAGCAAAATATATGATTTGAAGTTGCAAGATGCATCAAATTATAATATATCTGATTATCTGTTTTGCCGGAAAACATGGCAGATTACAAAACAATAATTTTGCAAAAATATTGCTGGCGAAATGGTCCTCTAATTCTCAAATGACAAATGAGTACATGTATATATGATAATCCGTGTGTGTGTGTGTCTATTATATTTGTTCAGACTTAGATGATATAACTGTACTGCACTAGATTTTTCCATTGTCTCGTAATGAATAAAGAGGGTGCGTGGAAAATACATTTACATTGTGCCGTCCTGTGAGCTAAATTAAAAAACTTATCAGCTACGTCTCATCATTTTCAAGTAACAATGTAAGACCTACTTTTTTTTTTTGTCTTTTTCAAGCCAACAGTCTAATATATTCAAACAATTATAATGGCTGACTGTAATTCAGTTATCTCCCCCACTCCACACATCCGCACAAATAACACAATAATTAAAAAGACAATCCAATATCTTTTCACCCTGACTTGTTCTTGTGAAAAACTCATCCCTGAACTGTTTTCCTGGAGTACGTGACAAGTCATCTCATTCAAATTTATGAAATAGTTTTGAACTACTTTTGGAATCCGAAATGAGGTTTTTCGGGTTTTTCAACTATTGCTGTTTGGCAGTAGAAAAAAAATATGCTTGGAATATCTCAGCATTATCATTTATGATGTGACAAGTTGAAATTTTGGTACAGATTTCATAAAAAATTATGGAAGTTGATGCAGATGATTTGCCTTTGCGGGCCACATACAATCATGCAGCGGGACGGATCTGGGCCCCCCGGCCTCGGGTTTGACACTGCGATTTAGTCAATGCCACCACACTTAAATTGTACAGCCGGGGTCACGACCCTTGTCCTGCATGCTTCTTCTCGTGTCCTATCTTGTCATATGCATCCCTCACAGGGCGTCATGCTACAGCCCCATGCAACAGCCATATTTAATATTTCCCTGTTGTAAATATGTAACCATTTACTTTTCTCATTCCTGTTACAATTAGCGCTTTGTTTTTTTTATCCTCGTTCCTCCCGCCCTCATTAAAACTTTGCTCTGATTGACTCTGATTCTCAATGAACTTCAATTATAAAACTGTACTAAGAAACCGCAGAGGAAGCTAAAAACTACATTGTCACACTGAAAGTGTTCCGTCATAAAAGGGATACAGAACCTCGGTTCTGCTTGACCTAACAGCCGAAGAGGACCCCAAATAAAAAAAACAACAAAAACCCCCCAATAATAATTAAAAAGTAAATCTGCCTTTTAATTTTAACACATTTTCCCCCTTTTGATTTTTTTTAAACATTTTGGGGGTGATTCGCACCAAGCGAGTAACCCAATTTGGATTGTTGCTCATTTGCCATTGTGACGTCGACACCTGCGTCAACAACAGCGGAATTGAGGAGCTCCGAAAATAACAATTGTTTTCAAAGATTACGTTGAGCGTTGGAGACGACAATAACAACAACAACAATGTCGAACTGTTAGTCCGCCACTCCATAACTAGCAGGTAAGATAATTTTAACAGCTTAACTAGCTCGTCAAACATTGACTTCTAGAGACTAGTTTGGAACCTTTAAAAATAAATCGTTATTGGTGAATATTTGAGTACAACTAAGTAACGTAACTAGTTGGATTCGATGGTTTATGATAACCGACCGAATTTTTAATTTGGGTTAAAACAGGAAAGCAAAAATTTTCGTTTTTTTGCCAATCATTTTACTAATGAGGCGCAGTCGTGTGCACGCTTGGGCAAGAAGTAGCGTTTAAAATATTGTTCTAAACGCTGAATGCAGGGGGAAAAAGTGCTTTGAATTGTGACAAAAATCAAAGAAAGTTAAAAAAAAAAAGATGAATAAAATTTGCAACTTAACTTTTAATCGACTGACAATTGTCCATAGTCAGTGTTTTGAAATAAACTCCCCTGAGTTATGTTTGAGGGCACAGGGCGAATGCAAACTTTCTTCACATAAAACCACATTAAAAAATTAAATATGATTCTTTTTTTTATTCTCCATTAGCTCATTAGGCCACGTCTGGTTATATTTGGCCAACAGAAAACACATTTGGGCTTTTGTTTAACGGCCTTCTCTTATGTATGCAAATTACGCAGCATAGTTTGTTCAGGAATAAAGTTGAGTTCAATTTGAGTTTGAAATACAACTATAGATCAACTCTGTTTAATAGATTAAATGCCATCATAAGTCTCAGTTGTTGTTTCCTTAACTTTTACAAGGCATGAATGCATTTTTTTTTAATGCTGGGTAACAAAAACATTTTATGACTACTCCAGTTTATGTTGCAACTGGAACAAGATTGTATGACTTGTCTGGTTCACTGATCTAAAATAAAAAAAATTGACTGGATGGATCATTGGCCACCAAAAATGAAGTCGCCATCCGCCATCTTGATACTCCCAAAATAACCACGCCTGTGCAGCGACAGCGACTAATTGTGTTAATCGCCAGTTTCGTGGCTGTGCGAAAACATTCCACAGGCAAGTTAGAAAGATTGACTTTGACAGTGTTAAAGTTTGTTTGTAAAGGTTTTCTTTTTATTTTCTGATGAGCTGAATTCACTTGAACAAACTTTTGTTTACGGTTGTTGTTGTTCACTGTTTGCTATTCACCTTTATAGGCCGATGGTTTTTCACGAAAAGCGATATTTTCCAAAACTTCATCAGTGGATAAGCAAGAAAACACATTTTCTGTGAAATTTTTGATGAATTTCAAAATCCATAACTCTGTAAATTGAATTTGTATTTCAAATGTTAGGAAAAAAAGTTTAAATGTCCTGTCTGAAATAAGACGTCGCAGAGACAACAAATGAACAATGTGTTTAGCATCTGTTTTCCCTTTGCGAGTCCTTATTTCCAAAAATATATATGATTGACTTCAAATTTAATGTTTTTATGACAAAAAAATGCTTAGTTTTTCGGTATGTTATGATTATAGTGCATCACAGCGTATTTTGGGAAAGTTAACATGTCACGGAAATTGGGCCCTAGGTAATATGCAAGGTTTTTTGGTAGTCACGGTGTTCTATGTCATTTCTTTGCACTTCGCCTTTTTTGGCTTACCAAGTCGAATTAAAAATCCTTCATGTTACCAGAACTGAACAAATGTCAAGCTCACACGACCAGTTTTAATTCTACATGCCAAACTTTGAGGAAAACCCCGCCACAATCAAACCTGTAAACCGTGTCCTCCACACGTTTTGGGAGTACGAAGATGGCGGCCAACTGGCTTCAATCATTCGACATACCGCTTGATGTGTATGCGCTATCCGGTCTTTTTTTTTTTTTTTTTTTTTTTTAGATCAGTGGTCTGGATCTGCTGGAAATGTTGTGGTAACTCGACTTTATTTGGGTCTTTCTTAAGACTTGCATAAGTCAATTAGCAGCTCCGTGGCTCGTGACTGCCACCAACTGGTACTGTCCTTCTGTTTCAAGGAAACCAATGTGAGTTGATGGTGGCTAGATGACTTGGAAAAACTGGAACTTGATTGAAGATGTTGACGCCGCGGAGGAGTATTGTCTCCTTTCAAGTCAAATTACAACAATAAGTAGCTTTATAAGGTTTATATGGAGTCTCTACTTCCTCTCCTTTTTTTTTATCCATCCAGAATTCCGGCGCAGCTTGCCAAGCTCAGCGGCACATTTTGATGAAGAGGGAGGCATAATGGGAGAGGATCAACCAGCTAAACGAGGGGGCTAAAAGATAGCGAGGCAGATTAGCGGCGCTTCCCACAACGCAGACAGCTGCTCAGAAACCACATCGACCCGAAAGATTTCGCTCGGAGATTAGCGGCGGGCGCTACAATGCCCGCGCAGCTGCCCGTAATACAATAGCACAAGAGGGGGAAGTAGAAGGATGAGTGTACACACTATAAAAAAAAACAACACGTGTTATCATCACAAATGGGAATTGTCGTCTTCAAACGCTCTCGCACATCCCTCAGGATCAAACGTGCTGTCGTCATGTCCCTGTTCGTCGTTGCAGTCTCTTCTTCAATTTCCCTTTCTCCCTCGCAATACGGCCCGCGAGCCCAAATCGCTCTCATCCCCCAGTTAAGCCACGGTTGTTCGGAGCAGAACAACAGCCCGATCCCATTTGTCTGGAGTTCTCCCACCTTCTAATTCGCGTCGCATTGTTTGCGTGGATTCTCAGGAGAAAGAAAACGTCTGAGGCGGACTGCGTCGGGGCCCTTTGTCGCGTATTGTCAACTTCCAGACAAGTAAACGCGTCACATTGTGAGGCGAGGATTAGCGAGGATCATCTAAGAATGCCATTATGGTTTTATTGGAACTCGGCGGTGGCAAAATTTCTTCATTTCTTCATTTCTCATAGTTGTTATGCAATGAGGAGTACTTATTGGTCAACCTCCTACTTTAGAAATGAACTCGAAGCAAACATTGTAGACGCAAACAGCAAAATATGTGCTTGGCGACATTTTGGGCTTTTAAACACATGATGGCGGCCCTCCACTATTTCAAATTTCTGATGCATGAGTGGTAAAAGTCAAATGTCATGAGAAAAAAAAAACAATACTCACTTTCTAATACCAGAAAAAAATGTATGTAACTGTCGCCAAGTATTTGTACTTAATTTACTTCCCACGGCGGCACGGTGGGGCAGCTGGTAAAGCGTTGGCCTCACAGTTCTGAAGACCCAGGTGTGATCCCGGCCCTGCCTGTGTGGAGTTTACATGTTCTCCCCGTGCCTGCGTGGGTTTTCTCCGGGTGGCACTTTGGTTTCCTCCCACATCCCAAAAAACATGAAACATTATTTGGACACTCTAAATTGCTCCTAGGTGTGTTTGTGAATGTGGCTGTTTTTCTCCATGTGCCCTGCAATTGGCCGGCGACCATTTCAGGGTGTACCCCGCCTCCAGCACTCCCCGTGACCCTCGTGAGGATAAGCGGCTAAGAAGATGGATGGATGGATTACTTCCCACCACTGTCCTCCCCCTGATGGTGCTTTTAAGTGCCGTATTTTGCATTTTGCCACTGCAGGTGCACTCGGGCGAGGATGCAAATGAGTAGAAAATACACCCAAAAATGTTGATTTATGCATTCCCATCCAAGCCTAAAACATGACATCCTCTCAAGGTGCGCCGCGTGGAATGCGATCGGTGCACGTGCGGATCCGAACCCCCACGACCCAAAAGGAACCATTAGCCAAACGCAGCTGTGGCTACGCTAAAGTATCCCGAGTTACAGATACAAAGAATGTTTGATTTTGCGCAGTGGTTCGCATACTTTATACACCAGGTTAGTGCCCCCCCAAAATACAACAAAACATGTCAAGTAATTGAACAGTATAGCTAGCTTGTCAAACATTAAGATTCCTTGACTGGTTTAGGACGATTAAACTAAAAATGGTCATTTTTAGTACAGCTAAGTAACATAGTGAAGGGTGTTATGATTTATGATAATTGTCCGAACCTTTTGTTGTGGTTCTTAGTCACGCAAATCTCTCTCGTTGTCTCATGCGGGTAACGAAGTAGGCCCAAGTATTTATCATAAATGAGGTTTTAGTCTTAAAAAGTACGTTCCTTTGCCACTTATCCTCACGAGGGTCGCTGGGAGTGCTGGAGCCTATCCCAGCTGTCGAAGGGCAGGAGGCGGGGTACAGCCTGAACTGGTCACCAGTCGATCGCAGGGCACATAAAGACAAATAGCTGCACTCACAATCACACCTAGCGGCAATTTAGTGTGTCCAATTAATGTTGCATGTTTTTTGGGACGTGGGAGGAAACTCACTGATCGAACCCGGGTCCTCAGAACTGTGGGGCCAACACTTTTCCAGCTGCCCCACGGTGCCCCCATAATATATATGTATAGACATTTTTAATTCGCTTTTGATGTTCCACGTTTAACTCTGGTACTTGCACATTTATTAACAGTGCGTTTTAAAATGTGATTTTATTTGTAGTTTTTGAGGACAAGCAGCTTCGTCAAGATGACTGCAACGCAACACCCCGTCTTCATGTCGACGCCAGGTAAAAAAAAAAAAAATGTTTTTGAGCATCTTTGAATGTGTTTTGAACAGTCTTTGGCGGATTTATTTTTTACGTAAGACACCCCCCACCCCACCACCACCATTTTCACCATACTTAGTGAGTCAGTTGGACTAATTCCTCAACAGACGTGCACTTCATGAGCTGACAGATGAGTTGTCTAAAGCGACAGTTTCTATGGAAGCATTAGTGCTTTTTATTTAAAAAAAAAAATAAAATAACACCCATTCTGCCTGCTTTTTTATCTCGTTCTGCCGCGCACGTCATAAGCTTTTGCGACTTGAGACAGAGAAGGATTTATGTATAGCAGCCAGATTTGTCACTGATGCTATTGGTCAGTAAACACCACGATGCATTCAGCGCTCACAAACGCGGCGAGTAAATCTCACGGAGCGGGCATTAATGCACAGTGGCGCTGCTGTTGTGCTTCCCAGGAGAAATCAGCGCCGGGACGAGTGAATAAAAAAACTATATGGATGAGACGCTCTTTTAATAAAATCGACGTTTTGCGGAGGAAATTCCAATTTTTGGAGCTTAGTTTATTGATTTCTGGTCCAAATCTGATTCCTTATGCCAGCGATGCTTCGTGTCTGCGTCTTGGCAGGCGAGTCAGTGAGGGAAGATTAAAAAGAAACGCGCTGGTAAGCTCGTTAAAAGGGAAAAAAATAATAATCAAAGGGACCCATTTTAGAGAAATGTACATTTTGGCAACAAAAGTAATTGTTGGACTTTTACATCAACTCAAAGACAATGCTGGATTACAATTTATTTCATTATTTTATTATTGATTGACTTCCTTTTTTAAATCAATTTTTGTTGCACACTTCAAGGAAGCCTTGATTTTCAGTACTAGTGCATTAAATGATTGAATGAATTTAAAAAATTCATTATTTTTTTTTTAGACCTAGTAATGATAGTAACGAGCGCCCTGGTACAAAGGTGCATTTAAAATATTTTTGACAAAATGTACGCTTATTGATTTTATTTTTGGAGCGGTTTCCTGCAGTTCTCCAAGCGGCCGACAGATGTCAGCAATGCCCCGTTTAAGAGCCTCTCTGACCGCCGCGTTTTCTATTTTGGTGGCGAGCAAACACTGCGAGAGCATCTCGAGTGCTTTGCAGTTGGAGGTGGTACAGATGGCAGGCCCTGAACGCAACACTTCTCCACACATTTCGCTGTTCGCACGGTGACATCAAAGTCAACCCAAAATGGAGGCTGTTGCCATCAACTTGAAACAAATTCTCACACTTCCCAACAAAATTGTATTGTGAGTGAAGTCGCTATGGATTTGTATTTTTTTTTTATTATTATTTTTTTGGTCAGCATTCAAGCACAGATGTCCCCCCCTGTATCTCTCTCACTGTGTGTGTGTGTGTGCGTTAAATAATAACTCACATCCTCTTAAAACATTTCAACTGTGGATTTTCATGGATAATTATAAAGGTTTTAATCCAGATTGCATTCAGACACTTTATTTATTCCAGCGTCTAAATCGTGGATTGAAAAATTAAAATGAACAACAAATGTCCTAGATTATGTAAACCGTGAGCCCGAAACGGCATTATCGACTTGTCCGTTTGCCCACTAAGTGTCAAAATTAATAATGCCGTGTATATAAATGGAACACAATTCCGAGTGCCCTTTTGTACTCGCACGGGCTTACATCAAATTTCCCATGTGGACTCGAACTGTGAATTAAAGTCTGCAGATTGCTCGAGTGACATTGCTGTCGCCCGAGTACGTATTCATCATATTCCCCTCCCGTGCTATTGCTTTTCTTCCAAACTGTATCAAAATAATAATAAAAAAAAAAATCTTTGCATTTCTGGATTACTTCCAGTCTTCTCAAAGACTTCCTGTATGTCAGATTGTCAAAATAAAATATTGTGTTGGATGGATTTTAATTACATTTTCAGTGAATTTCGATTACCTGGCCACCTTGCAATAGTCCCCAAATCACTAAGGTAATCCATCCATCCATTTTCCGAGCCGCTTATCCTCACGAGGGTCGCGGGAGCGCCGCAGCCTTTCCTGGCTATCATCGGGCAGGAGGCGGGGTTACACCCTGAACTGGTTGGCAGCCAATCGCAGTGCACATGGATGATAATCACACCTATGGGAAATTTAGAGTCTTCAATGATGCATGTTTTTTGGGATGTTGGAGGAAAACGGAGTGCCTGGAGAAAACCCACACAGGCACAGGGTAGAACACGTAAACGCCACATTGGCAGGACCGGGATTTGAACTCCGGTCCTCAGAACTGTGACCCCAACTCCAATAAATAACAGCAGCAGCTAATACCCATTCCTCTGATTGATATTGCGATTATAGAACAAGAACACATTAATACATTTATTTTCATCCACCTCAGGAGGTCGCCAGTTTGGCGACGTCGCCATCTGCTGTTCACCGAAACTAACGTCAAGCTAGCTAGCACAATTTCGGGCTGCTGCTTTGAGCAGACTCTCTTGCTCAAATGCTGCGAGCGCCTCGCTGCGAATTCGCGTAGTGAAAATAAAAAAGGGAAATGAATGTTTAAACACATTATTCAAGGTCGTAAAATGACTTCAATGTACTTTTCCGCCCCTGAAAACATGTTTACACTCGGGTTTGGGTAAGTAACAAGAGGTCATCTGTGTCGATTTCACGAGAGGTGACCCGACCTGCTGCGATTGGCCGCAAAAAGTTTACTTTGGATTTTCTTCCTCCCTCTTCTTTTTTCCTCCAACGGCCTCCTCCTTTCCACTCCCAATTAAATGTGGAATGCGGCGCTCTCGAAGGCCATTTGAAGTGTGTCGTGTTTGCATGCGGGAGGGTTCGTGTTTACCTTTTTGCTTTCATATCGGCGCACAGAGGTCGTTCATTGTGCCGGCGCGCGGGCAGGTGAAACCGGGACCTTATCTGTTTATTTTCCATTTGTGTTTGACCTCAACGGCCCCGCAACTTTTCAGTACAATGCAAGGCTCCAACCATTTAGATGACTCACAAAAAAAAAAAAAAAACAGCGTGCCCTTCTTACTTTGGGTTTGTTGTGTCGGCTTTGTTGTTAAGATGTTACCATTCCGAGCTATTTGGGGGGAAAAAAAAGAAGAAAAGACGTCGTTGACGTTTTTTTTCCGGAGAAAATCTTGGGGGTGGGGGTGGGGAGGGGGTGAGAATAGGAAAAACAACACTGGTTTTAAAACCTGGTCTCAAATGTGAAAAGGAGACAGAAATAAAAGCGAATTTGAACTTAATGAACATGCATTAGTGGCCTAGAAGTGCTTTCATCACTCCTTTTCAAACATGTTTTTTTTTTTTTATAACATCCCCTCAGATGCAACATCACAGCCGCATCGAGCGTGACAGCGCCGAGAGAGAAAGTCTTTATTTGGTCTCAAATGGGTCTCATCTGAAATAATGAATATGTCCTTGAGAAAAACAAAGAGCCCCCGACAAAACGGGCTCCTCTCTCCACGCGGACGATGGAGACGGCTGATAATTGTTTTCAAGTCTGCCGCCGCTCTGGAAACGAGTTTGTTCTCGTTCCGGTCCCCCCCCCCCCCTTCACTCTGCTCTCACTCCCCGAGTGGTGCGCGCTTTCGCACTCTTTCTTCGGATGCTTTTCACCTTCTTTGCGCACTTTCTTGACATTTCATCCGTTTAACTTGACCATCTTCGCATTTGTCTTTTTGGCTACCATTTTTTTTCAAACAGAAATCGGTGCACCACTTATTCCGTTTTATCATTTTTTATTTTATTTGTATTTTTCTAACATAACCGTTGAAGTGAATTTCATAGTTAGACATGCAAAACATTGTCTAAATAAACCAAAAAAAATACAAAAATTATTTGGCGGCGTGGTGGGCTCAGCTGGTAAAGCGTTGGCCTCACGGTCCTGAGGACCGGGTTCGATCCCGGACCTGCCTGTGTCGAGTTTGCATGTTCTCCCCGTGCCTGCGTGGGTTTTCTCCGGTCACTCCGGTTTCCTCCCACATCCCAAAAACATGCATTCATTGGAGTGCGGCTGTTTGTCTCGATGTGCCCTGCGATTGGCTGGCGACCAGTTCATGGTGTGCCCCACCTCATGCCCGTTGACAGCTGGGATAGGCTCCAGCGCTCCCCGCGACCCTCGTGAGGATAAGCGGCAAAGAAAATGGACGGACTCCATTTGCGATTAACCAGAACAGACTTCATCCAAATTTTTGTCACGGTCATTTGTCACCCCCTCCCACTTCCTTCCATCCTTCCTGGCATTATGTTCTCCATGTCCCCACTCCCCGGGTTCCACTCCTGGGTTCCCCCGGTCCCCGGAGAACCCATCCAAACTGCTTCATGGCTGCTTAATAATGGCTTCCCAACTGCGTCGCTTATTTAGTTTAGTTTTTTTTTTCCTCCCCGTGAAATCTTCGTGTGTCATTACAGTTCATATTGTTAATTATGCAGCAAATGCACCCGAGGGAATATGACGGAGGCCACTACTCCGCAATCCGCCCATATGGCACTTAATTAAAAGTTTTCTTTCGAATAAATTGCATTCAGTTCAATTAAAACTGTAATGTCATCGCCGAATAATGGGCCGAGCCTCCTACGACGAGCAGCTTAAGAACACACATACAATCTACCCTGTGTGTTTTTGCATTGGGAAAAAAGTGCATATCTTCCTTCCAAAAAAAAAAAAAAAAAAAAAAGCCCCCTAGAAGAAAATATGCAAAAAGCAAATATCACCAAAGCCTCCTACATGCCATCGAGCCCCAGGCTGCAACTGCGCTCGAACACTTGCGCTATTTCCAGATTCCACTCTTGGAAATTCACACCATGACAAATGAGCCATTGGAGTTTGGGAATTTCTATTTATCTGCCGCGCGCAGAGCCACTTGATTTGGGTGTGAAGAATAAAGGAATTATACGGACACAAAAGGGGGGGAAAAACAGACGACTTAAGGGATAAATGATAAAAAAAAATAAAATAAATGCGTACGGGTTGATCAGATTGAGGGTGTCGTGGGTGGGCGTGTCCTTATCTGGATGCTCCGAGGAAAAATAGCATCTGATATTAAGCGTCCCTATCCGCAGATGTACTCCCACCAAACCCTGCGGGATTATTTCCAATAAAAGATATTTCCCTTTGAATGCCTTCCACAGCTATATCATGATTTTTGTTTTTATTTATTTTTTTTATTATTGGTTTTTCAGTATACAGGCACATCTGAATTGAGTTCACTGCAGTACCGGGTTGTGCCACAACAATGCCGAGCAGCGCTGAGGTCTACTCAGAGATAGGCGACGTAATTTAGAGGAAGAGGTCGTCGCTTTTAATGAAAAATATGACTGATAGGCTGAAGATTTTTGAGCTGCTTAACTTTACAATAGTGAAAAAAATCGGCACATTTTTGCAGATTAAAAAAAACATGTTTTTCGTAATAATATATAATGTGTAAAAAATAAAATAAAATGACCAAATTTGGAAAATATTGCCTGATTATTAAATAGGACTAGGAATAGCACTAATTGAAATATACAATTTTAACTGGCTAAACTTCAACTGGCAGTAACTTGAAGCAAGCACGCTTTGCCTCTTATTTGGAGAAATAGTCTTCATTTCCTTACAGTGATGTTATATGATAGACTCCCATTTCTTGAAAGCGAGAGTTTGAGTACAGGCTCAAAGGAATACTTTAAAAGGTGTGTTTTAATACTTTTAAATGTGAGGAAAAGCACGTGGGAGTGGTAAAACTGTATGAAATGTTTATTTACCCATCTCGGAATCGCGGCTGCAATGCATCCCCTGCAATTAAATGTTTTTGTTCCCTCCGACCCACCAGATGAACTCGCAAACAATGCCATCTACCGAACCCGCTTGAACGTGGTACAAGAAGATTTTTGGAAGATGTCCTGTCAGTTGTAAGACGCCGACTCCACGGGTTGACGACATTGGCGGCCAGCCAATTGGGGGAAGCAGCGATGACTTTCCCCTCTTCCACCCGTAAGCATAAACAAAGTGTTTTTCTTGTTTGAAACGCACACAGTCTTGGCTCTGGTGTGGACTTGGCGGCAAGATGTGTGTGTGTGTGTTTGCTCACTCAACCTCACTTGACAAACCCCTTTAACGAGCAGCCTACAGGTGATTAGCACAAACACGCAAATCCACCGGTGGCGTGGCGATGACACAATTTAGAACCACATATAAGAAGTTATGATTACACTCAGTGTGACCTATCACACGCATAACATCCACTTTCTGCCAAAATCCAAACCTTTTTAGCTGCAAAAGTGGTGAAATTGTGGGGAAAAGGTGAACATTTTCCCAGATTTTGATGGAATATGAATGGGCCAGGTGGCACAATGCATCAGCTGGTAAAGCGTTGGCCTCAACAGTTTTGAGGACCTTGGTTTGATCCTGGGTCACCTGTGTGGAGTTTGCATGTTCGCCCCGTGCCGGCGTGGGTTTTCTCCAGGCGGTTCGGTTTCCTCCCACATCCCAAAAACATGCAACACTCTAAATTGCCCATTGGTGTGATTGTGAGTGCAACTGTTTGTCTCTATATGCCCTGCGATTGGCTGGCGACCAGTTCAGGGTGTAAACCGCCTCCTGCCTGTTGACAGCTGGGATAGGCTCCTGCACTCCCAGTGACCCTCGTGAGGATAAGTGGCAAAAGAAAATGGATGGATGGATGAATGGGCCACACATGAGTCACCTTTGTAGAAGCATAAAAACTCATATGATCAATTTGATAATCCCCCCCCCCACACACACAAAACAGTACTATTGGTCCATTCCCATATCTTATTTTTCCACATTTAATCAATTCAAAGTGTTGAAAATAGCTTCAGAACATATCTATTCACACTTGAACTGTCAGCGTGACATAAAACTCTTCTTCTAAGTCATTCTGCGGGAGCCGTGTGGATTATGTCGCCTCAAGTTTGAAACTGTTTGATGTTTTTTTTTTCTTTTTTTTTTTTTTTTTGACAATAACAAATGACAGCACAAGCGTATACTTTGGTGTGGCAACGTATCCGACCATTTCACAGCGTAATAAATTCTACATTTTTTTCCCCTGTGTAATAAATTAACGATGGAACATGGTTTTGGGGCGGTGACGCACTCGTGTTAGTGCGCATATTCTTACCAATTTTTGAAGGTCTCAATTTGATTCCATCTTCTACACGGTGTCATTTTTCCCACCGTGCTGTCTTCTCGCGCTCAGTGTTCAAATCAGTCATTCAGCCACACATGCACGCTTTTCTCCCATCGCAAGCGCCCTCAGCGACAGTACCAAAAGAAGTCACCGAGCTCGTTCCGCGGCCGCGACCTGCCCCCTCAGCCTCCGAGGGTCGCGAATATTTCACCTCTTTGACATACTGTACAGTCGATTCGAGCGCATACAGAGACGCGAGGGTAAATATTGACGAAAAAAGCGCATCGCATGATTGATATTTTCCCCGTCGCAACGCGCACTTCTCCAGTTCCGCTTCTCCAAGTCACCTGAACAGATGTGCATTCACCCGAAGGCTTGAGCGACTGCGTTTGTGTCTATCTATACAGGAATGTTTGCGCGCAGTTTAGCAGGTTTTATGGGCACAAGTGCGCCTTCATAACTTCCAGTTGGATGTGATGTTGATTGCATTACCAGATGAACACACATACTTGGCCACTGTTCCGTTCCCTTGGGCTGACTTTTTTGATTTTTTTTATTTTTATTTTTTTTTGATGGACCGGCCTCCGGCTCCTCAAGCCACTGGGAAAGGCATCCGAGGGACCGAGAGGACACCCCGCGGCCCAGTTTAGCCTCCTGGTTTCGGGTTCAGGGCACCTGGGTGGCTGCCCCTGACCTCCCCTTGGAGGCCCGGGACTAAGCCGCATTCCACTGCCCTCTTTTACCACCAGAAACTAACTTAGACTTATTTGTCCCCAAGTATTTTCGGCATGTTTGAAGATAACAGATTTGAATTCCCATACCTCTTCTTCATTTTTTTTCCAGGTCCGACTAAATCCTACCGAGGACGTATCAAAAGTTAATGACATAGCCACTATGGACAAGTTAAAGCCTGCAGCTGTTTATCCGATTTTTGACATCAAACATGCACATATAAAGTCTTTTGTCCTTTGGAAGTCATCTGCAATTGTACTAAAATGTTCCAAAGAACGTTGTACAATGGTTAACCAATCAAACATTTTGTCGTTTTGGCCCATTTGTTAATATGAGAGCTGCGTTTTGGAGCAAAATGTACATTTACTCACTGCTAATAAATCCAAAGACTTCATTGAAGCGTTCAAAAGCCGGTTTCGGGTTTTCAAGTTTCAGATGCAGTTAACGCTTGTTTACATAAAAAATGTGCCATCACTAGCTAGTTGCCATTGTTGTGATCCAAGGAAGTCCATTTTTGAAGATAAAAAGATGTTTTTTTTCTCACATACTTAGCTGGGTATGTTTTATTTTATGTATTTATTTTTTGGTGGGAGCAGGACAAATTGACAAACTGGATTGGCCGTTGTTGATCCATGGTCAAATTTTATAGGATTTTTGATAGTTGTTAGGAGACAGATTCACATTTTTGAGGGTTACCCTGGATTGTTAGTAAAAATGAATGTTAAAAAATAGTTTTAAAATCATGAACTTGTGATACCATACATAAAATCCTGAATAATATTACAATTATGGTATCCTATAAAATGTAATTTATTAAAAATGACTTTAGGGGGGAAAATTCCCATTTCAAGAACACATTTGTTCTGGAGGCTTGTTTGAATTTGGTAATCTAAAATTGTAAATAATATAATGAAAAATATAAAGCCAGATAAAAAGGATTTAAAATGCAAAATAATTTTGTAATTTTTTTTAGAATTGTTTTTTTTTTTTTACTGAACCATTTAAAAATGGTGTACAGTATTTCATGAATTATACATTTAATGCCCTCGAAATTATTTTGTCATCTTTATTTACAAATTGATTGCAAGTAGCGCCAGTGCTAAAATGAGGTGCGGCAAGACAGGACTCGACGGGATAAGGGATTTAAACCGTTCCTTCTCACGGCTATTACAGGAAATATAAGCTTACCCACTGACAGACGAACTAACGGCTGTTTAAAAACAAAAACAAACAAAAAAAACGCAGTTTGTTTACTTTCAAACTTCAGTTGCTACGGCTAACGTGAGTTACGTCATGTACGACATGTTGGAGACCGCAATGAGAGGGAATCAAACTTGCACCTCCTTAATCCCAAATACCAATGTGAAGGGAGCTTGTGTATATTTAAGTACAATATATTGTATGAATTTATTGTTGTTGAGATGAGTTTAATATTTTTGTTTGGAATTATTTAAGGACGTGTTCATTTAATTACCTGACTTTTTTTTTCCCTTCATGACGCTGCAAAAAGTAAAAAAAAATGTCATGAAAGGAATGCAATTTTTTTTTTGATTGGAAATCATTAAATAAAGAGGAATATAAAATGAACGTGGCAGTAATTAGAAAAGCAATCTGTCTTCAGGCAGGCCGTAGAAATGCAGTGAAGGGAAAAACTTTTGGGAAATTGGCACCGAGACTTGTCGCAAACAGCAAAAATGATCCATCTGCTGCTCTTAGATCACTCATTATTGGCACTATTGATCACAGTACAACTCAGAAAAAGTGAGAAAAAAAACAAAAGTTGACCAAAATAGAGAGAAACCCTTGCCAGCAATTTTGGCGGAATTGAAATAACTTCCCTTGAGTTGGAGGTCTAAAAGTTTTCTCTTGAACGCGCGTAAGATCTGAAAAGTGAAATGATGTAGACGGAACAACACCTCGTTAATTCTAATCGCGAGTGCGTCGCTCCCTACGACTCCTGTCACGTACAAAATGTACTGCTGTCAACTCGCTCGTCAAACTGCCCAAATGTGGAAGTACGGGGAAGCTGCTGCATGTACAGAAAAGACGTGCGCACGCACACACACACATAACCGCTTATGTGTGCGCGTGTATATGCATGACTGACGAACACACATACACACGCACACTTTCTTCTTGTCTCATTGGCAGGCTCATGTCCCATCTGCTCTCCAGGGGAGCTGACAGAGAGATAGTTGTCATTATAGAACATCTCACACACACACACACACACACACACACACACACACACACACAACACACACACACACACACACACACACACACACACACACACACACAAAGTACACCCCCCCCTCGCCACCACTCATGCATACTTTCAAGCAACTACATTCTTCTCTGCTAATTGACTGTCATAACGGCTGCAGAGATTAACTCCCTTGCACGATACAGGATGGGGGGGCCGAAACTGGCTGGATGAAGGTCTCATGCCGCCCCCCCCCCCCTATTTGTTATTGATATTTACAGGCCACCTCTCCGGTCCCCCCACCCGCCCTTTCCTCGCTCATCATCACCCAGTAGGATTAGCGTTTAATGGCAGGCTTATGGCGGAAGCGAGCCCCTGTCACCATCTCCCAGATTAGTTGAGTCTTTGTGACGGGCTCGCTCGGCAAGACACAACTTTGTCTCCCCAACACTTCTGCAAGAGAAAAAGAAGCTTGGAGTGAGGTTTTTTTTTTTGTGACAGTACATGCCGAGAGGTTTTATCTTTTGGGGTGGGTGTGTGTGTGTGTGTGTGTGTGTGGGGGGGGGGGGGGTGTTTCTTCCATTCTGATCCCAAATGATTGACTGGGATGGCTTAGACCTGTTTTCTTTAAGACGTGGACTTCACAAGGATGAACGATGCACTAAAATACATACAAACAACTTCAAAGACAGTGTATATTCTTTAGTCGTTCAAATCCAAAAGCTATTCAGAGGGATACGCCGGTTGTCAACAAGCACACCTTCATTTCATGACTTTTTCTATTATTCAAAACGATGTACAACACTTAGTTCATTGATTTTTACATCAACCTTGAATATTTTCTTTAAAAAAAATCCCTGCGTGAGTGGTGAAGTGAAGGAAAAGGATAAGCGTTGTTATGCAAGTCGCGTGACGTCGTCTGCCCGGTGGAGTCCGATCCCAAATGTGTGTTTAAAAAAAAAAAAAAAAAATAATGGCGCTGAAGTGAGAGCATTAGTTTTGTGTACGTTGCAGACGTGTGAACCCATTAGCGATTCACAGCACCTGGCTCCGGCTGAGAGGGTGGCAATGCCGCCAACGGTACAGTACTGAATATTTATTACGCCTTTTAGGACTCGTTGCCGAATAGTCCACCTGGTTTTTAACATAAAGGCGTGCAAACGTGGGTTTCTAAATGCTTATAGTACCCTCATCGACGCAACATATCTGTTTTTATCGACGCAGTCGCCGCACATTACTGCTTTCTCTGTGGCTTGGGTTGCTTTTTAAGTCTGTAATGTTGCTGTCTGACTTTTTTTTGTGACTGATGACATGGACGCCATAAATGTCAATCACAGAAGTGGTCCTGATTTTGCTCAGCAACTAAAACAAACTGACATAACTCTTGATCTTGTTTTTTTTTTTTTTTTCAGGGTGAGGACATCATCATCATCATCACAGTATACAAGTTCCTACTATTCTTCAATACAGCTAAAAATCAGGTAAAATTAAATCTGCATCTTTCTGAAGTCACCTCTCCAATGTACTGGATAGCCGTTTGAAAATGTAAATTATTTTTCAAAATGAAGCCTATTTAATGTTATTTGCCCCAGACTTATCCCAATTTAAAATGAAATCACATTTACATATCTTCTGTGGCATTAAAATATTGACACACCCCAGTTGAAATGCCAATTTTTTGTTGTGAAAAATCTTTAATGTATACATTCATCCACCCATTTTCTTAGCTGCTTATCCTCACAAGGGTTGCAGGAGGCAGAGTACACCCTGAACTGGTTGGCAGCCAATCGCAGGGCACATGGAGACAAACAGCCGCACTCACAATCACACCTAGGGACAATTTAGAGTGTTCAATTAATGTTGAATGTTTTTGGGATGTGGGAGGAAACCGGAGTGCCCAGAGGAAACCCACGCAGGCACGGGGAGAACATGCAAACTCAACACAGGTGGGTCCGGGATGGAACCCGGGACCTCAGAACTGTGAGGCCAACGCTTTACCAGCTGAGCCACCATGCCGCCCATCTTGAATACATCGAGGTCAAAATAAATGTTTGCACAAATCCTTCAAGTGTCTGCTCGAGAGCAAAGGAAATGCCAGGAAAAGCCCACTAGAGCATCTGAACTTTATCAGGGCGTTAACCAGAGGGACTGAAAATGGCGGCAGGTGTCCGCTTAACATGAGTTTGAATGTGATTGATTGATTCCGACCGAAACCACATCCCATTAATGAGAGTGTGGACACCTGTGCAACGGCATTTAAATTTAAAAATATGAATCTATGGAGTTGTAAAGTCACATCAAATGTGGCAAATGTCATCTTGGCATGGTATTTAAACATTGGTGTGTGGACTTTCTATGCCACCCGTAAAGACTCATGGTTAACATTTGAGTTTGTGAAAAAGTACACAATTTAATAGCAAACCCAGTCCAATTCAGAGACGACAACATTGTAATAGCATTGATATGACTATTGAATATCAACAACCTTTTTGTATGGTCACGCTTGTATCGGCGAAAAAAGGTCCATGGAAGCTCCGAGCACTGTTGGACATGAGGTCAACCACTTTATTGTCACACGTCTTGTTTCGAAAGCACGTCTTCCCTCCATGCACGACACCCGTTTCTCATCTGTCTGCCGCTCGCCAGGTTGTTTGCGTGTGATCACTTCTTCTCCGACTCCGCTCTGCACTTTATCTCCTCGTCTCAGCGCCCCCCCCCTTCCCGCCTCCACTTAAATTTTTTTCCCCTTTCCCCTCTCCAGACCGACGCTCGGCTCCCCCGCTGCCAACTTACTGTCGCTGTTAACTCCCTTAGCATCTTATGTATTGCCAAAGCAGATTGTGTTTGGAGGGCAAGCAATTAAGGGGGAGGCATGCTCAAAACTGCAATGTAGTTTTGGCTGCAATATTTACGGACAAGAGGAGAGGGGAGCGGCGGTCTTGCTGGTGAAGATGGGAAGGGGCTCGCTCACTGAGAAAGGGGCTTAAACGGGCGGGATGCAGCAGAGTCAACACCGTCGAGAATAATGATCCCGAGCGGAGATTTAGCGGGACGGAATCTGGCACTTGCCTAATTACGAGAAGCCAAAATGTCAAGCCTGCTCGCTGTCAGCTTGGTGGCGAGCCGCGCGTCTCCCGCCTTCACTTTTGAAAACCCCCCGCTTGTTTTTTTTGTTCTCCTGCGTGTATCGCCGTTTTTTTCTCAATCTCATTATGAGGCATTTCATGTGAGATTTTCACTGCATTTGCGGATAAGATTTTTTTTATTCATTTGTTTCAGATTTGTTTGAGTGTTGATTGACGAGAGGCGAAATTGAGCGCACTGCTTGCCGCGACCCGCAGAGGCGCTGTTGGCTTAGTCAAAAGTAGTTTGCGACCAGAAGTAGAACAGCACGACGTTCGTCGCTATGGAAAGTCGTCTGGAAGACTCGTCTCAGCAGCGTTAGTGTGATCAGTAAAATATTAGCAAGAAAACTGGACTCCAAAACATTCAGAGGGAGAGTCCAAGGGCATCCATCCGTCCATTTTCTTTGCCGCTTATCCTCACAAGGGTCACGGGAGTGCTGGAGCCTTTTCCAGCTGTCATCGGGCAGGAGGAAGGGTACACCCTGAACTGGTTGCCAGCCAATCGCAGGGCACATAGAGACAAACAACAGTTGCACTGACAATCACACCTAGGGGCAATTTAGAGTGTCCAATTAATGTTGCATGTTTTTGGGATGTGGGAGGAAACCGAACTGCCTGGAGAAAACCCACGCAGGCACGGGGAGAACATGCAAACTCCACACAGCTCAGAACTGTGAGGCCAACGCTTTACAGCCGGCATTTAGCACGATATCTCTATATTTAAAACTACGATATCAACGCTTCTACAAAGCATTATTCTGTGCCAATTTTCCATTCTATTTAATGCAATTATTACTCTATATTACATTAATTCTATTGCGTGCTATTTTTCTTATTACAAAAGAGATGACAAAATATTTTGTTGGCCGCAAATCCGAATTCATTTCAATGGAGAAAGATGATTTCAGAAACTTAAGGAGTGTTTTGAGTTCCAAACTTGTACAGTACGTCAAGGTATTATTGTGTACATATTTTTATTTTTAAGTATTCATCAGCAGTCATCAAATGGATCCACGGTGCAATCGTCCTTGACCAAACCTGCCACTGTAGTCTCCGGTTTGAGAGCGAGTAAGGCAGCAGAAAACATTTACGACAACAAATGCAAGACACAAATTTAAAGTTAACAGCAGGCTGGAAATAATAAAGCAAAAAGGCTCTGGCGACTTTTTTTTTTCATTTTTTTGGGGGGCACAAGTTAGCGCCGTTCCCTCTCTGAGGGGTCATAGGCACGTACGTATTTTTCACCACTTTACAAAACACGAGCATTTTAATCAAATAACAGCCAACAACCACAATTGCTGGGTGCTTTTTTCCACACAATTTGGGCTATTTGAAAATGAAATTATTCCGCATTTACAGCTCACGGGTACAACAACAAGGTGACCGAGTCAAGGTTTTTCTTTGCCGCGCTATTGGGGACAAAATGTCATATTTGTTTTTTTTTTTTTTTTCCCTGTATAAAGACCTGCTGGTTTTTTTTCCCATTCAGGGGCCAGGGCGAGGTGGGGCGAAAGGTGCGATTCCCCCGCACATAGACTCCATTCTCCTCGCGACCTCTCGGCGAAGATATCCGACAGTGAATGGAATGAGCTTCCTTCCTATTCAGAGGTGGGACGTGAATGGACGGTTCAGGAGGTGAGTACGGCTCACGTAAAGAAACGGGGGATGGGATGAAAGAGCGGGTGTTTAGGCGAACGGATGGTGGTGCGACACACCAATAGCGGTCCGTCTTGCCGTACACCATGGCGTGTCGGTTGTGCTCCCAATTACTCCGGTTGAATAGACTGGTTCAAATCCCAGAGACCCCAAGTCGCGTGTTTGTGCTCCACTCCTACTGTATTGTACGTTAACTCCCTGCTACACGCATACAAGCCTACAAGGGTTCCCATACATACATGTATCTACCACAATGCAGTTTAAACGATTCCCTCAACTCAAAATAGCATCTAAAGAGGTCTTTGTGTGAAAGTTAATCCTCGTGTTTTTTTTGCAGGAACAATTACAGTAGCGAGGCGAACAAAATTGTTTGCAAAATTGTCACAAAGAGTGGGCAGGCGGCTTAATAACAAGTACAGTATGTACCGTCTGTCATCTTGTGATAGGACATTTAATTACTGTCTGTCACTAGCCGTCACTGAACAAAAATACATAAGTTGTTGCAAATACAAACAATTTTCTGACCAATTAATTAAAAGTGAATAACTCCCACAACATCCCTGGTAATTTCTCATTCCACACAGGTTTTTTTTTTTTTTTTTCGCTTTGTGTCACAAGCAACAGGAATCTTTTGGGTTTTGCACTTCCGTTTTATGCGCAGGCTTCCTTTTTCAAACCGTGAGTTTTAAGAAAGAGGGTGCTGAGGAGATGCAAATGATTTTCCATTATGACCACAGTGTTTCTATGGTACTGAATGTACAAGAAACCAGCAGTAGGAGTCGATGAAGGCTATAACACAAGCCAAGGGCGTTGAAGTAATTTGTAAGCTGTGGTGTTGTGTCAAAGGAAAGAAATAAAGAAGAAGAAAGAAGGTGCTATTATTCAGAAAAGCATGGCCAAAAAAAAATCACACATTCAACACGATAATAACTGCGGGTCTAGTCTGTTGTGTCACATGAACGTCAGCAAACGAGGATATACAAATGGGTGGTGATTTACTGTTTTTAGCTTTAGCCCCCGTGTGTGCAGAATGACGGTGTCAGTTGAAGAAGTTGGCGAAAAATATGCTTGTAATTTTTACTGTATTTTTTTCCCACCCTTTAAGTAAATGAAAGAGCATCAGCGTCGCGTTCCATTCTCCCTCTATCCAAACCACCTGTTGTAATGAATTACAATTCATTCGAACTAGCGGTTCCATTAGCTAATGATGTCTGCGGTTGCAGTTGCGTAACTTAAGCCAGTTGGACTCTGCAATGAGCATTTGATGGGCTTCAATAAGCGCCTTCTATTAAGTGTGAAATGATCCCAAACTCGGGACTTCCATCTTATCACAATTTGAAGCAATAGAAATGATGAAAATAGAAGGGGTGGGGGGGAAGAGCGAAACAAATGTCTCATCCGAAGAGTCGGCCGGAGATTAACGTCATCTCTGCCGGTTCCGTGAGGAGCTGCAAGTCATCTCCCTCGAGTGACGGCAACAGACGGAGGTGATCTTGCGAGGAGGTGCGAAATGGTTGTGGTGGTGGCGGTGGCGGTAGTGGTGGTGGGGAGGGGAAACCCCTACTGGGCACGAAGACACACGCCCCCACACAAACGCACTCTTTCTCTCCCCTCACGTACACACACTCAGACAGTCAGAAACACACACTGTGAGACAGAGCCCTGCAGTCCCACCTTTGACACTAAGCTTCCAGAAGCAGGAACTCTGGCTCATCCTCACTAACACAGACTGGCAGGTGAGGCTAAGCAGCCCCTCTGTTCTCCTCCACTCTTCTCTCCCTTTCTTTCCTTTACTTTCACCCCTATTTCTGTTTCCCTGTATCCATCTGTTCATTCTCTTGCACACAAACCCACGCCAAGCATCCCCCCCCCTCACCCCCCCCCCCCCTCCACCTTCCCCACCCACCACCACCACTCGGTGGCTGCGGGCTGCAGGTTGAACTCATCTGTCAGGATCAGAAAGGGTCTGGAGTGACGGGAGACTCCTGTTCCGGCAAGATAAACAGCCAGCGCAGATCAAAAATATTCTCCCTGGGAACACACACACACACACAGTCATGCACGCACGCCTACACGCGTGCACAAAAGGCATCGAAGATGGAGGGTGTTAGTGCCTTGTCAGCTTAGGAAAAAAAAAAAGGTGCAGCATTCCAAATTCAGGAGGCACCTTGTTATTTATGGGAAGAAGAAGAAGAAGAAGAAAAAAAGTTTGAATCGGAACAAAAAATTTGGCGGGAGAACCAAAACCAAAAGCGACAAACACATTTTTGGAAGCGCCACAGAGACTTTTGACTGAATATCGGAAGGCGAGCGTTATTTAGCGAGTTTGTGAGTTTTTATGTGTTGAATCGCGACCATCTGGCTTTAAGGTAGACTTGAAAGCGGCAAAAGACTTTCGCTCATACAAATGATTAGCTGTATTTTTTTTTTTAAAATTCAAAATGATTTATATCCTTGCTAATTTTAAGTTAGTTTTGTAGCAGTGCAAAAGATCCCGTTATCTTTTATCCAGAATGTGCACAAGTACTCACGCTCTGTACTTGACATGAGGCGATTATATTGTCCGGTTCAAGTCCAGCACCATACTGGTTGGAAATAACTTTAAAGATGCATTTAATATCACGTCTAAAAGAGGTTCGCAAATGGCACATTCTACTGGTTCCGTTTGTACGTTCAGGTTCAGTATCTCTCGCGAAGAGGTTCTGCTCTCGGTCGTAAGTCGCAACAAAACATTTTTTGGGGGGGAAGAGCAACACAGATGTCGCCCTTCACTTTAACTGAACATCTGAACGAAATGCCAAGATTCCCAAATGTTCCATTTGATGTTTGAAGCCCGGAGTGGGAAGAGATACGGAAAGAAGCGCAAGGGGCGGAAAGGGGGGGGGGTGAAAGGAGAATGAAACGGGATGGGGAAAGAACATTAGCGAGGGCCGTGCCAAGTTCGGGATCTGCCAGCCTGAGGTGAGCGCAGTTGCATTGTGGGAGTGGGAAGAGACAGGATCGAGGGGAAGGGGGGGGGGGTTGTTGGTGGTGGTGTGGAGAGGGATGTCAGGTATGTCTCTGTCTCTCTCTGAGCGCTCCACCATGTGCTTTTTCTTTCCCGGCTGCTGCACGCCCGGATAACAAATCATTCCCTACAGCGCCTTCTGCTAACCTCGTCATTGCTGGTAATAACATTTGGAGATGCTAAGCTTGTAAATTAGCGAATCTGGACCGAGGAGATATTATTTATGCTTGTCTCCCATACTGAAAGACTCGTCTTGATTGGTAAATTGTCTTTCATTCTTGGAGGAAGCCTTTTTTTCCCAGTTTTTTTTTTTTTTTTTTTTTTGCTTCTTTCGCCCCAGCGTGAGATGAGATTAATCCCTTGACAACCTTTGCGGGCGCACTTCAAAATCGGTCCCAAATGTCACCGCGAGATTTGCGGAGGGGCGGAAACAGCCGTTGTGTTAAAACGGGGATGCATCCAACATTCTCCCTCGCACGTGCACACACACACAAACTGGACACCTTTTAACGTTCTCCGTGTTTAGACAAATGAAAATAAAAAAAAAAGTCGACATGGCGGATGGGTCCAGCGTCTGCGGTAATGCGGACTCATTATCAATATGATGTGATGAAGCAGCAGATCCGAAAGGCAAAGCTGTGGATTTTCCCGTCCGTCTGTGTTCCTCCCGTCACCGACTCGATATCGAAAGGAACAAGATCGTGGATGCAAGCGAGTGAGATGAGTTGAGCTGCTAATCTGCGTTGATAGGAGCCGGATGGGCATCTCGTTAGGATGCGTTCTGGCCTCACCTCGGTGTTGAGGTGTTCTGAGGACATCCCAGAAGGAGGAGGCTCCAAGGACGACCAAAGACAACTTAATCTCCTCGTTCGTCTGGGAACGCCTCGGGGATCCACACTTGGACGGGTTAGACGACGTGGCTGCCGAGAGCGAAGTCCATGGCTTCCTCTCTCAAGTGGCTGCTTTTACCTCAGTAAAGGGGTCAAATCAGCAGTTTTACTTTTCCCAGAGTCCTTTTTTTTTT
This sequence comes from Syngnathoides biaculeatus, assembly GCF_019802595.1. Taxonomy (NCBI): domain Eukaryota; kingdom Metazoa; phylum Chordata; class Actinopteri; order Syngnathiformes; family Syngnathidae; genus Syngnathoides; species Syngnathoides biaculeatus. Next base: position 13,968,492 of record NC_084659.1, on the reverse strand, counting down.
TTTTTTACTTCTGCTTCGGTGCAATCTGAGTACTTTTGCCATCTCCGTTCACCTAGTTTAGGGGTTCGCAAAGTTTTTAGTCTCAGTCCCACCGAAACATGTACTGTTCTGTACATGATTGAATGAACATCAGAATCAGATTTTGTGTAAAAACACCCGAGGAATTTTTCTCCGGCAGTCGGTGCTGCCCTGGTATGACAGAACGAAGAACAAGGTAGCAACAAGAACAAATAACAAGAGACATTTCTATTTAAAGGAACTATTCCTTATAAGACGTGCAAGATGTAAAATGACAGTCATGTCAGTCAGTCGCCATGTTGTAGCTCTTCTTCGTGGTCCTGCGCCATTTTAGTTCGGGCCTCCCTCTCTTACGTTTGCCCGCTGGCGTTTAGTATAATGTCATTTTATTTAGGAAGCGCCATTGTTTTCATTCTGAGCACGTCTGGTCCAGGTTCACCTGCTTTTCTGTGATATTTTATGCACGCTGTTTTGCTGAGTAATCTTGAGGAGGTTCTTGTTGATGATTGTGGTTTGCCAGAATTTTGGACGTGCATGATTTTTCGTTGGCACGGTGTGTGGAAGGGAGAAAACGTCTTTTTTTTTCTGTACCCTTCCAGCATTTTACATTAACTTGTCTTGAAATTAAAAGCTGTACCTAAATTATATTTAAAAAAAAAAAAAAAAAAAAAAAATTCTCAAAGATTAAATGCAAATCACATCCCCCTCTAAGGAGAATCACTGATGTCTTCATTATACAATGTCACAGTAGCCCAAACACTTAGTTGTCCCCCGCCGGACTGCGTTTTACTAAGCTGTCTGCTCCAAGAGAGAATCGCTTCCTTTGTCACTTGAGGGCACGAGGGTGGGTCTAAGTGAATCTCCAGGCTTATTTTCCCACCTTAGGGTCTTACTTGACAGCCAGACCAGGGCGGACGGGTCCTGGTGCAGCTCCAACCTCCCCGGAATCCCGACCAAGGGGCGACGGGCAGAGGGGCTATCGCTTTCCCAACAACCCCGCGAGATTTGCCGACATACTGAGTGTCAACCTGCATCTGTCTTCCCCTCTTCCTTTTCCTCCCTCCTTCCTTTCCGCCCTCCTGAGGTTTATTTATTCCTGTGTGGTCCCCCCCCCCCTTTCCCCCCTCAGAGCTGTGATTGCTGCGGAACACACAAATCACTCATCGTTTTCAAACAACCAACAATATGAAGGAAACAATGCGCAATCAAGGTCTAATTGAATTTAATTGATGCATGTAGTCATGATAAATTAGCTAGTAGTGCACAAATTAAGATGATTCTAATGTAACATACCGTAACAAGCAAAGTGGACTCAAAATGTAATTTACAGATGACATATATTTCTGTCAAATGCAGTATACTTGAATGAAAATGGTTTTAGACATATAATTCTTCCGTTGTTTTGCCGCTTTAAGTGCCTTTTTGTCTTTTGTGGAATGGCGATATTCTGGCTGTAAAGTGGACAAGACTGTAAGATGTTTGCTCAAACAAATGATTTGCCATTTAAACTTTGGCCTTGTGCAAATTTGGAGTTGGCAGCTAAGATATTTAATACTTCATCGGCAGAATTGTATAACTCAATATAGTAGTTTTTCTTGAACAGTGACATGAAAATTAATGGCGCGTAGCGGCTGATGATATTCGGGGACTGTTGTTGTATTACAGACTTGGACACAACACCCCAAACTGTAAAATAATTTAAACAATAGAGGGTTATATAAAACCATATTTCATGGAAGCACAGGCTAGCCATTTACCAACACAAGATTTTCAAAGTGAAGGATTAGTTTATTACATTTTTTTTCATCCGCGCCAGAGCGAAATCTTTTCTAAGGACGTTCAAGACACGTTGGTTGAGCTGGCTGAGTTCAAAGATCAGATTTGTTGCTCTGTGTTCATTTTCAGGGCTCCACCAGTCAAAAGGTGCATCTTCTTCTTTTGTGCCTCTGGCAAAGAAACAGATATATATATATATTTTTTTCCCCCTCACAAAAGATGGCCGCGTTTGTCGAGGTCGTAACGTCAACAATCGTCGGCGCTCTTTGAAAATATCTACCATGACTGCACAGGGAAGAAAAAAAAAAAAAACAAGAACATGATGGTTTGAAGTTTTAAATGCTTGAAGAAAAAGAACAGAATCCATAGACTGCAAAACAAGCATCTGTGTATATGTGACACAGGTACACCGCGTCTGTCTGTCACCGTCTGCACGGATCTGACACTTTTGTGAGCGCGCATATACGTCGCGGAGAGAGAGAGAAAAAGCTGTCCTCCCGCACTGCAGTGTTTATTTATTGGAACAGTTCGGAGACGGCGTACTTCTGTCTCAAAAGTGACAGTTGGCATGGTGAAGCAAAAAAAAAAAAAAAAAAAAAAAAAGTGGCACGAGGCTCCATTTCAACACCGACTGATTGCCAAAGAAACGAGGGAGCAACGCGGCCCGCTGATGGACGGACTGTTGCCGTGTAACGCAGGCATTTAACGTGGAATAATATGCTTTGAAATACACATTGGATTACATAGCATATGACACGTAGGGATCGCGCCTCCCTTCAAAATGGTCGTTCGGTTGACATGCCAAATAAAGAGAAGGAAGGGATTATTGAGGAGGACTAGATAGAGATGAATGTGCACGATGTGGAAATGTTCTTTGCAGGCATTGCTGTCAAACAATGGGAAATGCACGGAATGTGGCTTTAAAGTCCTGTTTCAGCATCGGGGCGAATGTTGACGTCGCAAACATCGTTTTGAGTCAAGCTATCCGGCAGCATCTGGAGTGTTCTGGCGGGCCCGGGTGTCGACGTCAAGGTCTGTCTGTGTTTATGGGCCCGTGTTCATTTGCGGTCACAAGTGGGCTCTCCGGGCCTTGTAAAGAATCTCGGCGCACGGCGGCTTAGCCACGCTCAGGCGTCGTGTTTATATCCACGGGACAAGAGGGCGCGTCGACGGCTCGCTACGTAACGCCGGGGTTCGACCCATAAGAGGTGTTTCTAATCCACCCAAAATATTACTGTGTGTAATATTCATGCATTATCGCAAGACCTCGGAGTAGTTGCAGATTCGTTCTGCCTGTAATGTTGCATGAAATAAAACATAATTCAACAGAACACACTGATTAGCTTTGGGGGCAAAGGTTTTTTTGAAGTACCCATGAAAACGGACAAAAGGACCCTAAAACAGCATCTTGAAACCAAAAATGTCTTTTCAGACATTTATTTTTCTGGGACTACCTGACTTACAAATTTTGTGTTTAGTGAAAGTGGATTCATGGGGAGAATTTTCCTTCAATTTTATCAATACCAGCCGACATTAGGAAAAATGATTGCTAAGTCCGTGCTCGCTGATTGGGAGCAAATAATAGCGAGTACCCTAAACCTCTGAAAGAAGCTGCCATTAAGCCACGTCAACAAAAGCGAACACTGGATGCTTTTATGTCATCAAAATATAAAACCCATCTCAAATGTCCCCTTCATAGCAAAGATTGTTGAAACAGGGATTTTTAATCAACTCAGCAATTTCTTGAACTGACTTCGATTTCTTGACTGGGGAAAAAGTTGTTGGAATGTCTGCTTGTCTTAGTTTGCATCGATTGATAGTGCCTACCGAAGGACGCAGCTGAAAGAGGTGGTGACCAGGATGTTGAGGGTCCAAGACCACTTTGCATGCTCTTGTTTTAGTTCTGGCCTGGCAGACCAGAGTCTGATGGAGGAACACATTACTGATTCGATGAATCCCGTGTATAACTGCCTCAGCAACTACTGTGGAAGGCCGATTGTCCTCAGAAATTGCAGGAAATACATCCTTTGCTTAGCTTTTTTGAGTATAGAGTTGATGTTGGTCTCTCACTTTGGGTCCTGAGAGAGAGGGTAATTCCATGGAACTTGAAGGTCTCGAGGTTTGACACAGGGCAGTTGTACAGCATGAAGGGCACCTCTAGTGAAGGATGCTTCCTGAAGTCAATGATCATCTCCATCGTCCTGACCGTATTTAGCTTCAGGTTGTGTCGACCGAACTCAGACTCCAGCTGATCCCCTTTGTGTCGATATACACACTGATTACAGTCTTTGATGAAGGCGATGTTTTGTTGTATCTCCGGGTGGCGTTTCATACAGATTATCATAACACACTGTTGAACACGTTGGAAACGTGGTTAAGACGAAATGGATTAAGTCCTACCTGGAGGAAAGAATTTATTTCGTAACTATCGGAAAGACACTTTGGGTCCCTCAAGTGTCAGTTCTTGGACCAATTCTGTTCTGGAAAAGACTACTTCAAACCACACTGCTAGACTTCATGTGTCTTTACGGCCCCGGGTTCATTGGTTGTTAACGAATAGTAGGTTGACAAGTATTCCAGTCGGTTCGCAGTATTCACGTTTACCAAGAGCTATTATGATCAAGGGATAATTTACGAATATGAATAAAAGAGAATCCCTCCAAAAAGCTACCATTTAAATTCATTAATGGTAGGTTTTGTGCCAAAATTGCCTGCAACTGAACAATATTGAGGATTTTACTGTCCTGATTTGCAATGAAGGCTAACATGCCGTTTAAACGATCACTCTACCCCCGCCCATCCCTCCCTGATTTATCATCAGGAGTTATGAACCCAAATCTACTCATAATACACAGCTCACCGAGGGTGTAATCTCTGAGAACATCAGAATAAATCCATGCTAGATCCGCTACATGCAGTCTAGCGGCCGGAGCCAGCCAAAGTCATTAAGACGTGGCCTTGGCTAGCTTGGCGAAGGGACACTAATGGTTCGTCTACGAATTGACATTAACGCCATTAGGACACCTCCATCCAGGAAATCCTTTTTACCCTCATGGTACAGTCCGGCAGCTGTTCCAAGTTTAGCCTTAAAAAGCCACAATCCCTCGCTATCACGACTCTCACTGTCTTTTTCACCGCCTCGTCATCCTTAATGGGTCATCCCTGAAATGGAGAAGAATTTAAGTCACAACATTTCTGAAAGAGTTATTCAATTCATTTTTTTGTAAATTCAATTAAAAAAAATGGCAAACTAAGCAAACAAGAGGAGAAATTGTTCTGCAGTTCTGGAATGACCTGTATACAGATGCGTAGTCCTGGATTTGTCCCAATTGCCAAAAGTCCTCACAATTACAGCAAGGGGGAAAGAGGTCGACGGAGACAGCTGGTGCGAATGCGGTCGCAAATGCGTGCCGACAAGTTTTTTCTGTCGACCCGCTTCTTGAAAAATGGAAATAATGCGTAAAACAAAGCAAGTTGGTCTGAAGTGGGGACTCAAAGTCAACTGTCAGGACACATGGCGGTCAGCTGTGGCTTTTGGCGCCCGTGTCGCGTGTGCGGGGGGAAATTTTATTTTTTTTTGTGGTTGGCGAAGAAGCGTCCAAAGCTAAGAGACAAATAAACGAGCCTTTAAATCTTGGAGTGAAATGAAGAGACCGAGGCGATGGAATTAAAATTACAAGCCCCTCGGTCTGCGTTTCCAGGGACAGAGTGATTGGCCAATGAGGAGACAATCTCCGAGACTTAGCGGGGGAGAGGAAAAAGGCCCGGCGGACTCTTCGGTTTCCTTGGCCGGACGACAGTTTCCCGGCCCGGAGGGGTCAGCTGTGGGCTGTCTGAGAAGCTGGCAGCCACCGGGGCTCCAGTGGGGGTTGTTTTTGAGGAGTGGAGGGAGGGGGGGGGGGGGCTGTTTGGCATGCAGCGGACACTGACGGCTTCCAAATAGCGGAGCCCCTGCCAGGGCCCACCGAGCTCTCGCACATTACACCACACCAGCAGAAGCGCTCCAAGCCCGGAGCATGCAAAACCCCCCTGACGGATTCCTAGGAAAACCCACCGGGTTTCTTATTTATTTAGCGGACTGTAATGTTTCACAACTCTCAATACTCCAAACAATTATGTCTTGCGACACGGGCTGTCGAGAGAACCCATCCTGATCGGATAGAATCTCCCGGGCGCTTACTTCTATTTATATTTGCGTCTTTTATGACCTTTGCAACAGTAAGTACTGCAGGAAGTTGAGCATTTACCATATGCAACTACACACGCTTTTGCGGAAGCCGACAAGCTTAAATTTGGACTCCAGCATCGTCGCGGAAAGTTTTGTCGTACGAGTAGAACTTTGACTTCTGTTGAGCGGCAGTTAAACCAGGAGGCGGTGCGGTCAGAGGTGCACGATGAAACATTGTGATTAATTTGTCAACATTTTTGCGAACTAAACCGGGAAGTGGTGACGGCAGAGAATCATGAAGATTGTTTTCTTCAAAATAACAGTGTGCACCGTAAAATCAAGTCAAACTTTGCATTATTTTTTGGGGGTAATTTCTCCTCACCAATTTATTTGTGTTTTCTCTCTTTGCCGTCTCCCCCTTCCTAATCCTGCAGCCATTTGCATTTTGCTTATTCCTCTATCCTTTTATTTCTTTCCCGCTCTAACCCCTTTGCCTGCTCCTTTTCCCTATTTTGTTTTATTTCCGGGCCCGTTTCTCATGTCATCCCGTGTCCCCTTTTAATCCCTCTTAGAGCATCCTCACCCATCTCCCCGCGCTCGTTCCGTGTCCCTCTGCCTCTTCATGTTTCCGTATCCTTGAGCCGATTCCCGTCGTCCCCCCCACGCCGGCAGCCCCTTGTATTCCCTGTCTCTCCGTTCATCCGTTTATCACTGGCCCTTGTTCCGCTAATCCCCGAGGGTTTTGTTTATTTGTGTTTCGAGCTGCTTTTACAGCTTGCGACTGACCCCACCTATTTTCTCACCAGTCATTTGAACAGCAGGGCTGCTTTGCAGCTATGCGGCCAATTAACATACCATTAGCATAATATTTGCATGTGTGCATTAGGGTGTTGATGGGGAGGGAGAATAACAGTTTTTTTTTTTTCCTCTCTCGTGTGCGTGTGTGCGTGTGCCTTTAACAAAAATGATATACATTTCACCCAACGTGACATGAATGCGCCCACGGGCGGCACGCAGCGGGCAACATGTTTTCAAGTTTGCTGTGAAAAGTTCTGCCCGTGAGTCCACCTACACGGCAACAGCTGACGGGCCATCAGATCACTTCCTTTTATCGTCTTATCTCGCCGTTTTTTGTCCTAATGGCGTTGTGTTACTTGCGAAGTACAGCTGCACTCATCTCATCACATCGTGTGCGAATGTGATGACGCTTCACACACGGTGAAAAAGAGGTATTAGTTATTATTATTATTTATTTTTTATGCGATTAAAGTTCGCCACTCTCACACGCAGCAATTCTGCGTCGCCCATCTGTCCTGTACTTAAAGGTGGTACAAATTTGGTAGCAACGGGACAAAATCTCAGTCAAGTTTGACTTTGGAGGGCTTGTGTAAAACTAAAATGGCCACTTGGCATTTTTCAGGTGACGTGGATCGCCCCATGATAGACTTTCCGTCCAACTTTCACGCTAATGGCTTCATCTGCTGACTTTTTCCTCATAACACAACATGACAAGCGTGATTGAGAATGGATGAACGGACGGATGTATCAAAGCAAAATACAGTGAACAAAATAAGTATTTGAACACCCCATCTCCCGCTTAGAAATCATGGAAGGTCTGAAGTTTTCATCGTAGGTGCAGGTCCACTGCGAGAGAGATAATCTAAAAAGAAAATTCCAGAAATCCCAATGTATATTTTTTTTCAACAATTTATTTGCTTCAAATAAGTATTTGAACACCTGACAAAACCACTGTTAATATTTGGTACAGTAGCCTTTGTTTGCCATTACAGAGGTCAAATGTTTCCTGTAGTTGTTTACCAGGTTTTCACACACCGCAGGAAGGATTTTGGCCCACTCCTCCACACAGATCTTCTCTAGATCAGACAGGTTTCTAGGCTGCCACTGAGAATCATCAAGTTTCAGCTCCCTCCAAAGATTTTCTATTGGGTTTAGGTCTGGAGACTGACTAGGCCACGCCAGAACCTTTATATGCATCTTACGGAGTCACTCCTTGGTTTTCCTGGCTGTATGCTACGGGTCATTGTCATGTTAAAAGAGCCAGCCATCACCCATCTTCAAAGCTCTGACTGAGGGAAAGAGGTTGTTCCCCCAAATCTCACAATACATGGCCGCAGTCATCCTCTCCTTCATACAGTGCAGTCATCCTGTCCCATGTGCCGAAAAACACCCCCAAAGCATGATGCTACCACACAGTATGGATGGTGTTCTTGGGATGGAACTCATCATTTGTCTTCTTCCGAACACAGTTTGTGGAATTATGACCAAAAAGTTCCGTTTTGGTCTCATCTGACCTCAAAACTTTTTCCCATGACTCCTCTGTGTCATCCAAATGATCATTGGCAAACTCAAGACGGCTCTTGATATGTGCTGGTTTAAACAGGGGAACCTTTCTTGCCATGCATGATTTCAAACCATGATGTTTAAGTCTATTACCAACAGTCACCTTGGAAACTGTGGTCCCAGCTCTTTTCAGGTCATTGACCAAGTCCTGTCGTGTAGTCCTGGTCTGATTCCTCAGCTTTCTAAGGATCATTGAGACCTCATGAGATTATATCTTGCATTGTTCTCCACTGTGATTGAGATTGACCGTCATGTTTATCTTCTTCCATTTTCTAATGATTGCTCCAACCGTCGACCTTTTTTCACCAGGCTGCTTGGCAATTTCTCCGTAGCCCTTTCCAGCCGTGTGGAGTTGTACAATTTTGTCTCTGGTGTCTTTGGACAGCCCCTTGGTCTTGGCCGTATTACAAGTTTGAGTCTTACTGATTGTATGGGGTGGACGGGTGTCTTTATGCAGGTAACGACCTCTCACAGGTGCATCTGACTCAGGATAATACATGGAGTGGAGGTGGACTCTTAAAGGCAGACTAACAGGTCTTTGAGGGTCAGAATTCTACCTGATAGATAGGTGTTCAAATACTTATTTGCAGCTGTATCACACAAATCGTTAATTTTATGATTCCTGGATTTTTCTTTTTAGATTATGTCGCTCACAGTGGATATGCACCTACGATGAAAATACGTTCAAATACTTATTTTCCTCACTGGAGCAGACTTCATATGTCTTTTGTGGCTCTCCTCATGATCACCATCAATCCCAAGTTCCATGTTGGAACGTCAAATTGTCTTCAGGGTCTGTATTTAATTTTTTTAGAACAATTCTATTGGCTGTGAGTGTTGTTTAACACGGAGGAAGGCTCACGTACAATTAAAATGCACATCAAATGTCATTTGATGGACAGGGAAACCGGGGCAAAAGTAGGCCAGCCAACAGCAGCGAGAGTGACGTCGCATAGACAACATGGAGGGGTGGGGGTGGGGGGGGGTTCTTGGCTCCTGATCCAGGAGCAGCCCCCTCGGGCCTCGCTGCTGCGTTTCGCGCCACGCCTGTCCCTCACACGCCGCCGCTCTCGTCACATTAGGATGTCGCTCAAAACGCTTCCCGATGCTTCAGACCGGATCTGCTTGCTCACGTTTCCACCGTTTTTAGCTCTCATTCGAGGTGCCCTCGAGTCGTGCCTCGTGTCATGTGATGGCGTGACGTGCAAAGTTACTGGCTGAGTGATAATTTCAAATTCTTTACGGTCCAAACCCATACAGTTAATTTTCAATGTAGTTTAAATTTTTGTGTATTTTAGGTGGCTTTAGGAAAAGTATTCAAATTTCAGGATTAATGGATGATGTTGAACGTATTTTTCTCTTAAATTTGACCCAAACGGTATGTCAAGGGTGAAACTGAACATATCACATGCATACATTTATTATTATTTTATTCCAGACTGCAGTGTCACGTTACTTCAATTTTACGGTTTGAGTGCTTGTGTTTTTCTGATTATGGACTTTTAATGCCTCGTTCACCTAATATTAATGGCCTTCTCCAGATGATCCCCGACTGATGCTTTTGCAGCTTAGCTACATGCTGGAATCTTTTTTTTTTTTTTTTTTTTTTTTTAACGACGTGTTTATGAATGCAGCACCGGTTTTAACGACATAGTTTGTGTCACGTTGTAGGACGGCTGGATGAAAGAAAGTGGGGGAAAAAAAGCCATAGCTTCCAAAATATGATTTGCAAATTGTTTTTGCAGCACCTCAAATAGATAGCATGGCCTTAATCTACAATTATGAACAAAATGTCAAACGTAGATTTTTTTTTTTTGTCTGTGTCTGATGAATTCAATTTACGTTATTTCCTCTGAGAAATATTGCTTTGGACTTCACACCATTTTGCTTTAGCCATTTTTTTAAGGAACGATTTTTAAATGGAAATGTTTTAAATTACAGGCAATCATGTTTTTTTTAAGTGTTTGTCAAAATATTTTTATCGTCGTGTGTCCCGAATTTAAGTTTCATCATTTGAAACGTGTTTTCTGAATAAGCGAAATATGTTTTTTGATCTATGAGCGCTCTGTCCGATTGGTTAACACGTCTTATGCATGAACGCTGTCACTTCAGAGTCCCTTTCATTCTTCACCGTTATGAATCTAATTACATGCAAATGATCTAAGTACTTCCCAGATGTTCGATGTGAATATTTTTGGAAGTACTTACCCCGGTTTTGCTATTCTTGTACTCAACCAACGAGTACAGTCACCCTCGAATCGAGCTTGCGTTTGCCGCCGCCGAGGCCTTTTGGCCCCGGCCGCTCCGCCGCACTCGACTCGCTCTTCTTCTCGTCACGCGCACGTAATCTCTCCTCCTCATGAATACATTAACGCCGCAGCCTTAAACTCATTTTAGCTGGCGGCTCAGCGTCACAGCACATCCTATTACCGACTTTAAATCATTAATGTGACATCGTTTTCACTCCCACCCCCCAACCCTGCCCCATTACCCACAGTTTTGTCAAACTACCCAAAAGCATCCTTGGATTGTATATTTTTTTTCTTTTTTATCCGTTATTCCCAAACAGGATAAAAAAAAAAAAGTTGCGATCAATGAAAATGCAAATTTGTGCCCGCTGTAATAGTTTTGCCGCGTTGTTTCGGCTATTGTGATGGAAATAGCCAAGTGGATAATTGCGCTTTAAGATGAGTTAACTCCTACAGTGCCCCTTGGGCTGTGTGTGAGATTTAATCTGCGAGTACTTTGTGTACAGTTGACAATAAAAGAGAGCGGGGGGGAGGGGGGGGGGGGGGAATAAAAAGAATCTGAATCCCCTCTCTTGCTCCTCAACTATTCACGCATAAACCTTTTTCTCAGGTTTTTACCTCCAGGCTGTCTCTGAAAAATTCATCACGCCCAGAGAAATCCTTTACTTACCGGAGGAGTTGCCGATCTGTACACCTCTTTTATTGCATCAAAAAGCCCATATTTGTGTGTTTTTTGTGTGTGTTTGTGAGGCTATGCTAATGAGTAAAAATCATTTCCCTCCCGAGTGCTTTCAACTGTGCTTTACCGAGTTTTTTTTTTGATCGGGCGGTAGGAGTTGATTGGCGAGCATATGGACGCAGACGGGAAGGACGCGCATTTCCCGAACGCGCTGAGTGGGGTTGTGCATTTTTGAACCCGTGGAAAGCGCGAGCATCAATTAAAGATTTTGCCTTTACGTTTTTTCCACCTATGGGCCGCAAGCGTACGATTCACTCCCGTTCCCCCGGCTCGGTTTGAATCAGTTTATCGGGTTGCTGGATTGTCTGGATGGGGCACGTGCGCAATCCCACGAGGGTCCTTGACTGGAAGGCCAAAGATGGCGGACATATGTCGTCACGTATGCCGAGTGACTCATTTGCGTTGTTGCCATTTCGTGCCAGGGGAAATTTTTCAAAAGGACTCAAAAGATTCAAAAGGACTTGAGACTTTCCCTGTAATTGCTTCCAAAGGGTTGCTGTGGTAACAACAACGATGCTATTCTCTATAATTTATGATAATGCAGTGCGTCATTCGAATACACTGGAAGTTATTTTATGCTCACATTTATGATACTGTGCTTTATGTTTGTGTATGAACTTCTTTGTAATGTCCAACAGTATCACGAGCGCCAATGCTATTGCTAATCGTATGCGTGTGTATTGTGGCTGGTCGACCAATGTGCAGACGGTTGCTGCGGTAACAATAGTAACAATAGTTCATTCTTAAGCGTGAAAAGCATTTCTGCAATGATGAGGACCAACACAAGTTTTACCGAACACATTGCTGTCTTTATTAGAGCCTTGTCTGGCAGTAATACTGAAAAAACGTGAACTTAGAACAGATGGTGGCGGTAGCCCACAGCTTTTTTTTTTTCCCTCAATTTTTTCATTGTTTCTGCAATAGTTTTTGTGTGTGTGTGCGTGTGTGTGTGAGAGTACCACGACTCTCGTGGCATGGATAAACATCAATAAAAGAGAAAGAGAGGAGAGAAAAGAAACAAATATACAACTTATATTACACTGTGTTATGAACAAAATATAAATCTATAACTCTATGTTATATTTACATAATTATTTTTCTTGATTTTTCAAGTTGAGATGGTCAGATATTTCGCATTTTTTTTTTCATTTTTATTTTTTATTTTGTAATAATTCTGACTTTGAGCTCCACTCATGACTTTGATTGTCTTAAATAATACGATCGTTTTCTTCATTGTCTCGATTACATTAAGGGGTGGGGTGGTGAGGGGGGGCCCGACCTTGCCAGCAGGGATGATTGACGTTCTAATGCCCCCCCCGCCCCCGTCCCCCTTCCCCACTACCCACGGCTCACCCACCTCCTTCCAGCATCGTGACGTGATAACAGGGCTGGCTGTACAGCAAAGTCAAGTCATGAGAAGAAGTCATGGCTCTGTGGAGCTTTTTTTTTCAAAAAAAAAAAACAATAATAAAAGATACCCAAAAAAAAAAAGGCTCCTGATGGAGTTTAAGATGCCGTACGCACACAGTGGAACAACGTCGGTGGGGTAAACACTGCTTTCCTAAGATTAAAACAAACCACTATCACAAAAAATAAAACATATGTACAGGATTTGCTCTAAACATAAAAATCATAATAATAATAATAATGGATGAAAAAAAGACAGCATATGACTTGTTTGGTTGTCATGAATAATCTCTTGTGTGTGTGTGTGTGTGTGTGTGTGTGTGTGTGTGTGGCCGATGATGTTCCACTGCGTGACCGGCCGAGCTCGTAAACATCGGGGCGTTTAAAAAAACAAAAAAAAGGAGGAATCTTCACATTATACATTTAGAATAAGCATTACAAATAAACTCAATATTTATAACAATAAAAATATCATGTTCTTCTTTTCTCTGGCGAGAGAGTCTGAGTGCTTCTTTGAAATGGGTTTTTCCGGACGGTTTTAAGTCTTCAGCTTGTCCGACAAGGCGCCGTCGAAACCCCACCCTGCAGCGGATTAATACCAAGCATCTGAAAAAGTCGAAAGGGGACCAAAAATCAAAATAAAAAAAAAGTGTGTGTGTGTGTGTGTGTGTGCGTGTGTGTGTGTGTGTGTGTGTGTGGGGGGGGGTCATTCAAATCTAATACCTACAAGCTAAAATAATGTCATAGAAACCCGATATAGAGAAGAAAAATAAATTATACTGTACATAACTTACTAAACATAGCTGACCATCCTTATAATTATTGTTAATAATATTAGAATAGAGGCAGTTTAGAGAAATAATAAAAAATACAGTATTCAAATACAAAACGGAAACACTGACTGGCGGCCTGCTTAGGTCAGCAGGGGGGTAGCGGGGGGGGGGGACATAGCAGTTGTTTGCGTGTATGTGTGTGAGACAGCAGTTATATATATATTTTTTAAATTTTAAGCACAGAAAACCTGGATGCACGCACGCACACATGCACGCAGCACACACACACACACACGCACACACAACTGCGTCGCACTGCTGTACAGCTCACGGAGGGACTCAGCGAGATCAGAACAGGTGGATTGTCTCGCAAAACACAGTGCTTTTTGTCGTCAAGCCCACCCACAAAAATTATAAATAAAGGAAAAAAAAAAAAACCCAAAAAATCAATCCCTCCATGTCCGTGCTTGGGTGGTTGGGGTTGGGGGCGGGGGAGTTTTAAAAACTGCAATTCCCCCGGGGTAAGATCTCTTATGCTGTCGTTAAAAATGAACATACGCGTCTTTCAGGTGCTTCACGACGAACTCGGGTTGGAAAAAAAATGTCTCTTTTTTTTTTTTTTCTATTATTATTCAAACTGAGCACAGAAAAACAAACAAACAAAATCCAACAAATCACATTCACAAGCCACTTATTGGCACCGTGTACCTGAGTGAGAATATTATAGAACCGAGAACAGGGGGGAAAAAAAGCTGTTTTTTTTTTCTCTTTTAAAAAGTGTCTCTTAAGAAAAAAAGGTCCGCCATATTTAAAGTGTCGTTTGTTTTGGCCCGTGACAGGTCCGCTGTTTTAGCGACGCTTCTTTGTGTACAAACTGTTTAAAAGGTCGCTTTCTTTTTTCAATTTTTTTTTTTTTAATTTCCTTCTCCCCGGGAGCGACGTCCCGTGGCGACGAGATACTCGGATGCTCCTCGGGGCCGGCTGGCTTTGTCTTCCTCCCAGATTGTGTAACAGTCAGTGGTGGGTGACAGTCCTACGCTTCGGCTGATTGGTCGGATGCTGGCTGACTCGGCGGGGAGGGGGGGTTTCGGCTCTGCGGAGAGTCAGCATGGGAGGAATAAGGGTGGCGAAAGGGCGACTGACTTCCCGGTTCCTCCTATTGAGCGATGTGATTTTCGTTGTCGCTGGCGTAGTCGGCCTCCTCGTCCTCGTAGTCGAAGTCGTCGTAGACGTCGCCGTTGCTGTCGTCCAGCCGCAGCTCCTCCTCCTTGACGCGGGGCTCGTCGCCCTTCAGGCCCCCCAAGTGGGACGAGGTGTGGTGGTGGTGGTTGGCATTGGGCTCGGGGCTGCTCGACATGCTCGAGTGCTCCGAGGGCATCTGGGGCGACGGCATGCCCGCCATGGAGAGGGCGCCCGGGTAGACCACGCCTGCCGACGACAGGGGCAGCTGACTCTGCTGCCTGGAACACAAACGGGGGAGAATACCAGTGAATTTCCACTGGGATCGAAAACAATCTCAACTCGGGGGTGGTTTTCCACTTAACTGGGACTCGAGTCTCGTATCCAAAGCGAAATATAAACATTTTGTTTGGTCGTAAGTGGACATCCACGCAAAATAATGCAATCAAAAAGCGTGACAATTGAATAATTTATGCGTAAATTGAACTTTATTAACTTATATCTTATTGACGAATCAACTATTTTATTGGTGACACAAAAACAATCACGTGAAATATTACCCTGAGCAGATCATTCAAAAATGTTCCCCCAATCCAAAATAAACTATGTCTGTCCTTGCAATCTGGTTCTGGTCTTAGTCACGATTATGCATACAACAACAACAACAAAATCCCCAACTGTAGTATTTGAATTTTCAAGTTTTTGGAATAAACTGACAAGTTCGAATTATCACATCAGCGATATTCACCCAATTGAAGTTTCTCAACTCACCCCACACTGAAGTACTGCCTCATTTCTTGTCGCCGGGAGCGCATGATGGCCTTGTACTCGCCGATGCGCAGCTTCTTGCCGTCCACCAGGCACGTGCGCTTGGGCCGCGGCTTGTACTTGTAGTCGGGATACTTTTCCAGGTGCTGCTTGCTGAGGCGCGCCTGCTCCTCGTAGTACGGCTGCTTCTCCAGGTTGGTCATGGCTTTCCAGCGCGAGCCTTCGAAAGAGGCGCCTTGTGTTAATTGTGTGAAATGACGATAATTGAGGAGATAACGGCAGCTACTACGGATGGAACACAGTGGGGGCAAAGCACTACATGAAACTCCTCACATTAACATAGTTCCTGGGCACCAAAATGGTCACAAAACTGTGCCAAAACAGTACTGTTAAGAGACAGTGCTTTGACCTGATAGTTTTATTTTGAAAAGCAGGTACATCTGCCTCTAAAATGTATGTGTACAAGCTAGAAAAGAGTCTGAGGATAGCTGAGCATCGGACATAAAACAGTCACTCACATTTGACGAGTGCGACTGCGCTCGTGCGCCTTCGCGCTCACAAATCTGCACAGTTGAGCACGAAAAATCACGCGGCTAAAATTTGTTACGAGTAGAAAAAATAGTGATGCCAAATGCGCATGTTCAGAGCTTCTTCACGGACTGCGAGCGCATTTACTTTGAAAAGTCATCAACATAACGAGCCATGTCAAAGGAAATTCAGGTAGACCAGGGGTGCTCAATACGTCGATCGCGAGGCAGTTTTGGTTGATCATGTGACGGAGTGACCCCCCCCCCTTTTCTTCAGATAAAGTTTGTCAAATCAAGAATTTCTTTTGATGAAAAATTTCATTTTTCATGTTCTCCTAATACCAGTTGAAATTGGAAATGATCATTTCTGAGTTTGAAATTTTCATTTTCCATTTTAGTTATGCATTTGTTTATTTTATTTTAAATTTACAGTTATGTTATATTAATACAGTCAGTTATTGTCAGATCTTGAGATTCCATCCCGAATCACACGCGCAACTTTATCTGCGAGCATGACTGACCACACCCGTACATTTTTCAAATGTGAGTGACCGCGTAAAGAAACGAAGGGAAACGTTGCTTTTGTATTTTCTGATGGTGATGGCGACCAAAACAAAGTGACAGAGTAGACTGGACTCCGGGGGGGTTATTATCGCTCATTACCCCAAGATGGATTTGAATTTCCGATCATTTGTTTATGTTTCTACACGCAATAAAACATTCCAGTCTGGAGTGTGCAATTTCTTTGTCAATTCCCGCGTATCCTTGATCCAGAATAATTTAAGACCAATTAACCAACCAGGACAAAGCACCAATCATTACCAGCTAATGATTAATCCCAATTCACATCACTAAACGAGGGAGGGATAACGATGCTAAAGATGTGACGAACCGACTCCGATCGAGCTGTGGGTGTCAGTCACCAGTGGATGCTGGATCCACTCGGGAAAAGTGGGGTTAATGAGGGGACGACAGGTACTCATCCGCACTAATGAGGGTTGTTCCCGTCAGTGGATCAGAACCAAATGTGTGTGTGTGCCTGTTTCCCCCTAGCGCAGCCTCCTACTGTATCTGGTCTGAATTTGCACTCGACTACTGTATGTTTAATGGCTAAAAGCTGTCAGCACTTGGCCGTTCTCGTCTGTTCTGCGATCTGTTAGCAATTGAGGCCGAAAGAGATACGCAGCGACTAGAGAGTGCGAGAGAGGAGGAGGCTTATTAAAACCAGATTTCCCTGCGTTATAAAACGCTTAGGAGCTCTTGAAAATGTCAGGGCCGATCCCCGGCGGTCTGGGGGAAATGTCAGGCGGCGGCGCGTTGCTTGTTTAATGCATAATGAATTATATCATCATTTGTCTGAGGCGGGTGCTCCCCCGGTCGTTTACACGACACCGCCGTTTGGAAGGAAATCAGTCCAAGTGTGTCTTTGGTGGATGCAGCGGCAGGAAGAATCCAAACACTCAAACACTGTGTGTTTTCGTGTGTGTCAGTGGTGTTAGGACAGCACCAGCGCAGCCTTCAGCTAGCCTCTAAACACGATCACAGCGCTGACCTGTACACAACCTAACTTGTAATATTTGTTCCATTAAATCATAGTGATTTATTCCCAACAGTCTTGTGATTTTTGTAGCCTTTATCTTGGCTGCATTGCTTGCAGCCATGTAGGTGGGGAGGGGTTCATGAGGCCTTCGTGATCAGCAGTGGTGTTCGTCGGTCCTTAAACGATACGGTAACCCCCTGTATACTTGGGGTTCCGCCTTTGGAAATTCAGCTATTTTTATTTTTTGGGGTAACCTGTTCTCCATTATTTGTTGTCAAACTCACCTGGTATAAAAATCTTCCCGCCTTAGTACCAAGCAACTTCTTCTTTTCCTTTCGGCTTGTCCTGTTAGGGGTCGCCACAGCGTGTCTACACTATGTTAAACTGAGGGGAGGAGCTTCATTGAGGTTGTCATAAGTGCTTTACTATACTTGTGACATGTATAGGCAATCATAAACTTTTTTGGATGGGTGTCAAATGCTCACTGATTATTATTAGTATTTTTTTTTTTTACGGCAGGGCTCTGTCTCGGTCCCACACTATTTGACTGCACTAGCAATTGTAATGTTTATTTAACCAACTCGGTTTCAAATTTGTCACCATTGGCCCCTCGAAATTGTCAGCAATTTTCCCGTGCTCTGGTTGGCCAGAGCAAAACTCGTTACGTCCAACATTGACTTGCAAAACTGATTAGTTTCTATGACTGTGAGGTCATGGTGGTACTAAGACCCCTTTGAAGGTAAAGCTAGCAATTGCACAGACCGCCGAGGGTGTGAGCGCACTTACCGAGGATCTTGCTGATGTTCGAGTTGTGCATATCGGGGAAAGCCTGCAGGATCTTCCTCCGCTCGTCCTTGGCCCACACCATGAAGGCGTTCATGGGTCGCTTGATATGCGGCTCACTGCTACCGCGACCCCGGGCCTCGCGGAATATCCGTGAGTCGGACACGCTCGGGGAGCCTGAGAATAATAATAATAATAATAATAATAATAAAATAGTGGAGTCATTGTCAGGGCAAGGCAGGTAGATCTGGGTTTAAATGTAGGTATTAAAGCGTATTATCAGACTGTCATGTGCATGCCAAAGCAACAGGTGGTGCTACTGCAACGAACCGCCATTTTAACCAGAGCAGAAGAAACAAAATCCGATGTAATACAAATATGGAATACAATCAGGAAACATTGCATAACAGACATTATGATGTAAAATAAAATAAATGCTGAAATGAGGGCAGCATATCAATATTTGCAATTGGCATTGATATGTAGAAATGTGTATATTAATAAAATAAATGAAAATCAACGTATCCAATTTGTTTGCAAAAGATCATAATACATTTTAATAGTAAAAATGAAATAAATTTTTTTTAACTGTGACTTTGATGTAAAACTAATGACTAATGTGGAAAAAAAATAAAGAAAAATAGTCACCCTGGATGAAGAAAAATGATCAAACACGATGTTCCAAAAAATAAATAGAAAAAAATATTATAAATACTTTTAAATCTATAAATGTACATAAACATTTGATATTGAATTCAACCTCGATGGAGTAAAAATAATTAACTGGGGTGGTGTACAAAACAAAGATATTTGACATATTCAGCCTGGATAGAGGCAAAATATATATAATATATATAAATATAAAAAATGGTCAAAAAACTAACAAAAACAATAAAATAAAAATGCAAAAATCTTCAGGGTAGATGGCGTCACCACTGAAATGACTATTGAGTCTTTATCACTTATTTAGTTAAGTTGTGGAATGTCTTGTTCGCGATTGCGTATTTACCGTCGGAGTCTCCGCTCATGGTGAAGTCCAGCATGGCGTGGCTGAACTTGTCCTCAGCCTGCTGCTTCAGTTGTTGGCTCAGACTTTCCAAAGCCGCCTTGTCCTGCGCAAACAGGACCTTTGGGAGTCAGTGAGCGCGAAAGAACCACATGCATTTGTTTGAAGACAGAACTTTTAATCAAGATGCGCATGGCGGGAGAGCGGCGCTGCAATCTGCAATTTGAATTTGAAACGGTATTCCGGGTTTGCACGTTTGCGGCTATTTTGGATCCGCAGCCACCTGCGCGTTCGAGCGCGACGGCCCCCGTGAGCCCGACGCATTAGAGGCAGAGCGAGGCCACGCTGCGTGCCCCCCCTGGGTATTTATTACAGCCAATAAAAGCCTGATTCACTGCACATTTACATGCTTAATGTGCGCCGGAACGTGACAGAAGCATTTTTTTTTTTTTTTTTTTGCAGTTTAATGATACGATTAAGAGCGGGAAACAACCCAGCGTTGTCTTCTAAAACAACCTTCCCAAAACTCTCCATTTAGATGTGACCCGAACAAGCCGGCTGCACGGATGGAAAGCGAGCAGAGTGCTCACTTCGTATATTTCCTCTCTTTTTAGCTCAAAACAGTTTAATTGTTGGCAATAATTTTACAGAACAGAGGAGAGAGCCATTTATGTCTCATCGAGTCATCTGCGCCGGAGATTTGTAAGAATTATCTGGATGTCAGACGAGTGATCAGACCTCATTCCGAAAGGGTGGGGGGACACAATGTCTTGCGCACGCTCAGATATTAAGATTAAATATGATGCCCCACACACATGCCGCTTTTGTACAGGAGGGGATGAAGAGCGAGACAGAGTGGAAGGCAGCCTAGTCTGACATTAAGCCCCAGCGCCGTACACGACAAAAGTGGATTGAGCGGCTGACATGGGCGCCGAGACACAAAGTAGCGACAAAACTAATCCCTCCCGGAGTGTCAGAGACGACTCTGTTGTAGCGCTGAGGCGGCGAGGCTTGACACTCGCGGGGCACAAAGCCAAAAAAAAAAAAAAAAAAAAAAAAAGGGGTGGGGGGTGGGCAGACGGAGCAGAAGTTAACGTGCGAGCTGAGAAATCATCGCGGACAACCTCCAAAATTTTGAATTCATGCAGCACTAAAACAGAAAGATATCTGCCTTTCTTGTCATGTGTGGCATACATATTTCTAAAGCGGCCGCTCTGCCGTGGGATGTTGTACGGGCTTGACCCACATGGACTTTATATGTATTTAGCTATATTTAGCTGAGTTAAAAAAAAAAAATGTAATAATAAAAATGATTGAAATACATTTTTGGTCCCTTAACACTTAAATCAATCGAGACATGAATGACAAGCAGCTTATATTCAGACATTTTTGTCCTTTTGTATTTAATTTTGCAACAGAGAGGAAAATCAGCAAAAATCAACCATTTTTCTCCTGCAATTCCGCATCTTTTTTTTTTTAAATAGTGGCAATGTCATAATCTCAGTATTATGTTCTAATCTGTTAAAAAATAATGAGAAAGCACATTTTTTAATTTTAAAAGGGGCTCAATTAAGACAATTCAAAAATTGACTGTCTTTGTTCGTTTATTTATGACAGTGACATATAATGACAGGTAGAAAAAGAAAATATTATTCCACTAGATGGCAGAAGGTACATAACTAACCTCATCGCCAAAACTCATTCAGTGTATTTTATTATTTTTTTTGGTGACATTTTCTTCGGTAGGCGGTGTGAGATGTTACAAATATGAAACATGTGCCTTGGATCAATAAACGCGACCTAACGTCACCCTAGATCGGATTTGCTGCATATTAAAAAGCAATATGTCTCACTGAAGTCTAGATAGGAAATGAGTGAGTATCAATAATGTACATCCAGTTTTCAGCACACTGTTGCGCTGCCCGGATTCTCGTGTGTGCGTGTGTTTTCCCCCCATACCAGGCATGCGACTACCCAATGTGTTTAACAAATAACCACAATTTAGCTACGCTGCCGAGGAGCTGGCGCCGTCACTTCGCATTAACGTCCCACGGATGCTCTACGCTGACACACACACACACACACGCGCGCACCCTATCCGGACAGATTTAGCCCCAGCATTGTCATGCCTTTCCATTACTTTAAAATACGCTCACAGTTAAGGGTCACTGTTAGTTTTTTCTTCTTCTTTCGATACGCACTTATTAAATAAATACCGAAATAGCCAGCATAAAATTTGTAAAACGAAATAAATAAATACATGAATGTTGCTTTACTGGATGTGCCTCACCCCAGTGTGGTGGCATTCTGCCGTTAGAAAGGAAAGCCTTCGTGTGAGCGTCTGGACGTGAGCTGTGGCCGACAGCAGCTCCTCATGCGCACACATGCACACGCACGCACAGACATGTACCCTATCCAGACAGATTTAGCCCCAGCATTGTCATGCCCTCCCATTACTTAAAAATAGCCCACAGGTGTCAAACTCAAGGCCCAGGGGCGAGATTTGGCTCACCACATGATTTTATGTGGCCCGCGAAGCCAAATTTAGGGTGTCAATTTTCATGATTCTTGTAAAAATCTATATTTTATTCTAAATTTTCATATAATATAAATGATAAAGTTGAGATATGACAAGCATTTTTATGTTAATAGTTGAAAAACACTTTACCCTTGATTTCTGATTCCAAAACTAGTTCATAAATTGATGATGTAAATATGATGGGATGATTAAATATTTTTGTTCCATAGTCATAACGGCCCTCTGAGGGAAACCGGAACAACAGTGTGTCCTGCGATAAAAATTAGTTTGACACCGCTGAAATACACTCAGTTTTTTCTTCTTCTTTCTGTACGCACTTAATAAACAAAAACAAAAATAGCCAGCATAAAATTTGTAAAAAAAAAAAAATAAATACATGAATGTTGATTTACTGGATGTGCCTCACCCCAGTGGGGTGGCATGTGCCGTTGGAAAGTCTGCGTGTGAGTGTCTGGACGTGAGCTGCGGCCGACAGGAGCTCCTTTATGAATTTTTCGCAACGTACTCTCCAGCGCTTGATTTTTTTTCTGATATTTTGACCAATATGGCAGGTGGCTGTCATTCCTTTACCTTGTCGGAGCGCCCGTTGTTGAGGCCGAGGCCGCTGACGGCAGCCACCTTGGCGTCGAGAACCTGCTGCTCCCGCTTGAGCTGCTCTTTCATCTGGCGGGCCTCGGCAAACGCCTTGCTCACGGCCTCGTGGTCGTTCAGGTAGGCGCCCGAGGACAGCGACGACAGCAAATCTGCTGAGACGTGCACAAGGCGGCGAAAACGAGCGTTACCACGTTTGAGCAGCATTTCGCACAATTCACATTTGGGGGACGCGTGTTCGAGTTTCGGGGGAGGAGGCGGGAGTTTTTTCAGCCAGAATAAATCTTGCCTTTAGCCATGAGGTAAAGACATTAGCATACACTTGAGGAGGAGGGGAACTAAATGTGAGTCAGAATGCGCCCAAAGCGAACACGGCTCCACGCGTACCTGCCCTCAGACTTCGGCATGTACAAATGTGCATTCACATAACATTTAATTACACCCCCCCCCCCTCCCCAAGAATGCAGGCATGCGCATGTTCAGGGGGGCGGCCAGGTAACCCCTCCAAGTTGCCCGTCGCTTGCGCTCGCCGCTAACAAAGAGCCGCCGCTGGCTTAGGGGGCCTTTATCTGCGCTAAGCTGCCCCCGCTAATGCCATCTCAGGCCAGATTACCAGCTTCAGATTGGTAATGACAGAGCCGTGAACTCCTTTTAGAAGTCGGGGGGGGGGTCTGGATGTGAGAGGGGCCGAAAGAAGGAGGCAGCGAAGGAATCAGGTGGCAGTCAATTTTAATCTTTCAAAAAAAAAAAAAAAAAGAGGGGAGGGAGTTTTTCCTTATACACATCAATTTGTGTGTGTGTGTAAAAAAATGACAGTGATGCCAACCATCCAGACAAGTGTATGTGACCCAGATAGAGGGGGGGAGGCTTCTCTCTCTCTCTCTTTCTATCTCTCTCACTCCCTCTCTCACTCACACTCTCTCACTCCACACATCCCCCCCCCCCTTTAATCACTCCCGACAGGCAAAAAGCATTTTGGACCACAAAAGCACTCGTGACAGGAGGGTCGCAATGGGGGAACTTTTGTGACAGCGACAAACATGCACACACACACACACACACACACACACACAGAAAAAGCGTTTGAATTTGAAGGCAGTGACAGGCCTTCAATTTGACTTCAGATGGGAAGATGGATGGACAGAGAGAGAGAGAGGGATTGTGAGAGAGAAAGACAGACATGCCTCTGGGTCTGTTAGGTGAAAGAATGACGGATGGAGAGATGTTGACGCCACATACCTGCCCTTATGATGACTTATTCGGAAATATTGAGTGCATTATTATAGAAAGCGATCGGATAACCTGTGACGACAGACAATGCTGACATCCTTGTCCGGTACAAAAGCAGTATAAAGCAAAGCAAATTTATCTATATAGCGCATTTCATACGCGAGGTAACTCAAACAAAATATTTAAAAAAAGACAATTAAAACTGCATACAGTGCAAGTAATATGATCAAAAAGTGGATATATTCTAAAAAGAATGAGAAAAAAGAAGAGTTTTCAACCTGGATTTAAAAACATTCCCACTTGGGGCTGACCTCACCTCTGTTGGCAACTTATTTTTATTATCTGTGTGCAGCATAATAGCTAAATGCTACTTCACCATGTTTGCTTTGGACTCTGCACGCCACTATTTGACCCGAGTCAGTCGATCTCAAACCTCTACTGGGTTTGGATTCCGTAAGCATTTCTTTCATGTATTCACGACCTAAATCGTTTAGTGATTTATAGAGCAGTAGCAGAACTTTAAAATCTATTCTCAAGATGAGTGGAAGCCAGCGCAAGGACTTTAGGATTTGAGTTCTATGCTCTGACCGCTTTGTTTTGGTCAGAACGCGAGCTGCAGCTGTTTAATACTCTTTTTGGGGAGTCCAGTCAGAAGACCATTACAGTAGTCAAGTCTACTTGAAATAAAAGCATGGATGAGCTTTTCCTGGTCTGCTTGACACATACAAGACTTGACTCTAGACGTGTTTTTCAGATGGTAGAAGGCACTTTTTGTGATCGATTTGATATGATTGTTGAAAGTTGGGTCGGAAACCATCAGAACACCAAGGTTTTGGACTTGGTCTTTGGTTTTTAAAGATAGAAAGTCCAGGTGTTTGCGCACAGCAATTCTCTTTTCTTAATTGCCAAAAACAATTGTCTCAGTTTTGTTGTGATTTAGTTGAAGATAATTTTGGCTCATCCAGTTATTGATCTCATTTAGACAGTGGCACAATACCTCAATTGAACTGCAGTCATCTGGAGACACTGCTAAATAGAACTGAGTGTCATCTGCATAGCTATGGTAGTCAAAATTAAAATTTTGAAGAATTTGACCCAACGGTAGTATATATAGGCTGAACAGGAGAGGTCCGAGAACTGGCCCTTGAGGGACCCCATAGCTCTAAAACTAATCCATACCATCTGTCTCTTATAGGTTGTTTTTCCTCAGGCGCGATCACATTAAATAGACGAGATGGGTTCAGACTGTTTAAACAAATGTGAAAAAAAGTTATTTTCCAAAACTCACCCTTTAAGGGCTATATAAGGCAGGAGAATTATATGACTATTATCTGAAAGCACATGATCATTACCAATATGATAGTATTGATTAAAAAGGCCTAAAGCTTCAATTAGAGTTGTGATTGGTTCACGAAACTATAACCGATTGTTTACATTTGACTAAATCGAAAAATTCCAGTGTAGCATCCAGCATTTCAGATTGGTGCATTAAGTAAAAAAAGACGTTTTCAACAAAATCCTTCTATGTATTCGTGAAAAATGGCACCCTTTTTTTGTTGTCCAACAAACCCACGGCCGTATCAAAACGAGCGCGTCTCGATCCTTTTTCCAATTTGTCCAGCCCGCCAATCCCCCTGTGAACCCGCAACAAGAACCCTAATACGCCGACAAATGTGCCGGTGACCGGGTAAACTCGACGGCAACAGATGGCCCCCCGCGGCGGCAGCGGCGGCGGCTCATCACAAAAGCGTCCGAATATTCCACAGGGATCACGCACAAACTTTAAACACTGTAATCCATTTTTCCCGAACAAAAAACATCTGGGACCACAAATCCACTAATCTGATATTAAATCCCCAGATTTGTTGAAAAACAGTGAGATTAGCCAAGAAGTCAGATGGGGGGGTGGGGTGGTTAGATGACGGCCTATTGCGCATGGGAGGAGCGATTGTGTTTGCGCCGGAGTTGTGTGTGCCTGTGTGCTGTCATTGTGTCATTAACGGCGGGTGTTTGCGCTGTCCTGGCTCATGTAAGAGGCTTGTCTAATCTCATTGGTGATACCTCCTGTCTGTCATACGTGCCTCGTTTTATTATTCCCCCGCTTCAAAAAAAAAAAAAATGGAAGAGGGATTAACACCCTTCCATTTTTTTCCCCCTCTACCCTCCCCCACCACCACTTCATGTCTCTCTGTCTCTTTCAGTCACTAATAAACACATAACAATGCAGTAGGCCCCGCAGGCAAATAGTGACACGGAGGAGGGGAGGGAATAAAAAAAAAAAAAAACACAACACAAACCCACTAATTATAGCCTGTTACATATGTGAAATATTTGAACTATCGGCATGGCGTGAAAAATGGATTAAGCAGACAAAACGGTGATTCATTTATGTCATATTTCACGTACGCGTGTGAGGGCGCATATGGTCGGGGATGATTACGCCGGCGACAATGGGCGACACTTGCAAGGAACGGTGTTATTTTGGGTCGTGTGTGCCAACAGCACATCCAGGAATGTTGCCTTTAAAAATTGGGATTTACGTCGCATGGCTCAAGTGACACCATTTGGACGTGAATCACGGCGGTGTCAATAGAAAAGACAAACGGGATCTGATATCTTCGGGCCGTTTCCAAATGGGGATAAAAATCTGCGATGCCCAATGCGAGCTTGATGTCATCAAAATGCACCAATTTTTATTTAACTCATTCACTGCAAAGCTTCACAGTTAATGTTTCACGTCGCCATATTGACGGTCAAACAGACAGTACCCGAAATCTGTTGTGTTGTTGGTTGTCACAAGAAGACGAGACGGATATTCAAAGAGCTCATTCTATGAAATACCATCTGAAAAGACTAGAAAATATCGATGGATTTCGGCAATTAAACATGATGGATGGTGCCCAACTCAAATACACACATGCCTGTGTAGCGATCGCTTCATTTCGGGAAGTAATTATTCGTCTCAATCTCAAATTACCCAAAAAGTATTTATAATGCTAAATTAGCTCATTTGAAAACAATGCACATTTTAAAAGTCGCAAAGGTTTACGGAGGTTAAGTGTGGCCATAATCGCTTCCGTGTATGTTCCATGGAGACGACTCTGTCCTCTTTTTTTTCTTTTTCAATCAAAGTTAATGAATGCAAGTTTGTGTAAAACCAGGGTTTATTTATTTAAATATTGGTATTTGTATTCAATACTAGCTGAATAGATCGATGGATTCCGGCAAAGGTCAACGTGTCGCCGAACTCACTTATGCGTTCACGAGCTGTCAACCGTCGTCTTTTTTCCCCAAGTCATAGTTAATGAATGGGAGTTTGTGTAAAACCAGGGGTCATTTATTTAAATATTGTAATTTGTATTGAATACTAGCTGAAAAGATTGATGGATTCTGGCAAAAGTTAAAGTGTGGCTGAACGCGCTTCTGCATTCACGAGCTGTCAAAACCGTCACTATGTGGGATTTATTCCTGATGAGAGATCCAGCAACAAAGTATTTGTATGCGTCCAGACTTTTATACGTTTTCAAACTTTTGCGAGTAAATCTCAATGACTTACTCACCAGATCCACGTGTATATCCAGTTGTCCAAGGCGAGCAGAATCGAATTAACAGTTCTTATCGGCGAAAACATCAATTTCGGCATTAAATACGGGCCCTCTATGCTGAATTTATTTAATTTTTCCACGTTCCTTCGTTTATTTTACCTTCTAAATGTCTGACGGTATCGGACAAAACTCTGGGCTACAAGACATATTTCAGTGTCGTCTCCAACCGACTTACCATTGAGCAAATCTTAGCTTGACCAGCAATATGGCGAGGTGAACAAAAGTCCCTTGATTTTATGACGTAGGTGCACGAGCTCTATATCCGCCAATGGCAGTAAATAAATTCTCAAGTTATACACATGTATAAATACATACGCAGTTGCTTTATTCGTGGGGGATAGAGTTCAAGCACTGCTGGGTGTAGCGTAAATCTGTGAGTAATAACGAAGGCTCTTCTATTTGTTAATATTTGTGGCAGGTATGTGTGATGATGCGTGTGATGTGCAAAAAGTGTGAGTTGCACCAACCTATCGAGCTGACTCTGGCCGGAGGTCCTCCGATGCTGGAGGGGCCGACACTGTGCTTCATGGAGCCGGCGGGGCCCAGCTTGGCGGCAGCGGCAACAGGGACCTGTGGGGAAGTTGGGGGGGAGTTGGGTGACTTGCTCTCGGATGCCTTAGGCTTGGCCGACAGGTTCAGTGGCTGTGCACCCTCACTGTCCTGCAAAAACCAAAACAGCACAGTGTGGCCTGCTGTGACTCGGAATTTGGGTGCGGAAGAGAGACCTTCTCGCCACTTGCAAAAAAAAAAAAAAAATAATGGTAAATTAAAAAAAAAAAAAAATGGAGCCCATGCACAGCAATCTAAGACAAATCTGGCTGGACAGATGATTCGGTGCATGCCACTGCCCAAACAGCTCATCACAAGGGGGAATTAAATGGGACATTTCGGTGCAAACCACCGCCACTCACATGCAAAATCAATCACGGCCAATCACAGCCAAGCCACGCTCCCAACAGGTGGGGCGGACGCGTACATGCCACATGCAGGTCTTTGGACAACATGCACAAAGATGCTGTTCTTCGAACTTTTCCGCACAAAACGGAAATGACGTCATTTGGCAAATGCCAGCAACACGCCAAGAATCGGCTCCCAACGGCGCGCTCGCTCTCCTGCGAGTAATCATCAACCTCCGTGGCCGTGACCCGCCACCGCAAAGGATCCGTTACATTTTTCCGTGCTCATTTGAACCGGGACGTTCCGGCGAGTGCCGTGTATTAAGACGCCGCGTTTCTATATTTTAAGCGCGCTCGTTAATCTTAACGAACGGCCTGCCTCCGCACAACAATGAGCGCGTGACGACGCGGCACGGCGCCTGCCGGTTGTTATCGCGTTTATTGTCATGGCAACGTCACCCCTGCTGTTTGACCTAATCCGTTTCGGGGCGGGAGCTTCACGTGACAGGAAGGCAGGATGGATTCAGATCGCTTAAATGGCGGCATGTGAAGGCAACACGAGGCCGAGGATGGACAGTGTCTGCAGTGAGTTCAAATATGACATTTTGGAATAAATTCCACTTGTTAGCCGTCGCGCGGCAATATTTAAATCTCGGGGAATAGAGACATTCTGTTTCTTTATTTCCTTGTACAGTAATTAGTCTAATTGCTGCTTAGGCCGAGCAGCACAATACTGTGGATTCAAGTCCTCCGTGCGTAGGGGGGCGGTTGGGTTGCGGGGGTATCTATCCACTCATTAAGGCCGACTTTCACTGATTCCCACTCCTTAAGCCTTATGAGCCCCTCACAACTCAATTAAGCCCTTCCAATTAAGCCCCCCGCATGGGTACGTGCCTGCATGTGAGCACCACTTTGGAAGGCTGTGTGTGCGCGTTGAGGCCTAACCGGATTGTCCTTCATTAGGGGGGGGTCCTCACTAAATCGACAGAGAACCCCCCGCCACCAAAGATGCCTTCAGTGAGACAATGGGCCAAGGAGGACGAGCAGAGAGTAGGGGAGGTGGGTGGGATGTGGGGCGGGGGAGCAGGGATCTTCTCAATCCTGACCCATATTATGGTGGGCTTTGGCTGCGGAATGCGTTTGAATATTTATTACAAATAGATAATGCTTCTCATACAGTGGATGGGGGAATTTCCTCCCCGAGCCAAGCCAAATCCTGCGGTGGGAAGGTGGCCAACCTGCATTATGCCACTGTGGAGGAATTAGTTGCGACAGTCAGCCTGAGAGGCTTGGACCGACTTGTTGTGCGGACATGCGCGGGCGAGACATTGTTCAACAAGCTCTAAATCTTATGTGCGCGCGTTTATGTGTGTGTGTGTCTGTGTGTGTGTGTGTGTGTGTGTGCCTGCGTGAGGCCTCCGAATCCTTTGAAAGGCTTGGAATGTCGAATTAATGCAATTGCTTTTGTGTCTATCTTGGCCGATGAAACGGTCTCGAGCTTCGAGACGGGGAAAACGCGCAGAGTGGCAAGCGGAAAGCCGGACGGACGGAGGGTGATGTGTGGGGATGAAGTAGTTTATCCTGGGCAGGTGAAGTTTTTTTTTTTATGTGTGCTGTCGACATGCACAACAAATGCATTCCCCCCCCCCCCACTTCTCCCAAATGGGCGTAAATTTAAATGTATATGTGTATGTATTCCAATAGCACAGATAAAGCTGACGGAAAGCCCCTTTCACCCATATTTTTTTTTTTTTTTTGGGTGAACCAATTAATTGCAAAATGAAGTCTAAAAAGAACACGCACGTGTAGTCTGAAAACGCACTTTTCGGAGTGGGGAATGAATTCCCACATATTGGCGTAGATGCGTTGCCGTGTTTGCAATACTTTGACATCGTGTGACATATTTAAAGGGCCACTGTCATGAAATGCATGATTTTTAGTATGTTATTAATGAAAAAACGCCAGGCGGTATGGACCCATCTGTTTTTTTTCACCACAAAACATGATTTTGGCGTATATGGCTTTTTGTAACTCCCGCCATGAAAATCCTCTCGAGGGATTTTGTTTTCAAGAAGAAGGAGAAAGTGACGTACAGCGACGGGAGCTCCCTCTCGCGGACTCGTTTGTTTCTATTAGTTTTACGTGTGGGAAGGTAGCTCGCTGTTCCTTCGTGTTAGCCAAATTGCCGGCTAGTTGAATTGCTGGATATTGCTCGAACACTCGGAAGGATGGATTTACCCTTCATAAGTTTCCAAGAGGCCCGGTTTGTCGTGAAAAATGGATTGCACGGGTGGAAAGGACGAGAGCTTTGTGGGTTCTAAATGACAGGTAGAGGTGTATACAGGTGTTTATCACCACTGCGCGGAGGTGGATCGGGCGGGGAGTTGGTTCGGCCGTGATCCGCATATCATCTAAACATGGCTCGAAACGATAAGGTTATATTGCCCCCGACACTTCACTCGATTGTGAGATGTTTTGTTTGAAAAGCGTTTCCGTGCCAGAAGGGGCGTGTTCGTCTCCCACAATAGGGGCTACAGCATGTTTTCAATGGCGAATGTCCAGCGTGATGTCACGGGCAGGAGATGCAGCCAATATGGCGACCGCTTGGATGTCGAATGAGACTTCCGCAACTTTGCGCACGGATGACGCACTCTCCGCTCATATTTATTTTTTCGTGTAGGCATTGATGTGAATCATGTTAAATGCATTTTTGATTTCAATATTTATTTTAGATTGTTTATAGGGATGACACTTGACCGTTAAATGATCACGTTCTTCTTTTTTAAAATTCTTATATCATCCCCACCTCATTTTTAGTGTCTTAAGTTCATTTGCACACAAATTACAATTTTTTTTTATAAAGTTTGACAAGGGGTGCATTCTTAGGTTGGGCTGGGCCCACAAATGCCCCCCACATGATGCCATCACTGCATCGAGGTACTGTTAAATGCCCTGTGAACATCACGGCAAGAGATTATTTATATTTATGCTGCAAAACCAGCGAGTCGATAAGATGTAGGAAGGAATGTAAGGTTTTGCTCATTAAATGAGTCGGCTAGGCTGAGGAGCTATGTATAATTTTTTGGGGATGTAATGGAAAAGTAAAAGAAAATAGTCATCACCTTATAAAAATGTAATTAGGTCAGTAGTTTTGTGACAGTAGCCGGTTTCTTCTGGGCTCCATATGGCGCATACATTGTAGATCCAAAGGGGTAGTCTTGCGTAAAGAGCGCTGCTTGTATGCCGCAGTGATTTGTGCACGTGTGTACTAGTGTGCCATGGTGTCTTCTTCAACACCTGCGTGTGTGTGCATTTGTGTGTGTGTATATGAGCGCGCCAGTGTCTCACCCGAGGGTAAAGCACTTAAGCGATGTGTGCCTGAGTCCAAACAGCTGTGAGCAAAGGCAGGCAGCGGGTCTCTAAATGACTCGAGACCTGAGACGGAGCCCACAGGGGGAAAAGGCGCCTCTGAAATATACATGTCACTCACCCAAAGAGCGAGCGAGCGAGAGAGAGAGAGAGAGAAAGAGAGGCCGGTAAAAGAGGCGATGATCGAAGGGATGAGAGGGGAGCGCAGCGGTCACTCGGCCATTTGGGCTCCGCGGGGCCCGCCGGGGTCCGGCCGCGTCAGCTGCTCTCGCCGGGCAACGGGGAGGTTATTACAGCTTCTCCGCCACAGGGCACGGCGCTGCGGGTTCAGCCCAAGTCCATATATATGGTAATAAGAAGTGCGGCGCGGTGGAAGTATGTTTGTGCCGGTGATGATGTCGTCGTGCGCACAGTCAGGATGTGACCCTTCTTGTCAACAGAATCATGCCACTTGTTCTCGTGAGAATTTTCAAGTGCTTTCATTTTTTTTTTTTTTTGCATTTGAGAATGATGGGAAAGTGGGAATATCCCACTTGGAGCTGACGGGGCCTGACCTCAAAGCACATGAACAACAAATAAATTCATCAAAATGCCAGACAACCATAATCGGTCCCGATTTGTTGAGATATGGGAGTTCCGCGCTCCGCACGCACAGATTTCCATGCGGAAAAGTGGGTGTTGAATTGCAATTTCTTTAATGGCCAGTAAATGTACATAAATAGAGTTTATGTGGACTTTTATGGTCTTTTTGGGGCATCCCCCTTGGGCGTCGACATTGTTGTGTGGCATCACAGGACTATCTGGGAAAGTGTTCTGTTGCAGTACTGTCTCACGATAGGGACCGAGTCATATCGTCAATCGCCCAAAAAACACAATTTACGAACAAAAGCTATTTTAATGCGAACAAACCTAGGTGTTGCTCAGGTTTTTAACGCTTTTAGCATTGGGAATTTGAACACAAATGGCGCAGCAGCACATTTACACAGGCAATACAGGTATATATTCTTCATCCTCAGTTAAAATGACACATTTTACTACATCTTACTGAGTTTAGAAGTGACAGTCATCTATGTGTGTTTGCTTTGTATTATATCGCATGAACTCATAATGCACCAGTTGTCTACATTTACCGTATTTTCTGGACTGTAAGGCGCACGTAAAAGTCGTTAATCTTCTCAAAAGCCGACGGTGCGCCTTGTAATCCGGTGGGCCTTAGATATGGATAAAAATTGAGCCTTTAGTGCTACTCCACTTAATGGATGCATCACATAATCCCAGCCTCTGCTGTAGCGTCTGTTCTATGTGCCTTATAATGCAGCGCGTCTTATATATGAAAACAGTTTTAAAATAGGCCATTAATTGAAGTTGTGCCTAATAATGCGGTGTACCTTATAGTGCGGAAAATACAGTAATTATATCACTTTATGTTTTCACAAGTTATAATGTCATAGTGTTATTTTTTTTCTCATTAAAAAATGTTGCTATTGTCTGGAACGGTTTAATGAGTTTTCCATTCATTTCAAAGGGAAAAGACGATTTGAGCGTTTGAGTTCAAGTCAAGGCACCACTGCATGAACCACTAACTGTGTCAAGCTCCTCCCATTATTTCTGAATAAATTCTTTGATAGCAGATGCCACAAGTTTGCAGCAAAAAAGTTTTTTTTTTTTTTAAATATTAGATACGGTAATGGACTAGTTAAAAAAAAAATTGTGGAAAAACAAGGAGGATAGGCACCAAACAATGCCAAACCACAAATACGAGGTGTTCACTGCATCCCCATAATCAGAAATATGAAATTTCAAACTTCCCAGTTATCTGAAAGGCAGCATAATTGGGTGTGTGTGAAATAAACCCCGTATAAGTAGTATATTCCTTCTAATCAGCAAATGCATCGTCATGAAATAAACAATAATTATCACAATAATAACACACTAGATTTCTAAATGGAGCCATTGTTTGTGACTGATACGATAAGTGATCCATGGTAATTTCCAATTAATTAAAAAAGGGGCTCACAAATGTTATGAACATATTGCAGTTATCGATCGACATGGTTATTTTGGAACGTTGTAGAAGTTTGCAATAGCTTGATCTTCTGTGCAGTAGGGTAGGAAAGTGTGTACGTGCGTGTGTGTGGTCAAGCTCGCAAAGTCGGCCCACATATTCATTGGATTCCACTCGGATTCCTGCCGCCGCCATCGGCCAGCCAGCTGAGAAAATGGCACAAACAGTTGTACGTCCTCACCGCGTTGCGCTCGGTTGACGCGCTGAGGCTTTTTTTTTTTTTTTTTTTTTTATCGGGAAAGCCGATCGTCTGATAAGACAAGACGGGAAAGAGGCAAACAAGGGGCGGACCACGCGCACGTCACAATAAGACAAACATTGACGGCGTTTGTGTCGTAACGCTCGAAAAAAGCAAACGAGGCCATGAATGCAAGTTCAGCCCGTAATTGTGTCTGTGACTCTTAATATGATTTGCAGCAAAGGTTTGTAATATAATTAAGACCCTCTTGTCGTGGGTGAGCGCAGCCAAGGATGCAACTTGGCCGATTTTCACTGAACTGAGTGGGTGGAGGGGGTGCGGCACCAGCCAAAAAAAGAACTAATTGAATTTTGGGGCTG
Organism: Syngnathoides biaculeatus; assembly: GCF_019802595.1. Taxonomy (NCBI): domain Eukaryota; kingdom Metazoa; phylum Chordata; class Actinopteri; order Syngnathiformes; family Syngnathidae; genus Syngnathoides; species Syngnathoides biaculeatus. The sequence goes on along the minus strand of NC_084659.1, from coordinate 13,934,345 downwards.
TTCCATTCGCCAAAAACAGAAAAAAAAAAAAAAAAAAAAAAATCAGCCGAGTTTTCTTTTTCCTTTTTTATTTTATAAATTTGGAGAAGGAATACACTCAACAAAATGCCCTTTGTGTTTACTGATTTACACTCATATATTTTAACCGGATGATAAAATGTGGATTTATTGAGGATTTATGAGCTACACATTTCATGAATGCCTATAAATTCACGATTTTTATTACTGGTCTATAGAGGCTGAGACACGACACGGGAATAACGTTATTATTTTGTAATAGTGGGCATCATACAGATATAAAAATCTGTGCCAAATATTAATTTGGAAGTTGAATTTCATTTGTTTTTATTCAGTATCTTTTATTCAGTATTAGTAATAATCACTCGCTTAAGACTCACTTTTATTGTTTGACTTTATCTTAATGGTGTTGGTTTTCAATTTTTTTTCATCATCCATGTATTTTGATAACAATTTTCACAGGCATTTTATTTTGTGTAATCAATTTTATTTTGTTTGTTGTTTTGAAAGTTTTAAATTTTTTAATTATTATATTTATTATTTTGTGGCCACAGTTAGTACCATATTTTCTTCTGACATTCCAGCTATATTAGGGTAAGTGTATAACAAATTAAGGTAAAATATGTAGCTTTGTAATATATATATATATATATATATATATATTTGACGGAATGTCAAAATTATATTAAAAAAAGAAAAAAATCCAGGATTATCGACAGCCCTATAACACAATATACATTTTCTTTAATGCATATCCTCACGAGGGTCGTGGGATCTATCTATCTATCTATCTATCTATCTATCTATCTATCTATCTATCTATCTATCTATCTATCTATCTATCTATCTATCTATCTATCTATCTATCTATCTATCTATAAAAAAAATTTGGGGGGGGGCTATAGGGCTGCAGATAATCCTGGATTTTTCTTCTTTTTTTTTTTTTTTTAAATATAATTTTGACATTCCATCAGAGGCTATTACGACCCTCTAGAGGACACAAGAGTCCAAGCTTGGCAGACGTCAATCAATTCCATTTTGTGGAGGCAAAACTTTTGGGACACCTTGAAAAGTTGTAATGGAAAATATATTGATCTTGCACATCCACAGTTTTTTTTTTTTTTGTGTGTGTGACTATTTTTACCACACAAACGCACTTTTCTTGTGTTTACCTTGGTCTTGTGTGGTTGCGGGGAGCTGCGGCCTTTGTCGCTCTGCGAGTGCGTGTTGGTGGGCGGCGAGTGCGTGCCCAGGTTGGCTTGGGAGGCCAGGCCGTGCTGCTTGGCCCCGGGCGAGACCTGCATGGCCGCCAGCTGAGCCGCGTACAACTGCTGCAGTGGTAGGAGGTGGGGTGTGGTGGGGGTCGGGGGGTGGATGAAAAAGAAGAAGAAGCAAAAGGAGGAGAAAGGGGCAACATGAATAAATGAATACCGGAGCGCGCACAAACAAAAAAGACGACGAGGCCAGCGAAAAAGCTCAAGAAGAAAAGGCCATTAGCGGCCGGGCTTGTTTGTGCGACACAGAAAGGGACATCGCTGCTCCCTCTCTCTCTCCCCCCCCCCCCCCCATGGGAGCAGTGCTAACAGCCTCTCTGACAGGCCCAGAGATGTCCCCTCCAGGTGCATCGTGGGAGAAAGGGGGGAAAACATCGGGGATATCGAGGTCACGCCGCGTGTGTTGCTCAAGGTGAAAACCAACAAAAAAAAAACTAATTTCTAACTTTCCATGCCAGCATGGGACACTTTTTACATTATTATTAAGATTTTTTTGTATTAATTAAATCAGCTTTACGAGTAGAACAAAACACAGCTTCCCACCATTATCTACGCATTTAATTAAACAGCATTATGCTGTTGGACTATTTATGTCACAACAGCGGCGAACACTAAAGCGTGTCTTGCCGGTCTTTCCAACGACTTGGAAGAGGCTTCAGTCCCCCTCAAGTCTCTTTCTTGTGGCTTAATACGAAATCTCCGAGATGGAGCTTTTTCTCGGCGAATTGTCGTGTGAAGAGAAAGACGGCGCTCGTGTTTGCGGGAGTGAACAGATGTGTTGTTTTTTTTTTGTTTGTAAATAGTTATGATTATTATTTATTTCTGGTTTTGTTTTGTGGAAGCCAACGTCCCGCCTTTTTCTTCTTTTTTTTCATCTTCTTTTTTTTTTTTTTTTTCTATAGTTTAACTTCCGTCCTTCTGTCGGGGTTTGGCGGCAGGCCACCGGCGTCAAACAAAGGCTGGTTTATGCAAATGGCCAAGGAAGAGACGCCGCCGTTGCGGTTCTCCTCTCTCTTTTTCCCCCCGTCGTTCTGTCTGTTTGCGGCTCTCCCCCGACAGCCGCCGTAACTCCCGATCCCCTCTGCCGTCTTGATACAGACATTTGTCTCTCTAAAGACAAATAAGAGTGAGTGAGTCAATTGAGCTGGCATCCGGCGGGATAAAAAAAAAAAAACAGTTTGGGAGGAACTCATATTTGAATGGGGAATAATCCGCTGTCTGTCACTGACAATATTCTCTGGGAGTTTGTCTCGGCTTTAAGAATATGCGCTTTTTCCGTGGATCTTGCTTGTCTGCGAGCATGTCTCCTTCGTTTGCCGACGAGTCCACGGCGTGCATCAGATGGAAATTCTGCAGCTTCCCCATGCATAACCTTAATGATGACCTTATGAGGAGTTTAGAAAACGGACGGATCGGAAATTGGAATTTGGATCGAATCTGGTTTGCTCTTGCAGTTTCTGGCTACACTGGCCGCTCGTAAATGGTAAAGTGTCTTCATGCATTTCCACATGCTGAATTTGGATCTGGACCAAACCTGGTTTCACATTCAAGCTTTTGACCTTGACCCAGCTGACATACGACTTTACTTTAGATATTATTACTTTTGGAGTCGAATGGGCGGCTCAGCTGGTAAAGTGCTGGCCTCACAGTTCTGAGGACCCGGTTTTGATCCCGGACCCGCCTGTGTGGAGTTTGCATGTTCTCCCCGTGTCTGCGTGGGTTTTCTCCGGGTGGCATTCCGGTTGCCACGCACATCCCAAAAACATGCAACATTAATTGGCCACTCTAAATTGCCCAAAGGTGTGATTGAAAGTGCGACTGTTTGTCTCCATGTGCCCTGCGATTGGCTGGCAACCAGTTCAGGTTGTACCCTGCCCGTTGACAGCTGGAATAGGCTCCAGCACTCCCGTGACCCTCGTGAGGATAAGCGGCAAAGAAAATGGATGGATGGATGCAGTCAATGGATGCTTGTGGGTGTTGCTCATAAATCCCCCGTTTGGAGTCGCAACATCTGCTGCTCTTCCCGACTCAGGAGTTTAATTTATGGCCACGCGGTAGACAGGAAGAGCTGCCACTGGTGTGCGTGCACCAACGTGGGGGGGCAGGGGTTTCTGGGGTGAGGGAGGGGATGGTCCTGGAGTAGGTTCTGGCCGTCCAGCGACGAGGGCCAGGTCGCTGAGATCAGATCATCCTCAACTTCAATTAACTGCTCTGTGTGGCTCGGCACCCACCGAGCGAGGTGGCCCCCTCCTCGCCTGCCCATCGCCCTTCCACGGGCTGCACCCCCTAGCCACTAGACCACAGGCACAATGTGTTTGTGTGTGTGTGTGTGTGTGTGTGTGTGTGTGTGTCCTGCCATATTCGGACCAGTGCTTCAAAGGCCGCTTTATTTGCAGACTGAATTGAGTTCCATTACAAGGCCAGCTCCTGTCACTCAAAGCTTGCTCAATGGGCCGGCGTGCAATCACACACACACACACACACACACCACACACACGCAACAGAGGGCAGAGGCACTGCCGAGGACGCCCAGAGCGTCGCCACAGCGGCGTGCATGTCAACAAACAGGAAGTGACAGCGCAAACCCCCCTGGGGTGACTGGAGGAGCACAAGCGTGGTGACACACACACACACGCACACACATACGGTGAATCAACAAATAAGACGGGAAATGCAATCATAGTTGTTGGATAAGAATAAGGAATTTGAAATGTCACTCCTCAGATGCACGTGTGTGTGTGTTGTGTGTGTGTGTGTGTGTGTGTAGTGCATTTCAACTGTGACAACTATCTCTTTGCTTTTTTTTGTTGTTGTTGTTGCTCCTAATCCTCAATGGCACATCTGCATAAAACGTGCGTTTTTGCATGTGTGTGTGTGTGTGTGTGTGTGTGGTGTGTGTGTGTGTGTGTGTGTGTGTGTGAAACCGTGTCCAGACTAAGCACTATTGACACAGTGTCATGTGAAAATGGAGTTTTCGGTTTACCACGGTGCATATATTTTTATAAGAGTTGAATAGCTCCCCCACACTTTAAGCACATTTAATTTTATTGGAACACATGATCCAAACACACAGTGAATAGATTTAAAGACTCAGCAAAGAATGGATCACATAAAATGACTAAGAAACATGTATTGTCTGTGTGTTATGTTTGATAAATGCTTAGGTATGTCACTTTAAGAGGCGGGGACTAATGTCAGGATATCACGGTGTCTGCGTGCGAGAGTCTTGGGTGTGAGCTATGGTCAGCAGCAGCAGCAGCAACTGTGCGAGCGTGCACATTGTTTTTGTGTTTGTTCTCCGAGTATTCGAAAAAGGTCCGAAAAGTGCAACGGCAATCGCGGTTGTTGTTTCCCACGTGCGAGGGCATGAAAATAAGTAAACGGTGAACCCCTGCCTACTTGCCTTTTGGCATTCAATTTAAATTTGCGGTTTATGTGCTCAAGCCAAAGCCGCGTCTAAGATAAAATGCTGCTTTGGTGCCGTTTTAGCGGCAAGCAGCGATGATTGCAGTGCGTTGAGGATCTTCCTCTCCTTAGGCCTCGCTAATTCTCCATTACCGCTAGTTTTGATGAACCACAATCCAGCGAGGGAACACCATTGTCGTCGTGTGCATTGTATTGTGCATATGTGCGCATCTTGTCATCTGAGTGGGTGGTTATCTTTGGGTGTGTGTGTGTGTGTGTGTGTGCGTGAGATGCTCCTTGGTCAATAATCTGCGGTTTTAGTCAGATTACCAGTACTCCGCTCGCTCTTTGTCGTCGAGAATTCGACGGGCGCTTCAGTGAGGCCGCTATTGTTGATGTGGACACTGAGAACCATTGTGCGCAAACTTCTAATGGATTCCTCCCTGTCTGTCTTTCTGTCTGTCCCGCTTCCTGCCCGCTAATGCGGAATTGTCGCCCGTGAAAGGAGAAAATAGAAAAGAATCCTGCAATCCTTGGAATCCACAAAAGGACAGTCACCCGGATAATGTACGAGGCGCAATCGAAAAGATCATCGGGTTTGACGACAATCTGCGAAGCAATCTTACCTCTTAGAAACATCTCTCAGAATGATGCACTGCAACCACTGTACACTCAAATAATGACTATAAAGTGAATAAAATACTGCTCCATGTATCATGAAGTAAAACAAATGGCAGGATTAAAGGGCCATTGTCAGGAAATGCATGATTTTTAGTATGCTATTAATGAAAAAAAACGGCATCCAGTATGGACCCATGCGTTTTTTTTCACCACCAAACATGATTTTGACATGTATGGCTTTTTGTAACTCCCGCCATGAAAATCCTCTCGAGGGATTTGTTTTCGAGAAGAAGCAGGAAGTGACGTACAGGGCAGTTTGTTTCCGGTGATCACGGCTTCGGCCGGGGTGGTTCATCTACGCCGCGCGGAGGTGGATCGGACGGGGAGGTGGTGTGACCGTGATCTGCAGATCATCTAAATATGACTCAAAACAATAGGGTAATATTGCCCCGGTCACGTCACTCGATTGTGAGATGTTCTCGTCGAAAAGAGCTTCCGTGTCAGAAGGAGGGTGTCCCATAGTAGGGGCCACAGCGTGTTTTCAACGGCGAATGTCCGGTGTGACATCACGGGCAGTCGATGCAGCCAATATGGCGACCACTTGAATGTCAAAGGAGACTTCTGCAACTTTGCACATGGATGACGCGCTCCGCTCATATTTATTTTTTCGTATAGACATTGAAGTGAATAAGGTTTTATGTATTTTTCGTTTCAGTATCTATTTTAGAATGTTTATAGGGATGACACCTGGGCTCGGAGTTCTTGATACAATGTGATCGTATTAGATTTTGTCGGTGTACCAAACAAGTGTCAGCGTATTGATTCACGAAGCTCTCGCAACCGCGCGCTGATTGATTTCCCGATCGCTGTCTCTTGTGTATCTAATTTTTTTTTTTTTTTTATCAGCATCCCTCACTGTTCCCTTTCCCCCGCCCGCCTGCCTGTTGTCAGCCTGTCGTCCATTTCTCCGGTGTACAGCGTGGTAATCCAGGACAATATGTTCCAACATCTGCCTCTCCTTATGATGCCTGACCCACGCCATTGACCCTCTTTAAGCCACACACACTCACTCACTCACTCACAATCACACGCACAATTCCCCCTCGCCGGTCCACCTTTTTCCGTGCACGCTTCTCGCCTAAGTGCATTTGTATCTGCGGGTCTCACTTGTCCTTCTCTGCCCATTTGTGTGGATAATATCAATAATATCAAGGGTCAACAAAGGGGTCAGATTTATACAGTCTAATGCACAATGTCACACTCATCTCCCCCCCCCAATCCCCCCCCCCCCCAGATTAAGATGCTAAATGCCAACCTTGTCCACTCAGTTGCCGCGGAAAAACAGCGCGGGATGCGGCGTTAAGCTGCCGCTGAGTGTCACAACGGCTCCCGTTCGTACCAACGCAGAAAGAGCTTTAAAATCGTTAGGAGATTAATACATTCTTCTCGGAACCTCGGAGCACTCTCGGGATACTTTCCCGCCGTGATCGTGGCTTTCAACGAGTTTGCTCGGGGGCATCCCGCACTCCCGTCCAGTCTAAACGTGGAGGATTCTTGCGTGGTTTGCGTGCGTCTGGATCTGCCTTATCAGTTTCTGGATCGCCACTTATGTTAATTTCACGCAACGCGGACAATATGATTTCGTTACACGACGTGAGCAATTTCCTGTGCTGTAACTAACGATCGTGTTATTATGGCTTGTGGGTTTCTTTCTCGTCGGAAATTTTTTTTTTTACGACAAACAAATGATAAGTCAGCTGCGGTAATGGCCCATTAGGTATTTACGAATATTAGTATTTTCGTGCGTTTTACAAACCACGACACAAGGCCAATTATCTCGGTGTAAAATTGCATTAATAAGCAAGCGTCACTCACAAGCGAGTATTATCGTTTATAAATGCAGGATTCCCGATACGTGCGTTTACCAACACTTATTTACGGCGCAAATGCACAAAAAAAATGTATCTTGTTGCTATGGCGACCTAAAGACCAAAGACCTCCTTATCAAATGCGATGATCCCAAAAGAAATCCTCCCATATTTAGACTTGGTGAGCCCGGCCAAATCTCTGACAAAGCCTTAATCTCAACGTGAGCGTGTGTGTGTCTGTCCGTGTGTGTGCGAGAGAGAAAGTGTGTGTAAACGTGGATGGATGGAAGATGTTTTTTTTTTTCTTTCTTTTTTTTTTTTTTTTGGGGTGGACAAAGCCGAGATTTTAAGTGAGTCGTAACACGGAGAACATATGGACAGCTAGATTGCAGCAGTGATCTGAGGACATTATTCCCGGGCTGAACACACACACACACACACACACACACACACACACACACTCGGCCGAGTCGTAATGAAATCAGCGGTGGCACCGGGAAACGTTCACCCTGATAGCATGGCTGTGTCACACAGCCATGCTATTTCTTCCCGCGGTGCTTCACATATGGGTCCGGCGGGGCGTTTGGCCGAACAGGTGCGCCGTGTATTGCGCGATGTGACCCTGTGACCTTCATGAACGCGAATTCGGTGCGTCCAGGCACCTGTCTATAATATTGTATCACGTTTGTATGGGATCATTTCGGGATGAAAATATTAGGAGTCTGTTCATGTCCCCCTCGTATTATTCCCACCGATATAGCGACGATTATTGCACTCAGAAGATGGAAATTTCATCGTCCATACCTGGAGCTGAAGGGGTCCCAGGCCCGGTGTGGCTGCAGCGGCTGCGGCCATTGTGGTGGGGATGAGCTGGAGAGGGTACGGGTCACCTGTGCAAAGAAGATCATTTTAGGATTGAGGCCGTCTCGATAGTTGCCATCAACTTCAGGCATCAACATTTGGTTCACAAATACTGGCCGAACTTGGATAAGAAGCAACCTTCGGTTTTGTAAATTGTCGTTGCCCGTAAATTGCCAATAATCTGCAATTTGGGACAATTCACGGAATTTTGCAACCTGAGTTGTCGGTAGTTTTTCCCCTTAGTTAGCGAGAACACGAAGCAAACACAGAGTTCACTGGTAGCTGTTAAATCCCTGTTTTTTTTAACTGCTTGCCCTTACCCATCACACCCCCCCCCTCCCCGTGCAGCTGTTAAAGCTGCCCTTTGTGAGCACAGTCTTTAATGAAAAGCCTGATTGTGTGTTTTTCTCCCCTAATACTCCCTGACAAAAGAACGGTGAGGTAAGGGGGGTTCCGATAAAGCGGGCCGTGGTGTTGTCAATAAAAGCGACCACTGCCGATTCTACCAATCTGGTCCCGTTTTCTTCATTTTATGTGGTCGGGGGGGGCTTAGCTGTCTGTTGTACTTCTCCGCTGTCATCACCTGCACTCAGTGGTCACGCCATTAGCTACACCTACCCCACCTAATGACATATTATATTTCAAGAACCACAAAAACTGGCATGTAATTGTAATATATTGACACTTTTGTGTCGTCAAAATAAGGTGACGGAAATACTTTACTCCGAGGTTGTGCGGTCTGGTTGTATTTTATCGTTAGCGGACATGACGGGCACATGCCCCTAATTTTGTGCCTGTTCTATATCCCACAAGGGCTGATAAATGAGGAAAAGAGGGAAAAAATGGACTTGAATTATTCGCGATAGCGACAGGTGCAGATAGCCGTAATGACTCGGCAGGAGAGTTGAAGGGGGCTACTAATGCACTTAATTGTCATGCAAAGTCAATCGGAATCTGTACAGAATGGAGCCTCTTTAAATAAAAAATGAAAAAAAAAAGTTCTTCTTCATTGCAACCTGTGAATGTTTTTTAGGCTTTGGACCATCAGAACCACTCTCTTGGCTGCATTACTTGTAGGAGTGCCCGTGTACAGTTAAATGTCCTGGCATGAGCCGAAATTTCCGGACATATTTTCCCATATAATGCCGGTCCCAAAATATATTTCTTAGGAGAGAGTTTTTTTCCCCCTCCCCAAAAATTATTGGAAGACTTTTTTTTTTCCTTTCTTTCCGTCACTCCCCAGACAAACGTGAGCCCGCTGGATATTTGTGCTGCTGGTGCAGGGTCGCTGTGACAAAAGAAACTGAAGACAGAGGAAAACAAAGCTGAGCCTCAATCCTTGTTTGCTGTCCTTCAATTTGTCAATTTTCAAACTACCGTATTTTTCGCACGATAAGGCGCGTCTAAAAGCCTTTAATTTTCTCAAAAGCCAATGGTGCGCCTTATAATCCAGTGCGCCTTATATATGGATCAATATTGAGCCTTGAGTGCAGCTCCATCTATTGGATGCATAACGTAACCCCAGCGTCGACTGTAGCGTCTATTCTATGCACCTTATAATGCGGTGCGCCTTATAGTGCGGAAAATACGGTGTGTTAATACAGTAGTACAAGACTTCTGGTGGAAAAAATGATTGTGTTACAGGGGAGTTTGGATTTAGATTTGCACCTCGTCAGTACCAGCACAGAGGTCTTTTGGAAGTGATGCAGTATAATTAATAGCAAGAAGAAGAGGAAGAGAAGGTCCCTGACTACCTCTAATAATATTTGTTGTTGCCAAATAGTAGAAAGAATAGTGTATAAATTGATGAGTATGGCTGTCTGCTCTGTTTGTATGCGTTGCTATTCTTAAAATTACTGCGACCTCTATGATTTCTGTTAGCCCATCTATGGCGTTTCATATTTTATGTTACAATTAAGCTAGCGGCATCTCATGAGCTGGTTGGACATTTTGGGTGTTTGACTATATGATTTTTGAATCTCTTGTTTCATTTTATTCAGTAAACTTGGGGGTGGGACTCGCACGCTTTTTGTCCTATTTGCGGCAGTACTTTATTTTTGGTGTTTGCTACGTCGCAAATACATCCCTGGCTTCCACGCCTGCGCGTGTGTGGGCTGCGTCGCAAACCCGTTCTGGCTGCGTCCCGTGTTAATGTGAGGAGAACCTGGGGCAGGTCACATTATCACCCTCCCCCAAAAGCCCCTCCACTTCAACTAACCCCCCCGCCCCCCCGTGGAGCATTTTATTCCCAGCATCCCCTGGCAAGTGCCCACTTCTCTCTCTTTCTTTTTCTGCCGTGGTAAACAACACATTGCCACACAGCCGGAGCGTGATAGCCAAAAAAAAAAAAAAGTCATGTTGCTTTTATAAATCAAAAAATAGAAGACAAATGGTCTGAGCCAAACGGAGCAAGAACGAGAGAGATAAGCAAATGACAACGGTGAATTAAGACTGTATCAACCAGGGGGATTCAAAGTCTGGCTCGAGGGACCTAAAGCCTACAGAATACGCCTACTAAATATAAACCATAAGCCCTGTTTATTTTCGACGTTTACGGATGGCACTCACTGCAGCCGGGTTTGTAGTTAAAGCCGGGAGGCATGAGGAAGCCCTGCTGGGCCGCCGCCGCCGCCAGGGTCCTCTGGTCCGGGGGAAAGACAGGAATCATCAGCGGCGGGAGTTGGCCCTGGACCTGCTGAGGATGCAGGGAGGGGAACGGGGGAGAAACGTAGGAGGAGGAGTAAGGAAAGGAAGGAAGGAAGGATAAAAGAGGGCGGAAACAGCTTGAAACGTTAGCATTGGCTCCGCGTAGGTGCTTCGGATTTAAATTTAAAATAAAAGTCATCACATTGGCTCAAGAGCTGCGGAAGACATTCAGGCTCATGTAGATCACGCTGCTGTGGAACAAACACGACGTAAAACCCCACACACTTTTTCTGGAGTGTGGACAGCTCTCAGCAGCTGGCCTTTTCCTCGCATTTAAAAAGATGACGATGTTCCATTGAACCCCGCAAGACTCGCACGCTCAGACGCAACCGTATCGGCAGACTCTTCGGCAGCGAGCCACGCGACTTCACAAGGTTTCAGAGGATTTTAAAAAGGACAGGAGAAGAAGAAGAAGAAGAAAAAAAACTCCTTCGATAGGGCGTCTTTGGCAAAGGAGCCAAGAGAGAGCGAAGGAGAGGAGACGGGGGAGTCAGAAAAAGAGAGAGAAGTAGGAGACAGATGGTTGCACAAAGCAGCGCGCTGCCAAAAACAACGCACAAAGGCTCGTGTGTGTGATGGACGGACGATGCAGTTTGAGACGGAGAGATGGGAGAAAGGTGACTGAGGGACGGCGGAAAAAAAAGAAGCTGCAAGCTGCTTGGATGGAGAGAATGGGAGGAATACGACAAGTTAATTTGCGCTTTCCCTCAATCTTAAACACTTCAGCCCTGCTTGAAAGTGACGGAGATAAAAGTAAAAAAAAAACCGCGAGATTGCGTGTCTCTTTCCGCTCGTTTACATCGGCAGAATGAGGTCTCTGAAGGCGCCCGACAAGTAAACCGGGGCCCATTTCGCTCCGAGGCGAGCGGACCTTTGACTCCGTCCTCTGTCCTTCCCCCGGCTCCGCCACAGTCGGCGCTTTGACACCGGTGACATCCCTGAATAGGATAATAGCCGGGTAAAAGCAGTCTGATGCGGAAAATGGATGTGAAATGGCGGCGCAATCATAAAGATGCGCCGCCCGTATCATCCGATCACTTTTTGCGTGATATGGCCACCTAAAGTGGTTGTTTAGTAGTAAAACAGCGTTTTATCTGTGTGTGTACAGTAAATGCTGTGTGCGCCCCCTCCCTCTTCTTCCTCCCGTGTGTCGGCATGCCAACAACAATATAATCAAACTATCCCGGCTCAGGGGAATCATGCTCTCTTCAAGCGGCTCCTGTTTACAATCCCCCTACACCTCCTGTATCCCCCCCTAAAAAAAAAAAATTACACCACCATTTTTTTTTTGGGTTAACCATAAACCACGCGTCGCTTTTGCGCGATCAGAAAGCGAGAGGCGTTCCAGCGCGGCGCTCGGACAGGCCCCCCGCGGGGACGAATCACAGGCAGAACAGTTCCGCTTTGCCTTTCAGGCCTAATTGGACATATGCTGGAGTGGAGCTGGCTAGGGATACTGTAATGCGCCATAGGGAGGTAGGAAATAGGAGGTAGGAGACAAGGAGGCTGACGTCTGCGTGGCTTTTCTTCCTTTCTTTGCGAATAAAAATATCACATAAGATCCTTATTCTCGGCTTCTCGCCTCTATCTCTGTCCTTTTTAATCGGAACACATAAAAAAAAAAAAAAAAGCAGCGTACACCAGGCAGACATGAATCACTCGACGACGCCGGCGCACAATGCACGAGATTCTCCACAATGGGAGAAAAAAGATCAAGCGGCGGAGAGGAGAGGAGAATAATTCCCAACCCATATGTTGCTGTAATAATAGTCGACTTAACAGCTGCTGGGCTGCTCAGCGGCGCCGCACACAAGGCAGAGTCGCTCGGGTCAAGAACCGGCGGATGCTGGATGTGCTGAAGTATCGGGGGCCTGGTCACCGATTTTGGAGCGGACTCCACCACTTCAGTGGATATCTTTGCTGGATTTGAACTCGGCCGAGCTGAGCAGAACGTCGTCATCAATTAGTCCAATTAGACCTGGCACAATATTTGATTGATTAAAAGGAGTGTCCCAACACTCCCGCTTTCATTCCCTCTCATGTAGGATCCTGAACATCCAATTCCTGACCTCCATTGAGCCAAGATCCGTATTTTACAAGAGAAAACATGATATTGTCTTCATCCTGTCCCAGCACTCTATCCCTCTTTATTACCTGGCATGTCTCTTTACTCCACTGCTTCCAATACAAGTATGTGGATGATATTTAGATATATTTTTCTCCGATCAGATTTCAGCCTGTGCTTGTTATATAAGACAAATCTGCCCAGAATCTTCACAATGGATAGGTTTCCAATGACGTCACCACAGTGAGTCCCAAACAGTGTGCTGGGGGGGTACATTAGTGTGCCGTGAGCGCTCTTCAGGTGTGCCGTGGGAAGTTATCCAATTTTATGTAATTGGTAAAAAAAACAACTTTTATTCCAAGAAATAACATATCTTTATTTATCTGTTTATCCCAGTGAGGCACAATGACAGACAGAACAAAAAAAAATCCTCTTCTATTAGATGGCAGGAAGTACATCCAGTAATGAATCGATTCTTTTTTGGTGACATTTACTTCGGTTGTTGTGCCGTGGGATTTTTCAATTGTAAAATATGTGCCTTGGCTCGATAAAGGTTGGAAATCACTGCTTTAGACCAAGCGGATGAATTAACAATAGAAAAAAAAAAAAAACTTAACGCTTCATCTATCACCTGTGTTCTCTGACCTCTATGACACACAAGATGGTGTAATTGGAAATCTATCCATTAGTAGTCCTGGCACATGGAATTTCAACTAAATCACCGATGGGGCTGTTTCTTTAACCAATCGGATTTCAAATTCACCCCATAGGGCCTTGCTCGCTGGCCCCAAAGCATTTTTAAAAATTCGCCTTGGCTGGTCAGAGCAAACTAAGTCTATGATTTTGATCTGCGCTCAATGATGTACATTGCGTGCTCCGATAGTATTTTTGTGACGTTATGGTGCCGATATTAAGCGTTGGATTGGAAGTCCCCGCCGAAGGCCCACGTACCAAATGTACAAAACCACCACGACGCACTGCAATAGCTTTAAAGTCATTTAGGGGTTCTGCAACAGGAGGGAAAGAACTCTCGCAAGGGTTTGACAGAAAGGAACAGAGACACTTGTGTGAGAAAGCGAGGCCGCATCTATCAGACAATCTCCACATCTTGGCGGATAAAGCAAAAGGCACATCTGAAAACAGCAGGCACTTTGGGGAATAACACTCTCCTCGGCTTCTCTTTCACTTCAGTCCCAAAGTGAACATGAAAACCTTACAACGGCACAGACAAAACAACACACCGCCGCTTCTGTCGACTCCGGGCGGCATTGAGGACGGGGGAGCTTTTAATCTCGCCCAACCCCTCCTCCACATCCAAAAGCCATCAAACAAACACCACGCGTCTGAAAGAAACACAAATGGACAAACGAGAGCCCGTCAAGCGAAAGCATCTCTAATCAGTGCTAAATGTTTGCAAAGGAAAGAGTATCTTGATAGAAAGTGCGAAATATCGCAGGGGCCACGGAGGACAGGGAGGAATCGTCCTGGCGAGAGAAAGTTCTCGCCGGCAGATAGAGTGAACAGAATGAACAAGAGAGGGAGAAGGCGGCGCGGGGAGCAAGAGTTGAGAATAATTGGCAGCGAGCGGCGACTGCGTTCACCACGCGCCAGGCGGCACAGCTTGAACTTAAAGCGCCGTCGCGGCATAATGAAGATGTGGCCGCTAATTAACATATGGGGTGCGAAACAGGTTGGTTGGCACGCGGCGCGCTTTGCAAAAAAAGAAAAAAAAAAAAACAACTCCAAGGTAAAGTTATTATTGGGGAGTAATTAGCTCTGTGAAGTTAATGCGTTGAACAATGGCTGCCAGTGCCGCACAATATGGCCCACATCTGAGCGCGCGGAAAAAGGAAAATAGCCCCCGCTAACGTGCCAGTCCCTCAGCTAAAATCTGTTGGCGGCCATATGCTTCGGCAATTAATGCAAGACCTGGATGACCTTTAGCTAAACGGGGGAGAGAACCAATAATTAATTTCAAGCGAGAGAGCTTCTAATAACGCTCCATTACCTTTCCACTGTGAGACGGGGGCCGGTTTACTGACGGACGGCTTTACTGCAGGATTCCCAGGTGTCTTTAGGAGTACCCAAAGAAAACCTCAGCAAGTACCGGGACCTCGGAACCCTGAGACTGACGTGCTGCACGTTGTACCTCGGAAAAAGAGGACGCCGCGTGCAGGGAAACCCCAAATTGCGCCGGTCGCTGTTCAGTGGCGGAGATTAGACCGTTATCCAGGCGACTGGGTTAGCTGTTTCCGTGCGCGTATTCTGGTGCGTGCGGTTTATGTCGAAATGAATGAAAGCCTTTGGTGAGCTTCCGGCCGCACCAGGTACTTCGAGTGATTGAGTTAGCGACGCGGGTTAGACTTAATGGACAGCTTGTTAGCCGCTGTCGCCGGCGCGTCTGGCCTCTCTTAAACCAGTCAAAGCATCAGGTGGCTTTATTCATTTGACCATTTTTTTTTCTTTTGCCGTCTCTCTCCTCCGCCCCCCATTACGCTTTCTTGTCTTGCCTCTAAAGCGGCGAGCGAGCCCGCTTGATGAGATGAAAGACGAGCTACGCGGAGGGAAGTTGAGACGCACTAAACTGTCAGTCTCGCTCGGCTGACTTTTTGATTCATTAGTCGCGGAGACGTCCGCGTCCCCTCATCCCTGTCTCGATGCACTGTTGGGCTTCCATTCTCCGGGCTCTCAACATAAACCCCAGACGCTCCGCAGGTGAGCTCCTTTCATCCCCGCCGGGCTTCCCAGCACGGCGGCCACGGGGGGGAGCCTCGGAGACAAGTTGGCTAATTAGAACGAGAGAAGACGAGAGGGAACATGCTCACCCTTTCGAACTTAACAAGGAGGCCCCCGGTGGGGGGTGCGGAAAGAAGCTCGTGCGTCCCCGTGCGCGCACACGCTCACGTTTTGGCTTCAGAATAATGCAGCATGCGTCGAATCCAATGCTGTATGTGTTGAATTGCCTTAAATGGCACAAAGTAAGGATCAGTTTCTCTTTGCCGGCGCTGCTGACCTGACCTCGGGGATGAATCTAGATTTTGTTTTAAGATGAGCTTAATGAGGAGCCGAGGGCGCGTTTATGATTACACGCTTTTCCATTTCGGCTTTCAAAGTTAACGTTCAGTTGGCCCGAAGCCTAAAATTCATTACATTTGCGGATTAGGTACACAACCTGTCCTAAAAGTCACACTTTTTTGACTTTGGAAAATTACAACACAGGACACACATCTTTGAAGTCCAATAATTGGACACATGTTAGTCTTTTGTCATGACCTGCAGCTCATGCCCAAGAACAAGATCCCGGATACAAGCGGCCGAACTGAGTTTCCTCCTCAGGGTGTCCGGGCTCTCCCTTAGAAATAGGGTGAGAAGCTGCTCCTCCACATTGAGAGGAGCCAGTTGAGGTGGCTGGGGCATCTGATTCGGATGCCTCCCGGAAGCCTCCCTGGTGAGGTGTTCCGGGCACGTCCCATCAGAAAGAGACCCCGAGGACGACCCAGGACACGCTGGAGAGACTACGTCTCTCGGCTGGCTTGGGAACGCCTCGGGATCCCTCCCGAAGGGCTGGAAGAAGTGGCTGGGGAAAGGGGAAGTCTGGGTATCCCTGCTGAAGCTACTTCCCCCGCGACCCGACACGGAAAAGCGGTAGATAATGGATGGATGTATAGTCTTTTGTGCATTGTACCTAGATGGACCGCGATAGAACTCCACCGTAGTCCTATTTCTGACGGTGTTTGTCTAATGGCTCAATATGGAGGTTAATTCCAGGTAAAAAAAATCAATTAATCAAAGCAACAAAGGAGTCAATCACTGACTTCTGTACACTAATGAGTGCTTACACAATGAACACATGCGTTGAGTGCAAAGTACGCGGTCCGCTTGGGTCACGTTCAATGGCCTACATTGTTGTCACGCATCTAGTACGCTCAGTTCTGGTGCTACATTAAAAAAAAAAAAGATAAAAGAAAAAGTAACACAGTTGCGAGGACAATAAATAATTTGCCCTCCTTTCGCAAAGATGTGTGCCACTCTCTTCTCTTTTTCATGAGCTTGATCATTCGTTTCATTTCATCACCTCGTCCAAGTGGACGCTTGAAAGCATTCTTCACGGCCTTTGGAGGGGGGGGTTTGGGTCCAACAAAGCCAACACACACACTACAAACAGAGAGAGACACAAGAAGGGACAGCTGAACTCGGCCTCGTTAGGGGGAAATGCAATCACAAGGGGCTTATCATACAGACACAAAACACGCTCACACACCCCAACATCGTGAACCTGGTGCCCCCCGCTCTGGCAGGCCATTGTATTGTGGGATTGTGCAGACAATCTCTTCATGAATCATTAAGCGGTGCGTTTTTTTCTCCGGCGACTCTTTGATGCCGAGCATCCGTTTGATCATCGGGCCGTCGTTTTTCGAGATACGAGCGAACGTACGCTTACGCCGCCGTGCCCTCTCTCGTCCCTCCCCCTCCCCGGTATGTGAGAGGCTATTGTTGAGGGGGTGGCGGGGGTGGGTGTCCGACGGAGAGACGCTTGTTTGGGAAAAGGTTGCAAAGTCATGGGAAAAGAGTGCTTTGTCTCGACGGGGTCGTGAGGGAGTGAATCATGAGCGGACGTGTTTATAGCTCGACACACACAGCTGCGGCAAATGCACGCGCACGCATAGTCCGAGACGCGCGCAATCCAGAACACACAGACAAGTCTTCACAAACAACGCAGTTGCGAGACACAAAAAAAAAAAGGGGGGGGGGACAATTTATAATTGAACTCACACAAAGCAAATAAACACAGCTGCTTTACACCAAAAAGGCGCACACAAATGCTATCACAAGGCCCCTTATCACATCAACTGTGGATGGCCAACTCACGAGGGGGTTAAGAAGGGGGATGTGTATGCATGTGTGTGTGTTCCGTCTTGGACGGGGCGTCTCGGCGATACAAAGCGGGCCTTTCTCAGCTCAAAATCCAGTGTCATCTGCCTTTAGAAAAGCCCGGGCTATTAGTTCCGAGCCACCTGGACCGACATAGTGGGTCCAGTGTCGCACCCAAAAAGGACAATACTTCCATTTTTTTCCAAGTCAGCGTAGCTCGCCCCGGCCTGGATTTCTGCAACACTGCAGCATGTAAGGGCCCCCGCCCCACAGCAAGCGATGAAACCGTCCCACAGTGTGTAGGGGGTTTCATGACTGGCAACTAGTTTTTCTGATTCAATATCGTAATCACAGATGTACATCATCAGATATAACCGGCAATCAAAAATGGGAGATCATATCATGTTTCAAACACTTTCACACACACCAAAAAATTGTTTCTGGGTTTAAAGCGAGATCCGGCTAACCGCCACTTCTTGATACAGTATTTACTGAATGCATTGGACATGTTTTCCTATAATAATTAACTGCATTTCTAATTTTATATGTACCTGTGACTAGAGGCCCCATAGCTCATTGTTAGAGCATTGGTTTGATAACCAGGGGTCATGAGGTCGTATCTCACTGGGGCCTCTACTCCCCAAGAGGGGTTGCGTCAGGAAGGACATCCGGCGTAAAAACCGTGCCAAACAAATATTAGCGTTCATCTGAGATGTCACGCTGTGGCGACCCCCTAATGGGACAAGCCGAAAGAAACTTATATGTACCTGTGACGAAAAAAAGCAAGGCATGGAGAGTCTCTGTCACATTTATGGAATATTTTCCATAATGTGAAAGTATGTACTTTTGCGCAACAAAGATAATACTGATCACTTGAAGAATAGAAGCATAAGTGACGATGATCTCTCACCACCCTTTGGGTACTTCTGACCCACCCCCAAAAAACGTTTACTAGAAAGTTTCACATGCAGACGGTTTAAGACTGCGAATACATGTGAGAAATGCTGCACACACCTCTCCAATTTGGCTCTTTGCTGAGATAAACCACAGAATGGCCTTCCAAGGCCATGCAAACACACACACACTTGTGCTGACTCACATGTTATGAAACATACATAAAGTACCATCTACGGACAAACACGCACATCTACAGTCTGTATCATCAACGCACGGCTGCACACGCACAAAGCGGCCTCACCTGGATTTGCTGCTGCAGGAGGTTGATTTTGTGCTGCTGCTGCAGAAGCTGCTGTTGTTGCCGGGCAATCTGAGGACGCGGACACACACGCACACAAAAAAGCTAATTATTAGAATATCCACAATATAGCCAGTCTCCGTATGCGTGGGGGTGCGGGCTGTGTGGGAGATGCGACGCATCTGCAGGTCTCAAAGGCCCCCGGTTGCACGAGAGAGGCAATGAAATATTAAAGAACGGATCTCATCTGGTCTCAGCTCACAGCCAAAGGGTCAGCGCCGTCGCGTCGACACACTTAGTGACACAAGTCCATCTGTCGACATTGTCGCGTTAGTGACGTGCAGTGCATCTCATCTCCAAAAGCAGCAGTAATATCCCAATTTGTTCATATAATTTAAACCCGTTGTTGTTTGTGAAATCTTTGCATTTGGGGTCCATCCTTCCTTACGGGGTCCATCCTTCCTTACTTCCCAGGATGCATCGGGCATAACGTTCTCACACAGACTATATTCCCACACAACAGGCGTCGGTCATCGCTAATGCCTGGGAGGCATCATTTTTGTCACAGGTGATTTTCATTTTTTTTTTTTTTTTATCTTGCCGCGGTTGCATAGCTCCGAGTTCACCGACGCGCAAAGCCGGCTTCCCGGCAGCTAAAAAGCACAACAAAGAAGGGGAAACCCGTCTTTCTATGCAAATACCTGGCACGGTCTTGCCTGGTAATGCTTGTGCCTCACTTGCATCCACTCCAGCGTTACGTACCCGATGCTTACTCCCTGCGCCGTGTTGCCAAAAGATGCATGTGTGGGGAAAAATACACTATATTTGTGCTTTTTCTGTAACTAGCTGGTAGCCCCTGGACGCCTCCCTGGTGAGACTGAGAGACTCCGAGGATGACCCAGGACACGTCGGAGAGACTATGTCTCTCGGCTGGCTTGGGAACGCCTCGTGATCCCTTCGGAAGAGCTGGAAGAGGTGGCCGGGGAAAGGGAAGTCTGGGTATCCCTGCTGAAGCTACTTCCCCCGCGACCCGACCCGGAAAAGCGGTAGATAATGGATTGATGGATAGCTGGTAGCCTGTGGCATCATGGGAGAGTCCAGAGGACGCAGTGTAAGAGAAAGCTGGGGGGTAAACCTCTCAAAATGATGGAGAGAAAGGTGTGAGTGCAGTTATGGAAGTTAACAGCTAAGTTGATGTGAGTGCACAATTCAGAAATGTATTATTTTTGTGATACTGCAAGTAGAAGAGGCAAGAATGTGGCAATGATTAGTAAGGGGGAAGTTAGAAAGGCACTGAACAGAATGAAAAATGGAAAGATACTTGGTCCTGATGACATACCAGTGGAGGTATGGAAGCAATTTGGAGAGGTGGCTGGAGTTTTTGACCAACTTATTCTATAGAATACGAGAGGTTCAGAAGATGCCAGAAGAATTGAGGAAAAGTGTGCTAGTCCCCATTTTTAAGGACAAAGGCGATGTTCAGAGCTGGGGAAGCTATAGAGGAATAAAGAGGATGAGCCACACAATGAACTTATGGGAAATAGTAGTAGAGGCTAGACTCAGGACAGAAGTAAATATCTGCAGAACAATTAGAAATATGGAGGCACACACTCGAAAGGAGAACAATGAAGATTAGCCGAAGTAAAACAGAGAATATGTGCGTGAATGAGAGGGGCGGAGGAGGAGGAGGAGTGAAGCTCCAGGGAGAAGAGATGGCGAGGGTGGACGACTTCAAATACTTGGGGTCAACAATCCA
This sequence comes from Syngnathoides biaculeatus, assembly GCF_019802595.1. Taxonomy (NCBI): domain Eukaryota; kingdom Metazoa; phylum Chordata; class Actinopteri; order Syngnathiformes; family Syngnathidae; genus Syngnathoides; species Syngnathoides biaculeatus. Next base: position 13,913,704 of record NC_084659.1, on the reverse strand, counting down.
GAGCAACGGTGAGTGTGGTAAGGAAGTGAAGAAACGGGTCCAAGCAGGTTGCAACAGTTGGCGGAAGGTGTCTGGTGTTCTATGTGACAGAAGAGTCTCTGCGAGGATGAAGGGCAAAGTCTATAAAACAGTTGTGAGGCCCGGCCATGATGTACGGATTAGAGATGGCGGCACTGAAGAAACAACAGGAAGCAGAACTGGAGGTAGCAGAAATGAAGATGTTGAGGTTCTGGCTCGGAGTGAGCACGTTGGATAGGAGTAGAGAAATGAGCTCACGAGAGGGACAGCCAAAGTTGAATGTTTTCGAGACAAGGTTCGAGAGAGCAGACTTTGACGGTTTGGACATGAGAGCAAGATAGTGAGTGTATTGGTGGAAGGATGGTAAGGATGGAGCTGCCAGGCAAAAGAGGGAGAGGAAGACCAAAGAAAAGGTTGATGGATGTTGTGAAGGAGGACATGAGGGCAATGGGTGTTAGAGAGGAAGATGTGAGAGAGAAGATGACAGATTGTGGCGGACCCTAACGGGACAAGCCGAAAGGAAAAGAAGAAGAATTATTCTTGTGATACTGTAAAACTCCTGTTCATCTCGGGGGATACATTCCAGATCCATCGGTGATATATGTTTTTTAATATACACCATATTTGGAAAAAAAAGTTTGCCCTTCCTGATACTAAAAGTCTGCAAACGTGCCAAACTGAGGGCAAAATGAAAGCATCGAAGGAGCACAAAAAAAAAAAAAACGGGGCTGTAAAGATGTTTCTAGGTACTGTCGTCGAATGATTGCGTACCTGGTCCTGCTGCTGCTTGGCCAGCTCCATCTGCTGCCTCTGTTTCTCCATCTGCGAGGCGGCCAGCTTCTTCTGCTCCTCGTGGGCCGCCAGGAGCTGCTCCCTCAGGCTGCTCAGCTGGCCAATCATGGCCATGAGCTGGCGCTCTTTCTCCGCCAGGCTGTCCGGGGTACCTACAGGGGGGGAGGCAAGAGAGTAGGGGGGGGGTGAATGCAATCCTTCAAAGGGAAGTGAAGGTTTGAATTTAAGAAGGAAGAATGAACGTTTTGTGTTTTCTCTTAAAAAAAAAAAAAAAAAACGTTCGACCTTGGTGTGAAAAGTTTGTTGAGAACACAAATACGGATGTCTTCTATCCGGAGGCCAAAGAAGATTGTGGGAGTCGGGTCAGAAAGGCCAAGGAACAACAAAGTAGTGTGAAGCTATCCGTGGCTTGTTGGTCCGGGTAATATATGACCGATCTGGGGGTTCGGAGTCCCTACGACGGAAGGTGTGTTGTAAAACCAGATGTTGACTCGTTTTTTTTTTCGTTTTTTTTTTTCTGTGTGATTACTGCAGAGCACATCCATCATCGTCTTTATTGCTTCGTATATGTTGAAAAAAAAAAAAGTCCGAAAAAGGAAACATTTATCAACAGGTTAAACAAACTAGAAATCCGTTCCAGTTTAACAAAACGATGGGGGGAAAAAAAAATAACGACTGCATTTAAAATCTCCGGCTAAGAACAGGATATATTTGTGTGTGTGTGTGTGTGTGTGTTGTGTGTGTGAGAGAGAGAGAGAGAGAGAGAGAGAGAGAGAAGGAAAGTGTGTCTGGTCTGTGTTTACCCTGCAGTCAACCTGCCTTCTGCTCACATTTAGCATGGCCTGACCTTTCACCCCTCAGATCCTGACATACCAGCTCCATTACACACGCGCACACACGTACACAATTACGTATCCAAACACGCCGCCGCACAAGGCCTAAATCATTCAACAGGATGTCGTTAAGGAGCCGCACAATCAGCGCGGGGTCCTCATGTCTGCGCGTACCCGGCGGTTGCAGGTTTACTATACACCGAGCGTGTGTGTGTAACTACAATCCTCCATTGTTCCTCAGCTGCTACCTTCAAGAGGGCCGCATTCCTGCACCAGTCAGACCAGATGACGGCCGGAGAAAAGGGGGAGAAACCTCGCCTCGGGGGGGAAGGCCAAAAGGAAGAAGGAACGGAGGAATGGCGGTGAAGACAGCGCGCTACAACGCGGCCTGACCCGGCCTTTGACCGCGACGGAAAGGTGAGAGTCATCCATTTGTCCTCCCGGTTGGTAGTCGCCCAAACCCACCAATGCCGGCCACCCCCTCCTCCCCACCACCACCACACCCCACCCTCCTTCCGTCCAACCAGCCCACCGCTCCCTCGCTCCGTCCATCCCCCAACAATGAACAATAAAGGCAACTGTCGGGAGCGCTGGCTGCTGGAAAAATAAACAGGCCGCTGTCCTAACGCACAGACCCACCTTTGTAAAGCCAGAAAGAGAGAAACGCGTGTGTGTGTGTGTGTGTGTGTGTGTGTCGCCCAAGCTGACCAAGACAAGAAAGGGTCCAGTGTTAAAAAACGTTGGCCTGTTCAAAAAAAAAAAAGGGGGGCAGGGGGTTGAAGTGAGAGGGGATAACTTAAAGGGGTGGGGGGTGTAAAGGTGAAATGATGGATCAAAGGAGGCTTTCTTGTCTCAGGGGGGTCAAACACACGCATGCACAAATGCAAACACGCTTAAATCGGGACCACTTTTGTGCACGGATAGCGCGGATGTGCACGCCCGGGTGGAAGATCGTTCCTTTCAGTGTTTAAAAAAAAAAAAAAAAAAGAAAGTGTGTGTGAAGATGAAACTGCTTTTTTTTTCCCTTCCCCTCATCAAGATGTGAGGCTTTAATCAGAAAAACCAGAGCAGACGGGGGAGACAAAGCGCACCCCGCAGCACCCTCTCTTTACCCGAACTTCTACGACAGCCGCCCCCCCCCATCCCAGTCCTCCTCACATCAGTTTGTTTCTTCAGCTGCCGCGAGGAGGAATCGATCAACGGCTTCTCCCCTCCGCGCCGTGATTATTCCCGCCGCGGCCGGCCTAAAACGCTCAACGCAATTAACCAATTTGTAACAATGCAAAGCTTGTCGCTCGGTTTCGGGGGCTAATAAATGAGCCGCGCGGAGGGAATCTCGGGGGGTGGGGGGAGCGAGATGGATGGAGAAAGGTCCGCAAAGTCTGCGAGGATGATTAGCAAGTATATTCACATGAAGGAAGCAACCCAGTTAGTGTCAATAAGTAGATTATGGTGACTAGCTTGATTTAAGTGTTTACTACAAGATCGAGTGTCACGTGATTTTCCCATTGACGAAGTTTGATACAATTTGCTTGGTTGAACACACAAAAAAAAAATCATTTTACCATCGGCTTTCTTAATTTGATGTACGATATATATATTTTTTACTTCAACAAAAGTTAATTTAAAGAGCCACTGTCATGAAATGCATGATTTTTAGTATGTTATTAGTGAGAAAAAAAAAAAAAAAAAAAAAAACGGCAGCCGATATGGACGCATCCGTTTTTTCACCACAAAACATGTTTGTGACGCATATGGCTTTTTGTAACTCCCTCCACAAAAATCCTCCCGAGAGTTTTGTTTTCGAGAAGAAGCAGGAAGTGACGGACAGGGCAGTAGCGCACTCAAGTGGTCTCGTCTGTTTATACTAGTTTTGCCTGCTGTAAGGTAGTTCGTTGATCCTTCGTGTTAGCCAAAATGCCGGCTTGTTGCATTGCTGGATATTCCTTGAACACTCGGGAGGATGGATTCGCTCTTCATATTTTTCCAAAAGATCCAGTTCGTCGTGAAAAATCGATTTCACGGGTGCAAAGGAGGAGAGCTTCATGGGTTCCAAATGACAGATAGGTGTGAATAGAGCTACTAACAATAGGGGGGAGGGGCTTAATCCGTAAATCAAGGGTGCTAAATGTGTCGTGCTCATCTCCACCGTGAAGGTGGATCGGGTGGGGAGGTGGTTTAGCCATGATCCACATATCATCTAAATATGGCTCGAAACAATAGGGTAATATTGCCCCGGTCACTTCACTCGGTTGTGAGATGTTCTCTTCTTGGAAAGAACTACCGTGTCTGAAGGGGCGTGTTCGACTCCCATAGTTGGGGCCACAGCGTGTTTTCAAGGGCGAATGTCCCAGTGTGACATCACGGGCAGGAGATGCAGCCAATATGGCGACCACTTGGATGTCGAATGACACTTCCGCAACTTTGCGCGTGGATGACGTGCTCTCCGCTCATATTTATTTTTTCTTATAGACATTGAAGTGAATAATGTTATATGTATTTTTATAGGGGTGACACTTGACCTGTAAGTACAACGGTGTGACACTCAATCATTAAATGAGTCAAACTTATGGCACTCTTTCAGTTCGGTCCACGCGTTTGGTTGTTCGTGTGGTCCCAAGATATAAAGGTACCAACTGCAAGTCATTTTACTCCTCCCATGCACTAATTTAAACCTACTTTTAAACGTATTGTAAACATTATGGAGGGTACATAAAACGCAAGTATTGAATTTAAATCAAATAATGTACGTATTCCTGTGCACGTGCATCGATGACTCTGCACGTGAGCGTCCGGGTGTGAGCTGTGGTCAACACCAGCTCCACTTGCAAGTGTGCTCACTGTGTTTCTGTGCTCTGCTGTTTCTACGGTGTTCAATAAATGGATTCAACGGTCCTACTTGGAAGGACATTAAAGTAAGTTAGTATTCTGTAAAAATATTAATAAAATGTCCAGTGAGGGTCTTACTTAAAAGTAGTGGTTTCTCACGCTCATCAATGTAAGTGTGGTCAAAGCAGACGCACACGAACTCGGATGCACTCGTGATTTTTCGCCCTAGCTATGGGTGTGTGTGAGGGGGCCCTGCAGGACGCCCCCTATACGGAAATGTCAGCTCAGCGGGGAGCTGGGGGGGGGGAGAAGCAAGGTTTGATCAATGAAGCATGTCCTCGCTACTGCCATGGCGCTCCGCAAGGCTCTTTGATTACATATCTCGCCTCCTAATGAAGCAGCAATGCCGGCAAATATTTCTCTTTTCATATTTCCCTTTGACTCCCGCATATCCTCATGCCCCCTTTGTAGCCTTTGGTCTACTCAGCCTGCTGCCCTGGCGTTTGTTAAAGAAAGTTGGATCGGTTCAATTTAATAATGGGCCGTACTCTCCAAATATTGTTATGGAAACATTTCTTCTCAACTCCCACCAGTTATGTGTCTTTTGTAACTCGAGACGTGTCCTTATATGGGCAATGAGAGGGTCACCTCTGTCCTTGAATGGTCATAGGAGGGTTTCGCGTGTCCATATATGGGGACTGTGAGTGGTTTTGAGTCCAAATATGGGCATTGGAGGGTGGTTCATCCCCTTATATGGGCAAGGAAGGCAGTTTTATTATATTAAGAGTGTGTGGGTGTTTAATGCTCCTACATAAGCAACTGAGGATGTTATATGACCTTATATGGGGAGTCGTTATGCATTCCATGTCCTTATATGGCATCAATTTCGGACATGCTCAGTCCAGTCATCTTGCATTTCCTGTTTCTGGGTGAATACTGATTGTTTTGGAGCAGGCTTGTTTAGTTAACAAAGTTTATGAAAGAAAACACGTAAATTAACGTCAAGACTCCACAAAATGAGCAAGGGTGGGTGATCATTGTCATATTTGCCCCCCCCCTTCATTTAAATCAATTGAGCATTTCAGCGTTATTTATAATATATACAGTAGCTGTACTATAGATGGAACGGTTTTTGAAAACTCCAAACCGCTCAAAACAGGCGGCTGTTTCTCGTACTTATTGAATTACGGGAAGAAAATGCGTTTTCCACCACGTGACTATATCCGGGGCACGCGGCCATGTTGGATGGGTTCTCTCTACTGATGCGCCGTTCACTCTGTGGCTTTTTGCATACAGACCGGAGTTACCCAAATGCTCGTACGACTGTTAAAAGTGACGCGTGACGGCTAAAAAGACTTCGGAAAGTTATCGGTGCTCATTAGATGTTGTTTCAAGAAACCGTTACGACAAGAAGTGGGCTTTGATCGACGATATCGACCCGTATGCCTTGGAGAAACACAAATGGAGCACACGAATGTGGGCGGCGGTAACCTATCCAGACATCGTCAACTTTCTCCTCTTCTCGACAGGCGCTTACATCGTGGACCAACTAAAGAATTACAAAGTTCTGGAGGCCCACAAACAATTCAATGTTGGGTTCGTGATGTGACGGTATCCATTGTAGGCAACCTGTCTCCACACCGCTAAGGTTAGCGTACCGTACAATGCAATTTGAATATGTACCGCGTGATTACAGTCAGCGTTTTAAATAATATTGATTATACCAACTAAAGAGGTGTAGATTATTATTTTCGTTTTTGTTACCGAGAGAGAGAGGTTCGACCGGGACGAATCCCAAGTGGAGCCCGCACCTCTTTCTCCACTTCCACGGCTACATTTTTAACTCAAGGCATGAAACAGCTAGCGGTGCGCTACCTCGTTTTTGCAAATTTATGACGATAAAACAGAAAGTACAGATTTTGTTGACGTGCATTGTGTTCACACACTCGTATTATGTAGGCCCTTGGCCCTACCTTATACTTCTCCTTCACATAGTTTTTGCTAAGTAGATATGAAATTCTAAATGGTATCCAATACTTACCAAGAACAAAATGCTCCAAGCAAACTCGGACCTAAGGGAATGACTTTGCTGCCAGATCGGCTCTGTTAACACGAGACAGTTGTCGCCATTCGGTTGCTTCCTAACTGTTCCGTTTTCTCCCACTGGTTCTTGACCGCAGCTGGCAGTCGGAAAGAAAGGCACTTTCCAACGCCCACTTTCGATATTAGCAACCGATAACGTAGCAGTGCGCCCCTGTTCATACACCTTTGTGAAACGATTCCTGCTTAGTTACCGCTTGTTTACTTGAACTCACCAAACCAAAATGGCGCCCGCGTTCCAAATCAGAGTATGCCAGTAGCATGTTGTCTCGCGTAGGTAAATAAGAATAAAATTTTGTATTATATGGTCACAAAAGTGAGTTTAATAGCCTTAAATGGGCATTTGGATTTTTATTTTGCGTATGTGCTGCACAGGGGAGAGTTTAATGTCCTCCTGCAGGGTGTTCGGACTCAATTTAGGCAGGTTTGCAATGGACTGCGAAGCAAACGGACGGAAATAAATGGGCTCGAACAATACTGAAAGAGGTCTCGATGAATTTTGAGGACAAATTCTTCGAAAAAAGAAAAAACATTGTTGCGCTCTCAACTGAACTGGAAACCAAGAAAATACTTTTTGTTGCTTCTCATGATTCTGGCCTTTATACGTTCTCAGAATCGTCATTGCTTATGTGAACAGTGAGTCAGTATTTTATAAGTCCGAAGGACTTGATATTCAGATGCGCGGCGTGAGGTAACCTACCTTTAATATCGCCAATGTGCCCTGAGCCCATGGCCAAAAGTTTGTCCTTCCAGTCCTTTGACAACAGCCTCTCAATGCTGGGAGGTTCTGTTTGGGGGCGATGAAGGACACAAGGGAGAGAAAGAGAAAGAGAGAGAGAGAAAGATAGAGAGAGAGAGCTTCAGTAGGCTGGCCAATATGACAATAAAGCACCTTTAAAATCCATTTGCTGTAATAAAGGCAGCAGCGACTCGGCCTAATGGCCGCATCAGCAGGGGCAGAGCAAGAGAGGGAAAGAGAGAGAGAGAGAGAGAGAGAGAGAGAGAGAGAGAGAGAGAGAGAGAGGCAGCGAGGGGACAGGAGAGGGATGCTGATAATCGAGCGAGAGGCAATTGGAGGAACAAAAAACAAGTGCACGAGAGGAGGGGGGGGGGGGAAGACAAGAGCGGAGCGAGCCGGAGCAAGACAAAGCGAGAGACAAGTGGAGCGCAGAGGGAGAGGAAGTGCGAGAGGCTTTTTGCCTCTCACCTGCTGCTAGAGAATCATTAGCCCTGTGGGCCCTGAGACAAAGAGGGCCTTAATGCACCTGCCACAATGGACACATTATCAGACGGCGCTTTGTTTCTGCACGCACACGGCGCCGAGCCTCGCTTGCGCCGGCGCACAAAAAACAAAAAAAAAAAAAACAAAAAAAAAACACGCCGCCACGTAAATGTGGATGTTTACCCGGAAGATGTCACGCGAAAACCTGCAAATGAGTGACCGCCATATGTAATATTCTAAATTAACAGATTCAAATCGTACCTAGAGATTGATTTATTTTGCTTTCCGTACTTATTTGAAGACAGTTTATAGACTCCCCCCCCCCCTAAATTTTCAGGTTGATGGAAAAAAAAAAGTTCTTGTTTTAGTTTAATTCAACAGGCATTTTATTTTTTTTTAAATTAACCAAGTGATCCAGCGACTGAAGATGAATTTTGGAATTGCTCTCTGACGCATTATGAACAAAATGAGTGACAAGAAGAAGGAGAACTGCCGCAAAGGTTATTTACCGGGAGCCATCTGCACTTGGGATGGAAGGTTTTTAACACCGCGGGTGTGCGTGTGTGTGTGGGGGGGGGGTGGAATTAACCAACACAATCGGCCAACACAAACACACACACACTCGAAAGCACAAAAATCCACAAAACAAAGACACACTCTCTTATATAAAATAGATCTCTGCACCGTGCGCACAGATGAGGCAAAAGTTTGTCCTTGGATTATTCCCGCTCCACCACCTCATAAACTGGAACGACAAGAAAGACGTAAAGATGAAAACGTCTTCATCTCACCGCGCGACTGCCCGACTGCGCATCCGCCGTTCAAAAGTGGCCTTGCAGGACAAACGCAAAGGGTTTTAATTGGTGAGCATTATGTCAGTCTCAGGTGCGGTTGGATGGAAAAATAGAAATGGGTGGAGAACATGACAAAAAAAAAAAAAACATGTGACCTAACCTATTTCGGCCAACAGGCATCTCCAAGGACACCTAATTGTCCACAAGCATGACTAATCTCTATTTATGGCATGAAAGGCAAGAATGTGTGTTTCGTCAACGGTTATCTTATTTAACTTATTTAGCTTTTTGCAGTCTAGTCGACGGAATTATAACCGGGCACGTGCACACATAGGCCCCAAGTGGTACTCAAGTACCAGCTTCTTTGCCCTGGATGAGAGAAGTAAAATTTTTCTACTAGCCCATGTTTCCCTTCATTCAGTAATATATATAAATATATATACAGTAAAGCCTCAGTTTTTCATTGTCCCCGTTTTCAAATGGAAATTTCGAGATTTTTTTGCTTCTGTTTTCAAACGAAAATCGGTACTCAAACGCCGCTGAAAAAACCTGGAAATAACATATTGCGCGTGGCCAGACCGGCTGACCCACGACGCGCTTTGTTGTGATTTGCCACGCCGCCGGAAAAAAAATGGGAAATAACATAATTTGCGCGGCGCAAGCAGCTGACCCACCCACGACGGGTTTTGTTATTGTCTATTCGAACGCCCCCCGAAAAAAAACCCGGAAATGACATAATCAGCGCACTTTTGTTATTTTGTATAACGTAGCGTCTATACACAGATGTGTCCCGGTAGTGACTGTTGTTTGTCCCAAGTGCTGACATCAAAGCCATCTGAGCCAAGTGGAACGAAATCCATAATTTCATCGAACTCCATCACCTCCATAAATCTGAATGTTGCAGAGCGCTTCAAAATTTTAATGATGTCGTGATGAGCCACTTCAGAAATGTTCTTAAGAGATGGCAGAAACAAATTACATTAAATTTGTTTTTTGTTAAAAAGGGGGCGGGTCACGTAGTTGTTGAAGCATTTCTGCAATATCGTTTTGTTTTACTCAAGTTACGAATGTTTTTGTTACTTTTTGGAAAAAAAAAATGCTTCCCCCCCTCATTATTGTTTGTTTAAAGTTATCCTCCACTTTTGTGAAGAAAAAAGTTTACAGTCTACAGATACGGCAATGCACTCCCAGCCTAGCGTACTCTACTACTAAAACGTACATTTTAAGCAAAAAATAAATATATTCCTAAAAAAAAAAAATCATTCGATAAAGTATTTAAACTCGACATGTATTTCTACTATGCAGTTTATTCTCAGAAAAAGCTAAAAAAAATGCTTTATAAAGCTTAATTATTTTAGGCTTGGAACGCAATATTTCTTTTTGCATTCATTGCAATGGGAAACATCGATTTGGTTTCTGAACAATTAACTTTTGAACCATTTATGGAACGCATTGTGGTCGAGAACCAAGGCATCGCTGTATATTTAACGATCCATACATACATTATCTGAGCCACTTATCTGCACTAGGGTGACCTGATTTTTCGACATATTTCAAGCATTTAGAGATCGTTTCGACCAACAGACACGGACCGTGTTGCAGTCACGTCATCCGAATTGCAAATACGGTGAAGGTGTTAGTTGCGGCCAACTCGTGTCCTCGCATAATATCAAGTATTTATTATTATTTTATTGTTCCATGGCTTCTAAAAGACGCACGGCCAATTCGCACGCGTCTTCCCCAAACACATGACAATACAAGCGCTGCTCGCACGCAGATGCACCGGCGGCGTCTGTCCTACATACCGTGGCGAGCTCTCCAGGGCCCGAATCAGCGCCGACCCGCCGACTCAGTCGAGCCGATCCCGACCCCAACACTGAAGGGCAAAGGATCAATTCGAAACTTACACGCCGTCCTCTCGCTCTATTTATTTATATTTCACACTTCATCCCCGGCTCTCGTCTTTTCAAATCCATATTCAGAGGACCCCCCCCACCGCACCGTCCTTGATTTTCCGCCATTCATCCGCATGTAAGAGAAATATGGGGGGGGGGGTGTTCCCGTGTTTCCCACCCTCCCTGACAGCTGTCTCACCATCGCTGCAACAGGTGCTATTAGCCCCCGGTGCTCCCTCTTCGCCCCCCACCACCGCCCACCCCGCCCCACTTCTCTCCCTCAACAATGACAGAGGCTTTTAAGCCAAAGAGCTCTGACAAGTGAGAGGGAAAAACAAATGGCAGCGTCGGCCCGTTTCTCCCTCTTTTCTCTCTCTTGCCTCTCTCGTCTCCATTTCTAGTTAGTACTTTTATTTATTAACAGGGCCGCAGCCATTGTCCCAAGTGACAGAACGGGGACCACTTTAACTATTAATAAAAAAGCCAAGAGGCGCTTTCATTGTGCAGAGGATGGGGGGGGGGGACGACAGGAGGAGAAGAGGCACGCTGTAGCCTTCCGAGATGTCGATTGATGATGCGGACCCGGCCGGCGAGGAATTGGACCCGCCCTTAGCCCGCTTGACAAACGCGATCCGGAAACGGAGACCCGTACCGTACGTGCGCGTGCGTTTGTGGCTGTTGGAGGGTGCGCTTGTTTTGCTCCCCATCACTGATGCCCAGCGAGTACGTTTACACTTTAATATAGAACGCCACCAACCCAAAAATGTATAGATTAATTGAATTATTTTAATAAATTGACTCCAGTTGTTTTTTTTTACTTCATTTTTTAAAATCAGTAATCTATCGATAGTTGCGCGTAAACAGCGAGCGACAATGATACTTAATATTTTACATTATTTCCGTCCCAAATCAAATTTAATTCCATACAGTTACTCAACTACTTTTCATTTAATTTCACTTTTTAAATGTAAGGGATTTATTACTTTTATTCTTAGTACCTGGCAAGTGCAATTACTGTTTTAAAAATTAACTAAACTTATCTGAGTTGTTTTTTCTTTTTTTATTTTTTACATTGATTTACATTATATTGGATTCATTTTTAATTCACTAAATTGGCTAATTTCTTTGAATTATTGCTGAAAATGTGCATGACAATCGTACAGAAAAACACACCAGATTTTATTTCATACTTTATTTTATTTTGACCGCTTTCAACATTATTTCATGCAATTTATTTTTTTTTTAAATAAATAAAAACCAAAAAAAGAGCTTTTGTACGAAAACACAGCCACCATTCACATCCCAGTTGGTTCCAGGAAACATTTTATTTTATTTTATTTTATTCTATTTGTCTTACATTTAATATCATTTTGGTTTCAACTCTTTATGCTTTATTGAATGTAACTTGTAAAGTCAATTTATGATACGAGCGTGGCAGTTTTATAATCGCACAAACCGTCACATGGCGAAGAGTTTCCAGGAAACACAATGTAATGTTCAGTAATACATTTTGCATAATTTTTTTTCATTTGATTTGATAAAATTCCGATAGGATCTCATTTCCTTTTATATATTATATCTGTCTATTTTCTCGATTAAGTGAGCTTCACAGTTGCATGAAAACAATTCAAACTTCTTTGATTTATTCTTGATTTAAAAAAGTACATTTTGTATTTATTTAATGAGCTGCGTTCAAACATTCAAACCATAACGACAGTTGCCAGGAAGCATATTTGATCATTTTATGTGATACATTCTGAGCGCCATTAATAGCATTTTTATTTCACACATTTTTCTTTCCCCCCATGATTTCGCATACTTTTTGATTGCAGGCTCTAATTGAGCTCGACAGTCGCAGGAAAACATGGCAACCGCTCACGACGGTTGCCAGAAGCCACATCATGCAAAAAGGACAGCACAACAATTTCCATTTGAAAAAAAAAATAAATAAAAAATTCTCTTATGCGACGTTGAGTTTATAGTGTGAGGTAAGTGCATGGCGCTTTTTGGGCCCACGCATCGGGTGTGGGCCCGGATATTTGCTGGGGTGGAGTTTTGGGAGGATTCCTACCTTTAAAAAAAAAATAAAAAGTCATATTTTGGTGGACGTTAATGTGGTCGAGGCTTGACAATAACTGGAATTGTGAGCTATTATTTTGGCTCAACTCTCCGGAAAACAAGCCCGTCCACTCGATGTGCGACTGCACTTTATAAATATACAGCCTGTGTGTGTGTGTGTGTGTGTTTGAGCTCCCCCGTCCGGCTTTTGGATCTCGCGGCGAGCGAGAAAGACGGGTCGCGGTCCAGCGCCGGAACGGTGCCATCCCTCCTTTCTCTTTCACACTTTCTATTGTTCGCTCACATGTTTTTCTGCCCTGAGTCACCGCAAGTGGCCAGCTCCATTTTTCCCATTATCTCATATTTGTAAAAGGGAGGGGCCGGGGAGTAGGGAGGTGGAGGTGGAACCGGGGGGGGGGGGGGGGGGGGGGGTGGTGGTGGAAGTGGAAAGAGAGTGAAAAAGGAGAGTCCCCGGGCCCTTCGGGTGCACAACAAAGGGGCCTCTGTGCCAGCGCCAGACCCAGCCGGGCTCTGAGGAAGACGCAGGATGGAGGTAGAGGAGGAGGGTCCACAGGAAAAATGCCCTGGCTTTGGACCCCCACCCGTCCCCCCCCAAAAAAGAGAAAAAATACAGGCTCCACATTGACTTGCCTTGGCAGCCAAGATGAGGCTCTGGCCGCCCCACCTCCTCCCGCCACTTCCTTCTTCTTCCTCTCCCTCACCGCCTTCCCGAGCGGAGCAGGGGTCAGCGTTGAATAAGCAATTATACAAGCAGTGGCGGCGTTTGTCTAGCCCGACACCCCCCCCCCCAACACTGAAGTATTGAGACGGCGGCGCGAATGTGACAAGAGGCAGACAGAGTGTGTTTGCGTACGATCTCGCGATTAGATTAAAACCCGGTTCAGGCGAGACCTAAATCTTTGCCACTGTCATTTTATTAACTGGTTAAGGCCGTTATCTTAACCCAGTTAAAGACTAAATCAAACGAGCAGATCTGGGCCAGCATATGTGTGCCCCCCAACCCTAACTCTTCAAAGCAACACTTTGTAATACTTTTCTGCTCAGACGAAATTCTGCACCGATGCCGCACCCGTGATGATTTTGGACTATTACCTGAGAACACTTCAGTTGTATTTAACTTTGAAGTTGAACACATGCATTTTATCTTCAAGAATTGCAATTGTCAGTATGTTGGCCTCACAGTTATGAGGTTAAATCCCGGACCCGCCTGTGTGGAGTTTGCATGGTCTCCCCGTGCCTGCGTGGGTTTCCTCCGGGCACATCCTCAAAAACATTAATTGGAGACTCTAAATTGCCCCTAGGTGTGATTGCGAGTGCGGCTGTTTGTCTCCATGTGCCCTGCAATTGACTGGCAACCAGTTCCCCGCCTTGTACCCCGCCTCCTGCCCGTTGAGAGCACTCCCCGCGACCCTCGTGAGGATAAGCGGCAAAGAAAATGGATGGATATTTAGGTAGGGTCTCCAGTTGCTCGATTGAAGCGCAGTGTTACTGTTCAAACTGTAAACAGGACCACTACACGACTGCATTTGAACATCATTTAGCAATTTTGCGTTCCCGGTGTTGTGTGTCTCTGTGCCGAGCTGGAAAACTCCAGACTGGATCTCCTGCGCGACGAACGTGTGTATATTTAAAAGATCTCCTTCCGCCTGAAGCATTTGCTCCGCAGTCTGGCTAATCGCCCCTTCCAACACGCTCCCCTTCCGAAATGATGATGTTGTTATTTTGATGATCAATTCGTGTTTGGTTGAGCCGGCCCATGTGTCTGGACACATTTCCATTGATTCCCTCTCATGGCGGTCCAAATTGCTTTGCCAAAGACGGAGGGCTAAGAAGTGGGGGGAGGAGGATGGGGGGGGCGGCGCTGTAATAAAACGGTTCGAGCGGGACAACAGACATATCGGTGCAAAAAAAAAAAAAAAAAAAGCTTTTTGTCCACCTTTGCGAGGTGAGCGGCTCGCCGCACCAATTACTGCCTTGTTGGGAGAGCGGCGCTTGGCAACAGTCGCCGCGACGGCGGGGCCCCCGTGTAAACATCAAGAATCCCTCCCCCTTACTTTTCCGACTCCCACTGAAGCTGACGGGTGAGACGGCGAGGAGCATCCCCCGTGGAGTTTTGAAATCAGAGGCCGGCTCCAAGTTTAGTTATTAATAAAAACCCGCGGATCGCTTGGCAGGCACGAAGGGGGGACACTTGTGACTCTTCGCAGACGTGGAGTCCAAAGAACAAAAAAGGAGCGCAAGTCAATGCAAAAAGTACGTTTTCACTCAAGGAGGGAGCGCTTCATGGATCCTTGCATGTGGCGCAGATTCCGCGTTAACTGAGTACTTCACTGACCATCAAGTCTGTCCGACTTTACAGTTTACAAGTATTTGAACACCCTGCTATATTGCAAGTTCTCTCACTTAGAAATCATGGAGGGGTCTGAAAAATGTCCACTGCGAGAGATCGTCTAAAAAGAAAAATCCAGAAATCACAACGTATGATTTTTTTTTTTTAAGGATTGATTTGAGTGAGACAGCTGCAAATAAATATTTCAACACCTGTCTATCAGCTAGAATTCTGACCCTCAAAGACCTGTTAGTCCGCCTTTAAGAGTCCGCCTCCACTCCATGTATTATCCTGAATCAGATGCACCTGTGTGAGGTCGTCAGCTGCATAAAGACACCTGTCCACGCCATACAATCAGTAAGACTCAAACTTGTAACATGGCCAAGACCAAAGAGCTGTGCATACACACCAGAGACAAAATTGTACAACTCCACATAGCTGGAGTAGGCTACCTAGAAATTGCCAAGTATCTTGGTGAAAAAAGAATACCATCCCTACTGTGAAGCATGGGGGTGGTAGCATCATGCTTTGGGGGTGTTTTTCTGGGACAGGATGACCGCAGCCATGCGTTGTGAGATTTTGGGGAAAAAAACTCTTTCCTTCAGTCAGAGAACTGAAGATGGGTCAAGGCTGGGTCTTTCAACATGACAATGACCTGAAGCACAGATCCTGTAAAACCAAGGAGTGGCTCCGTAAGAAGCAAATCAAGGTTCTGGCGTGGCCTACCCAGTCTTCAGACCTAAACCCAATAGAAAATCTTTGGCGGGAGCTGAAACTCTGTGTTTCTCAGAGACATCCCAGAAACCTGTCTGATCTAGGGAAGATCTGTGTGGAGGAGTGGGCCATAATCCCTCCTGCAGTGTGTACAAACCTGGTGAACAACTACAGGAATAAATCATTCCTGTGAATTATGGATTTCTCTTTTTCGATGATCTCTCTCACAGTCGACATGCACCTACGATGAAATTTTCAGACCCTGCCATGATTTTCAAGTGGGAGAACTTGCAATACAGCAGGGTGTTCAAATACTTATTTTCTTCACTGTATATCCAAGTCACCTTTTTCCTAATGTACCCCCCCCATATATTTTGTGAACATTGCATATGAATTCTAACAACAGATGGAGCGTCTCTCTTTGCTTACGCTAATATTAGCTTCTCGGAATAGAGCGCCGCATAGCTTTAAACGCGCTGTTCTAAGAATATTTGGCGGCGGCGTGGAAAGTGAGAATTTCCCGGGGTGTCAGTCAACAAATTTCATAAATTGAAAATCCATTTATCTGCACACAGAGAGTTGTGCCCTTCACTCCGCTTGCCTTTGCCTAACAGATGGTGTTGTGGGTGCTTATGTCCAATTTGATTTGAACCGAACCCGCAGCCAATTCTGATACTGGCATGAAATCTCGGCGAGCCCGATCGGCGGACACGCGCGTGCGCGCGCACTGGCAGTCGGAAATAGCAGCGGCGAGGGCGCGACATTGCAAACGAACGATGAAGGGCATTAAAAAAAAATGAAAAAAAATACAATTCTGGAAGCGACATTTGAGAAAGTCGCCGGCAAACTTTGCGGCGACAAATATTTTTCCCTTTCCTCTCGCATTTTATATTTATTCATCCCCCCCTCCCACTTCTTTCTTTTTCTCGAGCCAGAAATTAGCGACGCTATCTCCGCCGCTGTGTGTTCACGGTGGGAGGGGGGGGGGGGGGTAGAATGTTCTGTTGCGCACTCGCGGGCACACTAACCCCATTTTCCCCAATCACCTCGTTGACCTCGATTATCACTCAATGCTCGGCGGTAGCACGGAGACGTTTGAATTGGCGCTTGGACTCGTTCTCCTCGGACCCCGGACAACTTTAAGTTCCGAGCCCGAAGAGAGAATCCGCATAGTGACGACTAATTGCCTTCTTCATTAATGCATTTTGTCGTGTAATTTTTTTTCTTTTTAACATCTTGGGGACACACAGACAAACGATCTATTAAGTAAATGTGGAAAAAAAAAAAATGTTCTCCCGGGCTCCACCTTCAGTGTTGATCTGTAATTAAAGATTAATGGTAAAAAATGAATAAATAAATAAAATTGAAGCCATTTGAAGCTGCCCAAATGATGCAAAAATTTGAGGGTAAAACTCTTACCTGTTGTTGCTTTCAATCTATGCCTCCCCCAACCCATTTTAATCTAATACTTGCCGAAAATCAATACAAAATATCAAAGTCCTGGCAAGTCCATTAAGATCTTTTGTATGTGATGCGGGGTTGCCGTGGTGACCACAGAGATGCTTAGCTCATCATTTAAAGCGCCATAGTCATGAAATGCATGATTTTTAGTATGTTATTGATGAAAAAACGGCAGCCGGTATGGACCCATGTGGTTTTTTTCCCACAACAAAACATGATTTTGACGTGTATGGCTTTTTGTAACTCCCGTCGTGAAAATCCTCTCGAGGGATTTGTTTGCGAGAAGAAGCAGGAAGTGACGTACAGGGCAGCGGCGCACTCGAGCGGACTCGTTTGCTTCAATTAGTTTTACCTGCGGGGAGGTAGCCCTTTGTTCCTTCGTGTTAGCCAAAATGCCGGCTCGTATTGCTGGTTATTGCTCGAACACTCGGGAGGATGGATTCGCTCTTCATACTTTTCTAAAAGATCCGGTTCGTCGTGAAAAATGGATTGCACGGGTTCAAAGGACGAGAGCTTCATCGATTCCAAATAACAGGTAGGTGTGAATAGCACTACTAAAAAAGAAAATAGTTGGTGGGGGGGACGTAATCCTTTCAGAACATAACAGAAGATCCGCGTTCGTAAGTCAGAGGTGCTAAATGTGTCGATGTGCCCGTCAGCGCCGTGTCCGCTGATCACGGCTTTGGCCGGGGTGGTTCATTCACACTGTCTGGGAGTCTGTTGTTAGTTAGAAGTCATCCGCATATCTTCTAAATAATGCTCGAAACAATAGGGTAATAGTGCCCCGGTCACTTCACTCGATTGTGTGACATTCTCCTTTTAGAAAAGAGCTTCCGTGTCAGAAGGGGCGTGTTCGTCTCCCATAGTGGGGGCCACAGCGTGTTTTCAATGTCCCGGCGTGATGTCACGGACAGAGGATGCAGCAATTATGGCGACTACTTTGATGTCGAATGACACTTCCGCATCTTTGCACGTGGATGACGTGCTCTCCGCTCATGTTTATTTTTTCATGTGAACATTGAAGTGAATAATGTTATTTGTATTTTTCATTTCAATATCTATTTTAGAATGTTTATAGGGATGTCACCTGGGCTTTAAAAGCAGCGCAGTACCCGAAGTGATTCGCAAGTATTTGAGTTACACAACTTTCCCGTTTTATTTTGAGTTTCAAATTTAGGTCAAACTACAGCATGAAAGTTTTTATTTATTCAAGGTGGGGTCAGGTGGCGGTGACGGTGTCATTTTCCCTCCTCGAAACTGTGTGGACGAGCATTAAAAGTACTGTAACCTGGTCCATGAACAAAAGTAGGTGATGCTGCGTTGTCACCGCGCCAACCGGAGATATTTTCACCTCATTTGAAGCCGGTGTAGCATCCGCACACTTCCCACGTCGCTTTTTACCGGCGACTTAGTGTTTCTTCAATTCCACGTTTGCCCTCCCGTTTCGTTTTAGTTTCAAATCAGATTCTCGTCAAAATCCGGTCCAAAAAAAAAAAAATAATCTTGATTTCTCCACCTGAGGTGACAATGTAATAGTCTGGGCATTCTATTAAGGCGCACACATCTCTTCCTGTCAAAAGCATCTTGTTAAAGTAGGCCGAGGAGTGTGTGTGTGTGTGTGTGTGTGTGTGTGTGTGTGTGCACGTGCACTGTGGCTCAGGCTGCTGTAATGGAAAATGACACTTGCAATCTGTCTTGTGGCAATAACCCCTCTTCAGCGCTCTTGTCTGCACTCCACGCGCGCGCACTCACGCACCCAAGCGCGCCCCCCCGCCCCTATCCCCCACCACCTCGCCCCTCGTCCCCGCCACGCCGCGGCGGCCCGCGGGCCGTCCTTGTCACCGCGCGGCTTTATTGCATCACTTTAACGTGACAACAAAAGAAGACATTGTACGTCGGGGCCCCGCCGCGTACGGCCGGACCCTCGCATTAGCAATACAACAGACCCACGGCGCTTAGCGCGCGCACACGCTCTCGTGTTTTTTCTCTAGCGAGTCGTGACATTTTTCATCTGCCTGTCAAAGCGATGGCGGGGAGACAGACAGCGCAGCAAGAAGCTCTTGACACAAGCATGCTGCTTTGCATGCCGGCCGACCAATCAAACGGAGCTGCGTCGAGACGTTTTTGTTTTTTTTTTTAAACTGACGGTGAGGAAAAAGGATTTTTCATATACGTAAGATTGTAGCTATTTTGCAGCTAAGTCACTTTTAGCCAATCGAAACCCGGAAAAGTCACGATAACATCACACATGGAATTCTTGGTATATGAATTCTCTTTAGAAATCTGTTATATCTCTTTGTTTTTTTTGTTTTTTTTTTTTTGTGGGTGGGTCGCTCGCTCTCCCCTACTTGTCCCATTAGACAAGAATGCCTTGTAAAGTCTTGAAGGGGGTAAAAAAAAGGCCCCGCATTGTCCCGCTCAGAGATAAGGGCGACGGGCATGTGAGAACCATTAGACCGATGGCAATAAGAGTCCAAAAGGCGCAGGAATGCTGGGCTGACTAGCATGTGCGCGCTCAGAGCTTTTTCCCTTATAATTTCCATGGGAAGATGACATTTTATGGGGCAAGCGGAAACAAACCAAGACGATAGATAGCGAAGATGCTCCGAGCTCACTTTTTTGGCCATCTGCGGCCAATGAAAAGGCAGCTGGCAACACAATTGAAATTTTCTGCTATATTTTTAACACTGCCCCCACCACCACCTTTTGTTTATGTCTGTTTGGAGAGTTTGAATGACGCACGAGTGCCATTTTAACCCTGGTAATAACACTTTCGCGTGATCAATTCCTGCGTTTCTGTGCTAATTAATCCGATTATTTGACCTTTTTTTTTTTTTTTATCCTTGAACTGTGCTGCTGCGTCTTTTCTGGAACATTCCAGTCAGTTTCAGAACCCCTCTCCCACTCCTCCATCCCCTCTCTTTCCCTGACAAGACACCCATGACTCTCTGAGTGAGCTAATTGTCTTAACAGCATTCAGCTCGGCAGATACCAAAAGACTTCACTGGCTTATGATAACCTTGGCCCGTAACCTTGTTAGTGTAATTAAGCGAGACAACAAAACACACAAGGAGGATGTGATCGTTGCAAAACTGCAGGGAAGGTGGAGGGAGTAGTGGGGGCTTTGGTTAGTAAAAAAAAAAAAAAAAAAAGTGGGTGGGTTTCCGCGGAGTAGGTTGATACATAAGGTGGAAAAAAAAAAGTGGGGACAGTCATGGGCTGTGTTGGCCGTGTGTGTAAGAGTGTGTCAGATAAACCGGCGTGACCTCCCAAACAAGTGCCCAGTGTGTTATTGAGCACGGCTCCTTGAAACCGCATCACAAGATTGTCCAGTGTTGGGCTCGCACACAAGTATGGGGACTGATTCGGAGAGAGGGCGGAAAGGAAGTCGGGGCGGGAGGAGGCAGGGGCGGGGCGGGGGGTTACTTCCAGTATCTCGTGTGACAATTTTCTCACTTTTCAATCGTACACAGGAATTGTGCTGAAAAGTGAAGTAATTTGCTAGGTTTTATTTACCGCATCTTGAAATGGGTATTTATCTGAAGCTCTATTTTTATTTACTTTCCGGGCAGGGGTTGCGAATTTGCAACAGGTTTTATATAATTGAAAATTTTAAGTCCAGAGTATCATTTTCTGAAAGTATCAGATTTTTCTATCTGCAAAATTTTATCTGGTCCAGAGAGTGTTGATGTTATTTGAATTTTTTTAACTTAAAAATTTTAATTTTTATCTGCACTTTTATTTTATATTTAGTTTTTTGTACTTATTTAAAATGCACTTTTAAATATGTGAAACTATTTTTACTTTGTAACATTGATCATTTGCAATTATTTTTTATTTCTTTTTTGATATAGGAATTATATATTTTATTTTTCTTGAACCACATTTTTACTGAAATATTTTGCAAGTGTAAAATTCTTTTGAAAATTCCAATTTTGAGGTATATTTTATTCATATTGTTTTATTTAATTACAAAAATATCTGCATGACACCTAACCGTATTTTTCACACTATAAGAGCTTTTAATTTTCCTCAAAAGCTGACAGTGCACCTTATAAATTGGTTTAATATTGATATAATATTGATTATTATTGAGCTTTTAGCACAGCCCATCTAATGGATGTGTAATGTAACCCCAAACTCAACTGCAACTTATAATGCAGTGCACCTTATATATACATTTTTTTTTAAAGCAAGCCAGTCATTGAAGGTGCGCCTGATAATGCGGTCCGCCTTATAGTGCGGAAAATATGGTACTTACTTATTTATCAATTACAATTGTAAAAAAAAAAAAAACATTTGCTCCTAATTTTGACTGACCTCTTTTGCCCGTATGACACACCGCGGGCCCTCGTGAAGTCCGCGCACACTGCTGATGATTTGTAATTAATCACAGTTGTACTCGCACATAGCGTAAAGCAGGTTAACCGGTTCTAAATTTAACAGTCTTTCAGGATGGAAAAACCCGAGTAAAAGAAGGGTTGTTGTGTGTGCGTGTGTAGAACGGGGTCCGGCGCCAAAGAAAACGGTGACAAATACAGACATGCAAAAAAAAAAGGGTGGGGGGGGGGGCAGGACGAGTGTGAATCATAGATGTGTCAAAGTTTTATGTCGGCAGGTTGAACCGAGAGGGGAAAGCAGGGTTGTGGTGGAAGTGAACACTTGTCGGCCCAAGCCAGCTGTAAGGATCTTACTCCGAGCACCACCGGGACGAAACGTGACTTCAAACCATGTTTTTCACCGACGAGCGAAAGACTGGGACCTCGACTGTGCATTAAAGATCGGCAGGGTATCACGTCAACCTCTGTGACTGCAATATTTTGGAAAGGCAACACAAAAACCCCACCTGGGTTACAAGCGAGACTGGCGTGCAGCAGCTGATTTGCTCCGTTGGCGAAACAATGAGCCAAGAGGACCCCTGTGTGTGCGTGTGTTTGAGATTGCATCGGTGTAATCGTGTGTGTGTGTGTGTGTGTGTGTGTAGGTGACAGCTCCAGCCCCAAACTGACTGGCATCTGGCGGTGGCAGTTGTTTTAACAGCTGAGCTGACAACATTAATCCGAACGCACCCAAATCAAAAGGAGACAACACCTGTTCGCTGCTCCTGAGCCCAGCCAGGGAAGAGGAGGAGGAGGAGGTGGAGGAGGAGGAAGGAAGCATGAATGGAGGGGAGTGCGTGGAAAAAGATGGAAGGCGGCGCAAATAGGAAGCTGGAAAGAGGATGGGGGGGGGACAACAAGGGAGGGGCAAGCTGCCAGGCAAGAGGAGGGATGTTGGGGGATCAGAAAGAAGGAGATGGAAGGACAACAATCAATCCAGAAGAGAAACCAACGCGCCGCTCGCCAAGCTTGAACAAGAATAGGAAGGCAGGATCGGGGATGGGTACAAGGTGGAGATTTGAGGTTCTTGTCCCCCAACATCTGGCTCAAATAAGCGCTCCACTCCACTCCCCCCTCCTCCCCACACACACCACCAGCACTCGAATCGCGGGAGCCGCCCTCTGACCGGCCGGCCAGGGGTTAATTCGTGTTCGGGCCCTGCGGCTTCCATGGGTGACACAGAGACGCGCTGGCCGAGATACTGAGCGACTGGCTCGATTGGGCGTCTGAGTTGGAGGTGACTGCGGGGCTGCCTGGATGACTTGTTGCCCCAACTCGCCGCGATATGTACTTGCCCAAAGGGATGCTGGGAAGATGGGCAGCGAGGCAAAAATACTGGGTACAAAATAATTTAAAAAAACACCACTTGCATTTATAACGTCTACATGAAGGCCTTTGCTTTATTGTCTTTATGGATGTCAATCGCACAGTCTTTCCGAGGCATATATTTTACATGACTTCTTAGCAAAAACATCACCAAAAGTACAGCGTGCGCCTTAAAATAATCATAATTCCGAGTCTCAATCAAGTTTACGTGCAAAGCGCGGTTCCGGGCAGGTATAGTTGCAAACAAAGCGATTATTGTGTCGTACAAACGGTGGATAAACGGGTTAATTGTGCCTTCTGTCATCCAGCGGAAGAGGAGTTTATTGTTCTCCTTGTCGCGATACATACTTCACTGGCATTGATTAGATTAATAAAGATACATTATGTATTGCTAACATAAGAGCCTGAGCCATTTTGTGCAGCACAAAATTAACGTGTGCTGTACAAAGACTGACTGGAAATGTGAATCTTTGCCTTATATGCACATATCAGCATATAAATTTCAAATTTATCCATCTCTTATGCAATGTTTTTTTTTTAATTGGAAATCTTCATTTTAATGCTTTTCACCAACATTCATATCTACTTTCCCCTGTGAAGTAACCCGGCGGATAAAGTTTGGTGCAGAAAACTCATTAACCTTGAAGCCATTATGCATCCTTAAAAAAAAAAAAAAAAAAAAAAGAAAACAAAACAAACAAAAAAAGAAAACATTCCTCTGTCTCTCCATGGTAATGGTGGGACGGGGGGGGGGGAATAACAGAAGGCTGAAGGAAAACAACAACAGGGCGTGCAAATGAGGGGAGTTTGTAAGAAGTCGAGATAAATTGCGGATTCCCTCGATTTGATTGGAAGACGTGTTAGTGAATGGAAGTGAATGGAGAGGGAGCGAGGAAGGGGGGGAGATATTTGCGGGGGGGGGGGGGGGCTGTCAATTATTTTAGGATCTGTCTGACAGGCAGCTTTTGTGTGGGACATTTTGACGTACACTTGCATGGAAACACATTCACGCTGATTGAGGCCATGCACAAAATTGCACATAGACATATTGACCCAACCTGCCTGGTCACCAGATATGGCCACACACACGCACTCGCACACACACGTGCACGCATGCACGCACATACTCAGCATGCTGCAGGACACTCACACTGTGACTCGGCCACAATAGCCGAGCTTGGAAGCCTCGGCTGATTCATGAACCTCGAGCCTTTGTCCTAAACTTAATGCCGCGCCGGGAGGCCGAAAACACACACACGCGCACATGCACACACACACAGACCATCAGGAAAACCACAGGACCCTCTCTCCTCTCTCTAAGCCTCTTTATGCTCCTGTATCGGACAAAAGCCGGGGCACTCCGGCTCCAGACCCCCACCCCCACCACACCCCAACACTCACACGCGGATACGCGCACTATTCATCTCCTCGATATCGCTCATCTGGACGGGGAAGAAAGGCAGAATGGGAGTTTCATCCCCACCGATTGTCTCGCGCGAGGTTGGGGGAAGAGAACGTCAGAAAGAAAGAAAGTAGCGTGGAGGCAAAACAATTCAATAAGAGAAGTGACTTGAATGCGGCTTTCATCGGAGGCAACAATGGACGGCCCCACAATGGGCCTCAGGTTCGCCGCGCATGATGTCGCCGGAGCTCTCACGGCGTGAAAATGGAAGCGAAAGATAAAAAGAAGACGAAAAGAAAGACAGCGTCTTGCGTGTTGATTTGAAATGCCAAATTAATGTCCAATTAGCAATCGACACAAATTATCCAGGGATTTACTTTTACCAAATTGCACCCATAAAGAAAGCCCGGAAACAAACTTTTGAATCCATTTTTTTTTTCTGGCTTTTTGGCCATTTCAGGCCATAAATTACCCCAAGGCGTCCATGCTTCAAAGTTAAAGACCCTCGCGAGGGTTCCAGTATTCCATTGTCGGCGTTTAGCATGTGCGCTAGCACGGCATTGGAAGGATTAAGAAAAGTAAAGGGGTGGTGGGGGTGGACTGATGGACGGATGAACGAAAGACTTGCCTCGATCCTTCCACTTATCAAGCTCCTTCTTCTCCCCCCCCCCTCCACCGTCCTTTCTTTCTCCAGCTTCTGCTCCTTGGCAGAATGCATCCGCCCTTCCCATTGTCACCCACTGGAGTGAACGGAGGCGTGAGGGAGCCGAGGCCAGTGTGTGCTTGTCTGGCACAATGGCCTCGCCTAAGTGCTGTCCTATAAAATGCCTCAGTGCGCTCTAAAAGCAAGCCCTTGGATCCCTCGTTGCCTTGGAAGTAGATGAAGTGCAGTACGTGCGTGTGTGCGTGTGTGTTGTTGTGCGACATCTGTCATTGAGTTGGCATTCTCAGTATGGAGACCGGTGCCTCGGAGCACTGCGAAGCGGCGAGTACGCTGAGCCGTAAAAAAAAAAAAAAAAAAAAAAAAAAAATCGCCATTGCGCTTGACCCGCAGGTTGCCGGCGTGCCTCTCATCCTGCAACGGAGCAGCCGGCGCTGTCTGAAGTGTCAGGTGAAGGCCGTAAAGTACACGGGGAAGGGTCTGACGAGATTACAAATAAATCCTTCCGCCAACATCGCCATCAAACCGAACATCTATCTAGTGAGCCGTCTACCATTCCACCCATGTACGAATCCATCCAAGTCCGACCGCCCGACCCATCAATGAATTAAACCACCCACATTTCAGTTCCAGCCATCGACCCACATGACTTCCTTTATACAGCCAACCCTGACATCTTACCACTGGAAAAGGGAGCAACTTTTGAGGGTTTGGTGCCTTGGGTGTGAAGCGGGATCGCACAAGTGACAAGTTACCCATTCATACAGTATGTTTACCCGGTTCCATCAGCATCCACACACCCCATCCAAAGTCCATTCACTCATTGACGACATCCTGCCGGGACACCCATCTACCCAAATGTCTCCCCTCTGGAACTCTCTCCCAGGTCCCCATACGTCCAACCGTCCCCTCGCTCCAGCTATCGCAGTGGTGAAGTACACACTGCGGGGAACCATTTGGAACCTGTTTGTCAGGGGATTAGTTTTAAGGCTCTGGTGCTCTGCTCAAGGGCACCACAACCAGTGATGTGAACTGGAATCTCATGATGGCAAGCCGTGCTATCCATTTATCTGTTTCCAGTTGCGCATCAACAGAGCACTCATCCTTATAATTGAAGCCATCCAATCCCCCGAGAGAGGCCCAGTGCACTGTTTTGGTAAACCGGGGGTTGTGAGTTTGTATCTCACTGGGGCCTCTACTCGCTGAGAGGGGTCATGAAGGGCGCCCGTCATAAAAACTGTGCCAAACAAATATGAGTGTTCATCTGCGATGTCACGCTCTGGCGACCCCTAATGGGACAAGCCGAAAGAAATGCCCAACCAACCAACCAACCAATTAAACTACCCGTTCACCGCGGATTTTCCATCCCCGAGACCCTTCCGATTTTATTCTCCCTAATAATCTACCCAACCATCCATCCTTTCACACCCCCTGTTCTCATCCACGCATTAATTTATCAAAGCCGCTATCGACTAAAACGCCCAGGGTTGCGATAGGTCAAAGGGCGTGCCCCGGAGGCACTGTCCAAGCCATATGTGTGAACGCATCGTGCGGGTGTGTTCATTTCAGTCGTCCCTCGAGAGATCCGTGCACCGACTGGCCCGCGGACCTCGCACCCAGCTCTCATTATTCCGCATCCCCTCGCTTCGACAAACACATCGTGGCTCCGCGCCGGTAAGGTGGTGATGCGTTCCCAGCTCCTTCCGCCCTGTTGCTCTTGAGGAATGTGTATAGCGTGCGCGTCCGTGTACTGGGGTTGTCGTCTGTGTGTGTGTTTGTGGTGTATCTCAAGGGTAGCAGGTGGTTAGCGGAGTAAGACGCAAGATGACTGGCGAGCAGGGGGAGCAGTGGAGCACGACTGGGCCAGGCCAACAGGGACAGCACGGCTAGTCATTTATTAGACACAAACACGGGCGCCGACATACTTATGGAGCGTACATTGCATTTCGTCGCGCATAAATGTTGGGATTTGCCCGTGCATATGCACGTAATCTCATCAGTGCACAAACTCTGCCCCAGTACACACGGCCATTCATCTACCTTGAGTAGAGCAACCCTGACCACAAACTTATTTTGTGTGCGAAGTGTAGCTCAGGGCCAGCCCGCACCGAGTCCGGCCTCTTCTTTTTAGTTTCAAGATGTTTATTGTTTTTTTGACCCATTTTGTGTCTTTGGCTCCTTGTTCGCATCCCTCCCTTTAATGCTCCTCGAAAAGTGTGTGTGTCATTGATCCAGCTGGAAGCGATATGCAAGCGTGTGTGTGTGTGTGAGAGAGAGAGAGAGAGAGAGAGCGGTAATATTTGAGGCCTTTCATAATGATTAAAGCCTTCATTAAATTTTCATCCCAACCTGCTGTTTGCCGCTAATGGCCTTTGTGAGCCCGCGCAGCCGAACAATAGCGAGCCGGGCACAGAAGAAGGATTTTTATCTCGCCTTCAATACCGCCCCTCGCTGTTTCCTTTGCTCTCCTAGCTCTCCCTCCCTCGCTCTCGTTTTCCCGGTTCTTCCTTGTCGTCGGTTCCTTTCTCCCCCGGCTGGCCCGGGGTTTTGCGCCTGTGAGGTCTGGAGCCGCTTTTGTCGGCCCGTTTCATTTGAACCCGGAGCTGATAATGCTCCCGGTTGGTCGGCGTTGCCGCCTCGCCACTAATGGGGTCTGTGAAGACGCCACCGCTTTAGATCACTTCTTCACTCTCCTCTTTTACTCCTTCTATACTTCCTTCTTACTTTCTCACTCTCGTTCTCTCTTTTTCGTTGCCCTGGCTGACTCATAAAGATCCATTATTGTTTTTTTTTCCCCTCCCCGCCAGTTCACGAGGTCCAGTGAAGCAGCGAACAACCCAAAACACACCTCAATTACAGCTCAGCTCCACCGACAGCAGTTTTCCCCTCTTTCTTTTCTTTCCTTTTTTATTTTTTTGTATATATGTGTGTGCGGCACAACAGGCCTCTCTATCGACTAGAATAAAAACATGCAGACAGCGAGCGAGCGAGCGGACCAGCGGCGGTCTTGACCGCATTGAAAAACGGAGAGAAAAGCCCAAATAATAAGGTTAGCACATCACAGCTTGAAATGAAAGGCTGTTGATGCACCAGGGGAAACTATAGGTGGAACACACGCACACAAAAAACGATCTACAAAGGGAGGTAAACACACTTGTAGTGCTTCTTTCACTGCGCAGTAACCGTTACGGGGCGGAATGTCACGAGAAAGTGCCGAGAAACACCAGTTGCACACCAAGTTGTTTTCTACAAACAAGGACGGCACCCGCTAGCAAAACATATTTATATCAGGAGATGGACACCTGTTGGTGATCTCCTTATCGCCATTATCACTGTCGCATGGAGTGACTTAAGCGCCCCGTTATCTGCCAAGGGGTAATTAGAGTTGGCCAAAGGCTAATTTTAACTCCAACTGTCCATTCCCGACTGTCAAAAGCCAAGACTTGATTTCAGACGCGGAGAGAAGCAAAGTCTGCGATTGGGCGTCTGTCGTTGGTCAAACGGGGTTGGCCCTGGTTCTGTCGCTAAGGTTACAAAGGTAGCGAGATGGCGCAGACGAACCCAGACAGCGAGTGGGGAGCAACGTCTGGAGGCTTTCCACAGACGGCTCTCGTTTGTCAGGTTAAATATTAAATAAATATGCAAAGCTTGCCCGGACAATGGGCCCGTATACTGTAGCCGTCTGATTGCGTGGTGGAAAAAAAACAAAAACGCAACAAAGAGTCGCCTCTTATGTGTGGGTTCACAGCAGAATGCGAGAGAATGACAGAGAGAATAGAGGGAAGCTGAGAGAGAGAGAGAGAATAGAGAGCAAGACTGACCTTCTGGTTCATTCTTGATCAGCTCCTCCATCTTGCGTTGTTTCAGTGTGTCCACGACGTCCGCCAAGCTCCCCTTGCGTCTCTCCGGGGTTCCCAGGGCGCCCGCGGCCGAGCCGCCGTCGCCGCACGGCCGACCTCCGGCGCCGCCTTCGTCTTTGCCCGGTGAGGTAGCATTGTGCAGGGCGTAAGGGCTGAGGGAGTTCCCCTTGGAACCGTCCAGATCCTGGAGGGGGGGGGGGTGATGGTGAAAAATAGTCATTAGATTCATCAATTATCTCCAAATGTGGAGAGTTGGGAGGAGCTGGCATGGCCACTCGCGATCGTCATTCTTATCTCTTTATTTTGCTTCCTTTATTCTCGGCTTTTCTTCGAGCCCAGCGCAGCACGGAATTTCAACTTTCATCCCCTGCCAATTTTGGTAAAGTTAGGGCACACGTCTTGCTTATTCTCCGCTGGAATCTGCATTTGACTGACTTGGAGGTACTTGACAGATTGAGCACATGAAACAAACAAACAAAAAGTCCGCTCTCGGACGCACGCTCGCGCTTCGTTACAAAGCCTTCCGCGGCTCGGCTTTGAGCGGCGTCCAACGTTAGCGTACACAACTCGTAGGGCCGACTTTCGGCGCCGGTACGTTTGTATTGTGAGCCTGTTAATGGTACGAAGCAAAGATTTGGAACTTTGTCAAGATGTAAATTTATGTAAGGACTAAAATCACAAAAGACTGAACAACTGGCATGACAGCTACAAAATATATATTGAGCCAACGGTAAAAGCTGTGTTCTTCGTGCCAATCCTTCGCCATGGATAACCATCCTGCTGTCTTTACTCATCCTCGGAACCGAGTGAAACGAGCACTAAATAAAAGCCTGGATTAATTTCTCAAGTTTGAGCTGTTGGATCTGCCCTGGCGGAGAGCGAGGTCACGGGAACAGCTTGAATGGCGAATACCGGCGAGCCTTCAATCCAGTCGAGGTGACATTTGTTTGGAAGATTGACTTAATACCTACTCAGCCCAATTAACTGTGACACTGAGAGGCAGCGCGCAGTCGATCCGCCGCTGCGACAAAGCGCCGACGGCGTAGACGCACGCAAGCGCCTCCGCCGAGGCCGAACAACCTCGAGCTGCGTCAAATTGTACACATGTGCGGACGGCCGCCCCGTCCACATGCCACCATTTTGTAATTCAAGGATGTATTCATTGCAAAAAAGGATATATTATGGAACACAAGTGTGGACATTTTTGGGTAATACTTGATTGCGGTATTTGGGTTTGTTGATGAGGCTTACGGCCATGCTACCCTGAGAACGCCCGATCTCGTCAGATCTCGGCAGTAAGCAGGTTTGACCTCGGTCAGTACTTCCAAGGGAGACTACCTGGGAATACCAGGTACTGGAAGCTTCTCTTCCCGGCTAGGAAGGGCATCCGGCGTAAAACTGTGCCAAACAAATATGCGCTCATCTAAGGTGACACGCTGTGGCGACCCCTAACGGGACAAGCAGTTGACAGTTGCTACTTGCGGGTACTGTTTTAAATCTGCATCTTGCAAAGTTAAAGCCAAAAATGAAAGCAAACACATTTAAGGGGCTCATTATTTTTTGTGATTTTAAGACTTCAGAACCAAGTGACTTAGTCACTCAATCCGCCCGTCAGTCTGTCGGCTCAGCTCTTTGCATACAGGAGAAGGGTCAATGGTCCACCGAGTTAATCTTTGGCTAATCTCAGCACAGGGCAGCAAACGCCACCTCCAAACCCGTGGCACACATAAAGTGGCGTACGCACGCGGTTCGGCGCGTGCCCGCGATGGAGACGCAGCTCTGTTGATGTCATTATTGTTGTATTTGGGTGGAGATCATTTGCAAATGATTAACTCGCAGCCTCGAAGGGGAACCTGACACTCTGATCACAGTCCACAATTGAATCAGGATGAGCTGTTCGGACCTCGTGAAGTGCCAAATTAAAACGTTGTAAATCGGAAATGCCGTAATAACTCCTCCGACGTCAGCTTTTAGGACCGACAAGACACGGGCGCAGCCGGCCATTATCGCTTGGAATTCCCCCACACTTGGTCGAGTCTCGCTTTATCTCGCGTCGATACTGCGTTTTCACACTTTCGCATTCTGAATAAGTCAGCGCCTTCAATAATTCAGTAATTCTGCCAGCATTGCTGCTCATGCATTGCGCGCCGAGCATGACATGGTTAGCGCGTCGCTTAATGTACACGAATGATGGGCGGTTGAGTTGGGGGCGGGCGGGCAGAGGTTCGAAGTCAGGATGCTGCTGCACAAAACCAGGAAAGTGCTTCCAACATCTTTTCTTTCCCTGCCGAACCAAGGCCGTGTGCACAAAATACAGCGTTATGCAACCATTTTGACCATTCGCCCTCACATAAATTGCATTTTATTTCACAAAAAAGTCACTTTTCCTCTCAATATTTGCCAGTAAAAATGAGTTTTGCAGGTTCTTTCTGTACCTGGCTAGGTTTCTTTGCGTATTTTGCTTTTTAACCCCAATGAGGACAAGCACGCTCACATCTACCTTGAATTTCTTCCAATTTCATGACTTTGCCTCCTTGTTCTCTCTCAATGGAGCGATTCTCAGCCGAGTGTGAAGTGAGAATCAGCACCTCCAAATCCGAGACTAGAGTCCTCAGTCGGAAAAGGGTGGCGTGCCCTCTCCAGGTATGGGATGAGAGCCTTCCCCAAGTGGAGGAGTTCAAGTATCTTTGGGTCTTGTTCACGAGTGAGGGAAGAATGGAGCGGGAGATCGACAGACAGATCGGTGCAGCCCCCTAACCCTAACCAGCATCTGCACTGATGCAGACTTTGTATCGGTCCGTTGTGGTAAAGAGGGAGCTAAGCCGAAACCCGTCGCTCTCAATTTACCAGTTGATCTACGTTCCTACCCTCACCTACGAGCACGAGCTTTGAGTCGTGACTGAAAGAACAAGATCCCAGATACAAGTGGACGAAATTAGTTTCCTCCGCAGGGTGTCTGGGCTCTCCCTTAGGGATAGGGTGAGAAGCTCGGTCATCCGGGAGGGGGTAAGTGTCGAGCCACTGCTTCTCCGCATTGAGAGGAGCCACATGGGGTGGCTGCGGATCTAATTCGGATGCCTCTCGGACGCCTCCCTGGTGAGGTGTTCCGGGCGTGTCCCACCGGAAAAAGACCCCGAGGACGACCCAGGACACGCTGGAGAGACTGTCTCTCGGCTGGCTTGGGAACGCCTCGGGATCCCTCCGGAAGAGCTGGAAGAAGTGGCTGGGGAAAGGGAAGTCAGGGTATCCCTGCTGAAGCTACTCGCCCCCGCGACCCGACCTGCAAAAGCGGTAGCTATTGGATGGATGGATGCTTCCTTGTTTTTTTAAGCGTGGATTTTGCATCGTAGGACCTTGGGAATGAAATTTCTCGACCGAAAAAGTGACTTTTTTTGTATCTTTCCTTACATCCTTCCTATCTTCCTTCCATCCCCTCCTGTTCTACAGATTAGGGTAATTCACACTTCAAACCAACGTCTCTGTGATTACGAGTTGCATCATCGCGAGTACACGCCATGCAAATGAAACGAGGAGGAGACAGACTGGTACGAAAAGCGAGAGAAGGGGCGACGGAGGGATGTGGAGGGGAGGGGGGGTAAAGAGCGAGAAAGAGAGGTGATGTTATTAGAGGAAATGAGCGAGTTGACAGAGCGAGGGAGCGGGGAGGGAGGAAAGGAGGCATCTTGAAGGCAGCGGTCACACCTGTCACATCCCATTTATCTAATCCAGCGCCTACTTAAAACGGGCGCACACTTTCTTTCGAGAAAGATGTCGCGCAAACAAAACAAACAAGAATAAGAGACGCGTGTGCGTGTGAGTGAGTGTGCGGTGGCGCGGGCGGCGGGTGGTTGTACAAGATGAGGTTCGGGGGGTGTCGAAAATCCACCTCGGAGATGCCATCGCGTTCCGCGGCGAAGGTCATTTCCCAATCACGGTGAATTATGCAAGGAGCCGCGGCCTCCTCCGGAGACGCCCGCCATCGGCCTTGCGCACGTGGGAGGTCACGTCGACATCCTCGTCCCGAGGGCGACACAAACGCAGTACATAATCCAGGCGAGTGACATTTTGTACCCTTGCCATTTGCATCCAAAAAAAACGAGGAATGCGACGGAGATGTTCCAAAGCGGTGTCAGTCAGGTGCGCCGCTAACGCGATTTGTCCAACTTTTCCTCATCAGCATGCATTTATTCCCATGTGCGAACACCCCCCCCCCCCACTTTATTTTGTTTTAAAAACATTTCTGCCCTCACCTCCACACGAGTGAGCGAGTTGTGCCATTTTGTTTGACACCCAGATAGCCTGCAGGTGTGTGTTGTGTGTGTGTGTGTGTGTGTGTGTTGTGTGTGTGTGTGTGTGGTGTGTGTGTGTGTGTGTGTGTGCGTGCGCGTCGGGATCCGTGCATTTACGCTGGCAGTGGCAGCCTGGCAGTGTGGGCGGTTCTGCCTTTAGTTTGCAGATGTCAATTCTCTTCCAAATGACTGGAACAAAGTAAAAATCGCGCCTCGCTCGGCTTTATCCCTTTACTGCCTCTGCAATGGAACCGAATTAAGCAACTTTTGTCTTAAACTCATCTGCTTTAAAAACACTTAACTCTTGCCAGTAGAGGAAAGAATCCAAATGCTGTAGTCCCCCCCAGAGGCAACACAACCCCCCCCCCCTCCCCCGCGCCGCTTCCTCCCTCACGATGGCCTTACACACACACTCGCTATTCTTGTAGATGACATCTCTCGGGCTGTGCAAGGTGCACGTGCGAAGAAACAATATTCGATACTTGGCGCGCTGTCGCGGCTCAAGACACGCGCAACGTGACAGTGGGAAGAGCTGGAAACAGCTGCCGGACTAAAATACATCCACACGCACACACACCGTCGACAAGAATGTCACGGATCGCTCCTGCGGGGAGGTAAAAGAGACTTCGCTCCACACCGGGGCTGCCAATCTACCGTGACATCCACTCCCAGTCAAAACACACACAGACGCGCACACGCGCACGCACATGGAGCAAATCCCTTTTACGGGCCGTGGCTAAACACAGACGGTGTCAATCTTGACTTCGAGGTCCTCAAAACTCAACACGGGACGAGCTAGTAGACACAAACGGTACATGGATGCGCTCCGTCAAATCTCATTTGATTCGCGCGGGGTGAGCGACCGGCGTACAGAACTGCAACGCTGGACCAGACTTGATCCGGAGCCGATCTAGACTGCAACAGTCATCTCAGATATTCATATACTACGATTCACAGGTGATTGTATTGGATCTTGAATTATTCACTTTCACAGGCGCTTTTTTTGCTAGTTTGCGGCCACAGCGACTCAATTGCGTAAATTCTTCGGCACGATTATTGCACATTTAATCATTACAACATTTAATGTAATCTAGCCACGGGAACAGCAGAGCGGTTTTATTTCCTAAGCCTTTAAAAGCTTGACATATTCCACAATATTATTCCTGCGTATTCCGGCGCGGGCCGCGTTGATTCATTAGATGCGAAATAAACCGCCGTTTTTGCGAGACTGCTCGGTGTTAAATCTGTCCGATTTGCACCGCTCGCAGCATCAATTCGCAGTCGCGACCCCCCCCCAAAATAAATAATGAAACGAAGGAAAAACAATGTTCATCGATTTGCGTTGTGTTTGCAAAACAATTAGCGCTCGTCCATTAGCACATCTCGCAGACGGGATGCACGCCGTTCCCTCATTTGCATGCATTTGTATTAATTTTTGTTGTTGTTTTTTCGGCAAAGATATGCGCGCCGCTCACATAAAATGGTCGGCAACCCGCATTTGATTTGCCGTTGCTTCACCTCCGTGATTCTCCTGCTTTTTTTTAGGCCTTCAATCGCACAGTCTGGGAACTTGCAATAAAAGAGCCTTTTAGCGAGATGACATTACATTGCATTCATTCGGGAACGATCATAAACGGCAGAGGTTTCGCTATGAGCAGAATAAGTGAAGTATATTTACATATTTGCGTGCGCGCGCGTACAGCAGGTAGGCCCGACTGCAGGGCGAAATGGATAAAGAGGTCGCTCGAGCAATTCCGTGTCCCCGCGCGAATTTACGATGACAAGATAAAGCTGTGAATCCCCTCCCCACACACTTCCCCCGCTTCCCCTCTTCGGACCCCCCACCGCTTCACTTCCCAGTCAACTGAGCCATTCACTTGCCCCTCCCCGCCCCCCACAACCCTGTATCACTTTACGTCTATTGTCCTGAAAGGGACAGTGATCCCCCCCCCCCCCCTCCTCCACACTCAACCCAGCCACTCTCGTTGTAAAGTTCCCGCTACGTATCGCTGACTGTCAGCGGTGAGGGGATTGCCGCTCTAAACCCTCTTCAAGGAAAGAAAATAATTGTTTAGTGAGTTCCGCACGCCAATACTGTCGCCCTTCTGCTGTGAGATAAACGAGAAAAGCATTACTGTGGCGTCAGTGAGACATAAAACATGCGACAATGGCACTTCTGGAGCGTGCAGCCCTACCAGTAATCATTATTTGGATAAGCGGCTTGACAAAATGTTGAATTTCCACAATAACTGACAGAAATTTGAAAGAAAAACTGCTGTTTAACATTTAGTGTTTGTCTTCCTGTGTTCTCATGGTGCCAGGACTTTGGTTTATGGTCAGAGTCAACAATTGGGAGGGGACCGGCGCCTAATCAACTGCTTAATTACAAAATTAGCTCTCCATTATACCCGCTAAGCGCCTTTTCATTGTTTTACGGCGTGCAGGTATGAGGAGAACGAGGCGGCGAAAATGTTGGTGTGTTTTATTGCCGGGTACACACTGTGACGCGCAGTAAAAGAGCGCAGTTTCGAATTGTTGTAAAGCCACACCTAAAATGATCTTCAGCTAATGCTGAGTGTCCTCTCAAAGTTACTAGCGTTGTCAAGTTATGTAAAATAGCATTTTTTTCCAACAGCAAATTTTGCAGGACTTCAGATTCATGTTAAAAATTTGGGATTGTAGGTGCAACTCCCCCCAAATTGGCTCAGTTAGGCACCTTGGATTTGATTTTAACTCAGCCTCCGAAGCAAAATGAAATTTTGTGAGCAAGCAAGTAAGCAAAAGTCTCTAGATCCCATGATTGAAAAGTGGCCGGAAGTCCATCATTTTGCTTTAAAAATGCAGATTGTAGGGCGGTTTTGTCGAGTTCTTTGTCCCGCAAAGAAAATAAAGCCCTCAGCCAGTCTCGCCGAACAATGAGAAATGTGCTAGACCCACCAAAAAAAGTC
The DNA here is from genome assembly GCF_019802595.1 of Syngnathoides biaculeatus. Lineage (NCBI taxonomy): Eukaryota > Metazoa > Chordata > Actinopteri > Syngnathiformes > Syngnathidae > Syngnathoides > Syngnathoides biaculeatus. The sequence continues at coordinate 13,877,773 of NC_084659.1, read as the reverse complement.
TCCAGAACACAAGTCTTCCATTGTGGTCTGAAGTGCCAATTTTAGTCATTTTGGCCGTTTCCTGGTGTCCTTCAAAAGAAAAATTCACCCCCCGAAGCCAGTTTCACTTAACCTAAGACCCAGTAGATTTGTCTATCATGAGTATCCCCACGGAGAAGTCTCTAAAACCCATGACTGACAAGCCACGGGAAGTTTCCATTTTGGACGAAAGTGGTCATTTTGGGCTCATTTTGGCCACTTCTGGATGTCCTTCAAAGAAAATTCAGCCCCCAAAGCCAGTCTCATTGAACAAAGTGAAACTTAGTTGACTTGTCTATCATGAGTAGCCCAACAAACAAAAAAACAAGTCTCTGGAGGCACAGTGAGCCAGCCAGCTTGGTTTGAAACGGTCGTTTGGACACTTTTAAGTAAACACTACTGACATTGAATAGAGTAAAAGACTGAAAATTGCCAAAAATGGAGACTTTCATTAATGTGGTGACGTCCCATAAAAAATGCCATTAGGTGTAACCCAATTAACAAGGTTAGCGCTTGACCAAAAGTCTCAGTGATGTCATAGACATCCACTGATTATTGTAGCATAAATAAACATGTAAATGGAGTGACTGTTTTGAATTTGAGGGTGTGAGCGAAGGGGTGAAGGGGGTGAGGGCGGGGGCGCCTTCATGGCATGACTTGGCTTGTCTACGCTAATATTTAATGAGTCACAAACACCCAGCCATGACACTGTACGCAACCCTCGTGCGAGCGTGCACTATAGATCGGGAAGCGCCGCCCAATGTCACACTTCATCCCGCGCGCAGTGAATCACTGCGATGGCTCACGTTTTTGCAGTCACGCAACGGCACATCAGACGGGCTCAAGGCGACGGCTGGTGGCGCGCACATGACAACGAAAGACGACGTGCGGCGGCGTCAAACAGTTGCCGTGTGGCTTCTTTTTCCAGTCGCGAGCGTAGTTCAGAAGGAATTTGTGTGCAAGACCGGCGCTTAAGGTCTTCGGCGCCGACTTCTCCTTCGCACATCTGGATTATTGTGTGAATAATTTGAAGTATGGTATGCGCGTGTACCCTGGGGGGGCTTTCAATCCAGCACACCCACATGGGGCAGTTGGGAACGGGCTGAGAGCCAAGGCCGTCGAGGGCCACAACGAAGACAGATAAGATCTAGATACGATACTTGAACTGTTACAGAAGCCGAAATCCAATATGGATCATCTTGAACACCCCGCGGTACAGACCACACACCACAGGTGGGCGTTTTCAATCGCTTACAAGTTCTTACCGTGTTGTTGGGGGGGCTGTCCAAGGTCCGAAAGGGGGGCGAGCGCGGGGACACCTTGCTGCAGTAGGAGGCCAAGGGGAGGTGGATCACGCCACCCAGTCCCTCACTCTCCTCATCCTCCACGCGCTGTCTGCTGGTTGCTATGGTTACCTCTCCATCTGTCCCCCCATATGGAGAGGCTGGTCGCTTGGAAGACATCCTGGGAGCCCAAAAAAAAAAAAAAACAAGGAAGGAAGGTAGGAAGACAGAGAAGAAAGGGGTTATTGGGGTGTGTTCCATTGTCCTCCATCCTCATCTAAAAATCAGATTTTGCCTCCTCTCGGGAGGGCATTGGCGTCGAGTCACTAGTTTTAAACTTCACATTCTGGTCATGCTTGTGCATTATACACCTGTGATCCTGCATTTGTACCAGAAAATTTACAGGTCGACCTGAAAAACCCAGTCCACGTCAAAGCCTGGAAAAAAACCCTGCTAAGGTGACTGGTTAATAGCTCAAAATTGTCAGAAAAGAAATGTATAGTACATTAAAGTTGAAGTATGAAGCATCTTCTTTCTCCAGTACTTTGACCGTTCCGTGGGCCCGTTCGGGTGACCGCACAATAAGCCCCTCAGCTCTTTGGCGGACCTTCAAACACACACTCCCGGGTCTTCAAGTGTGTTTACGGCCGGGGGGCCATTCACCGTTCACGTTTCCAAAAAAGACGGGGGCCATTACTGCAAATGAAGCCCGCTTGCACCGGCACCGTGCAGGAAATCACCGTGCCTTGACAATGGGCTTTTACAGGCCGAGTCGGAGTGGGAACGAGAAGAAAATAATGGACGCCGAGGGAGAGAATGAGAGAGGGAACAGTATGAGCGCCGACAATAATATGTGTTTATGAAAACCTCTGGACAATAGGGGGACTGAAGCAAAATGGCTGGCAACACAAGAGCCCCGCTGTGTCAATTTGTTTCTGCGGCTTTGTTCCCTGGAAAAGAAGCAAAGGATATAAAGCCACATCTATTAGGTGAACTCTGCCTCTCGCGAGCTGAATTTCCCTCCGTGTACTCCAGCTGAATAGGGATGCAGTGACTATGCAGCAATAATAGAATTTAATGTGCTTCTCAGCATCGGCTGAGTGCTTTCAGACGCACTTGTCAGCCTTGAAGCCACTGCGACTATGACCCTGGGTAATAGGCAGCTAACGGGCTGCCTCCCGGAGGCGACGCATGGCGAGGATGGGGACGCTTTGCGTGCAATGGCGTGTGTATGCGAGGAACGCGCACAAATAAGCAACAGGTATCCGGCTTTTTATATCTTCGCCGCTTTCTTGCTACAATTTCCCCACCGGTCTTCCTCTCTGCTCGTCTCCGCTAAACTGATTACCCGCTACTGGATTTCTTTTGGACCGGTTATCTGGCGTCGCTCCGACGAGCAGCCCCTGCTACTAATTCGTTGCTTATTTACCTTATGACAGCCAAAGTCAAACAATCTTTCAGAAAACGGAAACATGTGGCGCTGCGACGTTCGGGCCAAAAATCTGAAGAGCGACGCCGCGGTAGCCCCCGCCCCTTCCCAAAAGATTCAAATCTGGTCCGGGAGCAACGACGGCGTACGCGTCCGCTAATCATTTTAGGAGTCATCTGTGTCCAGAAATTCTGTAAATGTTTTACTTGCTAACATCTCTTTGTGAACGGCTTTCGGTCTAATGGGTGACTCAGTGCGATTCTTTATTTGAAATTGAATCAAGCCATTACCCAAACAAGATTAGGACGGGAAAAGAAAAGTTCAAGTTGTCCCCAAATGCAAACTTAAAATGCAAGGTCAATTGAAAGAGAGGGAATCCTTAAGAAATGCATTTTTGTGTGCGTGCGGACTGCGTTTGACTCCCCGTTTCCAGCGAAATCCGCTTGTCTCGTGTTCTCGTCGCGCTCTTTTCGGCGGCGAGATTCTCCGTTTAAGGGGTCGCGTATCACCACCTGTTGCTTTGGCCCGCAAAACCCGACTTCATTACGCGGACTGAGCTTTTCTTAAATGTCACGGAGTGACATTTTTGGACCCCGCGGCGTAGAAAATGTTCCGTCAACAGGGCAACAATGACGCGTTTCACACACGCCGATTTCTTTATCTGCAGCGGGTCCACCTTTGTGGTACTTGCTCAGCATAAAGAGACGCCATAAATGAGCGTGAACGAGCCGTGCGGATGACAAAAGGCGTCGAGAGATAGACCGCGATTATTGCCATTAAACGTGGAATCATTTCAAGATAGCGAGAGAGTGCCTGCCATTAAGCCTGCGCCGTCACGCCAGATCCGATGCGGGGTTGCCGGCCCAGCTGTGCAAACCAGAGGTGCGTACAACGGAGGCCCCCAAACACTGCGGGTCTGTCTTCGTCGCTGCCTGTTTACTTTACCTCCTTTCACTCGTTCACACTGAGGCCTTTTGTTTTGCGCACACACCCCATGCCTAATCGTAACCCTATGTACATAGGCGCACACACACAGCCGGGGGTCACCTTTTGAATCATCTCACACACGCTCGTGTGGGCGCTCGTGGTGGTGGTGGGGGGGACGGAAGCATTTTCCGGGAGTTTTCCAAGCACAGTAGCAACATTGATCATATTTTAGACAAGAGCGCGCTTATCCGAATACGTTTTCATCGGGCCTTTTGCTCCCGCTTCCTCGGACGCTAAGCCGTTCGGCAGCCCCTCTCCCGGCTGCGAAATTCCCCCCCACCCCCGCCTCGTCCCGCTTCACGCCTTTGATGTAGAATTACGACACAATCGGGCACGGGGTGCGCACAGGTTACGCCGGCGACTTCATTTAAACTCGCGCCGCCGGAGACCTGGATGGAGACACTTGAAAGCTGCGAGTGATGCGAGGATTAATACAGACAAGCCCCCACCCCCCCCCCACTCCACCTTTTTTTACTAATAAGATAAGTTGGCAGTGTGGGCCTGGTCATAATTAGACAATATTAGCATAATTTCTGCACGGAACGTGTCATACGCGGAACTCCTCAGGCGCACTGTGATTTTTAAGTGACCAGCTCATCTCTTGTGTAATTTTTTTTAATGTGCACAATGCATAATTCTAATCATTGTGTCAAACTAAAAAATCAGAAACAAACCTCGTTCCTGCAAGGCAGCCAGCCGTGTACATTATATTACTCTCAGATATGTCTTTATTTTTTAAAGAAAAGCACAGTATTTTGACTCCACGAACAATTTCTGAATAATCGAATGTTATCTTCATTGAGTGGGAAAAAAAAAACTCGGCTATTTTTTAGCCTCCAAACTTTTGAACCGTAGACAACTTGATACACAACTCATAGCCTTCCCCACTCCAAAATAATAATAATAATAATGTTGTGTTACGGCGTACACACACCTCACATGTACGTCTCCCTCTCTTTCAGAACTGTTATCATTGTCGATGACCACACACTCCCAACGCCATACATATTTCGTAACTTCAAATCAAATCTCCCCCCCCCCCCAAAAAAAAAGCAAGCATCTAATCTGTTGTTTGTCTCCTCTGTTACACAAACTCACGGTGATGCCGCACACACACAAACTCGAGCGCATGCACGGTGACAGCACTAAGCTCAGATTAGAGTGCCACTTCCCCCTTGGCTTTTTGATGATTAGCGGCTCCTCCGTTAAGTCGCTCTCATATCACATATGTCCACTGCTGCTAAATCACTAATCGGGGGGGGGGGGGGGGGGGCGCGTCCATTAACCGGACGCGTAATCGCCGCGGACGGCGGGTTAACCGTCTCCAGGCCGGTTACGGTGGGCCCCCTGTAATCAACTCACCCTCCCCGCTCCATCCCCTCGGCGCTGGCACGTCACGCCGTCGCGGAGCTTTACGCGTGTTTTAAATACATGCGGCCGGCTTACGGAGACGCGAGGGAGGTTGCGGGAAAGCCAAATCGTACCCGCACTTTGGGTGTTCTTCAATTTTGCCGCCGGTTTGAGAGAATCAAGGTGGACCCCCATCACACACGGATGAGGCAAAGTCGCACTCTCCGCTCGCTCGCAGCGTTGGCCCTTGCCTGCTAACGTAATCATGGCGCTAACCGCTCTTGTTAACTCCTATTCGGGGAGCGTTGGAGCCCCCCCGGAGAATTCCGCACGCAGTAAAGTGAATCTGCATGTACAGCCCTCGCTTTAGATTACAAGCCGTATTTCTGCCGTGACACGAGCGGGCCGTCCAATCCATCCATGGACGTGCGGCGGGGGGGGGGGGCGCGTCCATTAACCGGACGCGTAATCGCCGCGGACGGCGGGTTAACCGTCTCCAGGCCGGTTACGGTGGGCCCCCTGTAATCAACTCACCCTCCCCGCTCCATCCCCTCGGCGCTGGCACGTCACGCCGTCGCGGAGCTTTACGCGTGTTTTAAATACATGCGGCCGGCTTACGGAGACGCGAGGGAGGTTGCGGGAAAGCCAAATCGTACCCGCACTTTGGGTGTTCTTCAATTTTGCCGCCGGTTTGAGAGAATCAAGGTGGACCCCCATCACACACGGATGAGGCAAAGTCGCACTCTCCGCTCGCTCGCAGCGTTGGCCCTTGCCTGCTAACGTAATCATGGCGCTAACCGCTCTTGTTAACTCCTATTCGGGGAGCGTTGGAGCCCCCCCGGAGAATTCCGCACGCAGTAAAGTGAATCTGCATGTACAGCCCTCGCTTTAGATTACAAGCCGTATTTCTGCCGTGACACGAGCGGGCCGTCCAATCCATCCATGGACGTGCGGCGGGGGTGGGGGGGAATCCAATCTCCAAAGTATCACAGTGGAGGTTTTTATTCCCGAATGTGCACGCCGCCGCTCATCTTTGCGGCTGGGGTGTTCTGCGGACTTCGCATCCGCGCGACACCTTCGGCGGAAACTTGAACAAATGTCCTCCCGGCGCCGGTATTATCCCACCTCAACGTCTCAATTTCCCTTTCGGAACACCCCTTCACCCCAGACCTATTCCAGTTTCCTCTCTCCGCTGGTGTTGTCTTACTTACTGTCCCCTCCTTACACAATCAGCTGTTTGTAAGAAGGTCACTCCACCACCCCCCTCGTAAGGAAATTGCCCAATATCTATTTATAGAGCAGGTCAGTGACGGGGATAAACATAAAGAAAGGTCGGACTAGCCGACTAACAATCGGAATATTTCAACAAATGAGCCGCAATCCGTCTCCGGTCCTATTTATAACCGCACTGTAACATTTTTGTGCTCTTAGCCATGCACGCTGGATTTTCCCCCCGATGAACACTTAAAGCAAAGTCAACGCACACACACACACAAAGCGTCCACTGTGTGAGAAGTACGCGACTGGTCCGCTGTTAGGCCTCAAAAGGCGGGAACGCACCAAGTGAATGTCACACACATGCACACACGCATGCTTGGGGCAGTCATGTGTGTGCTAAACGTCTTCCTGCGTTACAATTCACGAAGCAAAAGGGAGATGAGGCCTTCATCTGCGCAAAATCGAGGGAAAATCAACATCGCCGCATCGCTTTAAAAGTCCGGACAAGTGAAGACAGCGCGTGGGAAAATATCGAAGGAAGAAGCGAGGCTGGAAGACAATATGTGTGTGTGTGTGAGGGGAGGAAGGGGAACGTGTAGGGGGGGGGTGTTTGAAAGGAGACAGACGGAGAGAGGGAAAAGTGCATCCGGTGGAAGGCATGCACTCCCCTTCTCCTTGTCTTGATGTTTGCGAGTGGATGGGGAAGCGGCGCGGTGTTTATTGAGCCAGGGAGCGACTTCTTTCTTTCTTTTTTCTTTCTTTCTTTCTTTCTTTTTTTCCCCATTGTTTCGCCGGCTCTGCTGTTTGTTAAGCAATCCACGAAGGAGTCGCGACATTTGTCTCGCTGTCAGCGGGCCCCGCTTTAAGCGATACGCACCCACGCATGTGTGCTCCTTCTCTAACTGACACACACACACACAGCTGGTCTCTTTCATTTGTCCCTCACTTTTTTTTGCCCCCCCCCTCGCTCTCTCACTACCTGGTGAGACAGAGGCTTCATTGTAGAGCTCAGGGAGGGACCTCGCAACCTCGAACACTGCCTCCTATTGTAGGCCGGAGGGACCGTGTGTGCGCATTGGGGGGAAATAGTTGAAGAGCGACGGACGGCGACTTTCGGGAGTACCCCAACCCCACCCCCCCTCGGTTAGCCGAACTTCGACTTCTGCCGTGTGACCCGCTTCCCCCCGCCGTGTCATATGACCGCACATGTCCATCCAAAAACACAACAAACACAGCCCCAAATGCCCACTCCCCTCTTGATCCCCCTTTGGTCAGCTGACTTCACCCCGGTGGTTGGTTCTAAAGAGGTGGGGGGGGGGCGGGGGGGGCGGGGGTTAGTATTCTCCACTGGTATTTTTTTTTTTTTTTTTTGTACCCCCTCCTCCTCCACGGATGGAGACACGGCTATCAAGACTCTCCCGGGACGGACAATATGGCCCAGACAATGGCCTCCAGTCCAAGTTGGTGTGTGTGTGTTTGTGAGAGAGAGAGGAGAGAGAGAGAGAGAGAGAGAGAGAGAGGTGGAGAGGGGCTGGGGGGGGGTTTGGGGAGGCCGGGACAGGGCCACAGGAGAAGAGGGGCAGAATTGTGCATTAGTTTGCAAAGCACGGACACTCGACTCAATTACTGCTCTCGCGCACACGCGTACACACACAGACCACTTTAATCTCGCCCGTTTAAATGAAGTCCTAACACTGGGAGCAAGTTTAAAAAAAAATGTAAAAATTAAAAAAAAGTAGCGTGAAGCTCCTTCACCTGCCTTAGTGCCTTTAGAGAGGCCTCACAAAATTGCCGGTGACATCCGACCGCCACAAAAATTCAGCAAAAATACACTTTTGAAAAGAATTTCAAGGAAACAACAAGAACATTCCCGTCCCTTGAGCCGAGCGTGTCGTCGAGGGCGATGCGGGAGCGCCGTCGGTTTTACGTCGAGGCGAGCAAGTTGTTGACGCATGCCCACCCCCCCCCCAGTTTAAAAATCCCACACACCCAAATAAACAGAGGGCCCAAATGGAGGGGCGTGAAAACCCGGCGACATCGAAGAAGCACAAGAGTGAGACCTCTTCCTCTCCCCTCTCTTCTTTTCATCATCCAACCCCCCCCCAAACTATTTAAGCCATTCTCACTTTTCTGTCACCTCGGTTTTCTCTTCACCCCCACCCTCCACCTTTTTCTTCTGTCCATCACAGAGGAATGCGTCAATTTTGCCACAACGGTTTTCTGTCCAAAGAAAGTTGAAAGTTTCCCCGCCGAACAAACAACAGAATACATCCCTTAAAAACGAGCTTTTGATAGAAACACGCGACGTGCTGAGCGTGCAAAAGGCAATCGCGCCATCGCAAAAATCAACAAGACGAAAGAGAGGATGCAAAAAAAAACCAAAACGAAAAACAGCAGAAGAAGTTTGGAGGATAAGCAAACGGAGAGGAAGTGCGATGAAAAGATGAAGCCACTTACAGGGACGCAGGAACCGAGAGCATGGCGAGGCTGGAGTGGGCACGCACACTGACAAGTCCCGACGGGGAGACACACACACACACACACACACACACACAACACACACACAAGTGGGAGATACCCCCACGCTCACTCTTTTGCATACGTACGAACACACGCACGCACATGGCCGCCGAGTGATGGAGCGCATTACTGGAAAGCAAAGACTTTCAAAAGTGCTCCCCCACTTAAATCATTGTAATCCCCACGATTTTTTTTTAATTATTATTATCTCTCTACATTCCACTTTACCGGTGTAATCCTTTCAATTTTTAATTCCCACCCTGGCTGTTGTTACATTTTTTTCCCCCCTCCCGCCGCTCAATCACTCTGCCAGATTTGATTCTTAAAAACACGTTTTTTAAATTTTTTTAGCCGTCATCTAAATGTGTTTTTAATTCGAGGGCCCCCGAAATCTCCTCCTCCTCCTCCCCCTCCCAACTACTGTTTATCTTTCAACAAAAGATTAATTTTACGAGGCAAAAAAGAGGAAGACGGAGTCACGCAATAAAAGTCGAACAAAAGCGACCGATAGTGAGGTGTGTGTATTAAAACGCTCGGCATTATAATGTTCTAATCTGACCCCTCGCAGCAGCCAACAGGCATGATTGCACTCATGTTGACAGTGTGTGTGTGGCGTCGGGGCAAAAGTCGGGGGGGGCTCACACCTCGGAACAACACGAGGGGGCCACGCTGAGATTAGCACAAGCCGGAGGAAAAACGGCAGCATCGGGTAATGTGATCGCAAAGTGTCAATAAGTGGGAAAAACAAAGGAGTGATATTTTTCTGTGTGTGGGGGGGGTTGAGGGTGGGGGGGGGAGCTTTCGTGCTTTGAAAGTGACTTTTCAAAACGAAGACCACAGGAAGGAATAGGAGTGATGCGTGAGGCGAGTTTTGATGAGAAACGCGTGCACGCGCTCACACACACACACACACACACACACACACACAGAGTCAGAGATCTAAGAAGGGGGAAGTGAGATGTAAATAAAGTGATGAAAGTCGAGGCGAGATGGCGAGACGCACGCGCGCACGTCCGCCAGGGCGCCGATATCGGCATTTATCTCTCACGCACACCAACGTGACATTTTTCGCCGCTCGGCCTCCCGCGCCACTTTCCGCCGCGCTGGTTTCTGCGTTTGTCACCACGTTGCCCGTCATGCCCCTTCGGCTTGAACTTACCCGCAACACACGCTCACACTTTGTGTTGTCGTCCCGCCGCGACATTCCTCTCCCTATCGGTGTCCCGCTACAGCCCCCCCACCCCAGCACTTCGGAGCCCCCACCCCTGTCTCCCTCATCATGTGTGTGTGTGCGCGAGGGGGTCCGCACGTACCTGTTACACTCCTGAGGTAGCTCAGGCTCAGTGAGCATGCTGGAGTAAGGGTCCGTCTCTCTCGACAACAACAACATAAAACAGTTCCACGGAATGCTCGGCCGGACGAGGTTCGGTAGGTCTCCCCTCAAGACAAGACGGGATAAGAGTGATCCTTCACACACACTGCTGATTCTCTCTCTCTCTCTCTCTCTCTCTCTCTCTCTCTCTTTCTCCCTTTCCCCCCTCTGTGTATGACTGTGTGTGTGTTCCTCTCTCTCCCGACTCACACACTTTCAGACTGTCACCCTCCCTCTCTCTCTCTTTCTCTCTCTCTCTCTCTCTGTTTCTTTGCCTCCGTCCCTCCTCTTTTCCTCCCCTGGCTGTAGGCTCCGAGATCCAGCTCTTAAAGGGCCAGCAGCCGAGGCTCCCTCACGCCGACGCGAGACGGGAGGGTCCCGCTTCCGCCGCGGGGGCTCATCATCAGATCCGCACGTCCGACGCCCGCACGCTCGATTTTACGCACACGCTCGCGCAACAGATCCCGGAGACACAACTCGGAGCACGAGACGGCCGAAGTCCGAGCCACGTGCTAAACATAACAAATGGTCTTTGTAGGCAAAGGAGCGGTTATAACTCCGGGACGGGGCCGAGAAACAGCACCGTCGGCCCCGTGTGGGATTTCAAGTGAGGTCAACGGCACGCGTTCACTTCCTGCCGCTTTCTCTGCGAGATTTCAATCTGCCGCGTAAGCGACTATTAAAGGATGCAAATTGAAAGGAAGCGATTCGACCGCAAGCGACACCGACGGAACTCGAAGAAGAGCGAGAAAGTTTGCGCGAGGGGCCGCGGAGGCGTCGAACGGTTAGCGGGGTGCTGCCGTGACCCTAATCGGAATCACCACGTAACTTCGGGCTTTCTTTTTACTCCTAATGTCAAATCCCAAATTTCTGAAAAACCAATTTCGAATGATAGGGCATCCATCTTTTTTTTTTTTTTTTTTTTTTGAAACGAAAGTTACCTAACAGCGATATCTACTCAAACATGTCTTCAAACGTCTGGTTCCATGAACTGGTCCAAAATCAACTGGTTTACGCCGCACGCGATGTGAACTAAGTCTTACTTTTGTGCTCTGCGACACGACGCGCGTAATAGTGCAACGCCGCGATAGCGATCGCATCGACTGCAAACAGGATGGAGCGAGGTGTGGTGATAAGCTCCCGCCACCCTCGAAAATAATTCCGGTCGCCAATGACAGGTTCCGTCGGAAAACGATTTTGACGCGTACCGAGTATGAGTTAGCGGCGGATGAGAATAAGGCCGAGATTGGCGAGATTATTGTTAAAAAGGGCCTTCCTGTTTACCATCTCGTGAGCAAAAAGAGGTCACGTGGTTTGTTGCGACCCATTTCGGGATGCTTGGCATTTTCAACGTCTTAACCCGGTTCCAAACAGCACAACTGTGTTTCACCGACCGGCTGTACTCGTTCGGATCGTGGGCAGGTCTGGGCGCCTTCTGATTCTGTTTTTCCGGGTACCAGTCCTGTGATAGGGTGTGGTAAGGAAGTGAAGAAACGGGTCCAAGCGGGGTGGAACAGTTGGCGGAAGGTGTCTGGTGTTCTATGTAACAGCGTCTCCGCTAAGACGAAGGGCAAAGTATATCAAACAGTGGTGAGGCCAGCCATGATTTACGGATTGGAGACGGAGGTCCTGAAGAAACAACAGAAAACGAAACTTGAAAAGAACCTCTGTTGGCAACTTATTATTTATGTGCAGCATAATAGCTAAATGCTGCTTCACCACGTTTGCTTTGGACTATGTGCTCCACTATTTGACCCGAGTCAGTCGATCTCAGCGCTCTATTGGGTTTGTATTCCGTAAGCATTTCTTTCATGTATTCAGGACCTAAATCATTTCGTGATTTGTAGACCAGTAGCAGAACTTTCAAATCTATTCTAAAGCTGACTGGAAGCCATTGCAAGGACTTTAGGATTGGTGTTATATGCTCTGACCGCTTTGTTTTGGTCAGAACGCGAGCTGCAGCTGTTTAATACACTTTTTGGGGAGTCCAGTCAGAAGACCATTAGAGTAGTCAAGTCTACTTGAAATAAAAGCATGGATGAGCTTTTCCTGGTCTGCTTGACACATACAAGACTTGACTCTAGACATGTTTTTCAGATGGTTAGAAGGCACTTTTTGTGATCGATTTGATATGATTGTTGAAAGTTGGGTCGGAAACCATCAGAACACCAAGGTTTCGGACTTGCTCTTTGGTTTTCGTACACACTTCTTACGGCAGGGTATACGGTACGGTTTTCTAGATAATAACATAGATAATCAATCTTAATGACAAGTCTACATTGACGATAGTAGCTTGAAATGATCAAAATAGATCCCAGACAAAGATGAATTAATTTTCAACACATTTTCATCATAATAACGCCTCGTTCCTGGCGTGCTTCCCCAGTTTCTGAATATTGTCATTGTCGTACTTGTGGTCTTAGCATGATTTTATTATTTTTCTTTTTTGTATTCATTGACCGGAAGATATGAGCTCAAACGACCTCCATCCCTTTTCATGGCCGTGTTTATAAATGGAATGAATAGCCTGTATACGTTTTCCCACTGAAACCCAAACGCCACGTTGAAATCAAAGGCGTCCCAGGTCCGTCCTTCGACCTTTTTTTTTTTTGTTTTTGTTTTGACGCATCAGGAATGAGCCAAGTGATCCTGCCGCGTGCATTTGATTTGGTTACAAGCAGACAGCTGAACACTTTCAACAGAACATATGCCGGGGCCCTCACGCATGAACACACACGGGCGCGCACACACACAGGCGCGACGAAATACGCAAACCTTCGCCAGTCAAACGCACACCCTTTGTGTCCTCAGGTGTGCATACTGTACGTGTTGTGTGTCGGGGGGGGGGGGGGTGCACGCTGCTTTTAGCCCTTTGTGCTGTCACTCACTATTAGTGGTGTGTGGTCTGCATGTCACACGTACGGCCAATCCAGCTATTGTTCCAGCGAGCGGAGAGGAAAGCGGAGTTGACAGACTGCCACTACTGTAATACTTAAACACACACACACTCTGAAATTGCAGGATCGGATGGTGGGAAGGCAGCCCTCTGTCGCTGTACTTACAGCGTAAACTGTACTGTGCGTTTGCGGTGAAGAAGCATTGTAGCGCTCTAAAGGTTGGACTGCAAAATGAAGCTCAAGCAAGAGTAACTGCAGGTGTGATTGAAAAAAAAAAATTAAAGGGGAAGGGGGCCCAATTTTTGGTGCATGATTTGGCGAAAAGAAAAAAACGTCCCCATTGATGATATAATTCGGCAGCCGTTATAACTCCAAGCAGGGTAAGAGAAGATCCTTCAAGCCTTGTGTGAAGATCCACTTTTGAAAGATATATATTAAAAAAAAGGACGAACCCCGATTATGATCACGGTTGAAGCAAAAGGTGCTCCAAGCCTCATTAGAAGAAGGGTTGGGGTAAAGCATTGCATGGAAATATTAAAGGGCCACTGTCATGAAATGCGTGATTTTTAGTATGTTATTAATGAAAAAACGGCAGCCGGTATGGACCCATGCGTTTTGTTTTTTTTTCACCACAAAACATGGTTTTGATGTGTATGGCTTTTTGTAACTCCCGCCTCTCGAGGGATTTGTTTTCGAGAAGAAGCAGCAAGTGACATACAGGACCACCCTCAAGTGTACTCATTTGTTTCTTTTAGTTTTACCACCGGGAAGGTAGCTCGTTGTTCCTTCGTGTTAGCCAAAATGCCGGCTCGTTGCATTGGTGGATTTTGCTCGAACACTCGGGAGGATGGATTTACCCTCCATAAGTTTCCAAGAGACCTGGTTTGATGTGAAAAATGGATTGCACGAGTGCAAAGGACGAGGGCTTTGTGGGTTCCAAATAACAGGTAGGTGTGAATAGAGCTATTAAAAAAAAAAACAATAGTTGGTGGGGAGGACGTAATCCTTTCAGAACATAACAAAATATCCGTGTCCGTAAGTCAGAGGTGCTAAATGTGTCGATGTGCCCCATCGGCGCCGTGTCCGCCGATCACGGCTTTGACCCAGCTTCCGTGTCCCATAGTAGGTGGGCAGACGAGCTGTGCCTCGCGGACGAGCACGGCTTCAGCTGGGCTAGCTCATACATGCTGTCTGGGAGTCTGTTGTTAGTTAAATGTGATCCGCATATCATCTAAATATGGCTTGAAACAATAGGGTAATATTGCACTGGTCACTTCACTCGGTTGTGAGCTTCCGTGTCTGAAGCGGCGTGTTCGTCTCCCATAGTAGGGTCCACAGCATGTTTTCAGAGGCGAATGTCCGGGGTGACGTAACGGGAAGTAGATGCAGCCAACAAGGTGACACTTGGATGTCGAATGACATTTCCGCAACTTTGCGCATGGATGAGGTGCTCTCCGCTCATATTTATTTTTCCGTATGGACATGGAAGTGAATAATGTTATGTGTATTTTTCATTTCAATATCTATTTTAGAATGTTTATAGGGATGACACTTGGGCTTTAATTAACACCTTAGACACGGATTCAGTTCATTTGAACGGCAAGGGATAGCGAGAACGCAGACAACAGACAAAGCTTGCATCCCCAGTCAAGAGAAATATGAAAATGCCAACGTCGACAACAATTAGTCGCCTTCGTTTTTCAATTTACCTAATGCAATTCACGGTCAAACGGGAAGAATACACTCTGGGGCCGAATAATTGAATCACATTCCGCGACTAAACGGGGGCATTGATTGAGAACGGCATCTCTCCTTGACCCCTACCAGGATGCCAAGAAACAAACGGCGACCTCATTTATGCACGGCACAAGCGTCGTTCTAAGAAGCCCGCTTTTAGAAACATTGGGCAACAACTGAAGAAAAAAAAAAAAGATGTGAATGTATGTTCTATTGCGATTTGGGTGACTACAATTCTAAAATGATACAGCAGTTATTTATGAGTCCACATATACTGTCCAATTGTCTGACAGTCACGTGACAACTATTTTCGTGGGACGCCACACAACAAGTTAGGTGTAAAATTCCAGGAGGAAGCAGACATTTTCAGAGGTCAGAAACATCTTCGCTTGGTAAATCGAACGTGGGCTGCCTTGCACAGAGGACAGTGACGACAAAAAAAAAAAAAAAGCGACTGCTTCACCTGGACCGGAACAAAAGGCGCTAGTTGGGGGATTCAAAAGGTTCGTAAGTTGCCGCTCTCGGCGATAAAAGAGGGAGGAAGACAAAAGGCGCTACAAAGCGGCTTGTGTCAAAGCCGGAGAGATGCTTTGCTACGACATCAACATGCAGAAAAACACCCGTGAGGACGCACACAAAGAGGGGGAGAAAAACACACACACACATACACACCCGGGCCTTTACAATGAAACCGTTGATAGGACGCCCCTGCGATGGGGGGGGGGGGGCACCCTAACAGCTGTACCGCATTAGGGGCCGACTGCGCGCGGGGGGCACGGGGAGACGGACTGTAAACAAACTTTTAAGACCCGCTGTCACATCTCTCTTCCGCGCGATCCCGCGAGCGCCCGCAATTATATGTCGGACGCAAGCGAGGTTTTCGCGTGTAAACTATTAACTCGGGGTTGCAAAAGAGTGGAAAATTGTCGGGGGGGGGGGGGAGGTTCCAGTTGGGCTCCTTTGGAAGTTAAGATGGAGAATTTGGGGGATATTCGGAATTGGAAAGGGTTTTGGGGGGATTTAGGGGAATGCAGAAGCAGAAAGCAGAACAGTAACGTCCATGCTAATGTTTGTTAGCGTTTCTTAGCATCTTGAAAGAAGAAAAAACTGAGAAAGGGGTTTTGGGGGTCAAGTGAGGATCTCTAAAACGGGCCGGGAGCAACGCCGAATCGCCGCACGGCTTGAGTTTGGCACCATCTTTTCTTTGCACGATCACGGCACACTCTCTCTACTACGTCCTTCGAGACATACTCTGTTTGTACCACTTGTATACAGTACAGTATTCTGCTCAAGTGTGAGGTGGCTAAACTTGTCCAACATCCAACATGTTGACAGTGATTATTATTAATCAATATTACTATGACAAGCCAGATTAAACCCCTATTTTTTTAACTTCTACTCAAGATTAAGTCCAAAGCAATGAAATGCCGACATGTTCAAGGATCTGTTTGCTATGACAGTAGTTTACAAAGCTGAATTTCACAGAAGAGGTTGAAAAACCGAATTGGCAAATCTATTCGTCAGTGGCAGTCAACGGTTAGATTCCGGTCGACGAGTACAAACCTGCACAGCAGTAAATTCATGGTTCATTCACCTGAATTGATCAATCAATGGACCTTTCCGATGGCGATCTTAAGCTCCGCCCCTTTAGCCATGTCCCACAACCTTTCAAAATGGCGATTGAACAGAACATGTTTGAAGTTGATTCTCCATCGCGTATTCCAGATAATATTGGGGTATTTTTTTTTGCCAAACGTGTCAGACATGTCCAAGAGAGTTCTACAGAGAGGTCTCTACTATTTCTCGCAAGGACATGTACACGGAATTACGAATTTGGACGGAGCAAGACCCAATGTCAAGAGTGACAGCGAAACGTTGGCGATGGATGCAAAAACGTTTGACACCTCGCAAACTTCATATTGAAATCCAACAGGATAAAATAGTGGAATGGGACTTCGCATGTAAAGCAGGGTGAGTACTTTTTATTTGGAAAGATCAGGAGTAATATCATTGTAGTCTTTAGAAGTGAGTGGGTATGTTCATTTAAATTGGCTCGTAATCAAACCCAGTGCGCTGTCTTAAAAGTCTGATAATAATGAAATCAAACTCAGAGAAGATACTTCTCCCTCACTTACCTTCGAACATACAGTCTTCTGTTTGTTGTTATTGTCCACATTTAGTTGTACGTGCGCTCTTCCGCGAGCCTTAATCCATCGTAGACACTTCGGCAACTGTGTTTTAGGCTTTGGAAAATGAATCAGGCGGGCCCCTTGTCACCTAGCAGGATATCTTTCATCAAAATTGCAGCGTCCCCAAGCACATCTGAGGAGCATTTTCTTCGTAACATGATCTTTTCCAAGCGCAAGCTAGTGACGACCAGCATTGGGCGTGTCAAGCCACGGGTTAAGAAAATGCGGCTATCTGATCGGCTATTATTGTACGAGTGATCGACAGGTCGGAAAGGTCCATTGCCGTCAACTACCGCAGAAAGTTTCCAACTTTGAAAACGTGCTGTCCGCTCGAGCCAGTTTCAAGTTTGATTGCGGTCCTTGAAAATTAGACATATCGACGTTGTAAAGACCGCGAGGTTCTGCAAGTAGGGAAACACACCGGCGTACACAGGAACCCAAGCCAGATAATGAACTCGCTTAAGTCGACAATATTTCACAAATATGCAACAATTGCGAGCACGCGGGCGTGCAGCGCGAGTGCTTATCTCGATCCCAGCGTGAGCCGCTATGCGAATACCTCGCCGCGCCTCCCCTCCGAGGTAGAGGAAGAGCGAGCGGAGGCCGGCGCGGGGGGGGCCGCGCACGTCCTGTGTGAAGTATGTTTATCGTGCGTGGACACGTGCGAGCCGAGAGCCTCATCTGAAGGCATGAGTGGCGGGCAAGCGACGCTATTAAGATAGCGGCGCTATCTCCTGACGCCAGCAGCAGGTTAATACCGGCACGGGCTAAGGGGGGGCACTCTTTCTCCAACATAGATGTGCACCGTATGCGTGTGGTCATCATCTCCTGAGCTCAGTCATCCTCTACAGGTGAATGGGCGGACAGGGAAGCCAAAAGACGGGGGGGGGGGGGGTGTTTGTTTCCACCAAATTGTGTTGGCGATGCAAGTTTATGATGAAACTCTTGCGAAACAAGTCTGCGCGTACTGTACAGTAAGTTCTTCAGAAAGACTTCACGTGCGATACGCTGGGCTGAGGAGGGTCGGATGTGCTCCTTAATGCCCCCCCCCCCCACCTTCACTAAACAGCAGTCCAATTTAAAGTCGCACAACCGTAGCGCAACACATTCTGCTGGAAACGCAGCATGACAATGACTTGCACGGGAAATTAATTAACAATCTGTACGCTTTGTGCGAATCTTAACTAATTCGCTGGATTAGATTTGTTTGTTTTTTTTTTGTTTTGTTTTGTTTTTTGTTTTTTTACCCCTCCCTCTCGCTCATCTCCTTCAAAACATGAAGCCAGTTAATTATCCTGCTTCTGGTGTCATTTGTTGGTAATGTGCGGCTGGAATAGACAATGCACAAAAGTGGCTGAAAGGGAGTCTGTGTCGCAGCGGGGTTAATGGATAGACTGGGCCTGGGAAGATACGTGGAAAAGTGAATGATTTACTGAGGAGGGGGAGGAAAAAAAAAGCCCGAGAATTGCACGCAGAAAGACAATGAAAAGTTCACGAGGAGTATTGACACGGCCCGATTGTCCTGCTACTTAATTGTAACCAGGCAAATTGAAGCTATCTTGGATGATATGGTGGATTTTCTTTTTGTAATACAGTGAAGAAAGTGAGTATTTGAACACCCTGCTATAGAGCAAGTTCTCCCGCTTAGAAGTCATGGAGGGGTCTGAAATTTTCATCGCAGGTGTATGTCCACTGTGAGAGAGATAATCAAAAAAGAGAAATCCAGACAATGTCAACAAACAATGTCACACACAATCACAGTTCAGTCATCCTGTCCCATATGCAGAAAAACACCCCCAAAAGCATGACGCTACCACCCCCATGCTTCACAGTAGGGATGGTGTTCTTGGGACGGAACTCATCACTCGTCTTCCTCCAAACATGGTTAGTGGAATTATGACCAAAAAGTTCCATTTTGGTCTCATCTGACCACAAAACCTTCTCTTATGACTCCTCTGTATCATCCATATGGTCATTTGCAAACTTGAGATGGGACTTGACATGTGCTGGGGTAACAGGGGAACCTTCCAAACCAAGACCTCTCAGTGTATTCCCAACAGTCACCTTGGAAACGGTGGTCGCAGCTCTTTTCAGGTCATTGACCAACTCCTGTCGTGTAGTCCTGGGCTAATTCCTCACCTTTCTAAGGATCATTGAGAGACCACAATGTGATATCTTGCGTGGGGCTCCACTCCGATTGAGATTGGCCGTCATGTTTAGCTTCATCCATTTTCTAATGATTGCTCCAACAGTGGACCTTTTTCCACCAAGCTGCTTGGCAATTTCTCCGTAGCCCTTTCCAGCTGTGTGAAGTTGTACAATTTTGTCTCTGGTGTCTTTGGACAGCTCTTTGGTCTTGGCCATGTTACAAGTTTGAGTCTTCCTGATTGTATGGGGTGGACAGGTGTCTTTATGACAGCTAACGACCTCACACAGGTGCATCTGATTCAGGACTTTTAATGGCGGACTAACAGGTCTTTGAGGCTCAGAATTCTAGCTGTTCAAATACTTATTTTCTTCACTGTATCTACTATAAGGGTCAATTTAACACCAGCCATCAAAATAGTCCAAGAAGCAAACAGATACAACTCGACTAGACAGAAACAAAGAAACTTAATGTTTGAGACAAGACGACAAAGTGGGGAAATATCCATCCATCTCTCCATTTCTATTGTGCTTGTCCTAATTAGGAGGAGCTGGATCCTCACCCAGCTGACTTTTGTGTGAGAGGTGGCGCACACCCTGGGCTGCTCGCCAAATCACTCTCAGGCCACATGTAAAATCAATTCCAGTGACGCCGTCATTAATCCCGGGGAATACTGTACGTTCCACACCCATCCCGACGACACATTACAGTACGCTAGTATCATTTGATGAATAAAAAAAAAATCACGTCAGCATGCATTTGACTGTTTTTCCAGTCCTGGGTGTACCCCAACTTTGTCAGTCTCTTATCACATTTCCAGACTCGCCAGCCCTGCAGTTGCGACCCTCACCAATGGGTCTCCCAATCGCCGCCGGTCTGAGTGAACCTCACATTAGACGTTTGTCAACCAAATTGGAGCGCACATATTTAGCTTTTGTAGCTTTGTTTCGTTGTTTATTTCCACTTCTCCAATTCCCTCCATCCACTCCACCCACCGCACACACTTACGCACACATCTCAAAGCTGTCAAGATGTTGCCTCTTTCAGTCTCGGGCTGAATGGGGGGATTTGGCAGCGCCCCCCCCCCCATCTCTTCCTCGCTTTTGCAGCAGCCGTTTTCTTTCTTTCTTTTTTTTTTTTTTAAGTGCACACATGTTTATGCACCAAATCTCCACACTTTGTGTCTCACCACGTCAAGGCACATGCTCAACCCTGGATTGATGCACCCTGGCAGTATCCCCCCCCCCACCCCCCACCCACCCTTTTCCTCGCTCCTCCATCCATGTGCGTACTTGCTCCCAGGGAATAGGGCAAACGCGTAAGGGAACAGATGCAAAAAAAAAAAAAAAAATTCTCGAGTGATGAGGGAAATCTTTTTGCTGATTTTCTACACAGGCTTTGTGGTCCTGGAAGGCTGTTTATATGTTTTTTTAAGACTATTGGTGAGAACAAGAGAGAGGAGATTGTGCTATCCACTGCCTGGGGGCTCCGCTGAGCCTATGCATTTAAGCCCCCACTGTTCCTTAGCTTAACAATAACGCCCACTAGTTTTAATTTAATTCTGTCATCTTTTTTTTGGTTTTGTTTTTAAACTAAATAATCCACTTCCATTTTCTCTGTGTCACAGATGGAAGCAAATCTAATCTTATCGCGCACACGCAAGAGTACCTCTTCCCTTCATCACCGCGGCCCGATGAGGAACAATGCGCGCGTTGACTTGCCGGTTTACTCGAGCGAGAAAACGCAAAAAGAAAGACGATTAAATACAAGTTGCGAGACATCAATTTATAGAGCAGTGAACACACACACACACACACACGCAGAAACAAAAGTCAACTTACCTTCCCTAAACATCGAAACATCACACGACCCGGCTGCCCACGTTAAGCAGCATGCAGCCTACACCCACTCGCCATCATTACCCGACCAAGTCGCCGCATCCTTATGGCGTTGACAATATTTACATGGGCATTTACATCAGACCGCAGTCCCGAGGTCACGCTTGGCGCTCATCCCTTTTGAGTCGCTTCTGCGGCCCCCTACTTTGGCTCCAGACCATTAAACATCACCGCAGGTACACCGCGCCGCATCTCGGCGCACGGCAACGCCATCCCGTGCGACATTTTCAGCGCCCTAGCACGAGTTCATTCGCCCGTTGAAATAATTGCACGTCATTGTTTGTTTCTTTCAGATACATTTTTTTTTTTTTTTTTTTTTTTTAGACGATTTGGCCTCACAGTTCTGAGGACCGGGGTTCAAATCACGGCCCCGCCGTTGTGGAGTTTGCATGTTGTCGCCGTGACTGCGTTGGGTTTTCTCCGGGCACTCCGGTTCCCTCCCTTATCCCAAAAACATGCATTCATTGGAGACTCTAAATTGCCCATCGGTGCGATTGCGAGTTCAACTGTTGATGGGATGCACTCCCCGCGACTCTCGTGAACATAAGCGGCTCAGAAAACGGATGGGTGCATGATGCAGAAGCAGAGTGGAGTCAGTCAAAAGGTATGAAGTGGAGAAACCCGGGACAGAATGTTTGATAATAGATTAGAAATGAGTCCGGTTGCTTGGACACAGCAGGGGAAGGAAGTCCACGTTCCAATGATGAATGGATTGTGAGTCATTTGATGTCGAATGTTTTATCTTCATCTAATTATCCATATCAGGATGAAATAAATGAGAAACTGGCAAATCCATATAGCTGCAGACGTGCCACAACGGTGCTTTCTAATAGAAATTTTCAACACGAACAAACAAAAAATAGACCATTCTGGGAATTTTGTGTTGTAGCCAAACCTCGAAATGTACTTTTTGTATGATTTCCTACAAAAAACCAAAACAAAACGTGGGATTGTGTTTGTGCTAACCCGTGAGCTGTCATGCGTTGATGTCTTTAACAAACTATGCAGTACATTCTTATGAGAGTTTAGTCGGATTTGCGACAAAATTGAATCACAAAAATTACTTAGAATTTAACCAATTCTGAGCTTTGATTTTTTTATTTTTTTTTTTGGGAGGGGGTGGGATAGGGGGGCGATTATAAGATTTTATGCCCAAATGATTTTAAATGATTTCATTAGTTCAGGCGGCACATTGGCGCGACTGGTTAGAGCACAGGTGTCAAATTCAAGGCCCGGGGGCGAAATCCGGCCCTGCCGCATGATTTTATGTGGCCCGTGGAAGCAAATCATGTATATCAACTTCCATGATTTTTTTTTTGTTCAAATCTGTATCAAAATTTCAAATTTTGCTATTGTAAATGATTACGTTGAGCTATTACAAGCATTTTTTTTGTGACCAAACAACAGTAGTTGGGAAAAACCCTTGATTACCCTTGATTTCTGATTCCAAAATGAGTTTATAAATTTAATGAGTAAATATATTGAGGTAGTGAAAATTTTGTTATTGTTTCACAGCCATAATGGCCCCTTTGAGGGAAACCGCAAGTACAATGTGGCCCGCGACAAAAATGACTTTGACACCTAACAGTTCCGAGGACCGGTGTTCAATTCCCGGCCCCACCTGTGTGGGGTTTGCATGTTCTCCCCGTCCCTTGCTTGGGTTTTCTCCGGGCACTCTGGTTTCCTCCCACATCCCAAAAATATGCATCGACTGCAGACTCTAAATTGACCCTAGGTGTAATTGTGACTGCAAATGGTTGTCCGTCTCCATGTGCCCTGCGATTGGCTGGCGACCAGTTCAGAGTGTGCCCTGACTCCTGTCCGATGACAGCTGGGATTGGCTCCATCACTCCCGTGACCCTTGTGAGGATAAGCGGTTTGGAAAATGGATGGATGCTTAAATGAGTCAATTCTGGGTGTTGTTCTTTTTTAGGTTGAATCACAATCTGACGTATATAACTAGCAAACTGATATTTTCATGACATACATTTTAATTTTGCACCACCATTTCATTGCAACAACCTACAAGTGTCACGTAACCATTCCACCGTTTGTTCGAGACTGAGGTACTTTTAGCAAAGCCATTTTTCGGAGTGTGTCGTTGTGAGGCAGCCTTGCATCCACTTTCTGCAGCTCTTCACCCTGCTGGGGTCCTCAGGATGTGATGAGGCACCTTTTGAGTTGATTTCAGGTCCTCTCACATCCCCAGAAAAACCTGCAACATTAATTGGACACTCTAAATTGCCGCTAGGTGTGATTGCGAGTGCGACTGTTTGTCTCTATGTGCCCTGCGATTGGCTGGCGACCAGTTCAGGGTGTACCCCGCCTCCTGCCCGTCGACAGCTGGGATAGGCTCCAGCACTCCCCGCGACCCCCGTGAGGATAAGCAGCAAAGAAAATGGATGGATGGATGTGATTCGAGGTGTTCTTGCGCTGTTTTCTTACCCCAACCAAAAGTGCCCCCCACTCCCTTTTTCTCTCACTGTGGGAACACACTGGCACACAGACGGTTAAGCCCACCCTTGTGACGAGTGGGAGGTTGTGGCGGAGGTTGGGGGGGGTGCCTGGCGGTGCAGATGGCACAGAGGGCATCGCCAGTGGGTCTCCACGAATGCGCAAGAGCCCGTATAGAGTTAAAATTAGTACAGGAGGTGAGGAAGCGATGGAAGATGTGGAGGTGGGTGTGCATTGTGCGGCCTCTGCGTGCAAATGGGCGCCGGCATCGATCTGGCGTGTCACACAAAAAGCTGCGGGATTCTCGCTGGCACCTCTGCCCACGCCGTGCCACAGCGAGAGTCGCGGCGAAGCCCGCCAGAGGGTCCTGGCAGCGCGGTGAAGTGCGTCTCTAATTTCGGCTACGCGGGAGCTCTTTTGACATATACGCGTACGTGTGGCACTCGGGGCTCACCTTTTCAGTGACGGAAAATCACGCTACGCCGCCCCCATGCTAGTACCGCGTTGTGCGGCGACGTGCCAGGTAACGCCGTTGCTGCTCCTCGCGTTTTAAAATAGCAGCTGACTGAAGGTTCATAATTACCGTTACACCGATGCTAATTTGCAGTCGTCGTCATTTATCTGCGGCATTTCGCATCTATTTTAGCATTAAGCGAATGGGCGTGAGAAGATTTTACATGATTTGGCGAAACATTTATACGGCAAGATTCTATCGCGAGTGATAGACAGCTTGAAGCACGCACGCTGTGTCTCTTTTTTAAGAAACCGGGAGCAGGAGTGACAACAGTTGCTGAGATATTTGGGGGGAAAAAAGCGTTTTAACAGTTCTGAGTGTGTTTAATTGTGGGCAGCGTCCCGTTTTTGGGACATCATGATTTTCACGCATTATATATTTCAGTATATCAAAATATTTAAGTGTTTTCATCTGAAGCCATAATTTGGTATCAAGAGAGGTCAAAGTTAGCACGGAGTTGTTTCCCTTTCCTTCCTGACCCAACACGGCTGCCTCATGGACACATGGAGCGGTCAGTATGCAACCAAGTTTCTCTTCAAAATGCTAATCCATCAGTATTATTCATGCGCAAGTGTCATTCTAGAATAAGAATTAATTAATAAACATATCTCGAATATGTACCACTTCACAGAACTGATAACATACCCGTCCCAGCTTTGGGACGCTGCCCGCGATAGGGTACATCTTTATTGCCCGTTGTTTTATACGTTCAAACGGAAAAGAAGTGTAATTTCCTTGATTGTGGCCTGTTAGGAGACTTTTATCTCAATAAGGCAAAAATGAATGAATGGGTTCATAAGTTTGTTTGAAGCGTGCGGGTAGGGTAACACAAAACTCGGTTTCCCGATATCGTGGATTTACACCTCCGCGGTTCGGGGTAAGTCATAAATGGGGGCAATTGGAGAAGCGGGTCATTGTGAAGGTGTGCCCACGTGTTATTTAGGATGTGACCAAAGCAAGCAAGACGCACCCCCCCACCCCCAACCCCTACCCAGTTCCCTTCATTAGGAAGACCTAACCGTGAGTCTCAAATGGCTCAGCCTTTGATATGCAATGATGACTAATTCCCTCCTGTGTTCCGTTCTCTGCAGACAGCGCCGTCATTAGACCGCGGACACACACACACACACACACACACACTCTCACAATCTCATCATTTAGCCCGACCAGAAGTTCAGATTCTCCTGTGTTTTTACCTAATGTTGTGAATTGCCTACCGGGGGACTCACTTCCCTCACTTGTCCTGTAATTAGAACGGTATTTACATAAAGAAAACATTTGAATCATGTATCATTAGGGGGGGGGGGGTGATGAAAAAAAAAAATTAAGAAAAGTCTTTCTTGATGTGTGAATTCTAATCCTGAAGGCAATCAAGTGGTGATTAATTTGCTTGCGGTGCCGTTTGTCTCATGTGCATAAGTAATTCTACCAAGTAATGAGAGAGAAAGTCGTCGAATGAACGTACTATGTAATCCGTATAAAATGCATGACAATTGAAAACCCCGCGATATCATTGCCGCAGTAAATACGCAAGCATGTCCGTCCCCCCCGATTCCTACTCATTCCTTCCTCCCCACCTCGCACTTCCCCAGCCATCACCCGGGCTCTGTTTATCAGTCTATTACTATGTCCACAGTCCATTCTGCGGCTATTAAACATGGTGAACGACCTCACCCCGCTGACCCCCCTTGCCTGCTAATGGCGCAAAAACACACGAAATGAAAGTCAGCCAGGCCCGGATGGCACACCTCCCTCTTTTATTAGAATCCATTCGTATCGGCGCCTGTTGCTCCGAAATCATTCCTGACGTAGACCTAATGGAAGCGATGTTGTACTTTTGTCAGTCATTAGAATAAAAGGTGAGCAGTTCATTCTGGGTTTTTTTTCAGAAGTGACTTTCACTGGAATCCTCATAATGAAGCCCCACGGAAAAGCGGCATTAAGTCGGAAGGTGTGATAGCGAGCGGCGGACGTTGAAAGGGCTTTGTTTCTTGGAGACGGAGCCCCAGTGAACGCTAGCGAGCGTTTCCACAGCAACCACTTATCACCGGTTCTTCAGTCAGTCAGGGTGAGAAAACAAGTCTCCGGTCAACCGCAGTGGACGAGTTAAGATTGGAGCGAAAACAATTGATCGGCGATCGTGAACACCGGAGGGTTTAGCCAACTCCGGCGTGCCGGTTAAAAAAAAAACAATCCCAAAAAAGAGCAGATCAAGACATGATAAGTTTGGCTGGGAGTGACTTCAATTGACCTGTGAATTGTCAAAAAGAAGTAGAAGAGAAAAGGAACCAAGGTGGAACTATCGCTATTGGTCAAGATCTGGAAATTGAATAATGACACACATTTTATGGAGAGAGTGGAAATTTACACAGAACAATAATCGAAATTCTGAGACTATGGCAGATGTTCATCACCAAGCTTAGTTCCCAATCCCTTCATCCATTTTGTCCAGCTTCTCCAGGTCAGGTCATGGGGGAAGTAGCTTCAGCAGGGATACCCAGACTTCCCTTGCCCGAGCAACTTCTTCCAGCTCTTCCAGAGGGATCCCGAGGCGTTCCCAAGCCAGCCAAGAGATATAGTCTCTCAGACCTGTCCTAGGTCATCCCCAGGGTCTCTTTCTGGTGGGACATCTCCGGAACACCTCACGTCCGGGTGGCATCCAGATCAGATGCCCCAGCCACCTCATCTGGCTCCTCTCAATGCGGAGGAGCAGCGGCTCGACACTGAGCCCCTCCCGGATGACCGAGCTTCTCACCCTATCTCTACGGGAGAGACCGCACACCCTACGGAGGAAACTCATTTCAGCCATTTATATCCGGGATCTTGTTCTTTCGGTCACGACCCACAGCTCGTGCCCGTGGGTTAGGGTAGAAACGTAGAACGACTGGTTAATTGAGAGTTTTGCCTTTCGCCTTAGCTCCCTCTTTACCACAACGGACCAATACAAAGTCCGCATCACTGTCACTTGGGGCAGAATCTCATCTCAGACCCGGAGAGGGCACGCCACCCTTTTCTGACTGAGGACCATAGTCTCAGATTCGGAGGTGCTGATTCTCATCCCAGCCGCTTTACACTCGGCTGCGAACCGCTCTAGTGAAAGCTGGAGATCACGGCTTGATGAAGCCAACAGAACCACAGCATCTGCAAAAACCAAATCGGAAACACTCTACGCCTCAACTGCACCTCGAGATTCTGTCCATAAAAGTTATGAACAAAGGAGAAGGAGTCCAGCTCTCACCGGAAACGAGTTCGACTTGGCGGCAATGCAGGCCAAACTCTGACAACGGTCGTACAGGGGCCGAACAGCTTGTATCAGGGGGTTCGGTCCCGCATACTCCTGAAGAACCACCCATAGGACTCCTCCGAGGGACACGGTGCAACGCCTCCTTCTGCAAGTCCACAAAACACATGCAGACCGGTTGCGCGAACTCCCCGTGCACCCCCGAGGATCCTGCCGAGGGTGTAGAGCTCGGAACGTAGATGGACTGGTAAATTGAGAGCTTCGCCTTTCGACTTCCCAATCTTCTTTTTTTTTTTTTTTTGCCAATAAATTAAATAATATTTTTGGCTTTTACTATTGTAAGCATGAAACTGTAACTGTATTGTTTTTCGTTAAGAATTTGAATCACGAAATTCAAGATACACGATTAGTGTAATGTGTTCATTTGGCGCAATTTTAACCGTGCATCACAGGCATTGTTTGCCCCGCAGGAACTTTTTATTACCAAAAAAAAAAAAAAAAAACAACAACTTTATACAGTATGTTACCGATTCAAGTACAAATCAAGTACTGCGTTACGGAACTCTCAATGGGCGTTTCAACAATGTCCCCCACTATTGTCGGTGATATCGGGCTGATCGGCAGCGATGGCGCGCGCCAAAAGCCGGGCCGCAGTGAAGTGAGCGATTGTTTTAAAAGGGCTGTCGGGGAGCCCGGCTCTCTCGTTGCCCGTGATAATGAGGATGTTTTCGGTCCTCGCTTCAATCAGCGCCCGCCACCCAAGCGAGCAGATGCACGGCGCGTCGCAGATGTGCGCAATTGGAGTGACATCTGAAAGTGAAACTCTCGAGCCGTTTTCGCGGCGCGGCGCGCTCCTGTTTAGAAGCGATTTCCTGGCGCCGAGCGGCGGTGACGATGACGGCGGTGGAGACTCGGGGAGCGGGGAAAGGCGGCAAAGGAAGGCGGGGAGGGAGGAAATCTTTGGCAAGGCCCTCGGCTTTGAAGGATTTTTGGAGGGAGATGACATGCAAAATTAGGAGAGAAGATTTTCGCCCTCTCCACTTTGACTGCTTATTAAACATGGAAGAGGGGGGGGGGTGGCAATTTTTTATTTTATTTTTTTTTTTTACCTTACAAAGATAAAATGCCACCAGTCCCTTAACAACACAGATTACGTTGTCTCCGCTCGCTCAGAATCTGTTGGGCTTTCCAAGCCGTTTGATTAAAGTTTGGTTGGGTTTTTTTTTTTTTTTTTTCACATGCAGGTACTTCACAAGTATTCCCTTCCAAGTTTTCAAATGCCAAGAGCGCCTTATCCTTTTGAAGCATCTATTTGCCAATCATAAACGGGTTTTTGGCCAATAAGTCGTTTGTTAGATGCAACAGCAATTCAGTACCTGCTTTCCCTTTGAATTTAGTTTTTTGCAGACTCTTCCAGACACACCATGTGTGGCTTTTGTGATCGTGCACCTTATCAGTTCCTCATGGCACCATATTAGAGCCACACATGTTTTCTGTTTTTTTTTTTTTTTTTTAGTTATTAACACATGTAATTACGGTCTGGATGTAACCATTGCTTTGTCAACAACCAGAAAACAGGAAGGACCGCATCCAAAAACAAGAGTCTTGTTCCATGGCGTGTTTCTAGCAATACAGTACAACAGTTTCCAGCGTTTGCAAAAGGGGAATCATGTGAAAAACAGAGGGTGGCGTGAATTAAATTGAAAGTCAAAGAAACTAATGGGTAAAAGTGTCACATCAGTGCAAATGTAGCTTTGATTAAACTAGATTTGTGTCATTTGATTTGGGAATCTCCCTCGCACAAACAGTTTAAAGGCCAAGACTTTGTGGAGCAACATTTTTCGACGAAAGCGCATCCGCCTGCTCGGAACCGACATGTCCAAAAAAGAACTGAATTGAAGATTGTCATGCTGGTTAGATATTCTCCAATTGGAGGTTCCCTTCTGATGCTGGGCGAGAGACGGGGTACACCGGTGAACTGGTCGCCCGTCAACCACAGCTCGGATCTCTTGAATTTGAGCCAGATGAGCTCGCCAGCACACTACTGTGCTGTCAGAGCACGTCTTTCATCTTTCAAACAATCTTTCAAAGGCAGAATACCCAGAAATCAAATCTGATAGTGTCTAGTATCCATAAGCAGCATCCCGATAATCAAGTCTTTTGACGTAAAGAATGAGTGGAAGCATAATAATCAATTGTTTCGAATACACGGTAGCACTGGTGTGAATGTTTGTCTCTCGAAATTGGACTAAAAAAAGGTGAATCTGCAGAGATCACCGAGCAAGCCGTCATCGAAGCGTGCGTCCGTGCCTTTGAAAGTGACTGCGTTTGCATGAGGCTGATCTAGAGGGAGTTAGATTGTCGTGCCCACGGGAGCAGATGTCGCTGGCACTTACTCAATACTCATTCTCTCTCTTTCTCTCTCTCTCTCTCTCCCTCTCCATCTCCTTGTCTGTTTCCCTGTCTCTCGTTTCTGGCCAGATGGAGTGATGCTCCTCACTTCAGATCACAATGCTCGGGAGCCATGTGATCCGCAAACTCGCTGTCTCCTTCCTCTCTCTATCTGCTTCTCTTTTGTCCCCTTTTGATCCACGAGCGCTCGCTCTCCCACTTTCGGCGTGTCCCGACAAAGGCGGACAAAGGCCTTTCATTTTCTCCGGGCCCTGCTCGAGCTCCCCGTGTTTGTACTGTACCGAACCGGGTTACGGCTCCCATTGTATTCCCTCCTCGTTGCAAAAAAAAAAAAAAAAAAAAAAAAGAAAAGGTGTCTAAGGGTGCCGGGGGCCCTGCACTTCGAAAAGGGGGCCTTCCTCTGCATGGTTGGGGTTGCGTTTACAGCACGACGGGGATGAAGAAAGAGCAAAAGCGACAGAGTATATTATTTCATTAAGTGCTTTGGATCTGGCCTAGGGATTGAGGACTTAAAACCTTGCAGCTCAGTGTGACAAGGGCACGACCTCCCACAACCTGGGAACTCCAGCCTTGCAACTTGCCTCTTTCATGTGATACTGGGAATACTGGGGGGTTGCAAGCTCTGTCAGTTTGAGGGCTACTAAGCTTTTTAGTCAGGGCCCACTGAACAGAGGGAAAAGGTGGCGAGGATGACAGAGGAGAGCGACCGCGTCGCTGAGGTGGGGACAGACAAGTTAAAGTGTGTGTGGGTGGGAGGTGGCGTGGGGGAAGGCGGGGGGAGGGGGGGGGGAGTTATAGTTTGCCCAAAAACCTCCCAAAGACAGAAATGGGCATTGTCGCCAAGCCGAGCTCGAGCCCATTCTGTTGATCTGCGCAGGATCCCGGAGAAAACAAAACTGCATTGTTCCCCGCAGATGGAAGCCAGTGTCTCCTGGGTAACAGCATTAATCTCCCCTTTTCTCCCGCTTCCTCTCTTGTCGGGGCCATAATCGGTGGGCTCCTTTCAGCAGCAGAACCAGCCTCAAAGCCCGGGCTCCTAACTAGCCTCCTAATTAGCCGCAATTACAATGAAGACAACATGATGAGATAATAGAAATTTGCAAAATAATGACATACCACGGGAAAATATTCCTCCTCCCCGAGCACCGTAAGCCACCCCCCCCCCCTCACCCTCCGTGAGAGGCACAATGGAGAGCCGGGGCCCTTTTCTGAAAGCTGGGAGCTCAGGAAAAAAATGGTGGCACATTATGTGCCATAGAACCCTATTGTCTGCCTTCTGGTTGCTTCAATCAACAGGCCATTGTCTGGCTGCTTAAATCAAAATGACTCAAATACAGGCGCCGTAATGATGCCCTCTATGCGGCGCATACTGAACAGACAGAAAGAAAGAGAGGCGAGCAAAAAAAGGCGCAAAAATAGTCGAAGCGAGGCAGCGGAAAAATCACGAGGAATCCAATAGGCAGTCTTCGTGTCTTAAATTCGGTTCATGAAAAATCCAATCGACAGACATTAACGGAAAGAAAGAAGATGAGGAGAAGGGAGGGAGAGGATGGAGGGGAAACAGCAGGTGGTAGTCACGGACAGAGCAACATTTTCGCATCTGCGATAGGCGGCAACAACAAATTCAGAGTAAAATGTTGGAACACAAGCGAGATTGGAATACGTTAGAACTGAGGTACCTGACGCCTGCTGGGGTCCAAGTCTGCCCAGTACTGTAATGTCGCTAATCAGTCACAAGAAATCCTCTGGCTTTGCCTTTCCCTTCAAAAATCTGTTTCTTTTACTTTTTCTTCAAGATATTTGGGTAAAATTTTACAACACAACAGTAAATTAACATTTGATTTTTGTTTCCAGCCATTTATATCAGCACCTGATTCACAATTCAAGACTGAGCCAAAGTGTTGGAACAATGTTTTGGGGCGTTATTTACTTTCGTCTCCTCGTTGGCAGGTCAAATGCACTTTCAATAGGGTTTAAGTCTGGGAAATGTAGTGGCTAGTCTAATGCTGTGTATTGAGTTCTTCCATCTCTAACTAGCATGATTATAAGACAAAACCAAAATCTGAAACTGAGCGTGGGCATTTGAAATAGAGCTAAACACCTGGGCAGCAAAATGTAGCTTTCAATCAGATGTGCCAATACTTGAAATCAAAGATATCTTCTGATTTGTGTATCATATCAAGAAGCTGCACTGTTACTCTGATTCACTTTGTGATGTCAAATCCAAATCAGCGCTCCCTCAAACTCAATACCTTTTTTTTTTTTTTTTCAAATACGATGCCCTACACCGATTGTACACAAAATCTGTTACAATGAGTCCATATTTGGTATTTTTACAAATCAGGCCCCAAGACTGTAGTACCACTGCCATGACCTGTTTTTGCTGATGAGGTTTTGATTCGATTGATTTTGTCTGATGTGTCACGATCATATCTTGTATGCTAATTCGGTTTTGGTCTCTACCTGTTCTCGTCACCCCTATACCCTTTGTCAACCAATCGGCCCCCTACAGTCACGATGCCTTGTCCACGTGTGCCTCGTTGTCTCATTAGTTAGCTCGTATGTAGTTTCCTGGGGGGGATTTCAGTCTTTTTCTGTTCATTGGTGTTGTTGTCAGTCACAGTTTCCTGGTCATGACTTGTTTCCTTTTGTAGTGCCTTTATTTCTGGTGAATCTTGTTTGTTGAACTATTTCAATGTTTACTTTTTATAATTATTCTCTGTGCCTTTTTGTTTTTTTTAAAATGCATTTATTATTTTCAGATTCTACATTGTACATCTCATTGGTTTCGCTACACAGAACCGGTGGGTCACAGGCAATAGAGGTGACGCAACCCTTAGAAGCAACAACGCCCCCCGCCCCGTCCACCCCTCGCCTCCCCAACGGTATCCCGCGGAGTAATTAGCGCGTCAGATAAGTTGACAAGCTCGTTATTGCGCCGCATCATCCGATAGTCGCCTTTGTTTGTGCCGGCGTCGAAGAGGAAGTTAGCGGGCTAATTAGCATAATTACAAGTGCTGATTTATATGGCTGTAATTAGCAGAGCAACGATTTTGGGTGCGCCGCCGTGTGATGGGGATACGCGCGGCGAGTAGGAGATTCCCCGACGCTATGTGTCACTACAAAGACAATGGCGCTCATTATCATGATTCAAACTGTGAAAGAGGTATGAATTCCACAGTTTATTAATGTGAGTGGAATTTGTACTTTTGTAGAACTTTTGGGCAATGTGCAAGGATTGGTAACAAACACAACCGCTTTCCGAAAGAACACTCTCGCCAAGTGATTAGTGGGACTCAAATTGTGACAAAGCAGAGAAGAGTTGGTCAAACAAGCAGGTTTAAGTCCAAGCTGTACTTAATTGCGGCAGCAGTTCACAGTAGGCTGGCAATTTTGGAGCAGTTACATCGCCTCGCGCCATTACTGTAAAATCCCCTCGTCTGGACAAACAAGCACACGAGCGCTCGCAAACACAAAGGCGAGTGACGTCAGGGCGACCTAAACAGTTGTTAAGTGGCTGCGAGGTCAGACTCGGGTTAAAGTTCAGCGATGGGATATGGTGGTTATGCGGCTCACACCACTTTGGAGCACAGGATTTGAAAAGAAGCCACCTTCACAATAGTTACAAGTAACTTTACGCTTTAATACTGGTTATTCATATATGAGTGATTTGATTTATATTTGTTATTATTGTTTTTTGAACACACCCCTTTGATCAAATTGGGCAGCTTGAACAGGAGGCCTGGTCATAATTCAATAAATCCTGCTGAATTTGGACTGAATGTCGTGAATACTCGACGTGGGACGCTCCTGGTGACGACTTCAGTGGACTAAAATCATCATCTGTGTAATCTTAGTACCCAAATTGGAGTCGTATCATTTGCGTCGAAGCTGCTCGGCCTAAGCCAAGCCCGGATAAATGCAGAGAATTGCGTCAGGAAGGGCATCCGGCGTAAAACTGTGCCAAACATATACGAGCGTTCATCAAACGAATTCCATTACGGATAGGTCGTGGCCTGAGCTACCTACGCCCGCCCCCGGCACTGTTAATCTACAAGGCGTAGGTAGAAATTCAGATAATACAGGTGAAAGACAAAAAAGAGGATGAAAGCGGCTTAATCAGCAGAAGAAGAAGAGGAATGCACAGACGTTACTGCTGTGTGCAGGGACTTTGAATGTTGGAACTATGACGGAAAATCTCAGGAGTTACTTGACATGATGATTAGGAGAAAGGTTGATATATATTGGGCATCCAAGAGTGGAAGTTTTGGTCCAGGGTTTAAACTATTTTATCACGGAGTAGATGGGAAGAGAAATGGAGAAGGGGTTATTTTAAAGGAAGAGCTGGCTAGGAATGTCTTGGAGGTGAAAAGAGTATTAGATCGAGTGATGGGGATGAAATTTGAAATTGAGGGTATTATGTATAATGTGATTAGCGGCTCTGCCCCACAGGTAGGATGAAGTGAAGAGTCCAAGGGGGTGGAACAGTTGGCGGAAGGTGTCTGGTGTTCTATGTGACGGAAGAATCTCCGCTAGGATGAAGGGCAAAGTTTATAAAACAGTAGTGAGCCCGGCCATGATTTACGGATTAGAGATGGTGGCACTGAAGGGACGACAGGAACCAGATCTGGAGGTAGCAGAAATGAAGATGAAGAAGTGAACAGGTTGGATAGGATTAGAAATGAGCTCATAAGAGGGACAGCCAAAGTTGAATATTTTGGAGACAAGGTTTGAGAGAGCAGACTTCGATGGTTTGAACATGTTCAGAGGCGAGAGAGTGAGTATATTGGTAGAAGGGTGCTGAGGATGGAGTGAGAGGAAGACAAAAGAAAAGGTTGATGGGTGTTGTGAGGGAGGACAGGGAGGAGAAAGAGACAGATCCACGAGATAGGATTAGATGAAAAAAGAATACATGCTATGGCGACCCTTAACGGGACAAGCCAAAAGGAAAAGAAGAAGAAGAAGATTTATATTTATTACCAAGCAATGATTCCATTCAGTACCAGTACTCAGACTCAAGTACAGGAAAAAAAAAAAAAATTATGTATGACAGGGACGTTCCTATCCATCAGTGGGCCGGATTTGTAGGTACAGTAAAAGCAATTAAAGTGTATAATCGCTCACCCTTCCACGGAACTCTGCAAATCCCGAGCTGCGTAACCGACTCTAAAGTGGATTCTTCCCACACAAATTCACAAGTGCAGCGTTTGTCACTGTTTATACGTGTGAAGTAAGTCCCAGACTGGGCGCCTTAATTAACACAGTCCATACGACTCCCATCGGAGCTGTCTAATTAGACATCAGCGTGGAGACGTTCTGTAATTACCTGACGGGGCTCGACGTGTTACACTTAACTCGTCTCCCTCCTGCGCGGCAGACCGGTCGGAACACATACCGCCGCATCTCGTGTTTGGCAACATATGCTCGGCTGGTGCGACACACACACACACACCTCATTTCTCTCATTCTCATCCCACTCCTCCACTTGTGATCGTCTTGTATTCCCGATGACACCTTCCAGCCTCTTTCGAAGTTAGGGCAACGTTACATTAGCGGTTCGATTCTTGATCAATCGGCGCGACTGTACCGAGGTTCAAAAGTTCTCGGGGAAAAAGGAGCCACAGCATGAGAGTCGTGTTGGAGATTCGATCAATATGTAACCCTCCACTAACGAAAAAAAAGTGTTATTTAAACAATCCGAACTGCAAATCAAAACATTGTCTCGTTCATCTGAGCCCACAAAAAAAAAAAACAATACAAGCTTTCGTCTTGGATGGAAACGGTGTCAGGACTCACTCAAGAGGAGCGTGTCGATATAATCCACAAAACAAAAGACCGGGCCTGCCGCACACCTCTTAAGAGCACCGGTGAGAAATCCATGAATGGCCTCAAGCATTGTGTTCCGACGCATACACGGTCTTGTCCTGTTTGCAGTCACGATCGATAGCATCGGCACGGGAGGGGGAAATGTCTCCTGGAGATACCGACTTGGCACAAAATACCAGAATATATATTAGATCTCCAAAGGTGCTCTTTCGTAGAGGTGAATATGACTTCACACAATTCATTTTACTGAAAAATTAGTAGTTAATAGCACAAAATGAGAAGCATCTTGTTAAGCAAGCTTAAGTCGATCATTGATTTGTTTTCTACCTAGAAACATACAGTCCATGTTTTCCACAATATATGATCTTACGTCAATCCAGCCATTTTCTGTCCAGTTTGACACTCAGATTCACATCCAGCAACAATATCTTCTTCTTTTCCTTTTGGGTTTGTCCCGATTAGGGGTCACCACACCGTGTCATCGTGCATCTTCCTTTCTAACACCCACAGTCTTCTTGTCCTCCCTCGCAACATCCATCAACCTTTTCTTTGATCTTCCTCTCGCTCTTTTGTCTGGCAGCTCCATCCTCAGACTCTCTCGCCTCTGGACATGTCCAAACCACCTAAGTCTGTCCTCTCTAACCTTGTCTCTAAAACATTCAACTTTGGCTGTCCCTCTAATGAGCTCATTTCTAATCCTGTCCAACCTGTTCACACCAAGCGAGAACCTCACCATCTTCATTTCTGCTACCTCCAGTTCTGCTTCCTGTTGTTTCTTCAGTGCCACCGTCTGTAATCCGTACGTCTCCAATGTTTTATAGACTTTGCCCTTCATTCTAGCGGAGACTCTTCTGTCACATAGAACACCAGACACCTTCCACCAACTGTTCCACCCCGTTTGGACCCGTTTCTTCACTTCCTTACCACACTCACCATTGCTTTGTAGTCAACTAACTCCTGAGCTTTTCCTGTCATAGTCACTACACACAGCTGTATGGTCTGTGAATTCCTCTTCTTCTTCTTCCGACTAAGCCGATTTACTCCTCTTTTTTATTCCACCCTGCTTAGACCGGTTTCTTCACTTCCTTACCACACTCACCAATGCTTTTTAGTCAACTAACTCCTGAGCTTTTCCTGTCATAGTCCCTACACACAGCTTTAGGGTCTGTGAATTCCTCTTCTTCTTCTGCCAACTAAGCTGATTTCCTCCTCTTTTTTGTTCCACCCTGCTTGGACCCATTTCTTCACTTCCTTACCACACTCACCATTGCTTTGTAGTCAACTAACTCCTGAGCTTTTCCTGTCATAGTCCCTACACACAGCTGTAGGGTCTGTGAATTCCTCTTCTTCTTCTGCCGACTAAGCCAATTTCCTCCTCTTTTTTGTTCCACCCCGCTTGGACCCTTTTCTTCACTTCCTTTCCACACTCTCCATTGCTCTGTGTTGTTGAGCCCAAGAATTTGAAGTCATCCACCCTTGCTAGCAACAATATAGAGTCCTGAATTAACCAAAGGTACATCTAAAAAGTGAAAACCGACACACTACTTACATGGATATCATTTGAAATGAATTACTTTATCTTCGTAAGTTTTTCATCAGACTCTGCTTGAGAATAAGTAGCTGCTCGCCTGGTCGCAACACCCTAGCTCCGCCCCCTGTCATCTTGCTAATGAAAGCCATGCTCTAAATCGGGCTGTGAGGAGCCACTTAATTAAATGAGACAGAACTAAAAAAACACACAACAGAGTCCATTTTGGGCTTTTTTTCTGTGTTGAAGTTTGAATGTGGCAAATAATTGACATTGTTTTCCACGACTGTCCTTCAGCCTGAACAAAAACAGATGAAGAGGTTGAAAAGTTAAAATTCCGTCACGGCGAAGTTGAAAAAAATGGCTGCTCATGGGAGCAGAGCGAACACTAATGGAATCATGAAGCAGCTTATAATGTGAATGAGAACAATAATGAGGAGACAAAGCAGAGACAAATCCATTGTAAGTGAGGTGGAATTATGTCGGCTCAGTGGATTATAAAAAGGCCTTGATCCAGTGGGAGTTGGGAAAACACGGCTCCCATACCCACTTATTATCACACGCGCGGGCATCGGCAAATACAAATGCGCAAATATGTGCGGCGATCGTCACAAACGCGTTAATCCACGCTAATATCGGTGCACAGGCGCGCTCGCATATGCATGACGGTGCGCGAGTGCGGGCGGCGCGTCAAACGCGTGGATAGAGACGTCAGACCCGTGATAGCCACTCACGCCGGCAGATAATTGAATTAATTCAGCTGAGAAACAACTTCACAGATTAGCGACTTAACTTTTCAATAATAAGAAAAAAAAAAAGCCAGCCAGGCGAGATAATTGCATTTGTCTCAAACGAGGGCAGCCGTCGAAATGTATCGCGTATTCGCCATGTGTTTCAGCCCACGCACACACATGCGTGCACCAACACCCTCGAAGTGTTTAAAAGACATTTCTGCAGTTCAAAAATAAGCAGGCATCCATTTGGCATCCATCCTGAGGACAAATTAAATCAAGTAATGTTTCATTATGAGGGTGCAGACAGTTAGTTCTTGAAGATAAATAAATAGACGCGATGAAAAAGGTACTAATTGTGCACAGTCAAGAATCTGTCAAAACTAAACCGTTACATTATGGTAATAAAGTCAACCCCGCGATTTGCCACGGTTTGTCATTTGCGCCCCGCAATATCGCAAATTTTTAACCAATAGCATTTTTTTTTTTATAGAATGCAGGCTCATCCAAATTGTGTTGTGATGTTCGCCTTCTGTGCTGCAACGTAGAGTGCAGCCTCTTATTTCCATCTGCCCATCTGTGGCATTTCACTTTCTATGTGAGCATCCAAGCTAGCAGAAATTCCTTAGACGACGTGACGTGGTTTGAGTGAGCATTCTGCTCGTTAAATGTACAATATTAAAATCACTTCTGCTTTTTGTGTCACTTCTACACTACACTTCGACTGGGAGTGATGAATAAAAAGCTTGAAGCAAGCACGCAGTGCCTCTTAGAGAATTGTGACAGAAACTTTGGCTTTTAGCCTCCTCAAAGTGAGGTCTTCCATTTCTTGGAGACGAGGCACTAAGAAATATTTGAAAATGTGTTTTTTTTAATAAATTCAAGTCTTGCAGTCAATTTAAACATGTTCAAACCCTTTGGGAACTTTTTTAAAAATGTTTTTAGATGGCCTCCCTATGGACTGTTTTCACGTGACGTCACCCGTCGTGCTGCCTCGAACGGCGGCCATTTTCGATCCCTGAGCTCCGTTATTCATACATAGTCAAGGTGGACGACATTATGTTTCTAACCACATTTATTGAAGGCGGTGGAATATTATTTTTTTTAAATATTGAGGCAAACTCCATTTATTCATTTTTTTTTTCAAAAAGTAAAACCTGTATATTAGTTCACCACAAGCAAAGTGAAATGTTTGTTTAAAATTTGATGATAATGGCAGTAAGACAAATCAATAAAAGTCAGAAGACTGATGGTTAGCAAGTCCTTTCTTGTGTACTTGAGTCCCGAGATGCCCGTGAGACTTCCACACTAGTAGGCGTTAGGTAGAGAGGTTAAATGGCGGCGCGTAGTGGTGTGTGGGTAATTCAGCAGAAAAAAATGTGACGTCAGTGAAAACAACCCATTGCACAGTTTCGCACCCATCGAAGGTGGGTCTGGAATGTAAAACATTCATATTATACGCAATACTCGAAGGTAGTCACATAACACAGGCATAAAAAAACAAGCTGTCGAAATGCCCCAAGAGTCCATTGAAATCCTCAAGAAGCGCTTTTCCATCTCACTGAATGTGGGGTCCCTGTCGCGACAAAGCCTCTCATTCAAGGCCCGATGGCTTCTCTTATGTCGGACAGCGGTTGGGCTCAAATGGACAATGGCCGCACAGAAACAAAAGGCAGTTTATTAGGCCGAGGCGAGCGAGCGGCAGACAGAAGAACGAGTGGCACTCCGCATTCCATTGTGACTGGACTCACATCTGGTGACCATGTGTGACCGGAGCAGCGGGGCTAATGATGGGCTTCCTGAGGCCAGCTCAATTAGGCCAGGCCTCTCCGGACTCCCAGAGAGAGAAAGAGACAGACAGACGAGGAGAGGGAGCCAGAAAGAGAGAGATGGCTATCGCCGGGCTGCTTTATTATTTGACTCTTCGGTCCGCTCCACTTTCGGCTAAAATCAGTCACGTATTGATATTTTGCATCAGAAAAAAAAAAACAAATGTCGGGGCACCGAACTCTGATGGCGAAAATTACAGTGCAGTACATCTGAGGTACCTAACAGTACACATGCGCCAAGCAATTCCGTCATCTAGTCAGTGGTCCGTATTAAATAAATATCGTTAAGAAGGGAAAACAGGTGGCAACTGCTGAATCTGGTGGGCGGAGAATGCCGTCAATGGCATCCGGGGAAAATGCAGGATGACATCACCGTGGGCAGACCCAACGCATGACAACCATTGGACACATCATGAAAAAATGAAGGACAATGGGAGATACAATAAAATGGGAAACAAAATAAGTAGATCGGTGAATTAATCAATAAATACATCGAAACGACGTCAGTAATAAGAAAGCAGTTCACAACCATATCAAACTGCTGAGTTTTGAGCCTTCTTGTAAACGCATCAACACCGTTCTGCGTTCCTGATGCTGTCTGGCAGGCTGACACAGAACAACAGAATGCAGCTAGTTTTTGGAATAATTAAAAGGCCGGCGTCACCCATCAACCACCCGTAACAGTGCGCATCGCGAACAGGAAGTCAGGTACGATGATGACTCCTCCGTGTTAAATACAAACACATTTTTTTTAAAGGAAA
Source organism: Syngnathoides biaculeatus (assembly GCF_019802595.1). Taxonomy (NCBI): domain Eukaryota; kingdom Metazoa; phylum Chordata; class Actinopteri; order Syngnathiformes; family Syngnathidae; genus Syngnathoides; species Syngnathoides biaculeatus. Next base: position 13,837,433 of record NC_084659.1, on the reverse strand, counting down.
CTGCAAAAGAAGAAACTGAAAATGAGTTGCCTCATTGATCCCAGTGCAGGGATCGCTCCGAGGAGACGTGATCCCATCTGCAGGACCACCATCAGCACTCTGCTCTTCTTCTTCTTTTCCTTTCGGCTTGTCCCGTTAGGGGTCGCCACCTCGTGTCATCTTTTTCCATCTACGCCTATTTTGTGCATCTTCCTCTCTAACACCCTCTGGCCTCATGCCTTTTCTTTGGTCTTCCTCTCGCTCTTTTGCCTGGCAGCTCCATCCTCATCCTCCCTTCTACCAATATACTCACTCTCTCGACTTCTGGACATGTTCAAACCATCGAAGTCTGCTCTCTCGAACCTTGTCTCCAAAACATCCAACTTTGGGTGTCCCTCTAGTGAGCTCATTTCTAATCCTATCCAGCGAGAACCTCAACATCTTCATTTCTGCCACCTCCAGTTCTGCTTCCTGTCTCTAATCCGTACATCATGGCTGGCCTCACCACTGTTTTGTAAACTTTGCCCTTCATCCTAGCAGAGCCTTTTCTGTCACATAACACACCACCGCCAACTGTTACAACCTTCTTGGACCTGTTTCTTCACTTCCTTACCACACTCACCATTGCTCTGGATTGTTGATCCTAAATATTTGAAGTTGTCCACCCTCGCTATCTCTTCTCCTTGGAGCTTCACTCTACCTCCTCCTCTGCCCCTCTCATTCATGCACATATATTGTGTTTTACTTCAGCTAATCTTCATTTCTCTCATTTCCAGTGCATACCCCCATCTTTCTAAATTGTTCCTCTTCCAGCTCCCTGCTTTCACTGCAGATCACAATATCATCTGCGAACATTGTGGTCCAAGGGATTCCACTCTTACCTCATCTATCAGCCTATTCATTACTACCGCAAACAGGAAGGGGCTCAGAGCGGATCCCTTATGTAGTCCCACCTGCACCTTAAATTCTTCTGTCACACCTACGGCACATCTCACCGCTGTTCTGCTGTCCTCATACATGTCTTGTACTAAAAGTTTCGTTCGGCTTGTCCCTTTCGGGGTCGCCACAGCGTGTCATCTCAGATGAACGAACGCACATATCTGTTTGGCACAATTTTTACGCCGGATGCCCTTCCTGACGCAACCCTTCTCAGGGAGTGGAGGCCCTCATACATGTCTTGTACTATTCTAACACATTTCTCCGCCACACCAGACATGCGCATGCAGTACCGCAGTTCATCTCTTGGTAGTCTGTCATCGGCTTTCTCTGGGTCTACAAAGACGCAATGTAACTCCTTCTGACCTTCTCTGTACTTTTCCACGAGCATCCCCAAGGCAAATAATGCATCTGTGGTACTCTTTGTAGGCATGAAACCATACTTCACACCATAGTGTATATAGGGTATAATAAAGTACAATTACAGGAAGCTGGGGTGAGATGGCTTTTAATTTTGGACACAGAGGAAGTAGCAAAAGTCGGAAACCCCAAAGCGCTGAATTACTGTAAGCGAAACGCAGACGAGAAGGCAATTGTTGTTTAGGAGATCTTGATCTCGACTTTGTTGCCTCCCTCAACCTCCCCGACAAACACACACACAAACAGTCGGCCTGAAACTAATTAACGAGCCATAAATCCATTAACATTTAGGATGCTACAGCAGACAGGAGAGCCTTCAACACAACAGTGTCCTGAGGCAATATTTGTCCAATTACATTGTTTGCGACTATGTGAGGAACCGTGTGACAGTAACGGAATTTACTAATCCTGCCCAGCAAACTTTTCACCCTAGAAGAGTCGGCCTGAAAGCCCAAAACCTGATAAACAGCAAAGAATAGCCCGTCTGTCTGTGTCATAAAGGGCTTCATTGGGGACAATTCTTTTCCTAATCATGTGTTAGCGGTCAGATGTTGACGATTAGTGCGACATGAAGAGCTGCGCGTACGCTAACGGGCCGGGATTGTTCTCCGTGGGACGTTTGGGTCGTCAATGATTTTGATGAGCGCCGAAAGCAGATTGGAGTGAGGCAAAAAAAAAAAAAAAAAAATGGAGGAATTTCTTTTGTCTAATCAACTACTGTTGGAAGCGATATTTGTCTATGATCAACTTTACTACTTCTGTATTAAATATAAGACGTGATGGTTGCGCGCCAATACTTATCCCGCGTCAGATAATACAAATTCGTGATGTTTCCGGGCAATTTTGAGGGTGGCAGTAACAATGTTTCTGCCCCCACCCCCGACCCCCTTTGTGATTTAATTGGTCGTTCTCAACACAAGGAGAGGTTTCGCCCACTCGGACGAAGCGTTTGATTGGTTTACCTCTCTCAGCTCTTTTCATCCTCCAAAATGAAAGCACGTTAACCTTGAGCTGCCAACCAGCTTTCTGTCGGCGTCTGAGGAGATATTAAGATGGTGATTAAGTGAGATGGATGCCGCTTTAATTCCCCGACAAATAGAACGGCTCGTCGCTGTTGTTTAATCTTCCATCTTCATTACGGAGCGAGACTCTCGAGAATGTAGCTAAAGGAAGGCCGCGCGAACAAAAGGACGCCACCAAGGATGCGATTTTTAAATGTTTAATCGCCACAAACTGGAATTCAATGCAGGATACTGGAATGCATGGGGGGTGACATTCTCTGATGGTCAGGATTGAAGTCTTACAAACGTCGTTGATTCATTTCGAAATGCAATGTTTTTTGACGTGCACGGGGGTCGCCCGTGGAGAAGACCGTGTTGCATTCAAGAACACTTCAACTGAAGCTTTCCTGCATGCATCCGAGGTGTTTTTCTGTTTTTAATCCAAGGTCCTCCCGCCTGCGCATTCAATACCAGTCCATACAAAAGACAGCCTTTAGCGTACCGCATATGGAAAAGGTACGGCCACCCCCCCCACCTCCCTCCCACCATTGTAACCTAAGCACTTGTCATTGGGCAGATCTTTGTAATATTCTTTTTTTTCTTATGAGTTGAATAAAGCCTCTGGTTTCAGCGCAAGATGCACAATCACAACATCAGCAGATTATAACTTCATTTCCAAGTATGATTTGAACGGTGAAACAAAGGCGAGCTTTTGGCAGGTGACATTTCATACAGACCCTTTTGCGGTAAAGTCACACGTGCCTCCACATTGCAATAGCACTGATGACATCACTAATAAAAGGATGAATGAAGAGTTCAGTGGCAAAAGCAGATATATCCATTTTTGTTGTTTCTGTAGATTCTTTAGATTGAAGATATGTTACGTGAGGTTACGGCTTCGAAGGGAGAAAGAACGCCAGTCGGAATTTGGATTTCAACAGGTAAATCGGTGGAAGTTCAGACACACCTGAGCTACCAAGATCATTGAGGGACCGGCCCATTAAGTGACTGTAGTTTTGTTCGGATTAATGGCACAGTTGTCCTCTGACTGACACTGAAAATGATTGAACAAATCATCTTTCTTCTGGGCGGCACGGTGGTTCAGCTGGTAAAGCATTGGCCTCACAGTTCTGAGGACCTGGGTTCAATCCCGGCCCCGTCTGTGTGGAGTTTACATGTTCTCCTCGTGCCTGCGTGCGTTTTCTCCGGGCACACCGGTTTCCTCCCACATCCCCAAACATGCAACATTAATTGGACACTCTAAATTGCCCCGAGGTGGGATTGTGAGTGCAAATGGCTGGCGACCAGTTCAGGGTGTACCCCGCCTCCTGCCCGTTGACAGCTGGGATAGACTCCCTGCGACCCTCATGAGGACAAGGGGCAAAGAAATTGGATGGGGGCGGGGGGTGGATGGATCTTTCAAATGATTTCAAAACTCGTTATCCACCTCAGCCTCTCAAAATCATCTTTTGCCACTGAAATGAATGGAAATGCCATTAATCCATTCCAGCCTCCCCAAAAATTTGTATTCTAATGAGGGAAAATTGCCGGCAGCAGCCCCACGCTTGCACCGTAGAGTCTATACGGTGCAGGTGTTAAGCAGCTCCACCCGGGGAACTCGCTTGGCCATGCCCCTGACAGAAAATAGTGCTCCATGATATTGTACTTTCTAAGCACCAACAATAGTTGACTTCATTAACTAGAATTAAAAAGAATCACATTTTTTTGTTATTGTCGCAGTGCATCAGTTGCGCCATTGCTTTTGTGATCTGCTTTCACACCTCATCTGGTCATCAGTACAGTGTTCTTTGCAGAGGATAAAGAGTGTCTGACTGTGAGCACTGTTCTATTCTTTCAACGTTTCAATTGAATCCGTATCTTAAAGTGTTATTGCACTGCAATTTAGATGCAGATTGGCTTTTGGAAATAAGCTAATGGGCTGATTTGTTTATTTTTAGTTTTCCAGTCTACGTCAACTGGGAGTGGCAGTCTATAGCTAGAAGGCTTATTTTTTTTCAAGAACTGTTTTCTATTTGCCAAACTACTGCTTATTGTAAAGTGAGTTGAGCTAGATATCTTCTTGCCTGCCGTCTCCTGTCATTTATGGATACATTCGGCAATTTTTTTGGTCGCCAAATGACCGACTAGACCCAGTGCCATTATATTACAGTGTCTATGAAGGGATAAAAGATTCCCCAGACTGTCACATGGACGTTTTTGACGTATATCTGTGCGTGTCCAAGAGAGTCTAATTGTGTCCGAGCGTGGGTGTGCGTGCGTGAACACCCATGCCACCGTGCCATGCAATGGCAACAGAATAAAAAAAAACCAAAAAAAACCATTCTTTTAATCTAGTGCATCTTCCGCTGACATCTCGGTCTGGTGTCCCACTGCACAAAGAAAAAAAAAAAAAAGTTTGTCGAGGCAGGGATGTTCTTATTCCCTTGGTGTCAGTTTGTCGTTAACTCGCCATCAAAGCCGAGCTAAACCTCTCTGTTTTCTGACGGCGGGCGTCCTTGATGGCTTGATGTTTGGGCAGAGAAAAGGTCAAAACGAATAAATGTCTTCATCCCTTCTCCTGTCATATGCGGTCTCTCATTATAGCTGAACTCCTGTCTATCAAAGTGAGCCGCGAAAAGAAGGCTGGAGGATGATGGAAGGCGTTGAGGGGGCTAGTGGAGGTAGATGACATGAATGCGGTCCCTGTTCCTGAAACATGTCTTGAGTAAACAGGAAGTGCAGCTGCACTCTGTCCCCGTGAGTCCCTTTACCCCCGAAAAGTGGATCGTAACTCCCCTCCGAGGAAGGGAAGAGCGGCCCGGCCGACGCTTTTAAAAGGAAGACGCCGCGATTTCGTCGTCAAGACTCGAGTTAGTTGGCAATCTGGACACGTGGAGCCCCTCAGTGGGCCCTAATCCCCCTATTTCTTTAAGAGAGAGAGGGAGCAGAGCGGAGGAGAAAGGAAGCATTGTGGCTGGAGACAGTGCAGTAAAAAGAGGAGCGTACAGTACCAAATTGAGGTCGTGGCAAGACAATGGCTGCCCTTCACTGGCTCATTCACGCACCGTCTCTCCACACAGCTCTATCAAACGCCTCTTTCTTTTCTTCTTCCCTCCCTCTTCTGTTCCTGCTCTGTTCTTTCACTTTCTTTCTCCCCTCACGTCCGCCTTTCTTCTCGCCATCACAGAGGGGATAATGAAACGACGGGCTCGCCCGGGCCGCTCGGGGCGCCTGCTCCTGCACCCACCCCCCACCCCCGGGTAACTCCCTGCCCCCCCTTCCAACCCCCCCATCCCCTGCCTAATGGCCACCTTAACATCATGCGCACCTTCTCCTCCCTCCGCTCTTGTTGTTTTGTGCTGATGTTTTGCTCAACAGGAAGTAGTTTAGGAGGAGCTGCGCTATTATCTATTTAATGTGCTCTTTCCCCCCTACCCCGAAGATGGATACACGTATCCCCCCAAGGATACCAAAAATGGGAAGATCGGATCATTTGACTAAGGTGTTAATAGTAATAATTATATAAACAGCGCTATTGCGAAGCTCCCTTGTTGGTTGCCAGCGCACCAGAGCAAGATCGAAAAGGGAATAGTTGGATGAGTCTGCTGTGAAAGAACAACCCAGAGTTCTCGGCCATATGGCGCGAAAACGTTCATGCTCAAGAGGGCAAATTGGCCGGCTCATTTGTCATTGTAAGCGTCATTGTTATTGCTTCTTCATGAGGAATTCCTCAATTATTTGATAAGGAAAAATAATGGTTATTTAATTTATTTTATTTTTATTATTTTATCATATTTGATTTGATTTTATTAAACTGAATAAATTGATTTAATTCACAAATTTATGCGGGTAAGTAAATTAAGGAAAAAAATATGACAGTACTCTTGAGCATGTAAATGGCGAGTACCAGCAGGTTTTGAGCCCGTCAAATACGTAAGGGGTCAGATACGGTGGAGTGAAACACGTATTTTATTATTTTTTTGTAATTGTACAGTTAGCGTATCGTATTTTCCGCACTATAAGGCGCACCTAAGACCCTTTCATTTTCTCAAAAGCTGACAATGTGCCTTATAATCAGGTGCGACTTATATATGGATCAAAATTGAGCATCTAGCGCAGCCCATCTAATGGATGCATAACGTAATTCCAGTCTCTACTGTAGCGTCTATTCAATGCGCCTTATGTATAAAAAAGTTTTAAAATATACCAGTCATTGAAGGTCCGCCTTATAATGCGGTGCACCTTATAGTGTGGAAAATACGGTAGTTTGCTGTTCGCGGTGCGCCAACCATTTTAAACTCATGCACTTGTAATCCAATCATCATTTTAAAACTGAAAAGCATTTTTTTTTGTAACAAGGTTTAATTTGCACATCGGTGGGTTTTGTGCTGCTCTTAGTTTGTCCTATTTTTTCCTCTTTTTTTTTAAATGTAAACATTGATTCTTTAAACTACAAACGTGAAGGGCTTTCATATTTGTCACATTAAAGTCACATTTTTCCTAACATGGGTTAACTGTATACATTGGTTATCTTTTTTTTATTTAGTTAAATAATTGGTGTATCACATGAATTCTGAATAAAATAGTACAAATGAGCATGATATATTTTAGCATTAAAATAAACTGTCATTTAAATGGAGAAAATATATAAATTGAAAAAAATATATATATCCACCCCCAGCCAAAAAAAAAAAAAAAAAACCAATATGGAGTAAAAATGATGCCAAATAAAAGGGTTTTCTCTTACACTATTGAATATTGCAAAAATTCCCATTTTGGTAAGCCACTCTTGCATGTTCAGCTGTTGGAGGGGAAAAAAAAAGGGGGGCATGATTATGATAAAGGCTTGGCTTTGTTTCACAACAGATGTCTCATTTAGCAAGTCTCATATGGGGACTGCTTGTGACGAACGGGAACAATGGGGAGATTTGTGGAATTCACAGTATGACATATCTGAGAATGCCTCAACACATAAACAACATTCTAAGTGAAGAGGGCAGAAGCACCTTCGGGCTACTGGAGCCACAAAGGCTGGCGATCCACAAACCTAATTTGGCTTGGCAAAACGAATCCTTCAAAATTGATCGACTAGACCCAAGTGGTGGGCTTTAACCGATTTATTGCGAGACAAGAGTGGAACAGGGATTGGCATTGTTATACAAAACAACAGAAAAATTGTCTTGCGACGGCAACTGAGCAGATCGGGACTGCAATCGCCTGCAGGCTGGAGCACATGATGATTTTAAGGTAATAGTTATTTCCCCGCTGGAAAAATATTGTACTGATCCTTTGATGGTCAAGTGCTTTTCGGTCATATTGCCGATGCGTACGCGTACAAATGATGCGCATAGTTACAATTGCACAAACCATAAAACAGATTTTTGGGGTGAACGTGCAGATACGCACTCACTCACATTTGTGCAACAAAACTGATTGGACCCTTCATACCTGAGCAGAACATTCAGAGAGTGTACAATGCTAAATACTCTCAGAAGACAGCGTGAAAAAGGAGAATCTAGACCTCTCGAAAACTTTGGAAAGAAGAGATTCAGGACAGAGTGGACACACAAACCCCAAATCTCAAGAAAATATTCAGGACAGAACAAAGCTCCAAAACTAGCTTCAAAACACATAAATCCTGAATTTGACTACAATTTCTAGACAGACCAAAGAAAAGAAAACACAGATCAGGTCTTCAGCTTGACTCTTGGATGAGTTCTTTCAGCAACCAGAATAAGATAACAGTCTTTATGCTCGTCACAAGACAGTTGTATGCTAGACTGTATTTTGTTCTGATCCTGGGACTACTGTTGCGTCCATTTGTACTTACCTATCTGAAAACGTCTGGCCTGTTCACTGAGTACCTCATTCAGTGCCTACATGCTGCAGTGACTACCATGACGATTGGTCAAAGTCCATTTGCTGAAGTTTAAAAACCCTCAGAAAATTAGGAAAACTGGGCAGACGTTAACCAAACCGACTAAGCAGGGGTGGACGGTTGATGCTATTGAAAGAAGGTCGTAGCACGAATATGAGTCGTGCCTCGGTTGTACCACAGGAATGCGGTTTTACATGGCTTCAGATTTACGGAGATTTACGATTAGTCCTCGGGTCATGAAGCAATGAACAACCTCGGGTTATACTCAAGTCACGAGGGACGCGGCGAGTTTCCGAAAATGTGATGTAGGTACCGTGGAACCACATAATGTACTTTGGTTTTGAAGCATTACGCTGCAGCTAGTTCACACTTTTTCTCGGTTCATCATGAGGCAAATGATGAGAAACCCTCAGAAGCAAATCACTTTACTGAACATCTACGTTTGTTGAAATCAAAGTACTTATTGATTGAGGAGTAGACTATTTCTCTTTTTTTTTAAGTGGTTGTCCTTGGACAATCCACTGGGTCCAAATGTGTATAACAGTTTGGTCTTGCTAAATGAACCAGCACCAGTACACGAAGCTCTAGTGATTGCTGGTTGTATGATTTAAAATAAATATGCATCTAAGAGATTAACTAAACCATAGATAGCAAGTCCCCCTCAGTATCTAATGACTCATAAATGCAGTATAAGAGTTCCTCGATACTATTCGGAGGACTCAACACCCAGGGGAAACCACAGGTACCTGAAGAATCTACTTCAGCACTGTCGCATCCCACCACTGCAAATCAGGCTTAAAAATGAGACTGCGGACTTCTTATAGGCGGTTTGAGGTGCTAATCATTGCCGCAGTCAGGGGAGCCGAAACTCCGCTGACAGCACATCAAGGCCGAACATCCGCTCAAACATCCAGCAGATACGCTCTCGTCTTGTAATTAGTCGTAGACCCGCGCACACGCACGTGGCGGACGAGACAACACTTACACTTGACCCAGCGTGCGACGAACCTCGTGTTTCACATCAATTACTCAGGGCGAGGGGCGTGGGGGGGGGGGGGGTGAAACCGCAGACCTACCTGAGGCCCCCCTCCCAAGCCCACTCTTCTTTTCTGTCTGCCAGTAATTACATGTGGGCCTTGGGTGGGTTTCGGACCATTGTGTCCCCCCCCCTGTGCAAGGCAGTCATGGGAATGCGGGATAGATGCGCGTGAAACGACCTTTCTGATTGGGGTTAACAGCAGCCTCATTTGCATGAGGAAATCGGGGCTTTCATTAGCTTGTGTAGCACGGCCTCAGGTACGCGCACACACCAGCCCACGCATCGGGCAGACGCACTCCGGGGGCAAATTCTTTAACCTTTATGAAAACACACACAATGAGCTGCTGCTTATTATTATAATCATCATGTCATCGTTTATCAAAATAATCCCGTTTTGGTTGGGATGTGCGTCATACTCTCTAGCGCGTCTTTCCATTTCTACGTGGAGCTGGTGTACAAGTTGTCTAATCGATTCCTCCGACCAAAATATTCACACAAAGTATGAAGTACATTGATTACATAGCAATTCAGGCATTAGACTACCTGCCGCCCGATGGGGAGCACAATATTGTGCAAGCTGTAGGCCGGTCCCAAGACCCGGATAAATGCAGAGGGTTGCTTTAGAGAGGGCATCCGGCGTAAAACTGTGGCAAACATATATGAGCGTTCATCAAACAAATTCCATAACGGATAGGTCGTGGCCCGGGCTAACTTAACTTAACTTAATCTCCAATTCTTAGGTAGAAATTCAGATAATGTAGGGCAAAGACAAAAAAAAAAAAAGAGGAGGAAAGCGGCTTGGTCGGCAGAAGAAGAAGAGGAATGCACAGATCCTACAGCTGTGTGTAGGGACTTTGAATGTTGGGACTATGACAGGAAAAGTTCAGGAGTTAGTTGACTACAGAGGAATGGTGAGTGTGGTAAGGAAGTGAAGAAACGGGTCCAAGTGGGGTGGAACAGTTGGCGGAAGGTGTCTAGTGTTCTATGTGACAGAAGAGTCCCCGCTAGGATGAAGGGCAAACTTTATAAAACAGTGGTGAGGCCGGCCATGATGTACGGGTTAGAGACGACAGGTTGCAGAACTGGAGGTGGCACAAATGAAGATGCTGAGGTTCTCCCTCGGAGTGACCAGGTTGGATAGGATAAGAAGTGAGCTCATTAGAGGGACAGCCAAAGTCAGATGTTTTGGAGACAAGGTTAGAGAGTGCAGACTTCGATGGTTCGGACATGATCAGAGGCGAGAGGGTGAGTATATTGGTAGAAGGGTGCTCAGGATGGAGCTGCCGGGCACAAGAGCGAGTGGAAGACCAAAGAAAAGGTTGATGGTTGTGGTGAGGGAGGACATGAAGACTGTGGGTGTTAGCGAGGTAGATGCACGAGATAGGCTTAGATGAAAAAGATGACACGCTGTCTATAAGTCTTTAACTTGAAACCATAAAGAAAAGCATGCAACAGGTAAAGCAGCAGAAATTTGACCACATCCTTGCCAATGTGGCCTAACACATATAATACCCAAGAACAATGTATATTTTCCGTATGTACAGACGTAATATTTCCCTCTTTTAGCGCCGGCTTTCTCCACAAAACTAACGGCCATCACCAACTCTCCAAAAGCAACAGTCTGTTGTTCGTCGAGACTCTCTCAAACGTGTAAAATGATTCCAATAAACACATTTTGGGTTGCGAGTATCGGAGGCCGGAAGGCAAGCGAACATAACGAGGCCACAACAGACAGCCGAGCGCCGATCTGAAATGGAGTCACGCAACAAAGTGGACACTTCGCTCAGTGACACCTACAAATACCCTCGCACGCGCACACACAAAATGTCCTGGGCTGTCATGTATAATTCAGTGTGTGGCCGGGGCGGGCAGATGCCTTCGTCCCCCGGGGGGGGCGTTGGTCCCATCGTGCCATTGCGAGGATGAAACATTTAACAACACAAGACAAAAAAGAACACGCTCAACAAATAAACACACACAGGAGGAAAAAAAAAAAAAAAAAAAAAGCCTTTCATGGCGGCGACGCACAGTTAGGCACGCACGCACACATCGTGGCTTTTAGATACGAGATTGCCGCACGTGCCTATAAAGGCTTAGTTTTAATATGCATGTACTTTCAAGTGCCCCCCCCCCCAAAAAAAAAAAGAAAATCCTTGATAGCTTGGTGAAAAGCAAATGGCCACAGCAGAAGGGGGTCGTGAAATGAGTTAGCATTGAATTGTACTTTCAGCGCCTGGTATCGTGTTAGCGGGACTTTTGCTGAGTGGATTGTCAAGACCAGGTCCTGTTCCGAGACATTTCGCCATCGATAACGTGGCGACCGAGCATTGGCGCGGCGTGACGACCGTAAAGCTTCTCAAACTGCCGCCGGACTCCAATCAGTATTTTTGCACAGCCTCCAATATGGCGACCAAATGATACCTTCAGCGAAATATGTCCCAACATAATTCCCATCAAATGGATCGTCGTTCGTGACGTTTTCAAAGTCCGCAATGACCTCAACCGCCGGTCTGATTCCAAATCGACAGAATTCAAGAACCAAGGCAACCGCCGCCCCCACCGTGTGGAACGTGATTGGCATATTTCCAGAATGTGTCTGGTGAATTTCCACGGGAAGTAAAGTTGTGGGTTTGGGATCGATTTCAAATTGGACGCATGGCAAAAAAAATAATAATGATAATCATAAAAATAATCACAGCGTACGAGCCAACGTCCAATTTTGTCAATTTCTGTTTTATTCCGATTTATGACACCCCACCCGCCTCCTCTCTATTAATTCTGTTGTTCCTTCCCAATTCTGAGACAGTTGCATTCATTCAATTTGCCTCTCTATCTATTATGGCCGCCGGTCTGTCGCTTTCCCATTCTTTTTATTCTACTCTTTTAGCTCACCGCCAGGCTAGCGTAGCCCAAACTGTTGGGCTGCGACCAAGACCAATAATTACAGCTTGTCAGAAAGAATTAATTGTCTCATTCCTCATAAAGATGTGTAAAAAATTACCATGTCATTCTGAACGCCGCCGCTCTCTCGAGGCTCCGGCGAAAGGCAGATTAAATTTTCGGAAATTTTCCCATCGCGGCAGATAAATAAGAGTTTAGCCGGCTGTCCGTCAGGGGGAGGGGGGGCGTATGTTCCTTATGGCGGCCGCGGCTTTAGGTAATGGCCGTCATAACATTTTGATGGGCTGCTACTGATAAGCATCACCGCGTGTTTATGCACGGCATCCTGGCGCCCGGCAATTAAGATTTCAAGCGGTCCCACCGTTTTGCAAATTGAATTTTTACAGCTTTGTTCAAAATCTCCCGTGTGTAACAGCGTTTTCATCGCCTCTTGTCAGCCGTCGGTCAAATATACAGTCCCTTTCACAATGTGCATATATCTATGTGGCGCTCGCAGCGGCAGCCGAACTGCACTGCATCGCTCCAAGGCCAGAATACAGTACTCTGATCCCTTCAGTCACCTCAATGTGAGGCTTAAAAATATGAGCACTCCGAACGACGCCGCTGAAAACCACCAACGCACCTCTCGCCGAACTCAATTGAGATCATTAAGGATGAGCGGTATAGAGCTCGTGCACGTGGCGTCACCATTTTCACGGCGCCATATTGCAGGTCAAAAAGAGCTGCTCGACAGTGTGGGGGGCATTGAGCCGGAGCAGAATATTCACAATGTCCGAGACTTGTTGTGCTGTTGGTTGTCACAACAGACGAGACAGATAAACAAAGAGGTCATTCTATAGAATACCAGCTGAAAAGACCAGAAAAGATCGATGGATTTCAGCAATTAAACGTGATGGATGGTGCCGGGCCAAAATACACACACGACTGTGTAACAATCACTTAATTTCAAGTAGGAATTATTCTTCTCAATATCAAATTACCAAGAAGTATTTAGAATGCCAAATTGGCTCATTTGAGAACAATGCATTTTAAAAAAACAACAACAGGGGATCGTCTCCAACGTACATGGAAGTGTGTTACGGCCACACGTTAATCTTCGGTAAACCTCTCCCCAACAGATGTTTTTTTTTTTAATATGCATTGTTCTCAAATGAGTCCAATGCATATTCCCTGCGAAAAAAAAAATTCTATAGAACATTTCTAAAGAATTTCTAAAGAACTTTAGGACCCAAGTCCTATAGAATTTCTATTGAAATTCTATTGTTCTCTAGACATTCTATAGAAAATCATAGCCAAGGTTCTATCGAACGAGTTGTTCTGTACAAATTCTATCGAATTTCTATAGAAAATTTTTAGCGGGGTTTAAAAAAAGAAAATAAACCATCTGTCAGAAAGGTTTAGGAGATTAACATGTGGCGGCAACATGCTTCCGTGTACGGGGGCTGAAGCCTATCCCAGCGGTTTATTTTTTTTTTTAAAAAATACGTATTGGACTCGTTTAAGAACAATGCATATTTAAAAAAAAAAAAAAAGTCTGTCACGGAAAGGTTTACCGAAGTTTAACGTGTGGCCGCAACACGCTTCTGTGTACGGAGGAACCAACTCACTGTCTTGTTTTTGTTTTTTTTTTCAATCATTGTTAATGAATGCGAGTTTTGTGTAAAACCAGTGGTCATTTATTTAAATTTTGGTATTTGTATTGAAAAAAAATCTGAGTGGCTCCATCGCTATGTGGGATTTATTCTTGATTGAGAACAGATCCAGCAAAGAAGTATTTGTATGCGTCCAGACTTTTCTACGCTTTCAAACTCTTCTGTGTAAATCTCGACGACTTCCTTACCAGATCCATGTGTAGATCCAGTTGTCCAGGACAAGCGGAAGCGGGGTAATAGTCCAATTTCTTATCGGCAAAAACATCGATTACGGCATTAAATACGGGTCCTCTATGCTGAGTTTATCTCACTTTTCCACTTACCTTCGTTTATTATCACCTTGTAAATGTTTAACGGTATCAAACAAAACTCTGGGCATTCCGCTACAAGACCTATTTTCGCATCGTCGCCAACTGACTTAGCATTGAGGAATGCTTTACTTGACCAACACTTCCGGCCGTCGATGTGATTTGATGACATAGGTGCACGAGCTCGATTGGAATGTGAATATTCAGCGGCAAAATCGACTCTGGTACCAAAGATGCGCGATCCATGTTTAATACCGAGGTGTTTGCGATAGAATGAAGTCATGCGACGTCGTCGTCGATGGGGAAAATGGCCATTTCTGATGCAATTTCTCCGGTAAGGGGGGAAAAAAAAAAGAAAATAGCAGCTTCGAGAGACGTCATTCAAATGTGATGCAAGCGAAGTGAACGCGACATGGGCGCCGACCGGGGGAACTCCCGCGCAGCCAAACAAACGCCGCCAAACACAGCTCATCGGTTGCGCCCCCTTTAATTCCGCGGGGACTTTCCGCGCGCACGCGGACCTGTCGTCACACACACACACAAAAAACGCGGTCGGATCTACAGTATTGTACGCGACGTGGGATCATGACGCTGCCCCGAAAACACTCACAAAAGCTCCCGCAAACATGAAGGAATCACTGTTATTTAATAGTCTAGTTCATCGATCCCACTGACTCTACCACGTCCGCAAAGATTTTTCCAAATGTCAAAACACTTTCCCACCTTCGTTCGAGCTGCTGCTTCTCTTTTTTTTCCCCAAGGAGATAAAGTTCTCTAGAGAAAAGCTAAAAGGATTTTGATGCGTTTGCAGGCAACTTCTAAAAGTGCATATAAGGATTTATTATCGACACGGCCAAAACCGTCCCCGACAACGCTGCAGACAAAAGTGCGCGACGGTTTGCAGTTTTAAAACTGCTTGCAAGATTTTAACGTTCACGCTCTGAACGCTCGTCGATCACGTCTCCGTTCTCTGATTGGTTGTTGTTCCTCGGGTGCGGGGGTTTCTTTAAAAAAATCAAATTGGAGGGACAAAAGGGGTGGCAGAGGGCTGGATTTTATGAATGCAATACTCTTAGGTCACATGTCTATATTTATTTAACAAATTGATAGTTTTTTTCTTTTGTGTAAACTGCAAACCGCCTCGAATTTATTTTTAAGGCTCAGCTGTTATATGTTGTTTATAAATGCTTTATAGCGCAACCACCTTTACAACAAACAGTTCAATTTGAACTGAAATAAAGTCGATGTGCATAAAAAGCACAAAAAAATTGCTCCATTCCCTATGAAAAATACTTATGGTTTGCATGCAATATAGGTTAAAAGTTAATACATTTTTAAATGTAAAATTTTCTTTCATGCAAAATTTGTAAAGGTTGAATGTTACGGCAAAAAGTCAAGCGTTTCGTGTTATTTCGCGGCGAGTGCAGTTTGACGGCGATATTTTAAGTATCTTACCAGTTACTCGGTGGATCAAACTGGAGATCAAAGTATCTGAAGTGCCTTGTGTCCAAAAGGGTCCTTCCGCTACGGACAGACAGGCAGACAGAGCACCAC
Organism: Syngnathoides biaculeatus; assembly: GCF_019802595.1. Taxonomy (NCBI): domain Eukaryota; kingdom Metazoa; phylum Chordata; class Actinopteri; order Syngnathiformes; family Syngnathidae; genus Syngnathoides; species Syngnathoides biaculeatus. Next base: position 13,821,765 of record NC_084659.1, on the reverse strand, counting down.
CGCCGCTGATTATTAATATGAATGCAGAAAGAAATGTCCTTGATATGTGCTCTTTTATTCTCCTCGCTACACGTGTTTCATGAGTAATGAAGCCGAGCGAGACTTCAGGGGGGTGGGGGGGCTGCTCGCCTTCAAAGTTAAAACACAAAGATTCTGCCTCCTCTTGGTTCCGTCGCTCGCATTTTCCTTTGATGGCAATCGGACCCGCTGGCCTCTTTAGCCAATCCATTACGCATTGTCCGACTCAAAAGCATTCTCTCCCCGGCGCTCTTTTCCCCATTTGCGCTATCGCCGCCATCATCGTGAATCAATTAATTGCTCAATCAGGCAATTCATTCCCCCTTGAATTGTTCGGCATTCCGTTTCGACACTTTTACATTTTACAACTTTGTTTTGGTTGATGAACTAAGTGCCCTGGAATGTTTTGCGCAAATGGGCAAGCCTGGTGTGTGCCCACCCGAGACCCCTGACTTGCCCCGGTGCCAAGATTTTCCCTCGTCGTGATGCCTTACACACATCTGGCTAATCCATTGATTAATTAATCAGAGGGGAAAATTCCCCTTGAATTCTTCAGCATTCCATTCCGTTCTGGACAATTATATGCTCACAACTTTGGAATGTATTGTTTATTTAATTTTGGGAGCATTTTTAACCGAGGGCCGTTTTCTGTTGCCAAACGGACAAAGCAAGGCTCATAGAGGCAGAGATGGGTGAGCCCCAGACCCCAACACCATCGGGTGCCAGACCTCGACTGGGACAAGACAATTTTGCATTGTTCTCTTGTCTTGTAAACACATGATCCGTGGCCACCACGTCCTTTGAAATTATCCTCACCATCAAGGAATGAACCGGATTTTCCGCACTTTATGGCGCACCTTCTTCTTCTTTTTCTTTTGGCTTGTCACGTTCGGGGTCGCCACAGCGCGTCATCTTTTTCCATTTAAGCCAATCTTATGCATCCTCCTCTCGAACACTCACTGTCCTCATGTCCTCCGTCACCACATCCATCAACCTTTTCTTTGGTTTTCCTCTCTCTGTTTTGCCTGGTAGCTCCATTCTCAGCACCCTTCTACCAATATACTCACTCTGAACATGTCCAAATCATCGAAGTCTGCTCTCCAAAACACCCAACTTTGGCAGTCCCTCTAATGAGGTCATTTCTAATCCTATCCAATCTGTTCATACCAAGCGAAAACCTCAGCATCTTCATTTCTGCCACCTCCATTTCTGCTTCCTGTTGTCTCTTCAGGGCCACCGTCTTTAATCCGTACATCATGGCCGACCTCACCACTATTTTATAAACTTGGCCCGTCATCGTAGCGGAGATGCTTCTGTCACATAGAACACCAGACACCTTCAGCCAACTGTTCCAACCTTCTTGGACCCGTTTCTTCACTTCCTTACCATGCTCACCATTGCTCTGGATTGTTGATTCTAAATATTTGAAGTCGTCCACCCTCGCTATGTCTTCTCCCTGTAGCCTCACTCCTCCCCCTCTGGCCCTCTCATTTACGCACATATATTCTGTTTTACTTCGGCTAATCTTCATTCCTCTACTTTCCACTTCTACTGTTCCTCCGCCTGCTCCCTGCTTTCACTGCAGATCACAATATCATCTGCGAACATCATGATCCAAGGGGATTCCAGTCCAATCTCGTCTGTCAGCCTACCCATTGCTCCCGCAAAAAGGAAGGGGTTCTGCGCGGAACCCTGATACAGTCCCACCTCTAACTTGAATTCTTCTGACACACCAACGGCACATCTCACCGCTGTTCTGCTCCCCTCATACATGTCCTGTACTATTCTAACATATTTCTTCACCACATCAGACTTGTGCATGCAGTACCACAGTTCCTCTCTTGGTACTCTGTCATAGGCTTTAACTAGGTCTACGGATATACAATGTGGCTCCTTCTGACCTTCTCTGTACTTTTCCATGAGCATCCTCAAGGCAAATAGTGCATCTGTGACTTTAAAAGCCTAAAAGCCTTTAATTTTCTCAAAAGGCGACGGTGCACCTTATAATCCGGTGTGCCTTATATACGGATCAGTATTGAGCCTTTTTAGTGGAACTCCATCTAATGGATGCATAACGTAACCCCGGCCTCTACTGTAGCGTCTATTCTTTGCACCTTATAATCCAGTGCGCCTTATATATGAAAAAAAAATAAGTCTTAAAATGGGCCATTCAATGAAGGTGTGCCTTATGATGCGGTGCACCTTATAGTATGGAAAATATTGTATCTTGTTAGGTAACGGACTGTTCTTGGCTAATATTGCAGATACACTCATATTTTGCTTGTTTGTCTCAGTGCTGCTCAATGCGGTTCCAAAATTTAAAAAAACGCCGCGACAAACCGAGTGATTGAAATGAATTGATACGCACGTCAATCAAGACTGTAGCATTGTTATCTTTGTAAAGACAGATTGTTTATTTTCCTCACAGCTGTTTTGGGCTTTTCCGGGGTATTGTGCGAGTGTTTTAAGTTGCGTACGCTCGCGTTTGCGTTAGTCGACGGTGACGAAATACGGCAGACAGACAAAGTAATCCCATTTGTAATCATGTTTGGACTGTGGCATCACTTCCCGACTTTTTTCATCCTGTCATTTGGCTGTCATTCATCGGAACGGGTCCCAAAAGAAAATGTTCGACTTGGCCGCGAGTCTGCGGTTTTTCACCGCGTACGTGCGTCGCACTGTATGCATGTGTGATGCGTGCATTTGATTGAGTATGGAGAATGGGCAAATCAAAGTGGGGGAATGGGGGTGGCGGTGAGAAAACTGAGGTCATTTAGTTTTCTACTTTGCCCTCCCTCACCCACCAGGCTTTCTTCCCCCGCATCACACCCCCACACCCTCCGCCTCCCCCCAATTCTTCCATCTATAAATACCGACATGAGAAAAGATGCGAGTCCACACAAAACGCACGGGCGGCAGCCGACCAATGAGCACAGTGGCGCATTGTGCCGGCGGAGCCAAAACACACTTCCACAGCCATTACTCCCCTTGGAAACAGTGGAGTGTGTTGTCGCGCACATGTGATGTTGACGTTGTTCCCGCGCAGCGACTCGCCGAGACAATGCGCTATTTCAGGGCCAAATCGCTGACAAAAATCCATTTTTCCACCCCACTAAAAAAGATCAGGAATGGAGGGGAGGGCGAACGGCGGGGAGGGAAGCTGAAATCAAATAAACAGCCGGCGCGCATCTCCCTTGTCTCTTAAGCTGGATTTATCTTTGTATTTTGTCATCCTTCTAATTTATTCCCCCCCCAACCTGCTTACAATCACTCGGCTTTTCAACAACCCCTATTGGCGTGGATTGCGTGGCGCCGCTAAACGAATTGTGCGGGGGTTACTCGCGTAAGGTGAGGAAAAGCTCTCCGCGCGTACTTTTGCAGATGATCCACTTGATACCGATTCATTTTCTCCCCCGTTTGCCGCCGTTGTGTAAAGGAGGCGATGTAGGACAAACACGCGCGGGGATGGAGAGAGCGGAGGAAGGGAGGAGTGGGCTCGTCATCTTTAGTTGTGATTACAACACTTGGCAAGCTCTCCCCTTGCCTGTTTGTCTGCCTCTTGCCTTACAAATGGATTAGCAAACCTCGTCGCATTTGTGCGAGGCTCCGCTTCAGATTTACAAATAACACCCATCCGATTTGGTGTTGTCGTTGGGTGTAATTTGGGGACGCTCCCGTTTAATTTTTTGTATGTATAAACTTGCTAAAGCGGAATGTTCTGGGCCGCGCACGCGCGAGTTTTCGCGTGTGTCGTAATAAGGACGTCTGCAACTGTGGGAGTCAGTCGGCGGTTAATCCGCGGGAGGCCTGTTCGCTCATCCCTCGTTCACGTGCACGACGGACGGGAACGTGTGAGAGAGAGAGAGAGAGAGAGAGAGAGAGAGAGAGGAGAGAGAGAGAGAGAGAGAAAGAGCAGGGTGGGACCCAGTTTGCAAATCCACTTATTAAAATGTCTCTGACCTTAGGGTACAGATCGGGAAACTTCACACATACGGTGAAGAAAATAAGTATTTGAACACCCTGCTATCTTGCAAGTTTTCCCACTTAGAAATCATGGAGGGGTCTGAATTTTTCATCGTAGGTGCATGTCCACTGTGGGAGAGATAATCTTAAAAGAAAAATCCAGAAATGTCAATGTATGATTTTTTTCATGATGTATTTGTGTGACTGCAAATAAGTATTTGAACACCTGAGAAAACCAACGTTCAAACATTTCCTGGAGTTGTTCACCAGGTTTTCACACACTGCAGGAGGGATTTTGGCCCACTCCTCCACGCAGATGTTCTCCAGATCAGACAGGTTTCTGGGCTGTCACTGAGAAACACGGAGTTTCAGCTCCCTCCAAATATTTTATCTTGGGTTTAGGTCTGGAGAATGGCTAGGCCACGCCAGAACCTTGATATGCTTCTTACGGAGCCAGTCCTGGCTGTGTTTTTCGGGTTATTGTCATGTTGAAAGACGCAGCCACGACCCATCTTCAATGCTCTGACTGAGGGAAAGAGGTTGTTCCCCAAAATCTCACAATACATGGCCGCGGTCTTCCTCTCCTTAATACGGTGCTGTTGTCATGTGTCATGTTCAGAAAAACACCCCCAATGCATGATGCTACCACCCCCATGCTTCGCAGTGGGGATAGTGTTCTTTGGATGGAACTCATTATTCATCTTCAAAACACGGTTAGTGGAATTATGACCAAAAAGTTCCATTTTGGTCTCATCTGACCAAAAAACCTTCTCCCATGACTCCTCTGTATCATCCAAATGGTCATTGGCAAACTTAAGACTGGCCTTGACATGTGCTGGGGTAACAGGGGAACCTTCCAAACCAAGACCTCTCAGTGTATTCCCAACAGTCACCTTGGAAACGGTGGTCGCAGCTCTTTTCAGGTCATTGACCAACTCCTGTCGTGTAGTCCTGGACTAATTCCTCACCTTTCTAGGGATCATTGAGAGACCACAACGTGATATCTTGCGTGGGGCTCCACTCCGATTGAGATTGGCCGTCATGTTTAGCTTCATCCATTTTCTAATGATTGCTCCAACAGTGGACCTTTTTCCACCAAGCTGCTTGGCAATTTCTCCGTAGCCCTTTCCAGCTGTGTGGTGTTGCACAATTTTGTCTCTGGTGTCTCTGGACAGTTCTTTGGTCTTGGTCATGTTAAAAGTTTGAGTCTTACTGATTGTATGGGGTGGTCTTTATGCATTTAACGACCTCACACAGGTGCATCCGATTCAGGATAAGACACGGAGTGGAGGTGGACTTTTAAAGGGGGACTAACGGGTCTTTGAAGGTCAGAATTCTAGCTGATAGACAGGTGTTCAACTACTTATTTGCAGCAGAATCACACAAATCGTTAAAAATTTTGTGATTCCTGATTTTTTCTTTTTAGATGATCTCTCTCACAGTGGATATGCACCGACGATGAAAATTTCAGACCCCTCCATGATTTCTCAGTGACAGAACTTGCAATATAGCAGGGCATTCAAATACTCACTTTCTTTACTGTAGCAGACTTCGTATATATACTGTATATATATAAAAAAAATTGTAATTTACTTGTGTACTTATTTCTGAAGTATAACTTGCAGTAGCCTATTAGATATAAATTTCACTCAGTCTACATTTTTAGGTCTGAAGTTTGGCAAAATTATTTTGGTTGCGTGGACTCATATTTCAAAATATTTTCAAAATGTTATGATTGCCCTGTATTTACACAGTTAGAAGTAACCAGAGGTCTCCATTTAACAGTGTGTTTTATAAAAAAAAAAATATTTATGCCAAAGGCAGACATTTTCAGTGTTTTTCCAAATTGGTCATCCTCATCCCTGTTATGCTCACGAGGGTCGTGGGGAGCGCTGGAGCCTATTCCAGCTGTCAACTGGTAGGAGGCGGGGTTACACCCTGAACTGGTCGCCAGCCGATCGCAGGGCACATTGAGATAAACAGCTGCACTCACAATCACACCTCGGGGCAATTTAGAGGGTCCAATTAACCCATTCATGTGCAGGGAGGCAATTTTTTGCCTTATTGAGAAAAAAGTCTCCTTACGGGCCACAATCAAGGAAATAACACTTCTTTTTTGTTTACGGTTAAGTTATATGATAACTTTACTAATTTATAATCTCGTCCCAAAATTGGGACGCTGCCCGCGAGACCGTACTTGACTTTTCTTCGAAGATCGTCCCAAAAACCAGAATCAGAATCAGATTAAAACACTTCTTCTCACAATATTTTGATATTCTGAAGGATATAATGCGTGAAAATCATGATGTCCCAAAAATGGCACGCTGCCCACAAATGGGTTTTAATGTTGCATATGTTTTTGGGATGTGGGAGGAAACCGGAGAGCCCGGAGAAAACCCACGCAGGCACGGGGGAGAAATTGCAAACTCCACATAGGCTGGGTCCTCAGAACTGTGAGGCCAACGCTATACTGTCTGATCCACCATGCTGCGCTTCTATTTTTATTTGCCTTTGCAAATTAACTCTAATGAATTGAAATTCAAGGACGGTATGATACAAAAGAAAAAACAAAACACCCCAAAAAAAAAAAACACAAGCCAAGACAAGTGTGTCTATGTGTGTGTGTGTGTGTGTGTGGTGTGTGTGTGTGTGTGTCGTTCATCAACCAAAAAGGGAAATAAACAAAAAATGACAATAAAAGAATCGAAAACATTCATCAAGATGGTGAGTAGAGTTTATTTTGGTTTGGTTGTGTGGGTTTGCTGTAGTTTAGTGCACTTTGGTGTCGCGCGATTTACTTTCATGTTGTGTAGTTTTGTGTAGTTTAATGGAGTGGAGTGCAGTAAAGCGAGTTTAGTTCAGCGTTGGGGTCAGGTGTTATGTTTTCCACAACGTACTGCACTGCCAGCGAAAATTCCAAAAGGTATTGTTGCGCACATCCTTGAAGTTCAATCAGGTTCCATCTGGTTTGGAAAATATCGATATTGTAGGATGGCTATCGTGGCTGCTGTGAACGCGACCAAGAACGACCGCACAATGCGTTGCGGATAAACAATGCATCCAATCGAAACCCGGGGCTAAAGTTACATCGACAATCCAATGAGCGCTCGCTGTCTGAATTACAGTCGAAAAGTTTCATTCCCCCCCCCCCCCCGGCGCATTACTTTTGACGCTTTACCGACGAGATGATTGGGGTCGCTGCAACGTCTGGGAGAAACGCGGCTCCAAAAAAAAAATGTCATTGTACCGTACACGAGATTCCACAAGGAGAGAAGTGCTTCCTGGTTTCCTCAGAGGAGAGTTTTGTTTACCGGTGGCGCGTATTTTGTTCCTCTCGATCAGAGTTCAGTGAATATTGCGCTAATCTGAGGCTCCATTAAATTCGCCGTAATGGTTCCACCCCCCCCCCCCTCCACCTCAAAAACTCTTCTGTAATGGAAATGTGTTTATGTTGCCGCAGCTCAATGTCTCCCCACTATCTTTTGATTGAAGAATGGGAGGTTTGAATGGACCTTCAGTTTCATTTTTCACAACGCCCCAAATCAATGTGCTCCGTTTTTCTTTTTTTTCCCTTCTTCTTCTTCTTCTTCTTCTCTCGCAGCGCCACGGGCTCCTTGTGATCAAATGCCGCGTCGTATTCTGCCGCGTCTCGTTCTGATGCACGACACACAGTGCTGCTTTTGTCCTCCGATGATGCCATTCATTTGCACTTTGTTCGGGCGTAAGAAAGGATGCTATTTTTAAGTCATTTTCTCATTGTGGCATGTTTATACTTTGTCCAAATGCATGTGATGCTTTAAGTTTCATGGATTTTTCTCCATCCCTTTGAAATCTGCTCGAAACCGCCTGTTAGGATCCACTTTTGCGACGGAGAAATTAGGAACAAGAAAAAAGAAGGAAAAAAAATCTCTTTATCTGATGACCAAATGATCTGCTTAAATACTTGCACTGATGAACTCACACCGAGCAGTTTGAGCACTGCTTGACTTAGCGGATGTTTCGGAGAGCGACAAAGCTTTATTCGTAGCGTCTACAACGTTGTTCAAAGGCTTTTTAGTGCCACTGTCATGAAAGAGATGATTTTTAGTATGTTATTAAGGGAAATAAACGGTACCAGCCAGTATGGACCCATCCATTTTTTCACCATGAAACATGATTTTGACGTGTATTGCTTTTTGTAACTCCCGCCATGAAAATCTTCTCGACGGATTTGTTTTCAAGAAGAAGCAGGAAGTGACGTACAGGGCAGTAGCACACTCAACCGGACTCGTTTGTTTCGATTACTTTTAGCTGCGGGAAGATAGCTCTTTGTTCCTTCACGTTAGCCAAACTGGTGGCTCCTTCATTGCTGGATGTTGCTCGGGAGGATGGATTTACCCTTCATAAGTTTCCAAGAGACCCGGTTCGTCGTGAAAAATGGATTGCATGGGTGCAAAGGATGAGAGGTTTGTGGGTTCCAAAAGACAGTTAGGTTTGTTCGGGAGGACGTAAACCTTTCAGAACGTAACAAAAGATCCGCATCCGTAAATCAGAGGTGCGAAATGTGTCGATGTGCCTGTACTGTCTGGGAGTCTGTTCTTAGTTAGAAGTGATCCGCATGTCATCCAAATATGGCTCGAAATTATAGGGTAATATTGCCCCGGTCAATTCACTCGTGAGATGTTCTCTTCTTTGAAAAGATCTTTCGTGTCAGAAGGGGCGTGTCCCATAGTCGGGGCCACAGAGTGTTTTCAATGGCGAATGTCCGGGCTGACGTCACGGGCAGTAGATGCAGCCAACATGGCGACTACTTGGATGTCGAATGACACTTCCGCAACTTTGCGCGTGGATGACGTGCTCTCCGCTCATATTTATTTTCACGTATAGACATTGAAGTGAATAATGTTATATGTATTTTTCATTTCAATATCTATGTTTATAGGGATGGCACTTCGATCGAAGATTCGAATGCTCACCGACCTGAAGTGGGTCCGGGTAAAGCTTTGTCGTTCTCTGAAGCAGCCGCTGAATTGAGCTTTTGTGGCTGGCGAGTTCCACTGTCCTGCAGATAGACTTTCCCCCGGCTTTGCGCAAATGCCAGCTCTCCGGTTGTATGGCAGTTCCTCCGCTTTGGGGTTTGTCAAGTGAAACTTATCATGGGCAGCATAGATTGTACGGGCTGGAGCTGTTTGACAGTCGTGAAGTTCCTCAAACTGCTGTTGAACTGCAGAAAATGTCTAATCGTGCGGCAATTTTTCACCGCTGTGGGCGAAAGGATTGAGATGCTTACAAAAAAGTGTAAAGCTTAAGCTGTCAAATTTCGGTGGCCTCACGTCAAATTGAAAAATTTTGCTTCAGTTGTTAACCGTGCCTGCAGGTGGATTATAAACACAAATGCTGATTTAAATGTGCACATTGCAATCTCAGTCTTTGATCGTCTGACAAAATACTGGATAAGTGTACTCTAGGGATCCTTTGCAAGAACATTTAACTTATACTTAAAGCCCAACTGTCATCCCGATAAACATTGAAAATTGATATCGAAATGAAAAATACATATAACATATTCACTTCAATGTCTATATGAAAAAATAAATATGAGCGGAGAGTGGAAGTGTCATTCGAAGACATCCAAGTCGTCGCCATATTGGCTGCATCTACTGCCCGTGACGTCACCTCGGATATTTGCTAATGAAAACACCATATGGCCCCTACTATGGGAGACGAACACGCCCCTTCAGACACCGAAGCTCTTTTCGAAGAATATCTGGGGAAATATTACCCTATTGTTTCGAGCCATATTTAGATGATATGCGGATCACTTCGAACTAACAACAGACTCCCAGACAGTGTGCATGACCCAGCCTGGCCAAAGCCGTGCTCGTCTACAATGGGACATGGAAACTCTTTTCAAAGAAGAGAACGTCTCACAATCGAGTGAAGTGACCGGGGCAATATTACCCTATTGGTAGTGTTAGGTTAGCCATATTTAGATGATATGCAGATCACAGCCAAACTGCATGCGGCCAAACCACCTCCCTGTCCGATTCACCTCCGGGCAGCTTAGATGAGCCACCCCAGCTGAAGCCGTGATAAGCGGACACGGCGTCGACGGGCACATCGACACATTTACCACCTCTGACCGACGGACGCAGATCTTTTGTTACGTTGTGAAAAGATTACGTCCTTCCTCCCAGCTATTGTTTTTTTTAGTAGCTCTATACACACCTACCTGTCATTTGTAACCCACAAAGCTCTCATCCTTTGCAACTGTGGAATCCATTTTTCACGACGAACCGGGTCTCTTGGAAACTTACGAAGGGTAAATCCATCCTCCCGAGTGTTTGAGCAATATCCAACAATGCAACGAGCCGGCATTTTGGCTAACATAAAGGAACAAAGAGCTACCTTCCCGCAGCTAAAACTAATAGAAACATTCAGGTGTGCTTGAGTGCGCTACAGCCCTGTACGTCACTTCCTTCTTCTTCTCGAAAACAAATCCCTCGAGGGGATTTTCAAGGCGGGCGTTACAAAAAGTAATGTTTTGTGGTGAAAAAACGCATGGGTCCATACCGCCTGCCGTTTTTCGTGAATAACATACTAAAAATCATCCATTTGACAGTGGCCCTTTAAGTGGAAGGACAATTCCAAAAGGTCACACAGGTGCAGTAGCGTGCAAGATGTTTTTGTGCTTAGGCGAACTGTCACAAACAACTAATAAAAGTCAAGTGGGGTGGGGGTGGGGGGCAAGGAAGGAGAGCGGTGGATGCGTGCACGCACCACCCCATAACAGAATCAAAATGGAAATTAGTTTATGCAGGATGCTTGCATACACACGCAGATCGTGACCTCCGTGTGGCCATCTGAAAGAATCTGCCTCAGTGAAATGTGATTGAATTACGGTGGGGATACAATCGGGACATAGAGGAAGGTCTCGGCCTGGACGCTCTCGAAGGTATTGTGCTCGCCCTCCGATGACCCGGGTCAAAAGCGCCGAGGGAGAGAGGAACGGCCAGGAATTCCCCCAGATGAAAGCGCTGTACATTGTACGCAGCGCATACGGCTTGCAAAAATACAGTACTGGAAAAATTATCTTTATTAGCACGCAGCAATGGCTACCATAAATAACAGCTTTCATGTGAGCACAAAAATAATAATGCGCGCAACGGTGCCAACGAAAAGGTCTTTGATATCATGACACGTGGCAACATCACAACAATATTGTGGCAACACGTGTCGCCGTAGGGTACACGGCCGTACTGCGCTACAAGTGTTTGGAAATAAAGGTTCTACCAAAAAATAACCCCGGCAGCACAGTCACTTGCAAAAATACCCGAGTCTCATTTGTTTTCATGTGCATGCTGGTCTGTCGAATTACAGTAATTTTCCAACCTACGAGCCGCGACGTTTTTCACACGGTTTCAACCCTGCGGTTTATGCGGTGATGCGGCTAATTTGTGCATTTTTTTCTAACGGCCGCAAGGGGGGCACTCGAGCGGAAAAGGTAAGAGTGAGACCGGTGGAATATTTGTGCCGAGGAAGTGACTTTTACCGGCCCTGTTAGCGCTGTGCTAGCGTGTTGCTGCTGTGTGACTGGCGTGTCTCAGTGATATTTACCAGTAAATTTTATTTTAACCGGCCCTGTTAGCGTTAGTGCAAGCATGGCGCTAGCGTTAGTGTAGCTTTAGTGTGGCGCTACTGGTAGCGCGACGCTAGCGTTAATCTCTCTCTGTGTACCGTCTTTCTTTGTAAATATCTCGTGTTTCAATGTGGGACTTGGGGCTTTTCACACAGCGGCGGCGTATGTCGGGACCAAATGCTATTTCCTTTCCAGGTGCGCTCTGTAGGATGACAATTATAATACGTCTTCATGTGAATCTGGTTCGTAGCGCCAAAAAGTTAGGGGAAGGCTGTGCTGTGCTAAAAACAAAGATCAAAGTACATCATCTGACACACAGAGAACTGCACTACTAGATTTGAACTGAAACGCAAAGCAAAGTACGACACACCCTCTTATAATAGGGGGTGTCACTGTGCCCAGTCAAACTCATTAAGCAGCAACCAACAGTGACATTATTATTGTTCCACCTGCATCAAAAGGATAATGGTGTCTAATACTGACCGAAATAAAAGTGCGAATGCGAGCTCGTGTTCAAAACGGTCTCGTATGGGCAAAAAAAAAAAAAAAAGCACCATTCAACCCTCGTGATAACACCACGTTTATATTCATTGATTAATCTAATTAGGCTGCGGCGGACGAAGCTGCATTCAACGCATGATCACAACAGTGCGAGCGCTCCAGCGCATATTCGATGAAATAAAGGCTTTTTGCAAACATTGGACAGACAATGCGCCAACGGGTCCAAAGATGTCACCGTAAACCGCGGCGTAGTGGAACAAATCTGCTCGACAATCGTACAATGGGGCGACGTCAGGACATTGTATTGTTTGTTCCACGGACAAGGACACGTCCCGATACCTTGACCCCCACCCCTCGCCCTCCCCCACTCCTACTTCCTTAGCGTCGGTCAGTTTGCTATTCAAACCGAGAGCACCTTCTTAATTATGCCGTCCCGACTTTTCTTTGCCAAGTCTAACTCAAGCCGGTAATTAGAATGATATAAACAAGGACGAGCGAGACTATTTTCTATACGCTCTTTGTACGACGGGAATGGGCGGCTCGCATTTCTAATAGATGCCAATAAGAACACCAGATATGCAGCCGCCGAGACCTTGCGCGGTCCTTGAAACAAACACGCAAACATGTGACAAACAGAAGCAAACTCACTTGACAAAAATCCGACCGTCGTTACGGGCTGTCTTCCGACACTCTGCGATAAAAACGCAAAATGTACCTTCTCGGTTGACAAAGAAAACATTTTATTGGTCCGCTCCAAGCTATTGCCATTCTTTTGCTGATTCGTTGCCCCAAATTATGAATTAACTTTTGTATGAATGCTTTTTGGAACGTTATCTTTGACTCTGATAATCTTTGACCAAATCTGAACATGTTATCCAGTTGTCCGTTATATATATTTTTTTTGACAAATGAGTGTTCAAAAGGGGTGTGTTATGTCATGTAATCAATTTTTCAATGGCTTAAAAATAGTTGGTTTAGTCATCAAATAAAGACCTACTCAACAAGTTCAAATATTTGGTGATTTGTTTTTTTTTTTCCCTTGAAAGTTAGAACTTTGCCGGGATTGTGACATCACAAATCAGCAAATTTACAGACTACCTCCTTTTACTCCGAGTTTTGAGAACATAATGAGTATCTAAATAAGTTTCCTCTCATTCATTTGGTGACTTTGTGGTGAAGTGCTGCCTCCACAAATGAAAATAATATTTACACTATTCATAATCATCTATCCATCCATTATCTACCGCTTTTCCGGGTCGGGTCGCGGGGGAAGTGGCTTCAGCAGGGATCCCCAGACTTCCCTTTCCCCAGCCACTTCTTCCAGCTCTTCCGGAGGGATCCAGGGGCGTTCCCAAGCCACCTCAGCGACATAGTCTCTCAAGCTTGTCCCGGGTCGTCCTTGGGGTCTCTTTCCGGTGGGACGTGCCTGGAACACCTCACCGGGGAGGCGTCCGGGAGCCGTCTGGATCAGATGCCCCAGCCACCTCATCTGGCTCCTCTCAATGCGGAGGAGCAGCGGCTTGACACTGAGCCCCTCCCGGATGACCGAACTTCTCACCCTACCTCTAAGAGAGAAACTCATTTCGGCCACTTGTATTTGGGATCTTGTTCTTTCGACCCACAGCTCATGCCCATAAGTGAGGGTAAGAACGTAGATCGACTGTTAAATTGAGAGCTTCGTCTTTCGACTTAGCTCCCTCTTTACCACAACGGACCGATACAAAGTCCGCATCACTGCAGACGCTGCACCGATCCGCCTGTCGATCTCCCGCTCCATTCTTCCCTCACTCGTGAGCAAGACCCCCAGATACTTGAACCCCTCCACTTGGGGAAGGATTGATAATCAGTGATTTGTAATCTGTATTTTGTCCTGACAGACAGAGAGCAGTCTTCTTTTCTTCCCCTTTCTCGACACTTTTACCGTTATAACACTGGTTACCACAACGGACCGATACAAAGTCCGCATCACTGCAGACGCTGCACCGATCCGCCTGTCGATCTCCCGCTCCATTCTTCCCTCACTCGTGAGCAAGACCCCCAGATACTTGAACCCCTCCACTTGGGGAAGGATTGATAATCAGTGATTTGTAATCTGTATTTTGTCCTGACAGACAGAGAGCAGTCTTCTTTTCTTCCCCTTTCTCGACACTTTTACCGTTATAACACTGGCTGGCCAATTAGCGTCTTCTCACCAGGCCACTTAGACATACACGGTGACACCCCAGGGCCCTGCACAACCCAAACAGCATAATTAGACATCCCCTAAACAAAGCACACACTCTGTAATTACTCTGTAATGTAACATAGCACAGGGGACCAAACAAAGGCCATTTTCTCCCGGATCAATCAATGCGCACACAAATCCGCCCGGACGCCGTCCGGCCCCTCGGCGTCCTGCGTATGACCGCGCTCATTTCTATCGATTCCAGCGAGTCGAGAGTTCCCACCGGTTTTGCCGCGCGCCTCGTGCGACGAGTGGCCGCATCCTCTATAAGCCTGGCACTTAAACGTCAGCGCTTGCCTTTGACCCCTCACTCGACGGCACAGAAAAACAAAAAGGCGGCGCGACACGTTCTGTCTATCTCCATTTTCTTTACTCCACGCACAAATAAAAAATTTTCTTTCCGTCTCATCGCCTCTTCATCTCCAGAATGGAACATGACTAATTTCTCCAGACGGTGCGACAGCGTAAACATAAACCCGGAAGCTTGTGCTGATACAATTCTTGACAGAACTCTCCCCAATACTCCAAACGACAACCCCCGGACCCCCGCCCCCTCCAACCTCCTCATCACAACATCTCCTCCTCGTTCCCCCTCCACTTTCTCAGCCTCCCAGTCAGTGCGGATGTTTCTCGAAGTCCGGCGGCACTAAATTAAATCTCTGTTCAAGTAGTGTGAAATCACATTAGATCTTAATCAGGAGCCATTGTGCTTGCCTTGTTGCCTTTATTCATTTTATTATGGGTGTTAACTTTTTGTTTTGTTCAGTGTAACGCTAATGACTTTGGCCCAACAAATGATTGCAGTTTATCTTGGGTCCTGTGTTATTAGAATCCCCCCAAAAATGGAGCAATACTGACAGTCATATATTCTTTATCCTCCCAAAAGAGCAACATTGGCGATTGCAACTTACTGAGGAGACCATCATGAGCAAGGCTTGGCCACGGCCGAGAGGGGGGTGGCCAGGCCACTGCTCTGGGAGAGGACACCGGTCACCGGTCACAACTGTTTGACATTTGGACTGCAATCAGACAAGCATTGAAGTTGGAGTTTTTGTCACTGGCACTTGCCAGTCCGTTGCCTTGCGTTAGTCAGTTGCATTCACTGCCTGTGGGACTCTCCGCTTCTACGCGAAAGTTAGAGTAACCCTTGTCACAGCGATTCTGTGCCCTTTTGTTTGATCCCGTCCTGTTGAGTTTGATAGTTTGCCCCAGAGTCATCAGACATTGCTGCATGTCTTTTGGATCCGGCCTAGCCTAGCGTTTCTTTGCCTCTGCCTTGTCAGACCGCTACACCATGTATGACCCAGTTTCGGGAATTAACCACATTGTACATTATGCCTCAGCCTTCAAGTCCTGCATTTGAGTCCACCCCCGTACCGGAGGTTCTTGACAGGGACAAACCTATCTCCATGTACTGTATGCCTGCATTATACTGCACCTTGGTGGCCAAGACACTCAAATATACTGTATATCATTTTTCTGCACACTTTTACTCAACAGAAAGAGGTTAGAAGAAGGGCCTGGTTCTGTTTTTGAGTTATAACCATGTCCACTCCTTTGGGAAGATTTTGGAGTGCTTCTGTGGGAACTTGCAAGGAAAGTTGGATCATACAGTCGTACCTGTACCTGTTACCTCTCTTGTTACAGTGCAGTACATTGGGGGTTTTGATTTGACCGGAACGCGATGATCTCATTTGCATTACTTCGCCTCCCAGTTGGCAAATTATGAAGCAGATGTGGGATTTTTTTTCAGTCAAACGGAGGGTTGCCTCTGACACCAAATAAACACGAACGGCGCGGTTATTTGTGTCAATAAGAAGGCCGCAAACACCTCAGACTATCCGTTCTTCCCTCTGCACCCCTCGGTCTCATCGAGACTATGGGACACGCTGTCAATGTTCATCGCTCTCGCCACCGAATGCGGTCTCGAGCGAAGAACCGCAAGTAGGCGAAAGGACAAAAAAAAAAAAAAAAAAGGGAAATTATTGATTTGGTGTCAGCATCAATTAGAGGGAAGAAAGCAGAGGAGCAGCACAGCGAGAGGTAGAGACTGAAAAGGGCTGAAAGAGAGCGGTTGGTACAAAGCTAATGGAAAGGGTACAACGGACTTATCTCCAGTAGACAAAAGAAGACAATCTGATTGGAATGACGGCGTACGTGAATATGTCTGTGAAATGCACCTTTGCACCCTTCGCCCTCGTGACTTTTTCCCGTAAAAAAGGAGGAAACAAGTTGTGTTTCTTGCAATAACAACTTGATTATGTCGTTACCGTATGTAAAGAAAACAGTTTTTCTCCTCGCAATTAAAGCACCGACTGCTTTTTGTGAGTCATTTACCTGGCAAATGAAATTGAGAGGACAGCGCTTATCAGCTTCCACTTAAACAGTTAGCCTCTCATCGAGTTCACTGAGGTCTTTATTCCCTCCTGAGGCTTCCCTGAACAAGAGTCGGGTTGTTTGCGAGAAGAAAAACAATAAATAACCGGTGTGTCCGAATATTTAAAGGCAGCAGTTATTGCACCTGAAATTCGGTTGCAGTGCAGCCGTCGCGGGCGCTTGCACTCGCGGACTGAGCCGCAGCCCCCGAGCCTTTCATGCATGCTTCATAAAAGGTCTACCTGAGCAAAATTGTGAGTGACAGATATTGAGGATGGGAGGCGCTGTATTGATCTCCTCCTCAACAGCCGCTCAGAAAGGGAAGGGGAGTATGGATGAGTAAATAACCTGCGATGAAGTGACACGACATCTAGATACTGCCAGGAAAGACTAAAAGGGCACATCCAAATCATAAGATATTGCTGTAAAACATTTTTTAAAAATGCTGCGCTTGCTCTGGTTCCCTTTGTTAGCCAAAACCAACCAGTAAAATCAAAACAATTTCATATGGCTTTCCGTCGAGCAATAATTATATAATAATAATAATTAATATAATTCATACAAACTACGGCTACTGGAATTTCTCGAGTAAAATGCGCCCTGAAGTATGGTGATCTAAAAAAAAATCACGAAAACCCTTCTACCAATATACAATGCGCAGCTGATATGCTCAAAATATTGGGAATTGTCTGTAGTTATACTTTGTTAGGTTTGTACTTGTATTGTTTTTCAAAAAACAATCATGCACAACAATTATTAATAATAATCATTGTGCATGTGCTGATGTAGCCGTAATATAATCTCGGGACAGGCCCAGGACACGCTTGTCCTGGTCCCTGTAAGTGTCAGAACAGAATCCCTCAACCAACTACGATAAAAGCTCAATGATGGCATAACATTTTATTAATACTGTTGATAGCACATATTACAGTCTTAAATAAATATTGAACACTGTTTGACGTAAATATTTTTTTGCCTTAAATGGTTGTGCAAAAATTGTTTGTGCTCATATTACGTAGTTTGAGCTCACGTTGTTTTAATATCCACCCGAAGCTATTGAGGCCAGTTATCGTTGTTTCGGACTGTGAGGCTATTTTTGGGCTGCCGGCGTCATCGGCACAATTGAAGACACATTTCTTTTAAAACGCAGCCGCACAACTAGCCGTTGTCGTCTGCATTTTTTGTCTTGGTTTAAGTTAAAACAAACTCACGGGTAGTCGTTTCTGATCTTTAGTGCAGCAGCAACAAACATGCTACGCTAACGATCGTAAAATGCATGCTCCCTGAGGTCATAGTTCAGGTTGGGGGCGCACATTACTGTAGTAAATATAAATGTGTAACATAAGACATCGAATATTATATCGAAATGTATATGTATACCTTTTTTTTTACCACTCTATGTACCCGTATACAACTATACAATGTGTTTGTTTTTTTTATTTTTCATTCATTTTTCATTCATAAATACAATGCGCTCTATTAAGTTTTTGAAAATATTTTTGGGAAAAATGTGCGCATTATTTTCGAGAAGTTATGGTGTTGAAATTGAATTTAATAAAGGCTTTAGGTGTGTGCCCAAAGATTAGGAATTTGACCAACCCGTTCTATGACTTCACTTGGTTGAGCTCCGCACTAACGCAAGAACCGTGACTCTGTATCGCGCTTTGAGTCTCAACATAGGACGTGCACAACTGTATTATTTTTTTATTGAAGTATAAATCATAAGGCACGATTGTCAAGGAAGGAGCAGAGTGTGACAAAAAGAGGACAATAAAGGAAGAGTGCGGCAATTGACAGGGCCTGCTGGCATGGCTAGATCCGACCCATTCACTGACTGTACCTACGGAGTTGAGTGACAGAGACTCTCCACGCTTTGCTTCCTAACCGCAGATACACATTGAATTTCATACACAGTGACGTTTTGTGCGTATTTCCTGAATTTGGACCATACTTTTCCAATTCCTAGTGTCGGCCATTGCCCGATGTACAGCGAGGGGGACCAGATCCGGTCACTGTTTGCCATCTGACTTCAGGCATGAAACAACTAGCGGAGTGATGAGCGGCGCACGTGTTGGAAACCGGGTGGAGGGCAGGGTGAGGATATTGTTATTTTTTTCACATGGAGGACATGATGTGTCACGCATTGCGCAGACACACACACACACACGCACGGCGAGGCAAAAACACACACGCCGCGTGTCACCGCGCATTACCGCTTGCTTTCTGCGGGCGGCGCGTCCAGACAATGACAGGCAGGCGAGAGCGGCGGCGTAATGAGAGCGAGCAGGGGCCTTCGCCCGCTCGCTCGCACGCACGCTTACACGCAGATGCGACTTCCGCGTGCACACCCACAAACACGGAGGGCAGTCGGCTTCACTCCGTCCCCTAGCCTCTCAATTACCCAGCAGGCTTTTAGTGCCACTCTGCTCCACTACAGCGAATTACCCAGAGCCCTGTCTCACTTAGAGACCTGTGACTGTCTGTGTGTTTGAGTGTGTTGGTGGGTGCTTGACAGAGAGCAAGCGGGAGTGTGTGTGGTGCTAAAGTGGGCGGCTTTGAAACAGTGGCTGCAGCCCATCAGGAGTACATGAAAAGCTAATAAAAGTGTTTGAATGCAACTGCCATGAGTTTAATACCGCTCCACGGGTACGAAACATGCACACACACACACACACACACAGTTCTGAGACAATAGGGTCAGCGTCAATATTCCCTCAAATTTTTCCCGTGTCTGAGCAAACACACTAAAGCCGTGAGCGTTCCTTCCGTTTGACCACTGTGAGCAGCAACAGACGTATGCAGTCAATCAATGTCATCCGTTGAAGTTACTTGCCTCATTAAAAGGTTCAGATTACATTGCCATCAGAACATTTTTTTGAAAAATTTTGTCTTTACAAACTTGCATTGAAAATGTAAAAAAAATATTACATTACAATACAAATAACATACCAAGCCAACTATTAACTATCAATTTGAAATGTCGCTTCCAACTTCCGATGATATCCTCGTCTGTTTTTCTTGGCGTAAAACTGAATTATTGCTTGCAGAATATCTTTCG
Source organism: Syngnathoides biaculeatus (assembly GCF_019802595.1). NCBI lineage: Eukaryota > Metazoa > Chordata > Actinopteri > Syngnathiformes > Syngnathidae > Syngnathoides > Syngnathoides biaculeatus. The sequence goes on along the minus strand of NC_084659.1, from coordinate 13,802,007 downwards.
CAATGCGTGTTGAAAGCTGAATGATGCTCCCGAACAGTTTTAGGGGTGACTGTTGTGTTGCCTCCTATATTTAAAATACAGAATGAGCTTTTTGTGCACTGTGTCGTCTGTGCTTTCATCCTCAATCAGGCTGTGCCAAGCTGGGATTTTAACATTATACACCATCTCATCCTGTACTTTCTACTTTGGCTTCAGACCAGAGCTTTCCCACTCAGAAAAGAGACAATCTCGTCCAGTTTAACTACTTTTTCTTTGATTATTCACATTCTCCGACAGTCATTTCTTTTTCAACTTTCTCCATTAATATCAAAAGTAAACATAAGCAGCATGTCTAGCTCGTCCTTGCTCTATGTTGCCTTTTTCACTCAAAAAAGAGAAAATCTTGTCCAGTTTCACCACTTTTTCTTCCATTATTCACATACGCCGGTGTTTCTAATTATGAGTGTACCACTTTAAAATGGAGGGGGCCGGTGTCAGGTAAACCAGGAAGTTCTAGAGCGGGGCTCAGCAACATTTTTGAGGCTGAGGGCTACTTTGTGAGCACTCATCATATGAAGGGCTATGTGACCTGTTCGCGGCAAATTTCAGACTCAGTTCATTACACGTACATAAAATATTTTTGTTTTAATTTATTGTAGTAAATGACATTACAGGTGTTTTAAAATTTTAATTCACGTAAGCAAGTCAGATTCAAAATTTAAAGCACAAATAATAGTAGCAATTTGTGGCCTATTGTATTTTTAGAAAATACCTCGCAGGCACCTTATATGGTTCTCGCAGGCTACCATTTGCTTGTGGGCACCGAGTCGGTGACCCCTGTACTAGAGTGGGTGGCCCGGTTTGACCGAGCAGCAGCTCTTGTGGGAGGTAGTCAGAGACGTCAGGCTGCAGTTCACTGCGCTGTATCTGTTTTTCTCTGCGCTGAGAGTGTGCAACAAGTACACAAATGCGCAGTTGCGCAGCTTAGAGAGAACATTTGTCAGCACCGGTCTGTGCTCCTCGACCAAATGTACAGAGCATTTAGATTGGTTGGAAGTGCCAAGTTAAACTGAATGAAGGAAATATGTACGGGCGAAATGGGAATAAATAATGACTCAATCACACCTCCTAAAAAATTACTCTGGCTGTTTGCTAAACCAGCGAAGCCAGCCGAGGAAGAAGTTCTCGACAAGCTTGCATTACTCCACTGGACAGTTTAGTCATCAAGGGTTGTACAGGGAGTTTGCACGTTCTCCCCGTGCCTGCGTGGGTTTCCTCTGGGCACTCCGGTTTCCTCCCACATTCCAAAAACATGCAAAATTAATTGGACACTCTAAATTGCCCCAAGGTGTGATTGTGAGTGCGGCTGTTTGCCTCAATGTGCCCTGCGATTGGCTCGCGACCAGTTCAGGGCGTACCCCGCCTCCTGCTCCGTTGACAGCTGGGATAGGCTCTGGCACTCCCCGTGTCCCTCGTGAGGATAAGCAGTGAAGAAAATGGATGGATAGAGGGTTGTACAGATGCATCGACCAGTCGACAATACGACTTGATAATTCCGCAAAAGTGTTACAAATTTAAAATGCAGAAACCGTTTTTGGCATCTCACCTTCCAATCGGCCAATTCAGCGACAACCTCCGACATTGTTGCGGGTCTCGAACGCTTCATTGAGCAGCGGAAAATCCGGGCAACAAAGGGGAAGCAGTCTTTTTAAGTTCCTGCTCCACTGACAGGACGTAAATAAGATGCTTGCACAATCGAGTAGACCATATGTGGCCCCTGGGTCACACGTTGCCGAACCGTCCCTTAAACCTCCAATGAAGATTTATGTTCTTTCCCTTTTCCTGATGAATGTCGTGAAAACACGTCCAGCGCGGGCCCCTGCGGGATAAAGACGCGCCCCATCATCGCTTGCGAGGCTGCATTCGTACGCAAACGCGCGTTACCTGCATTGTCCGCGCATGTTGTATGTAATACAAGAGTGATAACTAACGGTCACCTCTGGCCTAGTGCTGCGGTGACAGACCGAGCGAGAGGCCAACGGAGAGGCTGGAGGAGAGCGAGAGGATCAAAGCTGGGGTCTGTGGCCGAGGGCCCCCCCTCCTGTGCTGAGATAAAACGTGGCGGCTGCATACTTTAAAGACTTCCTGCCATTAGCCTGGACCCTGTCCCCCTTACAATCCACCCCCGGAACACTCACAAACACATATATACACCCTCAGAAAAAAAGAAGGCTATGAAGTGGGAGCAAGGGTGCAAGTAGACACCTCCACCTGGACCGCATTACACCGACAGAGAGGAAGTGTCTCGACTGTCCTTTTCCACTCACGCGCCCGACAGGGCCCCGGGCCCGATCTGACCGGCCTCTTCGGGCAGTCGGAGCTCACCGCGGGCTAACAAGGGAGGATCAAAAGGGAACATTACCATGCTTCCCCTCTTCATCTCGCTCCTGCCGGCTGCCTGTCCTTGCGCTTGTTAAGCAGTGACAATAGGACGTGCCCCGAGCCAAGGAAATAAATTATTTACCCCCGCTTCCGCTTGTACACTTGAAGAAAAGGAAAAAAAAAAAGCAAATGGGGGTTGCAGGGGGTGATGGTATTCGTTTTCTTGTTTTGCCATTGAACTCGCGGCTCTTGTATTACACGCACTTGCCTCGGTCTATTCCGCAGCCTTAGATGTTAAACGCTCGGAATAATTCGGTTCTCGGCTGTCGGCGGGTATACTCGTCCTCGCCGGGCCGGCGGTTTCTTCCGACATCCCATATTAGTTGGATACCCTAAATTGCCCCGAGGTGTGATTGTGACTGTTGTCTATCTCCATGTTCCCTGTGATTGGCTAGCAACCAGTCAAGGTCAAGGTCAAGGTACCACTCCCGCTGGTTTCTCCAAATCCTTTGCCGTCGTCGTTATTAATTCCCGGTTCACATTCCTCCATGCCGGGACTATGTTTTCCGGCTTATAAGACCCCATGATCGCACTCAAAATCTTACAGGGCCACTGTCATGAAATGCATGATTTTTAGTATGTTAATGATGAAAAAACGGCAGCCAGTATGGACCCATGTGGTTTTTTTCCACAACAAAACATGATTTTGACGTGTATGGCTTTTTGTAACTCCCGCCGTGAAAATCCTCTCAACGGATTTGTTTTCGAGAAGAAGCAGGAAGTGACGTACAGGGCAGTAGCAGACTCAAGCGGACTCGTTTGTTTCTCTTAGTTTTACCTGCAGGAAGGTAGCTTGTTGTTCCTTTGTGTTAGCCAAAATGCCGGCTCGTTGCATTGCTGGATATTTCCCTAACACTCGGGAGGATGGATTCGCTCTTCATAAGTTTCCAAGAGACCCGGTTCGTCGTTAAAAATGGATGCACGGGTTCAAAAGACGAGAGCTTCATCGATTCCAAATGACAGGTAGGTGTGTATAGAGGTGCTAAAAAAAAAACAATAGTTGGGGGGGAGGACGTAAACGTTTCAGAACGTAACAAAAGATCCGCGTCCAGAAGTCAGAGGTGCAAAATGTGTTGATGGGCCCGCCGGCACCATGTCCACCGATCACGGCTTCTGGCGGGGTGGGTCATCTACTCTGCGCGGAGGCTTTTTGGCCGCATGCGGGTTAGCTGTAATCCGCATATCATCTAAATGTGGCTCGAAACAATAGGGTAATATTGCCCCGGTCACTTCACTCAGTTGTGAGATGTTCTCTTCTTCAAAAAGAGCTTCCGTGTCACAATGGGCGTGTTTGTCTCCCATAGCAGGGGCCACAGCGTGTTTTCAATGGCGAATGTCCCAGTGTGACATCACGGGCAGGAGATGCAGCCAATGACACTTCCGCAACTTTGCGCGTGCATGACGCGCTCTCCGTTCATATTTATTTTTTCGTATAGACATTGAAGTGAATAATGTTATATGTATTTTTCATTTCAATTTCTACTTTAGAATGTTGATAGGGATGACCCTTGGGCAGTTGAGCGTTTTTGACCTCTCTAATGCCATCACCTGCAGAGGTCAAAAATGAGTCCGAGTAGTCCGAGTCAAAGTCCGGAGTAGATTATACAAAGTTGAAAGAAAAATAAATAGTGACCATCATTTCAATTTACAGTAGGTGTCTCGCGTGTGTGGCAAGCATACGCCCGCTAATTAATCTGATTAGAAAGAGACAATAAAATGCGCCATGAGACTTCATATCCTGTGACCACCCCCCCCCCCCGGGGGGTGCGGCCCTGCTTTTCTCTTGCTTCTGCTGCCCTCAACCGAGAGCTGACAGAAGCTGACACATCCTCCAATGGTGTGTGTGTGTGTGGTGTGTGTGTGTGTTGTGTGTGTGTGTGTGTGTGTGTGTGTGTGTGTGTGGTGTGTGTGTGTGTGTGTGTGTGTGTGTGTGTGTGTGTGTGTGTGAAGCAACTTCAATGTGCCCTTGGTGAAGTGGCCCCCATAATTATTTCACCCCTCGTTCCCCAATCACACTTTTTCCCTCATCAGGATTCCTCATCGCACTCGTTCCTCCCGTCTCGTCTTGGTGCTCCTCCTCATTGTCTGCTTATCATTCGCTCTTCTGGCTGCTCTTAGGGGCCATAATGAGTAGCTTTGAAACAAGTGGGGGGTGGGGTGGGGGGGGGGGGGTAATGGTCACCTTGATAATGATGACGGGTGCAACGGTCTCGCCTTGGCCCACCTCATCCCTGCGTGAATGTCAACGTGAGGGGAAGTTTTTCCCCAATTTCGATAAATACTCGGGGGGCTAGCAGAGGGCGACACTGCGGGTCTTGTGTGTGAACCCCTGACAATCCGTCTTGTACTGTTGAGGTGGGAGGTGGTTGTGTTTTCAGGGAGTGGGGGGGGGGGGTGTGCTTGTTGGGGGGGGCATGAAAGCGCCTTCATTAGCCGAGCCCAAAGACTCGTATATTTCTCACAGGGCATAAAAGGCCATTGTAAAAACACCCTCTGTTCCCTTTCAAACATAAAACGCGTCAGACGGCACAAAAGGATTCCAGTCGTCACAGAGAGCAAGGATCATTATTGAACAAGCCGGCGAGCGGCGGGGGGAGGAAAAAAACAAGTGAAGGGGGGGTAATGAAAGGAGATCACGATTAAAGTCCGTGTTCACGCCAGTATTTGTAAAAAATTGACATTTTTCGTTTATGTCTCAGATCACCGTGAAACAACGGCTTATCGCGGGTGATCTCGTTGACCTCGTTCCTTTTTGGGAGCTCCTGCAACCAACTGTTTTGATGTTTTGCAGTTTGTCCCGGAATAGTTCCCAATTAGACAGCCCATCGCCACAAAAGTACGGTACGACCCATTCAAAACTGGAGACTGATAGAACCGCTGCTGCTGTGATCCACTCGCTTTGCTCTTGTCTTACCTCAGCCTACGTGAACCGGGAGGTGTCTGACCATTTATGTTAGTGCAACTTCCACACTCTACTTATTATTGTGCGTTTATTTTACATTTCTGCCTTTGAGTTCCCTGTAAAAGTGAGTTTTCCCCAGTCCCACCCGTATGTCATTATTTAGTTTCTTAAGGTTTTACCTTACACTGCAAAGGGAAAACCACACCAGAAGTTGTCTTTTACTCGGGATGTTTTTGAGAGCCAAAAAGATTCGAACCAGCAGAATAGTCACTATACAATATTTTCAGGGTTTCTGTTCCAAGGTAGCGCAAGTTTTGGCCCGTCTTCCTGTGTGCACAAAACCGGTGTTAAGGGAGCATCTGCTGCTGAAAGTTCCTCTCCAAAGTCCTTGGGGAGATAATAACGGCGCGACTTGTCTTGTTTGTCAACCCCACAGGCCTTGCATGCTTTTGTGCCAGCCCGGAGCAAACAGAGCTCCCACAATGCAGTCTGCTCCACCGTATTTCAATGGTGCGGCGCTCCCGCCTACCGCCCGCCCGAATGCGGAGAATGTGACCCTGCGCATGACTGGCAAAGGACCTCAATTACTGGTAGGTTGCCACAGTCAGAGGTGTCTCCATTTCACGCTAAGCAAACGGGCATTGTTCAGGTAGCAAATCGCTGCTCCCGCACGCTCGGCCGTCCCTTATGAAACAGAACGACGGTTCGGAAAGGAGGACATCAGCCGCGGAGACTTCCCACAAAAGCGGCTGATTGAGATTGACCCCCGCTGTATGCCGCACATCACACAATGCCGTATCCCTTACAATGCTTCTTTATGCAGGCGGATACAAAAGAAATGAACTCCTGATCCGCACTATTATACGGCCTGGAATTATTTGCAGCTTTTAAGGCAAAAAAAAAAAAGTCCGCAGCCATGACCGATAATGATGCTGTGGCAAACATAACAGTGAAGTGGAAAACTCATAATGGTGTAAAAAGATAAAGGCGGGATGGAAGAGGAGATGCTTTGAAAGCTGCAGATTTGTACTACTGTAGAGCGATTTTTAACAGTAAACGCGTCCAGGTGCCTTCTTGGTGGCGTCAGTTCCAAAACGGGTGACAAATTACAAATACTGTATAGCAGGGGTGCTCAATGCGTCTTGGTCAATCGCGAGATGGCGTGCCAAATAAAAAAAAAAAAAAGACTTCAGCCAATGTTCCCTCGAAACTGCGCGGGTGCGCCATTGTGCACCACTGATGCAGTCTCTTTGCAGATACTCTGCGTTGTCCCACCCCCCCCCCAAAAAAAAAAAAATCAAATGCAAATTGAAAGCATAACATACAGCTATTCAGTTTGTGGAATTTTGCAATGTGATTCAATGAGTGAGGGAGGACTGGTTGTTACATCTAATGGCACAATTCACATACATACTGTAAAAAAATGAAAAGAAGAAGCCGCTGCTTACTTTTAGGCAGCACACGGAACTTTCTCAAACCACGATCGCTGCTCCGCCACACTCTTATCTTACACCCAACCCCCACGCTTAAAGACGTACACTCGTAATTACAAATGTTACAGTACTTACGCAGCCCATCAATGTGTTTTATAATGACAGCGTCCACCACCCCTGCTTTAGTTAGCAGTCTGGGCAACGTAGAGCAAAAATGAGCTAGACATGCTGCTCATGTTTACTTTCAATATTAATGGAGAAAGTTAAAAAAGAAATGCCCTTGTTTTAAAATGCAATGACTGTCGGAGTATGTAAATAATCAAATAAAAAGTAGTTCAACTGGATGAGATTTTCTCATTTCCAAGTGGGAAAGGACTGGTCTCAAGCCAAAGTAGAAAGTGCAGGATGAGATGGTGTACAATGTTAAAATTCCACCTTGGCACAGCCTGATTGAGGATGAAAGCACAGACAATACAGTGCACAAAAAGCTAATTCTGTATTTTAAATACAGGAGGCAACATAACATCCCCCCACACCCCTGGCTGCTTGAAAAGTAGAACTTGGGGTAAAAAAGTCTGTGTATACTACATTTAGTGGAGTTCGTAGAAAAACATAATGGGCTTTTTATCAAAGAGCATTCATTTCATTCAACAGCAAATTTCATTTGAATTTAAATAAAAGATAAAATAAAGATGACATGAAAGCATTATTGGGACACAAAGACAGTGAATCCCCCCTGCCCCCCAAAAAAATGTCCGAAGTAACTTTCCACCTGCATTGTTTCTCTACCCGTGCATATTAAATGCATAATCAGCAACGGTGAGTAAAGAGGTCACATTCTTTTTTTTTTTTTTTTTTTTTTTACTGTCCCTAAAAGATCAGCTGTGATCCCGTGTTTTAGCGCGCAAATCTGACCTATTTCATGTGCTTGAAAGATAACGCTCGGAGAAGTGGACGCTTCACGTAATGAGAAAACAGTTAGTTGTACCAGGGTGGATCAAGTTGTCCAGCGCGGCTTAAAGGACGCGCGACATTATTAAGCCACCGTGAGCGAGCGCAGCGATTCGTTCTCGAGTGTACGACAAGACTCCGTGTGCTCAACGTGACAGAGGTGCAAGGATGGACGGCCGAACGTCTCGGAAAACGAGAAAGCCAGAAGCCGACCCGCATCGTATTAGTCCGACGGCGGGATTACACGCTGCTTTCAGAGGGGGGGAGGGGGCCACGCTCCCCGAAAAGAGGGGAAGACATGAGCGGACACAAATCAGGGGGACGTCGCAATTGCCGTGCGTCATGACATGTTAAAACAGACGGAACAGCTGCATCATGTGACACAAACACGCTGATAAGTCAATAACTTTCTCATCATGTCCGCCGCAGCTTTGGAGGATGTTTGCCGAGGAGGTATTAAAGATTCTCCTCCCCCAAAACAAATTTGGAGCTTGTACTTGGGGATGAATAAATAATAAACAAAGTCCCAAGCCGCAAGGTGTCGGTTTCACGTACTGTTGGCGTCATCGATGTTTAATCACAAGACCAGAAGATGGGAAAACGCTTTGCCCTTCATATTTTATGTTGGGAATCAGACCGGCAATCAAAAGCATATTTCAATCAAAGGCGACCGAGAGAACAATGGGCTCGTTTAAAGAGGGCAACGGGACCGCGCAGGAGATCAGAGTGACCTCAGGGAACGAGCGCACGTCTTCTCGTGTCCTTCTCCACTTTGATATTCAAATATGTACGTCCAGACAATGGCAGGCTGACTCTTGAACGTTCCGTGCCTCTATCAAGCGCTCGACAGAATTTTACTTAAAAGTGCGAAACCTGCGGATGGCTCTTAGCACCTCCGCTACGCAATTATTGTCAAATTGATCTCGATGGAGAAAATGGACTTACTTGTTTCTTCACAGATGTTTACCCATCCATCCATTATCTACCCCTTTTCCGGGTCAGGTTGCGGGGAAAGTAGCTTCAGCAGGGATACCCAGACTTCCCCTTTCCCCAGCCACTTCTTTCAGCTCTTCCAGAGGGATCCTGAGGCGTTCCCAAGCCAGCCAAGAGACATATTCTCTCCAGCGTGTCCTGGGTCGTCCTCGGGGTCTCTTTCCGGTGGGACACGCCCCGTAACACCTCACCAGGGACGCGTCCTGGAGGCATCCCAATCAGATGCCCCAGCCGACTCATTTGGCTCCTCTCAATGCGGAGGAGCAGCGGCTCGACACTGAGCCCCTCCCAGATGACCGAGCTGTGGAGGAAATTCATTCCGGCCGCTTGTATCCAGGAACTTGTTCTTTGGGTCACGACCTACAGCTCATGCCTATAGGTGAGGGTTCGAACGTAAATTGAGTGGTAAATTGAAAGCTTTTCGACTTAGCTCCCTCTTCACCATTCGGATGTCTAACCAATGTAAAAAATTAAGAAAAAAAATCCTTTCCCTGGTTACAAGAAGAAAATCATAAAGCAATCTGGTTCGCCTTTCATAAAGACGAATTATGGCGATCTGGCCTCAAAGTCTTCAAACATGTTATTGTTGTCGTATTGTCCCCGGGGGGCATATGATGGACATGTGATGGAGAAATACGCTGTGTCATATCTCATATGGGAGGCTTGACCAAGAGAAATTACAGCACAATTGCCCATTGGTCGTTTCTCTTTTATCCTTAAATCCGACCACGTGCGAGTTACATTCTACAAGGCTGCATTTGTTGACTGTTGTGAACGCAGGTTCGTCTGCGTGCGTCTCGGCCCATGCAATTTACGTATCAACGTGCTTATTACGTGTTCAATAACGCAACAACTGACTTCCTCGCAGAGTGTTTCAGGTACTTTTTACCGTCCAGATACTTCTACTTCAGTTTCGCCAACCGCAGTGGTCATTTGAAGCGATTCCAAGTCAATCTCGTTGTAGAGGGACAGAGTTTGCGGAGATATCAAATTTGAGGCCGCTTCTGTCGCTCGGCTGAAGGAGATGAGTGCAGGTGTAGGCAGATTTTATCGGAGTCGCGACCGGGGAAGCTTATCGGGAGTTTGCAGAGGGGGGTCCGCCAACACCTGTCGCGAAAAGGAGAGCGGGCCCGACGGGACGCCAAAGCAAACCGGCGGAAGGTTGACGTAAGATGTCGGCACGAGTTGATTGGTCGCGTTCCATCATTCAAAACTTGTTAAAAAGGAAAACAAACTCGCCGTGCGGAATTTCTGGGAGGATTACTAAGTGGAAAGCACATGTGCGCAGAGGGAGGTTCATTGCGATAATTACCAAGCGCTCCCGGTTGCATCCGCTCGGCGCGAAGCTGGTGGCGAGCCAGCCGACAACATGTACCGAAAAACAACAGTCACGGCGCTGGCAGCGCCGTCGCTCTCTTTTCTCTCCCGGGCTCCATCTGTGCCACTTCTCCCTGCCTTCATCTTCCGCATCTTTCTCACATTTCTTGTTTGTTCCAAGCCTTCCTAAAAGTCGCCTCCCCTCCCACTCCTGTTCCCACTCCACTCGCCGACGACATGTGCTCCGAGGCGAGGTAGCAGGGTGACAGAAGCCGGACCCTTCGGTCCCGCGAGTTCCTTATCTCGCTTATGAGGGTGATGTCGCGCTTGTGTGTGCGTGCGTGCCGTGCGTGAGCAGGCCGCTGTTCTCGAGGGCAAAGCGAGGTGCGAGAGGATGATGCACTTGATATACTGTGAAGAGAGGAGGAAGAAGTGTGCGTGTGGATGTGTGTGAGAGAGAGAGAGAGAGAGAGAGAGAGAGAGAGAAAAGGGGAACGACGGGCCATCGGCAAGCAGTTTGTGCTGACTACGCCTCCTACTGGACCTTATTCAGCCGCTGAAAAGGCGCAAAGCAAATTTCACCCCCGTATCGCCTGATTGAGATGCAAAGTCTCTGCATCTTTTCACGATTAGCCAATCACATTCCACGTCAGGTCAAATTGTAGTTAGCGTACACCTTCCATCATTTAAAGTGTCTCTTAATAACACTTAAATGTTCAGATGTTCTCGTAGGCTTTTCCTGACTTGTATCATTAATATTCTTGTTGTTTTGCTCTTGAGCAGAAGCCTGAAGGTTTTGTGTGAACGTTGATGACGTTTTTTTTGTGTATCCACTGTGAATGGTACACTAATGTGGCCTTGTCGAGACTTAAAGCAATAGTGTCATCCCGATAAACATTGAAAAATAGATATTGAAATGAAAAATACATATAACATTATTCACTTCAATGTCTACACGAAAAAAATAAGTGTGAAAAGTTGCGGAAGTGTCATTCGACATCCAAGTGGTCGCCATATTGGCTGCGTCTACTGCCCGTGACGTCACCCCGGACGTTCGCAATTGAAAACACGCTGTGGCCCCTACTGTGGGAGACGAACACGCCCCTACTGACACGGAAGCTCTTTTCGAAGAAGAGAACATCTCACGATCGAGTGAAGTGACCGGGGCAATATTACCCTATCGTTTCGAGCCATATTTAGATGATATGCGGATCACTTCTAACTAACAACAGACTCCCAGACAGTATGTATGAGCCAGCCTGGCCGACGCCGTGCCTCACGGACGAGCACGTACTATGGGACACGGAATCTCTTTTTCAAAGAAGAGAACATCCCACAATCAAGTGATGTGACCGGGGCAATATTGGCCTACTGTTTTGAGCCATGTTTAGATGATATGAGGATCACTTCTAACGAACATCAGACTCCCAGACAGTATGTATGAGCCACCCGACACGCCGCCGACAGGCACATCAACACATTTAGCGCATCTGACTATCCAGCAATGCAACAAGCCGGCATTTTGGCGAACACGAAGGAACAGTGAGCTACCTTCCTGCAGGTAATACTAATAGAAACAACCATACCAACCAACAACCATCCATATGCATTGCATTGTTTTTTTAATTTCGTTTTTGAATATACAGAAATATACATTTTTAAACATTACTTTTTTCATTTTTTTAAAGCTTTATCACTTTTTTTGTTTTTATTCCTCTAAAAGGATATAAGTAGTCATTTGTACTTGATGTTTTTAATATTTTTTAATAATAATATTGATTGATACTTATTTTTGTTAAACAAAAAATATGATAATAATAATTAAAACAGGGTTTTATAAGATTTTCTGCCAGATTGTTTTAAGCTTTTTCAAATATTTATTTTACTGTTTTGTTTTGATATATTTTAAACATTAGTCGTTTAATCCTGATCATGTTTCCTTTGTTGCTTATGCATAGATTTAATTGTGTTTTTTTTTAATGTAATAAATGCTGAACAGATGTTTTTCCCCTCAAGATGTTTTTCCAAGTATGTATGAAGCTTTAATTTTACAGGAATGCAGTGACTTTTTCAATTCATTGTAAATGGCTTTTTTGGTATTATTCAACAACCTCATGAAAATCACGAGTTTCAAGATATACAGTGCCTTTTAAAACTTTTGTCCCCTCTCTGAAATTATTTTTTTTTTTGCATAGTTTCCCCACTTTGTTTAGGAACGTCAAACAAATGTGAATATCAGACAAATATCATCAGTCTGGAAAGAGTTACAAAAGGCATTTTTAAAGTTTGATAACTCCAGCGAACTAACAGAAGAGGCATTATGCTCGCTTGGAGAAACCATAAAGAAGCGTTGAACATTCCCAGAAGCGGCCAATCTATTAAGATTGACTCAAGACTCATTGACAAGACCACAAAGGAACTCAGGCCTCTCTTACCAGAGTGATGGTCTGCGTACATGACACAACAATAAGGAAGAGACTGGACAAAAATGGCCTCCAAGGCAGCGTTTCAAGGTGAAAAACACTCGCTCAAACATTGTGGTGGTCGTGTGATTGTCTTGGGCTGCTTTTCACCTTCGGGACCTGGACAACTTGCTGTGATTCATGGAACTACGAACTCTTCTCTTTAACAAAAAAATCCATTGCCAAATAGTGGGTACGGCCTCAGAGCAACAACTGGTGGAAAAGGAGAGCGAGAAGCTTGGAGGGGGCACAGATCAGGGGGTGAACGTGTCACTTCACCAGGCAGAGGTCTTGTGCCTCCTCGCAGCCTGGATCCGACAGACAGAGCGGAGCGCCTTGACTTTTGGACGGGCGCCCTTTTTGTGTGCGGCACAGACGCCGAGCAGACATTGCACAGCCGTTGCGTGGATGTGGAGGCCTCGGGTCGCCGCTACACCGTTATTAAAAACAGTGTGATAGCATGTGGGCTGTTCCCTCTCTTCACCCTGTTTCTTCGCACTCCTTTGCCTTCTTGAAATGAATCCGCCGCTCCTCTCCCTACCCTCTCACTCCGCCGTTACTTTATACTGAGTTTGCCGCAGACCTCGGACCTGTGCAGTTCTCTACCTCCCACTATATATTTCTTGTCAATCTTTCTTCCTTTATTCACCTCAACCTGAAGGGAAGAAAAAAAAAAAATCACATTCTTGCTTTGAGCCTGACCTCCTCGCTCTTTATCCAGGCTTCAATTATCAGGCAAGTGTGCTTTAAAGCTTATTTTTTTTCAAACAGTCTCCTGGGATGTCCTTGAAGAAGACACCGACATGAATCCAAGTTGGAAGTAAACACCCGCGCACATGTGCCGTAAATGTAGCGCTACAAAATACGTAAAAGTCTACCTCTGACTTTGACCATGACAACAGGTACGGCCTGTGTGATCCAAACAGCTACAATTAGCGATAGCTATGGTTAATGTTATCCATCCGTTGATCTAGTCGGAAATCCCAGGACATGCTTGGACAAACTGGAGGCATCAAAAAAATATTAAACACCAGAGTTGTCCTTCACTTTCCTGTACGTTCTTGTCATGCCTGGTGCCACTAAAGATACAGTGGGAGATGAGTGCTATTCACACCAGTCATGACGTGGGAATCTTGCTGAACTGCAAGATTTTTTCAAGAGGAAAGGTCCAAAATTGATCCCGATTGTCTGATTTTCAACTCCAGGAAATGTCTGATTGAGGTTACTGCTTCCGAAGAAGGATTAGCCATATATTAAATCCATTGCCTTCCTGTACTACTATCAGTAGAATTTGTTTATCCTTGTGATTTAGCGTAAGAGCCGACTACAATTCACGACCCAAAGGGCTGAAATCCTTTATTTCATTTATCTGCTGATTGGATAATGTCTTGAAATCAATGATTAAGAGGCCCTATAGCTCTGTGGTTAGAGCATTGGTTTGGTAAACCAGGGGTCGTGAGTTGGTATCTCATGGGGGCCTCTACTCCCCAAGAGGGGTTGCGTCAGATAGGGCATCCGGTGTAAAAACTGTGCCAAAAAAATATGAGCGTTCATCTGAGATGTCACACATTGGCGAACCCGAAGGGTACAAGCCGAAAGAAACTTACTTACGATTGAAATCAATGTCTACTATCAAGCAATCAGACGGGCCATGTTTCAATCTGACTGGAGTCTTCGTTGCTTTTCCCAGACCCGGACAGAACGAGAAGGGCGGAGCCAGGGAGGCCCATCAAAGACCCATCCACAGCGGACCTCATTAAGGCTTTAAAAGGTACAGTCGCATCTCAGTCCAGCCATCCCCCGGCCACCCAACCGCCGGGAAGCACTTTGCTACCCCCCCCCCCCCTACCGTTTCTCTCTGGTGCTCTGTTCTGATACTCGTTCAATCGCTCTTCCTCTCTCTCGCTTTCTCCGGCTGTCTATCTATCCTAGAAGGGAGCCAAAAGATGTAAACAAAGCCGGCACCTAATTAAATAGATGAGCAATATTAGCATAACCTGAAAGCCCCCGCCAATAGTACCCAGCGCACCCACCCACCCAACACACACACACACACACACACCTAGCTTCAAATACCCCTTCTCTTCATCCCTCCTACCATTCTCAGATTCCCCCCCATCTCACCCCGCCCCCCTCTTGTTGTGATCGAAGCAGTGAGCGCCAATTGTGGGCAGTGTAATTACCATGAGGACAGAAAAGCCGAGTACATCTTTGATATGGTAATGACGCTCAATGTACACCCTGTAACTCCCCCCTCGTAACCACCCACCCATCCATCTCTCGCCAGCATACACACACAGGCAATCAAGTCCTCCTGTGTGCCCCTCACTCTTGCAAAACACCTCCAAATAATCTCATCCATTAATATCAAGCAGGGCCACATGCAGTTTCGCTTTAGGGCCGCGGAGAAAGTGCGGTACTCATTCAGAAAGATGATGGGTATTTGATAAAAAGGATGACAGTTAGCTGTACATACTGTTGAAGGGGAGGCGTTTACCCCACCACCCCCCACACCCAGCTCGCTGTCATGCGTGTCAAATAAGCGACATTAGGGGTTTGGTATCAGAGCTGTAACACGGCAGATAAAGGTCAGTCCTGCGTGACCAAAGATTCGCTGGCTACACCTCTTTATGTCGAAAGCACTTGTCACCACGCATCTAACTTTCCAGATTCCGACACAGTATCAGAATCCCATCAGGCAGCCGCGACCGGAGCGTGACATTTACCTCCTGCAATTCACTGCCTGCACCTGGTTGTGTTGAGACAAATGGTCCACGTCTCCACACGTAATTACGGTATCGGAGCATGCAAAGCCGCGGAGGGTGCGTGACTGTCGGACGGGCTCACAATATGCGGGCGATGGGGTGGCAACGGGCTTGTCAAAGTAATGATTTAGTCAGGTGATACGTTTCTTAAATCGAACAGTTCGCAGCATTGAACAAAAACTAATACGGTAGCGGCTAGGACTGAATAGGTTTCTCAGCAGATCTGGATTGGAGGCATCTTGAGTTGCATTAAAGGCTACGAGGAAATCTTTAAAACCGCACTTGCAGCTTCGGTGGAGGACATCAGCACTCTACTGTGACATTGAAGTTCTGAACCGCATTAGTCCGCATTCATCAAGTCAACTTTAGCATCACATTGTCATGACTGCTTGGATTTCTCCTCTTCATCATCCCATTTTTTTTTTTAGCCTGGTTGTAAATTGAACACTCCTCAGACTCCTGCACGCTCCCCTCTCCGTCGGTCCTGTCCAAGCTCTGGCCCCCGTCCCGCAGATGGAACAGGAACAGACCGAGTGTCCAGCTCCCTGCTGTCTGCCTCTCATCCTGACTACACACACACACACACCCTCCACCCCTCTGCACTGCCAAGGCCAAATCCCCGCAGCCTTTCCCCTCAACGCCACTCGACCCCGAGCCAGCCACATGAAACCGACGCGGATCTGGATCCCGGGAACCACGAGTCCCGTGGGGGACACAATGCGTTCACAATGTCTCACACACACACACACTGTCCTGTACATTCTGACTCTGGCCTCTACGTTGATAAGGGACCCCCCCCCCCCCACCCACCCACTCCCGCCACAAAAAAAAACCTTGGCTTGGCAACAGGAAACCGATGCCAGTAGGGGGAAAAGTTGGATTGGACACAAAAAATGACCCAATTAAACTTCAGAAAGGGTACTGTACACACAGCATGTCGGCATACATGAATGTACCCTTGTCAAAAAAATAAAACATGAATATGGATTGACTCGCTGCAGGTAATCTCAGAGGAGGCTCAGGTACGTGAAGGGGTGGCTTTCACCGTTGTAAAATCAAAGCAAATATCATCATGTTCTCACATATGAACAATTTTGCGGTGCCTACAATTAGTGTTGGCAATTGTGACCAATTTGGCGATTATGATTCCATTATTGATTGTCACTCGAGAAATCATAATCATGATAAATGAGATCATTGCTGTCATTCCCAACTTCGACTGTATACCGATCGTCGGACAGGCAACCAAACAATTTCTAGGAATGAAATTACTCAAACAGCTCTTGCAAATAACTGCTTGTCGATTCCAATCTATCCTCACGTCCGAGTTTATTTTCAAATGAAGTATTTCGGAGGAAATCTGAAACACTGATGGTCGTCTCTACTTTCAGCGCGCGACTCGAACTATTCTCCGTGAGCAGTTTTCGAACCCAAGCGCTCCGAGTCAACTCCAACATATACACGGAAATTAATTATGCTTCCTTTGCCAAGCTGGAGGGAAAATAGGTCAAACACGCTTGGCATCTAAGCATGTTAGCTTCATCCCGAATACTTGACAAATATATATTTCATTGTCTGTGGCGGATTGGCACAAATACACCCCAACAGCCTAAGCTAATTAAGCCATGGCAGGGAGCCCATTTGTTCGACAGTACGGCGAGTATTGTCGTACAACCGGGGATTTGATTCAAGCCTCGGATCACATTTTGAGTGCGTAAATTCTCACTTGGTAGAGGTTTAATTGTGTCCTATCCAGTATACCAACAAGCCTAATGCAAACGTGGGATCTTGCATAGACCAGATTATTTATTCATTTTTAGTTTTCATTACCTCCACCAAGGAAGTTATATTCGTTTCGACGGCTAATGGGCAATTAATCGAAACGTATGGTGGACTACGACCCGTAATTGGTTTGAAGGTCACAGCAAAATGAGCGTAAATTTACATGTGAACAAATTTACAGTGAAGAAAATATGTATTTGAACACCCTGCTATATTGCAAGTTCTCCCACTTAGAAATCATGAAGGGGTCTGAAATTTTCATCATAGGTGAGACTGTGATCCACTGTGAGAGAGATAATCTAAAAAGAAAAATCCAGAAATCAGAATGTATTATTTTTATTATTATTATTTTTGCCGATTTATTTGTGTGATACAGCTGCAATTTGAACACCTGAGAAAACCATTGTTAATTTATGGTACAGTAGCCTTTGTTTTCAATTACAGAGGTCAAACGTATCCTGTAGTTGTTCACCAGGTTTGCGCACACTGCAGGAGGGATTTTGGCCCACTCCTCCACGTAGATCTTCTCTAGATCAGACAGATTTCTGGGCTTTTGGTGAGAAACACGGAGTTTCAGATCCCCCCCAAAGGTTTTCTATTGGGTTTAGATACAGTATTGAGACTGGCTAGGCCATGCCAGAACCTTGACATGCTTCTTACAGAGCCACTTTGTTTTTCCTGGCTGTGTGCTTCGGGTCATTGTCATGTTGAAAGACCCAGCCACGACCCATCTTCAATGCTCTGACTTAGGGAAAGAGCTTGTTCCCCAAAATCTCACAATACATGGCCACGGTCAGCCTCTCCTTAATACAGGGCAGTCGTCCTGTCCCATGTGCAGGAAAACACCCCCAAAGCATGATGCTACCACCCCCATGTTTCACAGTAGGGATGGTGTTCTTGGGACTGGGAATAAAAACTCATCATTCGTCTTCCTCCTAACACGGTTAGTGGAATAATGACCAAAAAGTTCCATTTTGGTCTAATCTGACCAAAAAAAAACCCTTCTCACATGACTCCTCTGTATCATCCAAATGGTCACTGGCAAACATAAAACGGGCCTTGGCATATCCTGGTTTAAGCAGGGAACCTTCCGTGTCATGCATGATTTCAAACCATGACGTCTTCGTGTATTACCAACAGTCACCCTGGAAACAGTGGTCCTAGCTCTTTTCAAGTCCTGTCACGTAGTCCTGGGCTAATTCCTCACCTTTCTAATGATCAATGAGACCCCTTGAGATGATATCTTGCATGGGGCTTCACTGCGATTGAGATTGACCGTCTTGACCGACTGTTTAGCTCGTTCCATTTTCTAATGATTGCTCCAACAGTGGACCTTTTTTCAGCAAGCTGCTTGGCAATTTCTCCGTAGCCCTTTCCAGCCGTGTGGAGTTGTACAATTTTGTCTCTGGTGTCTTTGGACAGCTCTTTTGTCTTGGCCATGTTACAAGTTTAAGTTTTACTGATTGTATGGGGTGGACAGGTGTCTTTATGCAGCTAACAACCTCACACAGGTTCCTCTACTTTTAGGATTATACATGGAGTGGAGGTGGACTTTTAAAGGTGGACTAGCAGGTCTTTGAGGGTCAGAATTCTAGCTGATAGACCAGTGTCTAAATACTACACAAATAAATCGTTAAAAAAATCCTACATTGTGATTTCTGGATTTTTCTTTCTCGATTATCTTTCTCGCAGTGGACTTGCACCTACGATGACAATTTCAGAGCCCTCCACGATTTCTAAGCGGGAGAACTTGCAATATAGCAGTGTGTTCAAATACTTGTTTTCTTCACTGTATACTGTGTGTACTGGAACAGTCGTAGGGTTTGCGGAGGTGACGGAGGTGAGCAAAGCTCGCTCTTCCTCATCCTGTCGCCCCCCCCCCCGTGGGGCCACCGAGAGAAAGCCGAGAGCAGAGGGAGCCCTGGCCCCCGTCTGAGGGGAGCCCAGATGGACCGAGACCTACACAATACACACCACACAGACATATCCGCGCACGTACACGCACACGCGCTCGCACAAACGAACTCAGTCACTCACATGTCATATGTTATCCCATCTGCACTGTCACCAAGCTACTTGTGACCCCAGGGCCTCGCGGAGGATGCAGACACACACAGTTTGTACATACAAATACGCTCGCACACGCAAAAGGTCGCCAATAGAGAGGCAAAAAAAAAAAATGTGTGGCTGCCGCGCGCATGCACGCGCGCACACAGCAGAGGTGTTCCCGGTGTGTAATTGGAGGTGAAGAGAACAGCCGCCTCTCTTATTCGCCTGAGTGGACGCTCGCACTTCAACGTGACTCTTTTCACATGAAGGATAACCCGCGTCTGGCAGGAAATAGTGATTCACATTATTATTAGTCCTGTCATCTACATCTTGAACGTTACACTGAGTTTTAATTGTTTCCTTGCAGATGCAGAGGGCCCTCGTTGAAGACGCCCGTGCCTGGTGTTCGACAAATGTGAGGTTTTTAAACTCATATTTATGACTAAAACGGTTGCGTTTGGCCCTGAAGTGTGAAAACCGTCACGTTATGTTGCGCGTGTGCTATTTCGATTTAGGATTTTAAAAAAAGAAACCCTTGGTCTGCGTTGATTGAAACCAGCTAAGCAAGCTTTTATTTAGTTTTGTGTTGCCTTGAAATACAAGCCGGCGATGAGCCCATTTGTTGCTTTGGCTTAAGAGCAAAAATTGAGAGGTAAATGCTCTCTGGTGGTTGTGCAATCAACTCCACTCAGTTCACAACAAGCAGCAATTTCCCTTGTAGGGAACGATTAATAATAAACGATGCCAAACGATGTTTACTGAAAATTCAGAACGCCATAGACAGGCTAACAAATAAGATTGGTGTCGCTGTGTTAGACATATTTGAGACAGGTAATATAGCAGCTAAAAGAAGCTAAATAAGGGCTGTTTTTCTGACTATAAAAACACATTCCAAATATGTTTTTGTTGTTTTTTGGTGGGGAGGCTGGTAAAGATTAATGCTTTTTTCTTGATTTTCAATTTGGTGGGGGGGGTTGTGTTACACGTTTTGAGGTACAAGCGTGGTGACAGAACAAATTGAACAAAAAAAGTGAACGTGTGTGTGCTTCCTTTGAACACATTTGTATTCAGTCCGCGTTAAAAAAATGATCATAGAGTCTGGAAGGCAAAATAAAGACAACGCGTTGGATGCACGGCGCATTCATCACATATTTAAGGGCTCTCGAAGTGAACGCTTGCATGGTGAACCGCTACAAACGTGCCTTTTGTCTCACAAAATGACCCGAGTAATCTCCCCTCCACTTACCCCGGACGTGTCAGCTAAATGGGAAGAGAAGACTCGAATGTGAGACGTCACATTCGGTTTACCTCCCTGCCCTCGACCCCCACCTCCGATTCCATTTAGTCCCCCCCCCCCAACCCCCAACCCCGCTCGTCGCGAAGCGCATCTCCCGTTTGATTGTGCCTCCCGCTCGCGCAATCGCCGTCCTCCGGATTGCGTGCACGTGGCGTTAATGGATTTCATGTGCGGTCCGGAGCACGGCGAGAAGAAGATTTGCAGGAGATGATTAATATGCCGTCTGTCTTGTTAGAGCACTTGATGGAACAATCGGGCCTTGTTAAAACTGCAAAGCCGAATCGCCACACCTGCAGGAGTCAAATTCAGTTTGGTCGCTCTAATGACTTCCCCGCTGCGTGTGTGATTACAAGTAAACATTACACAAAACGCGTGTGCAGACGCAATTCCTGCTAAACTATTACACCGGGGGGAAATGGGGCAAATAAATCCATGGAAACAAAATTTGAACATGACACTGAATCCTCACATTGGTGGCTTATTGACAATTTGATTCTGTAATCCTGCACTGGACCTGTGAACCTCCCCCAAAAAGAAGCATGCTAGCTTGATGCTAACCTGTAATGTGAAATGCCATACATGGGCTAATTGAAAATAGAATATGAGCTACTCGGTCCCTGTACGACCGCTGTCAGAGTTTGGTCGGACTCCGCCGAGGCTGCCCTTTGTCACTGATTTTGTTTATAACTTTTATGGACAGAATTTCAAGGCACAGCCGAGGTGTAGAAGGTGTCCGATTTGGTGGCCTCAACGTCGCATCTCTGCCCTTTGCAGATGATGTGCTTCTGTTGGCTTCATCAAGCGATTCGGTGAGAATCAGCACCTCCAAATCCGAATCTATGGTCCTCAGTCGGAAAAGGGTGGCGTGCCCTCTCCGGGTCGGGGATGAGATCCTTCACCCAAGTGGGGGAGTTCAAGTATCTTGTATCGAAAGGCGAAGCTCTCAATTTACTAGTCAGTCCATGTTCCTACCCTTACCTATGGGCATGAGCTGTGGGTTGTGACCGAAAGAACAAGATCCCGGATACAAGCGGGCGAAATGAGTTTCCTCTGCAGGGTATCTGGGCTCTCCCTTACGAATAGGATGAGAAGTTGGGTCATAAGGGAGGGGCTCTGTGTCGAGCCGCTGCTCCTCCGCATTGAGAGCAGCCAGATGAGAGGTTGCTGGAGCATCTGATTCGGATGCCTCCCGGACGCCTCCCTGGTGAGGTGTTCCGGGCGTGTCCCACCGGAAAAAGACCCCGAGGACGACCCAGGACACGTTGGAGAGACTGTGTCTCTCGGCTGGTTCGGGAATGCCTTGGGATCCCTCTGGAAGAGCTGGAAGAAGTGGCTGGGGAAAGGGAAGTCTGGGTATCCCTGCTGAAGCTACTTCCCCCCGTGACACGACCCAGAAAAGCGGTGGATGATGGATTGATGGATGGATCAATGTTAGGGTTATTAAAAACCTTGAAACAATTGAATCAACTACAGAAAATCCGTTTCTTGTCCAAAGTTAGCCTCAAAAAGATGAATTTGAAGAACTCCCAATTGTAGGCAATCTATTAAATTAATACACCAGCGCTGCGTCTGCGTTCGAGCTGAAGGGTTGGGTTTAAGTGCTACAAATTGTGCGAGCCCGCCTGAGCGATTGTTCCAAACTTAGTTAATTACATAACATGCCGTTTTGCAGGTGTTATGACGGCGGCTGCGTATCGGAAGATCCCTCAGGAGCCGCAAACCACCTGGAAATTGCAATAAAGAGTTTAATTGTAGAATTGAGAACGCCGGGAGGTAGAAATTCTTCCTCTGGAGAGCCTCATCTTTGTTCCTTTCGGTGGGAGAGATAACAATTCCTCCCACCGTTAACTACCTGCCTGCCTGCTCGCCAACCGGGTTTTGTTGTGTTTTGTTGTTGCTAATGGGCCTAATTGGCCGTAGCCCAGGCACCCGGAGAAGGCAGGGAGGGGCGTAATGAAACTGCTTGCGTTCTAGTTCCTTCTCCTTTCCTGCTTGGAGATAGAATTCCACAGAGGGACAGAATGCACATTAAAAAACAAAAACAAAAAACAAAAAAAGAGAGAAACGAAAGCTTGGATGGGGCCTTGCGGGTCTTTGCACATTCAAACAAGGGAAAGGTGAATTTGGAGCATGAGAAAAAGCTCTGGGAAAAGAACGTTCATCTCTATTGTTTCCATGCGTGCTTGATAATGTTTATGGATGATAAGCAGCACTTGGATACTACAAACACGCTGATTTATGAGTACACAAGCCGATTGTAAGCGCTAGATGTTTTTAATTGATGTGGCGATTTTGCGAGGGTTAAATACATGATGCTCGGGTCCTTCGCTGGATCGTATGGCCGCATTGATTGTTATTCATCAGTCGCGGTTTCCTGTTCCTGTTCTGTGCGCGAGGTTTGTTTTCGTCCATGCTGAAGTTTGTGGGTCAGATGGTGTTCGAGCAATATCCAGCAATACAACGAGGCGGCATTTTGGCTAACACGAAGGAACAAGGGGCAAACCCTTTCCAAATAGACTAAACAGAATCTCTAAACTACTACGTTATTAGACTTTGTTGTCTATAGCTGAAGGGAGTAGACTCCAGTCTTTGGATTATTACTCGTAATGCATTTATCCGCCGCTCCTTGGGATAAACTTGCCCTTTGTTACCGAGCACTTGAAAGCTGATGTGTACCGTGTACAACACAACAAAGTGGGTAGCGGATGTGTGTTTGTATTTGGGCCGTTTGTCCGTTGCACACAAACAAATGAGCGCGCATCGTACATTGCGGTCTTATCTACTGAAGCCGTCGGCTCCTCAGCACCCACGCGTCTGTAAACAAGCCACCCACTGTGTCGCACATCAATACAGTACACAGACCAAGCCCCCAAGAACGCGGCCTCTCACCATGTTTTGCGTCGGAACATTTTACAGCGGTTTAACATCAAAGTCGGAACGATACGAGAGATTTGCAGTCCATATCTCGGTACAGATTTTAGATCATATGAATATTGGGTGGGCAGCACGGTGGAGCAGCTGTAGAGCGTTGGCCTCACAGTTCTGAGGACCTTGGTTCAAATCCCAGCCCCGCATGTGTGGAGTTTGCATGTTCTCCCCGTGCCTGTGTGGGTATTGTCCGGGCACTCTGGTTTCCTCCCACCTCTCAAAAACATTAATTCATTGGAGACTAAATTGCCCCTAGGTGTAATTGTGAGTGCGATTGTTGTCTGTGTCCATGTGCCCTGCGATTGGCTGGCAACCAGTTCAGGGTGTACCCCGCCTCCTGCCCGTTGACAGCTGGGATTGGCTCCGGCACCAAACAAAAGGTCCCGTCTTCCAAATTCCAGACGGTTGGACTGCTGTAAATTCTTTATTTTGTTGGTGGATTTTAGCTCCCGGAACCAAAGACGTTCATGTGAACCACTGGGATCATTTTCAGTCATGCTCCGCAGAACCGCGTCGCCACGTTTTCGGGGCTCCGTGCATGGTGTAGATAACCTTTGTTATTCACCCGCTTCCACGCACAAATGGACCCCGGCCCGGTTCCGGCCTAATTGTTCGGCGTCATCCAGGTTGTGACCGACGGTCACAAGCTGAGAATAACCTGTGTTGACTGACTGGAAAAAAAGAGATTGTTGGGTGATCAGATAAACCACGACTGACCCCTGGTTAGCGGTTGTGATAAGCTGAACCCTGTGGTACTTTTTTGAATGAATGGAATAACGAAAAACAAACAAAGTTTAAATGCTGATAACTAACCCCAACTCAGCACCACACAGTTCTAGGG
Source organism: Syngnathoides biaculeatus (assembly GCF_019802595.1). Taxonomy (NCBI): domain Eukaryota; kingdom Metazoa; phylum Chordata; class Actinopteri; order Syngnathiformes; family Syngnathidae; genus Syngnathoides; species Syngnathoides biaculeatus. Next base: position 13,777,866 of record NC_084659.1, on the reverse strand, counting down.
TGACCCAGAAGTCAGATGCAGCTCGGAGTGACCCTCCTCTGGGGCTTGATGACCCCAATATCAAAGCCAATAGCCCAGTTTGATTCCGCTTTGACGCGTCTCTTGGACAGGGCGGACGCAGTCAAAACTCAGGGGCTTGCTTCCTGGACAGTCCAGTGAGCGAACCCCCCCCGATATAATGCCAATGCAAGTTGAGGACAGGACTGCTTTGGTTCAGTCCATGCGCGTCCTCGTAATCTAAAATTACGTGTCCGTGGATCAGTATTCTCATCTTGTCCCTGCCACTATACTTGCCCTCACGTGACTAATTGCATTTGTTTTTTTAGTCTTTCTGTCCAGATGGTATGTGGGTCTATCCTCTCCTGGTCTGTCCTCAAGGTCCCTCACCGCTGAGAATCGGGCCTGGCAGGGGCCATATGCTCCCACTGCACGGCCATAACTCACACCTCGTGGTTTAACCAGGACTGTCCGCACTCCTCTCGCTCGTCCAACCGTTGTGCGTCCCAAAGATCAAATTCTAGAGTTTGTTAATATATAGGAGGAATTTTATGTCTTTGCGTGTATTTTGTCTCAGCTGTTAATTCGCTCTCTCCAATGGCTTTAACTCCCCAATGTAAACAATTACACTTTCCCGAACCACCATATGCATTTTTCCGCGTAACTATTTAGCCCCTCGGCCGTCCGGTCTCTCGTTTCGCATTCCATCGTCACAGGTGCGACCTTGCGGCTACTTTGAATCCAGAACTGTAAAAGAAAAATAATGACATTGCTGCAACAGCGTCGGAGTCTTATAATAGCTCCCGCTCTTTTGAGGAGACAGTATGGAAGATTCTGAAGTCTGTCTGTGGGAACCGCGGATGCCTATAAATGGACTGGGGACGAGGCGGCTAGTTTTCGACAGACCGAATGCTGACTGTGTCGCCATGGAAACCGAATTGGACCTTGCGTGTGTTTGACCTTGTAAACAATAGGTTACAAAGAACAAGCGATGCAGGCCACCGTCCCGAATTCGGCTTTTGCAATGAGTGCGGCGACCGTGTGTGTGTGCGCGGGGGTGTGCACGTGTGTAACAGAAATAGCAGCTGACCTACAAGACTCCCTCGAGAAATTCCTCTGCTGTGCCGTTAGATACCCATCTGAGAGAAAATCCTGTGAAAACGAGAAAGAAGCCCGATTCAGTTGTATTTCACACTCTGGGAAATGACCCGCCTGACAATAACATTGTGACCGACACGCAGATGTATTACATATTTGGAGGGAGGGACACTTGGAAGGAAAAGCAGCTGGTGGCGGAAGTGCAAGTGATGAAGTCACAGTTAAAGAGTGGAAATTGAAGGTGGGGTCGGTAATAGTTGTTTGTGCGCTAACCTGAACGAAAACCGCTAACAGGTTTGCTCACGATTCACATTTACATTGAACCTAAAATGCACATTTTAGGAAGGAAGGATGAAGCCTAACGCGAGCTAACTCCACGCGGGAAAGGCCTGAGACGAGATTCGAAACTCAAACCTCTGAACTGCGAGGCGGCGGTGCCAACCGCTAGGGGGGGGGGGGGGGTATTGAAAACAAATTAGAGCCGATACTGTTATCCACATCTGAGGATCTCATTGGCAGCCCAATGTTGCCTCCCTGCCACGGCCGGCTGCTAAACCACAACCCAGCCCAAAAGCTCCCCCGAAAAAACAACAACAAAATAATATTGGACGCAAAACACAAACAAAAACACCCATGCATGCAGCCCCATTTATTACTTTTTCAAAAGGTCACAGTTTTCCCTGGCTCGGCACCCCAGCCACCGTCCTTGATTTTATTCATCAGCAAATGGCAAATTTGTGCTGCATAAATATGGATTAGCAATTAATAATGGCGGCGGCGTGTGAGGGGACGCCAGGTGCATGCAGACTGGCAAGGCTAAGCTGGTGGAGCCATTGAGCTGGACGGGTGGATTTATGCCGCTCGCTGGTGTCTCCTCTCTTCCAACAATGGCCACTTCAGCACAACGTGTCACAAGTCAGAGGGAAATAAATTCATGCGTGCAGTCCGCTCTGTTGTACAAGTTAAACACACAAAGCACCTGATGTAGATACTTAGATTCCTAAATATGGTTATGGCCATGAATCTATTTGGTTTTACAGCGTTTCCTTAAGTTACATGAATTTAATTTGTTCAGTGACTCGCATCTCAAATTGTCCCTCCCCATTGAAATTAATGGAAATGACATCAATTTGTTCCGTCATTACTTTTAAACATGTAGTAATACCATAACTAAATCGAAACTCCAGTCATATTAATAAAGTTTTGGACAGAGGATATATAGTTGTAACGCAGCGTCTCCAGCATTTTACATTGAAGGCTAGCATTAAAAGTCTGTAATTGTTTTGGTTTTATGTTTATTTTGACAGTATTAAAGAGCTTAGAGGCTCTTTTTTGAAGGATTGTTCATGATCTGCCAAACTCCTGCATGTTGTCAACTTAGTTGATCTAAATTCCCTCCCCATGTGGTGTAAAAATCTGTTAATTTATACTGTAGCTAAAAAAAAAATCCCAAATTAGTGTACATTATGTATTTTGTCATGCAATCTGAGTGGATATGCACATTTTGGTGACCCGTCCATTTGTTTTAATCAAACTTTTTTTTTTTAGACAGGCCTCAAAGCATTCAACTTCACATTTTAGAAAACTGGGATCGTGATCAATAAAGTTTGTGATTGGAATCTTGAATGAATTGAAAAGCAGCGTTATAGTAATGATGTCACGGCCCCCGCCAAAAAACAACCATCCATTTTTTATCCCGCTTGTCTGCACAACCAGATTCAAATTGCAGCGTTTCAATTATTTATTCACAGAAACGTTATCTCATAGTCTCGGGTTACAGTTACCCCAACGCGATCCATAATCCCGCGCACTTAATTAGTCGGATCCGAGCGCGGTCGAGGAGGCGCCAGATCTCGAAATATTGACTCGCGAGAGTGAATGAAAACATTTATCCTCGGTTAATCTTTTAGAACAACAAAACCAGCAAGGGATATCTCAAAAAAATATTGTGCAAGAGTGGCAGCGGGATGTGTTTGTGCGTCCGTCTGTGTGCGTCTGTGCGTGTGTGCGCGTGGTGTCCGTCTGGCGTGGCGAGAGCAGGCTGGCTCCCCTGTAGAGCACAATCACTCTGCTTGGCTAAACACAATCACACAACCTTAAACTCGACTCACATCGTCCCAGTGAGAGCCTACAATGTGCGTGTGTCTGTGTGTGTACGTGCAGGACAAAAGGCAGTCCCATCTGTTCCATTGTCACAGGGTCTTTAAAATGGATCAGATAAACATGACATTTGGGACGAGGGCGCGAGCTCACATTCTAAAGAAGGACATCAGACCCGTGGACAGAGCGTGAGTGTTCGGTGAATCTCGTGTTTGTTTGCACCTGAATCCGCGCGCGACGTCGGGGCTTTGTTTTCCCCGTCGGTCCATTTTTGCGCAAAATCCGACTTACTGATTGTCGTATTGACGTCGGGATTGCCCGAGCGTTGAGTAGTTGATCCTCCCGCATCATTTTAAATAGCGCAGGTTTATGTTTGTATTTACGAGTTGCATAACTTTTTGTTTGTTTTCACATTGTGGGACTGAATGCGAAGCACCCCCCTCCCCCGCCCCCCCCCCCCCCACGTAAGGATTAGCGGCCCATTGGCCTAATCAGAGATGGCAATCACACCCGTTCTCGATCATGACAACAATCAGCGAGAGCGAGAATGAGAAAGAGACGCACACATCTGCCTATTAAGCTCACTTCTAATACCGCCGATAGTGATGAAACATCTGGCCAGGGGGGGTCAATGTTAATGAAGAAGAGAGATTGGGACAGATGCAGATGGCGAACCTATCGTCATGATCTGTTTCGGGGAAACAGAAGGGCGTTCGCTGTGACCACGCGGCGTTCAAATTCAAAGCGTTGTCCGCAGATGTAACCTTTTTTTTTTTATGCTCGATTGCGTTATTTGTGTCTTAGATGCAATATAACGGGGTTGTCCTAGTTAGTAGTCACAAAAATTTTGGAATTTGAAGCTTTCGAGTGAGATGGTAGGATGAACCTAAAATGCACTTTGACCTTTACAAATTAAATTAAAACCCAAATGTGAGACAAACACGCTGCTTCTAACACGGAAACTCTTTGAAGAAGAGAACATCTCACAACCGAGTAAAGTGACCGGGGCAATATTACCCTATCGGTTCGAGCGATATTTAGATGATATGTGGCTCATGGGCAAACCACATCCCCCACCCAATCCACCTACACGCTCGCAGCCACGAGCAACGACGACAGCGCGACCAAACCGCCTCCCCGTTTGATCCACCTTCTAAAAACAACGCCCCCACCTCAGCCGAAGCCGTGTTGACAAGCCCGGTAACGATCCACAAGGCCGGCTCGGCCTTGTCGACAAGGCCGGTGGCGATCCAGAAGGCCAGCGTAGGCCGTCCTTCCGTGACTGCTGCACGGAAGCCTTCCGATGCGCACATCGACATATTTAGCACCCCTGACTTACGGATTACGTCCCCCGGCTTCGGGGGCGGCTCGTCTGCCCACCTACTATGGGACACGGAAGCTCTTTTTAAAGAAGAGGACATCTCACAATAGAGTGAAGTGACCGGGGCATTATTACCCTATGGTTTCGAGCCATATTTAGATGATATGCGGATCACTGCCAAACTGCATACGGCCAAACCACCTCCCCGTCCGATCCACCTCCGCGCGGTATAGATGAGCCACCCTGCACATCAACACATTTAGCTCCTCTGACTTATGAACACGGATCTGTTGTTACTTTCTGAAAGGATTACGTTCTCCCCCCAACTATTTTTTTTTTTGTAGATGTATACACACCTACCTGTCATTTGGAACCCACTATTTGCACATTTGCAATAATAAAATAATGGAAAAATAACGAGTTACCTTCCAGCAGGTACAACTAGTAAAAACAGACGAGACCGCTTGAGTGCGCTACTGCCCTGTACGTCACTTCCTGCTTCTTCTTGAAAACAAATCCCTCGAGAGGATTTTCATGGCAGGAGTTACAAAAAGCCACATACGTCAAAATCATATTTTGTGGTGGAAAAAAACGATGGGTCCATACCGGCTGCCGTTTTTTTTTTTTCATTAATAACATCCTAAAAATCATGCATTTCATGACATTGGCACCCTAACCTGACCCATTTTTGAATACCAAAGTCCAACTATTTGTCTGTCTACCACAGTTCATTCTTTTGCACGGTAGTAACTGCCGGTTGTTATGCTTTTTTTTTTAGCCGCTTTTATTTATCCATATTAACGAGAGTACCACAGAAGCATTGTGGTGCGGTTAAATTGGAAGCAGTCATTGCCACCATTGTTTTGTTAGTACGCATGATTTCATTGTGCATTTTGGCCCGCGCCCTCTCTATTACATCAGCGTCGCGACGAGCTTTGTTGCGTGAACTCACCCGCAAAATAAATCATCAGTGTCAAGTCATAGAAGGTAAAAGTTTCTTTGGCTCTGCCTTTGGCCACCAAAACCAAAAAAATGTAACCAACCGCAGCTCACACATTCGAAGTGTATGAAATTGGAGACCAGTGGGCCAACGATAATTACACACACACGCACACACACACACATACCAAAAAAAAAAAAAATTCACAATAGTTTTGTCTTGGGGAAAAGTTACATTTGTGAGGAAATGTGCGCTTCCTGTCTGGTTGTGTGTCGTGCGGGAGACAAAGATGGCAGTAAAACTCTCGCTGTGGAATAAAAGAGTCATTGTTCGCCAAGGTGGTCTCAATTGGACCTCCAGTCCCAACCTCACACCGTGCAGTGCTCACACACACACGTAAAGTGACTCAAACATACACAATGCTTGTCGGCTGCCTAACAGAGACTTTCTGTAACACACACTTTTCGTATGCATAATAACAGCTTTGTGTTCCAGGGTGGCAGTTGCACGGAGGTAAATATTTGGGTGTTGGAAATAAACGGTGTAAATTACACACATGCCCACGTGCACACAGAAACACGCACTCGCACACACGCGAGCCTGTCATTCCAGCCACTTCCTTGTCTTCCTGTCGGGTGATGATGTTTAGTCTTCCCTTGCCACAAATCTGATTGGTGCATTTGATCTCTTTCTGACTTCCTGTTTCTGATCCCAAAAAAAAAAAGTCCTTTCGGGGAGCAGAGTAGTCATAGCGCATTTTGGGGGAGGCGTTAGGGGGGTTCCGTCACTCATATGAGATTGGATCCGTCTGCTGAACAGCTGATTCATCGCCGTGGTCTGAGTCATCCGGCTAATGGGAACACGCTGGATAGATTAACAAGCGGGGTGCAGACCGTTTTATCCCCGACTGCGCACTACAGTAGTCGGATTTAGTCTTACCGCACGTGCGTTACGACGTTGTGGCTTTCAAACGGAGGTGAGCGTATGTTTGATTTCGAAACGAAGCGAGGAACAAAATGATGAATGTACTCGTTTGTATCCAAAACCCCACGTCTCGCTGCCGCCGCCGCCGCTGGAAAAACGTCACGTCCCTCGGTGGGAACAACACAATCGGGGAAATGGAATTTAGAAGAAAAACGGAACGCTCAAATGGGTCATTGTCACAAAGGGGGGCATTGAAAAACGAGGAGGAAATGGCGGAAGGCCTCAGAATGTGATTTTATTAACGTGCCTCTTCTAAGAAAAGCGACTAAACAAGTCACATTCATCCCGATTGTCTTGTGACCCTCATTCTCTGAGCACAGTCGGCGTGCAAAACAGCAGACAGGCTGGAAAAAAAAACTTTATCTAAGCCGAAAAAAGACGCAAGTCTTAAATAGTCGTTATATTTAATCAAAATATCCAAGAATCGTCCATCTCGCTTGAGTGCACCTAAAAGCCATTCAGACTAGATTTTGAAGCATCCGAGTAACTTTTGAGGCAATTAACTGAATAAAATAAACGGCTTACTGTTGCAAAGAAGAGATTTGCCGGCGCGTGATTGGCACTAAATGGCGAGCGACGGGCGATGTGACGGCCAAACCTGTTGCGAATCTCCCTTTGGGCGGCAGTCACGCGGCAGCCGAGACGGGAGAAAGGACGAGAAGGAGGAGGAAGACTCATCAAACGCACAACATCCGCACACTTTTTTTTGTGTGTCTTAGAATTGACAGGTTGGAGGAGAACAAGCGGTATCTCCTCGTGTCTACAACAACAACAACAACAAAAAACAACCCAAAAAAATGGCTCCCTGATGTCTCTATTCACTTAAACTGTCACAATCACACCCCCTCGAGAGACCTTACTTCCTCTGCCAGTCAGCCAAATTATAGCTCTCCTTCTCCTTCTTGTCTCTCCCGCGTTCGGTGTCGGGAGACACCCGACGACGTGAATTTGGCAACTTGTCGCAACCCCCCCCCCCAAGCTCCACGATCCCACCCCGCCACCCGTTTTGAAACCTAAACTGCTGTGTCTCAATGTACACGGAACGTAGCGTTATTTACACATGTGCAATCAAATTTTACAGGATGATTTCCTCCACTTGGGAAAATATGACAGAATTGTGTATTTGGTGTTGCGCTCATAATTTTGCCGAGCTTGGCAGGATTTGTAAGGTGCGTACATTTGAAAGGAAACGCGGGATGCGTCCAAATGTTTATTAGAGTTTGGAGGTGATTCAAATTAAGGGAGCGTTTCAGAATAACGTTTAACAATTACACCATTTCATTAGATGGGCCCTTCATATTTTCCAAAAACTTGCCAAGATTTCACAACTTTGTCCATTTTCATCAGTGACTTGTACTTCTTCTTCTTTTCCTTTCGGCTTGTCCCGTTATGGGGTCGCCACAGCATGTCATCTGATATGAACGCGTATTTTTTTTGGCAGTTTTACACCGGATGCCCTTCCTGACACAACCCTTCTACATTTAGCCGGGGAGAGAAGCTTACAGCACCTGGTATTCCCAGGCGGTCTCCCATCCAAGTACTAACCAGGGCCAAACCCGCTTAGCTTCCGAGATCTGACAAGATCAGGCGTTCTCAGGGTAGCATGGCCGTAAGCTCATCAGCAACTTGTGCATGGGAAAAAATATATAATTAGCAATTGCAGAATACAGCCATGGAATCCCCTTGGACCATGATGTCTGCAGATGATAGGATGCTCGTGGAAAAGTACAGAGAAGGTCAGAAGGAGCTACATTGTGTCTTTGTAGACCTAGAGAAAGCCTATGACGGAGTACCAAGAGAGGAACTGTGGTGCTGCATGCGCAAGTCCGGTGTGGCGGAGAAATATGTTAAGATATTACAGGACATGTATGAGGGCAGCAGAACAATGGTGAGATGTGCCGTAGATGTAACAGAAGAATTTCAGGTGGAGGTGGGACTGCATCAGGGATCCGCCCCGAGCCCCTTCCCGTTTGCGGTAGTAATGGATGGGCTGACAGATGAGGTTAGACTGGATTCCCCTTGGACCATGATGTTCGCAGATGATATTGTGATCTGCAATGAAAGCAGGGAGCAGGAGGGGGAACAAAGATGGAGGCACGCACTGGAAAGGAGAGGAATGAAGATTAGCCAAAGTAAAACAGAGTATATATGCGTGAATGAGAGAGGAAGAGGGGGAAGAGTGAGGCTACAGGGAGAAGAGATAGCGAGGGTGGATGACTTCAAATACTTGGGGTCAACAATACAGAGCAATGATGAGTGTGGTAAGGAAGTGAAGAAACGGGTCCGAGCAGGTGTCTGGTGTGTTATGTGACGGAAAAGTCTCCACTAGGATGAAGGGAAAAGTTTGTAAAACAGTGGTGAGGCCGGCCATGATGTACGGATTAGAGGCGGTAGCACTGAAGAGACGACAGGAAGCAGAACTGGAGGTGGCAGAAATGAAGATGTTGAGGTTCTCGCTCGGAGCGAGCAGGTTGGATAGGATTAGAAATGAGCTCATTAGATGGACAGCCAAAGTTGGATGTGTTGGAGACAACGTTCGAGAGAGCAGACTTGGATGGTTTGGACATGTGCAGAGGCGAGAGAGTCTGAGGATGGAGCTGCCAGGCAAAAAAGCGAGAGGAAGACCAAAGAAAAGGTTGATGGATGTTGTGAGGGAGGACATGAGGACAGTGGGTCTTCTAGTAGAAGATGCACGAGATAGGCTTAGATGGAAAAAGATGACACGCTGTGGCGACCCCTAACGGGACAAGCCGAAAGGGAAAGAAGAAGAAGAATACAGTCATGCCAAACCAAGTTGCATCTGATCCAATCCAGAGTCATATAAAATCAATGCATTGATCAATATTGCATGACACAAAATGGGTTGGCATTTTAAGGCGGTTTATATATATGTATATCCTGATACTGTATTTTCCTCTAATCAGCTTTCTCGAGGGCATTCACACACATGCGTCGATTTAGTGCATTATCATATCCTGGAGTGGAACAAGAGCAATAATTCTATCTCAGCATGGTAACAAATGCTATTTAAAGAAGATTAATTCCACAAGAGGATTATTCCCCCACGTCGCACATAATAGGGAAGGGAGGGATGGCTTCGGCGGGTGGTGGGTGGTGGACAACATTTGATCTCGCAAACATCTCGATAATCCCAGGTGGAACACATGTTGGTGTTTCAAAAAGGCTAATGCTGCGTGTGTGTGTGTGTGTGTGTGTGTGTGTGTGTGTGTGTGTGTGCGTGCGTGCGTGCGTGTGTGTAACTTGTATTTTGAGTTTGAATGACGGATGTAAATTAGAGCTGGAACGCTGCGATGAAAAGCAAAATATCAAAATATTCAAACACGCTTTTGTCGTGGCTGTGGATGTTCTGTTCTGTGATATTGTTTAAACTTGTGAATGTGAATAATTATCTTGCCAGAGTATATTTAAATTTTAAAAAATAGTCAGATAAACCTGAACAAAGGCCTTGCTTTTCTAACTATATTAATGACACATTTAGGTTCCAGAGAACCAAACAAACGAATATTAAATCAACTCTAATGGGAATCTGCTTGCGCTTCACGGTGATCCTTTCAAATACATTTTCGATAATACGCCGCTCAAACAAAAACGCCGTGTTCATCTCCGTCCACCGGCCATACAAAGTCGAAAAAATAAGCGGCCGTCCACTTTCACATCAGCGATAAACAATGACGACGACGCTCGATGCGGGCCGGCGGAGGTTTTAATCATTAATGGATGGCGGCCACGCGCAACACCCTAATTACTAAATCTAAATGAATGGATTATAGAGCCAACTTGTCTTTGTCCGTGCATCAATGTTGCAGAAAAATGCTTTTTTTGTTGTTGTTTTTTTTTTTTTTTTTTTTTTTAATTTTAAAACCAACACCTTACAGCATCTGCATCTCCCCCCCCCCCCCCCTCGGAAAGTGGCACCTGAATGCACCCCCGCGCATTACGCAAACCACCTTCGCGCCAGGGCGCAGAATGTGCAGCTAATCATTGTCATTACAGCTGTTGAGCCAAAGTGTTTCCAAACAGGCAATCAAAGCTCATCTCGATAATTAAGGGAAGATGTCTTTCCTCCCGTCGAGAACACAAAATCAGATCTGTCTCCTATTAGGACACACTTTTCTTTTTATGTAAGCCCCGTCTGCGCGTGTGTGTGTGTGGACCGGTTGCTTTTATTGTGCCGCTCAAACAGCTTGACTGAAAACAAACTGACAAAACATTTGAAGCAGGAAAAAAAAAAAAAAAAAAAGACGGGGGGAGGAAAAAAATGTGCGCACACAACAACCTGTCAGGAGCAAAATGCCTCTAATTTTTCTGTCATCTGCCAGCCGTTTCAAGAAGACGAAAGCGCCCCCCCCCCCTTCTTCCCGACACACTCAGAGAGAGGAGGCCGCACCACAACGCAAAAGAAAAGGCATCGTTTTCCCCTTGTAACGCCGCCCCCACCCCCCAAGGCAGTAGAGAGAGCAAAAGTATAAGTGTCAAAGGAGGCAGGGTAATAAGCACTTAACTACTGGGTCTGTCTCTCTCGGACCAAACCTGGATGCGCTCTCCGCCTGGAGGGCCCCCCTCTGAAGGGGAACCGTTTGGACTAAAGGTCCTGTTGACTTCAATACGGCGCATTACGCTTGATGCAGCTGTCAGCGTGTACGAGAGCGAGCATGTATACTGTGTACTTAAAATTACAGCTGTGTGTGTGTGTGTGTGTGTGTGTGTGTGTGTGTGTGTGTGTGTGTGTGTGGGGGGAGGAGGGTGTGTCAACTTTTGCTCAGGGATGAGCCGCGAGACGCGCTATTTACCCGGGCCCGCGCGCATACAAATAATAACAATAGTTCTTTGTTCCGTTAATTTGCAATTAGCACCCACGGAGTTTGTTTGCGTCTGATCGGTGGACCGCGCTTGACTTGTCCACGTTTCTGTCCAAAATGAAATATGTGTGACGGCTATTCATCTTAATCGTGTTTTTGTGATGGGTAAATTACCCAAGAAATTACAATCAACCTCAGTAGTGCTCGGTACGCGCCAGGAATTTAGGGAACGAATGTGCTTTGAATTTTCTTTAACAGTGTTTCCCGACTGTTGTCACCCATCCCCAAACCCCCAAAACCCCCCATTTTCCCATCGTCAGCAATTTGCGACCCGCTTTTACAGACGATAACAAATTTCTTTTTTACCAGTCAAAAAATAACCTTAAGAAACGTACAATATCATATTCTCTTCCATATTCAAAGTGCTCCATTTCTTCACTAATTGGTCGTAAAATGCGATCCGACCAGTATCTGAATCGCAACGACGGACCATCCGCTTAAAATAATACCGCACCAACAATTATGTTTTCATATTTTCATAGTACATGCCTTGTAAACATTTGTTTACTGGCATAAAAATAGTCTGATCACATGCGCATTCCACCCTGAGTGGGAGTAGTTTAAAAAAAAAATGGTCATCTATTATTGTGACTACAGATCACATTTTATGACCAATTTTTGCAGAAATCCAGGCCATTCAAAAGGGTTCCAGTACTGTAATTTCTGGCCTTTTTTCACACGCTTTCGACCCTGCGGTTTATGCGGTGATGGGGCAAATTTGTGCATTTTTTTCTAACAGCCGCAAAGGGGACACTTGAGCGGAAAAGGTAAAAGTGAGACTGGTGGAATATATGTGCCGAGGAAGTGGCTTTTACTGGTCCGGCCCTGTTAGCGCTGCGCTAGTGTGTTACTGCCGTGTCTCAGTGATTTTTACCGGTATGTTTATTTTTTAACCGGTGTGATGGTCTGAGCGCTCCCCCGCGCTGAAAAGTCTCTTTGTGATGAATGCGCATGCGTTACTAACAGGGGAACCCTGGGTACGTAGCAGACGCTTACCGGGAAATGTCCTGGTCTCATAGTTCCCTTTTTTCTACATAGCGGTAGCTAACATACGTTAAATCCTAACCTTCAAACAAAAGTTGATAAAAACAATGTACAAATATATCTACTTTCGCTGTGTTCGTCTTTCTGAGACGTCCGTAGCGAACATGAAGACTCAGCGACAAGTTGTCAAATGGCACATGTTGAAGCATGGATGGGGATGTTTCAGAATGGCCGGAAGTTTACAAAATATACGCGCATGTGCATTAATATGTGCGCATTACTCACAAAGAGACTTCGTAGCACCGGGAGCGCTCAGACAATCACACGGCCCTGTTAGAGCATGCTAGTGTGAGCGTGAGCATTAGTCTGTGGCTAGTGTTAGTGTTAGCGCGGCGTTAGCTTGTACCGTCTTTCTTTGTAAATATCTTGTGTTTCAGTGTGGGTTTCAAAGTGGGCACTTGCAGCTTTTACACAGCTGCGACATATGTATGTACCAAATGGTATTTCCTATACAAATGTACTTGGTGAGGCTTATAAGCAGGTGCGCTCTGTAGGTCGGGAATTACGGTAGTTTTTCTTGCAACTATTCTTGGATTGCTATTGTTCCCTGAGTACCAGCCCTTGATCCACAGAAAGGAAAAAAAATGTGGCAAATCGAGATCCCTTGGAGTTGGTAAGAAAAGTTCCAAGCTGCCAGAAGCCAGACGACAGTAGCGCTTAAAAAGTGTTTGAAACGTACAGAAATATAGGGACACCTGAGGGTTTGAAACTAACTCTGAGTAACTGCAAAATAAAACTCGATGCAACTTTGAAAAGCAAGAGAAAGTCAGATGTTGGTCACGAGACGCGGGAAAGACAAGGCCGCATCGACTGCATTGTCATGTTATTGTGCGAGACATACGGTACGAATGGAGTCCCACGTGAACACGAAGAACTGAACGACAGTTCCAAAGCACTCAGCTCATGGCGTAAATCAACCTCGCGCAGCCATTCGAGAAAATCAGCCACATTTTATTTGATTTTATCGTTTCGTTTCGGGGGTGGTGGCGCTAAACATGGAAGCCGACGCGAAATAAACCTTCACGGAGGACACTCGTTTCGATCCCGCAGTGAGACACGGCGGCCGCATCATCAAAACCCTACAGATCAGAGGCCCAAGAGACAAAAAGAGAAGAAAGGAGCGACGCCACAAGAATGAAAGAGAAGGTAGGCGACAGAAGGGAAGGGCCGTGATGACAATAAAACAAAAAGACGCCAAGAGAACAAGAGACGGTTGAAGACAAAGCGATGCTCTCTGCTTGTGTGCCCTGACTGTCTTGGCGTCCTATCAGGTGGCATCAAAACCGCGTTCGATCTGCAAGTGGGGGAACTACAAAGTGGATCCCGGGGCCCATGGAAAGAAGCCCTTTTTGATCGCGCTAATTGAAAGCCATTTTGTTTAAAACAAACAGTCTCAAGTCTAATTGGCTCTTTTCCATAAGAAAGAGAAGGACGTTGAAAGTGGAAGAACGCACGGAGGAGGGAGGGAAGCGTGCGTGGAGATGGCGAGCGCGCCAGATCAGAGGGACGGCGCGCTTTTCCGCGTCGACGCTGCCACGGCCCGCTAGGAATACCCGCTAACAATTCGATAAAGAGCTTGTAGAAGTCGGCAGCAGTCGGAGACGACGCGCAAGGGACCGCAATCACGAATGCCGGGACAAGTTAAACGGACCCCTACTGGGCCATTATTCCCTCTTTCTACAGGACACATTATCATGTCAACATTAAGTAAATGACATCCCCCCCCCCCCACTTCTTATTCAGGAGGCGGTCAAACATGCTTTTAAAATTTTATATGATTTGGAAATGTGAATAGCTCGATTTTTTTTTTCTTTTTCCTCAATTCAACCACGTTTGATTTTCTACGACCGCCTTACTATTACCAGGATCGCAAATGTCAGCAGACAAAGCTTCTCAAAGAATACAAACGCTGTCGCATTAATGCATCGTTTTTAGAGTCCGCGTCTTCGGGAAAACGTCGACACAGCGCCTTGTTTTACAAATCCGTCAAATAGCTCTTTATGGTTGTCTTTAAGTTTGACAGGAAGTTGCTGAAGAGTTACCGTGCAAGCTCCAAGTGAGATGCAAAACACCTCCGAAACTGAAAAAACTGGACAAAGCAAGCTCAACCTGCTTAAGATCAGGATAACTTCTTTTCCTTTCGGCTTGTCCCGTTCCGGGTCGCCACAGCGTGTCATCTTTTTCCATCTAAGCCTACCTCGTGCATATTCCTCTCTCAAACCCACTGTTCTTATGTCACTCTCTCACCTCTGGACATGTCCAAACCATCTAAGTCTGCTCTCTGGACCCGTTTCTTCACTTCCTTACCAAACTCACCATTGCTCTGTAGTCAACTAACTCCTGAGCTTTTCCTGTCATAGTCCCAACATTCAAAGTCCCTACACACAGCTGTAGGGTCTGTGCATTCCTCTTCTTCTTCTGCCGACTAAGCCGCTTTCCGCCTCTTTTATGTCTTCGCCCTACATTATCTAAATTTCTACCTACGCCTTTCAGATTAACCGTGCCAGGGGTGGGCGTAGTTAGCCCAGGCCACGACCTAGTCGTTCATCCTAGCAGAGACGCTTCTGTCACATTTAACACACCAGACACCTTCCGCCAGCTGCTCCAACCTGCTTGGACCTGTTTCTTCACTTCCTTACCACACTCACCATTGCTCTGTATTGTTGACCCCAAGTATTTGAAGTTGTCCGCCCTCGCTATCTGTTCTCCCTGGAGCTTCACTCTTCCCCCTCCGCCCATCTCTTTCACCCACATATATTCTGTTGTACTTTGGCTAATCTTCATTCCTCTCCTTTCCAGTGCATACCTCCATCTTTCTAATTGTTCCTCCGCCTGCTCCTTGCTTTCACTGCATATCACGATATCATATGCGAACATCATGGTCCAAGGGGAATCCAGTCTAACCTCATCTGTCAGCCTATCCATTACCACTGCAAACAGGAAGGGGCTCAGAGCTGATCCCTGATGCAGTCCCACCTCCACCTGAAATTCCTCTGTCACACCTAAGGCACACCTCACCACTGTGCTGCTGCCCTCATACATGTCCTGTACTATTCTAACATATTTCTCCGCCACACCAGACTTGCCCATGCAGTACCACAGTTCCTCTCTTGGTACTCCATCATAGGCTTTTTCTAGATCCACAAAGACAAAATGTAGCTCCTTCTGACCTTCTCTGTGCTTTTCAATTCGCATCCTCAAGGCAAAACTGTACTGTTGCTCGCAGATACTGACTTCTGGATAACTTCTCCACTATCTAGGCAAATTTTACTTGCCACCGACGATTGCGTCAACGCATGCTCTGACTTGAACAGCAAACAGATTAACTGGCTTTGTAATGCCTTTTATTTTTTTTGCCCGCTCACGCAAAAAAAATGCCTCGACGTCAGCAACGTCAATCGGTGTTTACTGAAGTGAAGTCAAACGGGGTTGAGTGGCACTAAAAGTAGATATTACACACTTCAACCACTCCGGCCAGGGTGGGAATAATACAGTTTGCGACATGGCATGCGAGAGTGGGAGGCAGAAAGGATTTGTCGTTAAAGCGCAATTGATGTCATTAGAATTCACAACCACCCCCCCCCCACCCCAACCACAATCCTCGTAGTTAAAGCATAACAAAGCCTAAACAAGAAAACGAATGTACTAATTCATTAAGGCCTCGAACCAACCCAAGGTCTTCCTCGGTCCGGTTGGTCTGAGGTGGCGAGACACGGGAGAGGGACAAGATGGAGGGTTTGGGAGGCCGGGGGACAGACAGTAGAACAATGGGCACAACAACAGCCGTGTCAACCACGTTCCGTGATGACAGCGGCAACAATGATACCGAGATTTGCTTTTGTGATGCGTTTGTTAAAGTGTAACAAGACTTAATGGAAACTGTGTATCGGATGCACTTTATAAGACAAAACAAGTGACAGAAAACACACGTTTTCAAAGACAAAAGTCGTGTTTATAAGTGTTTAGAAAAGGAGCTTTTTTTTTTTTTTTTTTTGAGTGGCAGACGGGCCAATTTTACCGGGTACGTATAACACGACATCAGAGACTCGCTTTCCTTCCTATGCCACAACACAAACGTTCACTTATCTATTTGATAATAGGAGAGCGCCGAGCTCGTCGTGACAACAAGAGCGCGGCGCCGCACAATGCCAAGAGGCGCCCGCAGACAGAGTGACGCGAGATATAATCTGCGCCGACGAGAACAAGGGGACGAGGGGGAAGAAAGGAGCGCGCCATCTTTATGTGCGCGACGCAATTAGGAGTTCGCGCGACAATGAAGCTGTCGGCGACAAAGCGGAGACAACAAGCTATTGTCGGCGGCGCTATCTTTGTGGGAAACGTGGATGCTGAAAAGGGCGGATGAAACGTGCACAAAGTGAGTGAAAGTGGAGCTTAATGCGGATGAATTACAAGGTCGCTGGGAAATGTTCAGCGCGCGTCGGAGAGAACGGGGCCGCGCCGGAGAAAATGAGGGAATGTTTGCAAATGAGCTCTTATAAAGCGGCGTAATTAAAACATAATGCCTCGTTTCCTCAAAGGGAGGTTTCGCTCGCAATCGAGCGCAGCTTGTGTATCGTCGCCCTTTTGCGGGCCTTTTAGGAGCCGGTGGAGGGCCGACTTCCTCTTAAACGGAACGCCAGCCAAAGTTAAACTGTTATTCTATTTTGGTCCTCGGGCTTGAACAATGAGTCCAACTGTTCCCTGTGATACCCAGACTGTCACCAAACTAATATAATGCACACACGAAAGTCTGTACGGGGGGGGGGGGGGGGACACACAAATAGGGCACTTTTATTCCCGCACTCATGAAGGTCCACTTGAAATGCGCACAAGCGAGGCAGTCACCAAATACTTCAGTCAACTTTGAAAGTTGTCAGGATTAGAGTGAAGGAAATAAGTATTTGAACACCCTGCTATATTGCAAGTTCACCCATTTAGAAATCATGGTGGAATTTTCATCGTAGGTGCATGTCCACTGTGAGAGAGACCATCTCAAAAGAAAAATCCAGAAAGGACTTGGTCAATGACCTGAAAAGACCTGGGACCACCGTTTCCAAGGTGACTGTTGGTCATACACTAAGACATCATGGTTTGAAATCATGCACGGCACGGAAGGTTCCCCTGCTTAAACCAGCACATGTCAAGGCCGGTCTTAAGTTTGCCAATGACCATTTGGATGATACAGAGGAGTCATGGGTGAAGGTTTTGTGGTCAGATGAGACCAAAATGGAGCTTTTTGTCATTATTCCACTAACAGTGTTTGTAGGAAGATGAATAATGAGTTCCATCCCAAGAATACCATCCCTACTGTGAAGCATGGGGGTGGTAGCATCATGTGTTGGGAATGTTTTTATGCACATGGGACCAGGATGACTGCACTGTATTTAGGAGAGGATGACCGCGGCCATGTATTGTCAGATTTTGGGGAACAACCTCTTTCCCTCAGTCAGAGCACTGAAGATGGGTCGTGGCTGGGCCTTTCAACATGACAATGACCCCCCCAAGCACCCGGCCAGAAAAACCAAGGAGTGGCTCCGTAAGAAGCATATCAAGGTTCTGGCGTGGCCTAGCCAGTCTCCAGACAACCCAATAGAAAATCTTGGGAGGGATCTGAAACTCTGTGTTTCTCAGCGACAGCCCAGAAATCAGTCTGATCGAGAGAAGATCTGTGTGGAGGAGTGGGCCACAATCCCTCCTGCTGTGTGTGCAAATCTGCTGAACAACTACAGGAAATGTTTGACCTCTGTCATTGCAAACAAAGGCTACTGTTACCAAATATTATCATTGGTTTTCTCAGGTGTTCAAATACTTATTTGCAGCTGTATCACACAAATAAATAATTTTAAAAAACCATACATTGTGATTTTCTTTTTAGATTTTTTCTCACAGTGGACATGCACCTATGATGAAAATTTCATACCCTTCCATGATTTTGAAGTGGGAGAACTTGCAATGTAGCAGGGTGTTCAAATACTTATTTTCTTCACTGTAGTTGTTCGGGATTATAGAATAAAAAATATGAGCCCTGGTTTCACTGGACCACAACAAACGTTGGTCCAGCCCAGTACTGGAGATATGTCTTTATTCCCTCTTAGAAAGACATCAAAAGCAAATGCCTTGAATTAATCCTTGAAAGCTGGCAGTCTCACCGCAGGACAATGCGACATTAATTACACAAAACAAAAAAACAAAACAAAAAACAAGAGAATAGATCACATTGTCTCCTGGCTCATATGATGTATTTATTAATCCAATTTCACGTCAATCCTTGTTTTGTTTTTTTTAAGCGAACGGAGGCAAAAAAAAAAAAAAGTCATAATAATCACACGGCGCAGATTAATGAGGTAAACGTAATGATCTGAGATGATCAAAGACGATCAGAGTTAGGCAAAGTATAGCCACCAATTAAGAAAACAAGCGCATGGGGGGAGGAAAGGGACTAAAATATGCACCCGTGTTGCTGATGAAAAGACGGGGGGGTCAGAGAGAACGGACTCATTTCGCAAATGAAACGAGGCGCGCCCGCAACGTGGCCGCGCGTAAGTCGGCGTGTGCGTTCGCGGGAAGGGGCGCTTGTGTACAGTACCGCCGCGTTGTTTAGATTTCCCGGGTGTCCATGAGCAGAGCGTGAGCGCGGCCCCTGGGGAGCGCCGGGAACGGAGCCGCCTTTACTTTGATAACAATAATAAGGTAACTCTCGCTCGCTCTCTCGCTCGGCACAATGAGGTTTGCCGTTTGATCCGCCGAGGAAGCTGATTATAAATGTGCAAAGTTTGTAAAACGTCCCCCTTTGTGCAACTTTGAGTTCATTAGGCGAGGCTCAAGAGGGGTCCAATTTCACTGAGGTGAAACTCGTTAGCGTGGCAGATTTTCTTCAACGCAATACACTTTGTTTTTTTTTTTTTTTTGGAGTGGCCCAGTGATGGTTTTGTGCCAAAACGTACCGCCGCCCGGTTTCATGTTGTTGTTTCAGTGCCAAGCACACCTTTTGCAATTTTAGCCAAAAGGTTCGACCCCTTCTTCTCACCGGTTGAGAAAACGTTTTCCGTCTTGCTTTGAGACTCGTCTTTGCCCCAGATCGATCCAAGCTCGGATGCCGTCTTGCTTCCGAAGAAGCTGTCTTTCTTCTTGCCTCAGTACCTTCCATTTTCGTGCCAGGTGACTCGGTTTTGTTTTTTGTTGTGTTTCTTTTTTTCATCAATTTGAAAGTCACGTTCAGGACACTTTCATACAATCCGAATCGGGGGTGCTCAATGCGTCGATCGCGATCGAGGCAGTCTTGGTCGATCGACATCAGCCAATGTTCCCTCTAAACCATGGGTGTCATTTTTGTCGCGGTTTCCCTCGGAAGGTCGCTAGGACTGTGAAACCATAAAAATCGTTTAGCGCCTCATCATATTGACGCGTGAAATTTATGAATTACTTTTGGAATCAGCAATCAAGGGTAAAGGGTTTTTCAACTATTGTTGATGTTTGGTAACGTAAAAACGCTTGCAATACCTCAAGATTATGGTTTATGATGTGACAATTTGAATTACGGAAGTTGACATACATGATTTGCTTTTGCGAGCCACATAAAATCATGTGGCGGTCCGGATCTGGCCCCGGGCCTTGAATTTGACACGTGTGGTCCAAACCGCAAAAAACAAAAAATATCCAATGATAATTGAAAGTATAACATACAGGTATTAAGTTTGTGGCATTTTGCAATGTGATTCAATGAGTGAGGGATGACTGGTTTGTTACAGCCAATGGCACAACTCACATACGTACTGTAAAAAAAATGAAAAGTAGAAGCCACTGGTTTCTTTTAGGCAGCACACGGAACTTTCTCTAACAACGACTGCTGCTCCGCCAAACACTCTTTTTCCTACTTTCCCTTACAAACCCGCTATTAAAGACGTACACTCATAATTACAAATGTTATAGTACTCACACAGTCCATCAATGTATTTTATAATGACAGCGTCCACCACCGCTGCTTTAATTAGCAACACAGCCTGGGCAACGTAGAGCAAAGACGAGCTAGACGTGCTGCTTATGTTTACTTTCGATATTAATGGAGAAAGTTAAAAAATAATTGACAATGACTGTCGGAGTATGTGAATAATCGAAGAAAATGTGGTCAAACTGTACGAGATTTTCTCTTTTCTGAGTGGGAAAGGTCTGGACTAATGCCAAAGTAGAAAGAGCAGGATGAGATGGTGTATAATTTTAAAATTCCATCTTGGCACAGCCTGATCCAGGATTCAAGCACAGACAATACAATGCCCAAAAAGCTAATTCTGTATTTTAAATCTTGGAGGCAACATAACATTAACATCACCCCCCATCGTCGGTAGCTCACGAGAGGCTGCCGGCTTGAAAAGTAGCTCTTGGGGTAAAAAAAACTCTTGGCACCCCAGATCCAAATAGTTTTTGTAGTACCGTGATGGTAAGTTCATTTAGGCTTGTGTAACTTCTCAACTCAATCCATGGCCGCCGGTCTCGCCGAGCAAGCAATCGCCTCTCGTGAATCACTCGACAATGGCTGTATTTTTACAGCGGCGAACGCTGAGGTATGTGCGACCCTGAAGCTGCACGCGCTGTACGCGGAAGGGGAATTATAGGTTGCAGGTGCGGAAGAATGCCACGTGTACGCTTAGGTCGGCGCCGATAAAAGAGCCAGTGGGGCGGTTGACCTTTTGGCGACAATGGCAGCCGCGGCAATTTCCCATTGTTTCTTGCTGTGCTCCCACCCAGCAGAGATGCGGGCAAAAAGGACAGATATGCTCGGGTAGTATGATGGGGAGAATATGAACTGATGTTCGATTGGGTTTAGATCAGGGTTCTTTGAGGAGAAAGTGTCCAATGTTGTTAGCAGTTCTTTGGTAGGTCTTGGGTCTTTATCCTGACGGAAGACCAATGACCAGCAACTGAGACCAAGCTCTCCATTGCCTTGATTGACTTGCGATTCCAATACAATAATGGGCTTTACATATCATCTATGTTACGCACCTGTCTATGATATTCTAAGATGCTTCTGACAACTGCATAGCTCGTCAAACAGATGGCAACCAAAGACGAGAGGGACGTGCTCCAGCAAGCTGCCACATTTGTTCGGGACTTTGTTCACTCCTTGTTGTCTTATACTTAGATCAACACCCCAATAACATACCGACACTTTTTTTTTTTTTTTGGTGGGGGTTTGGGGGGACTTTGTCAGCTGAGCGCCGAGAAAGCAGCGATCTCATCAGTTGCATCGGGAGAATATTTTTTGAGGGGACTGACAGATATCTGTCATCATCTGACTCATACCTGCGTCTAAAAATGTGTCTCGATGTCTTGCGGGGCCTCGGGACACAACCAGAAAACACGCGCGCTAGCTCAGAACTAGCCATGTGCGACGTTTTATGCGCTCGTCTGAGTACACGGCACCTGGTTTGGAATTTCACACACAATGTCACCAAACTCCATGTGGACATTTTTGTGAATTGAGTATTTAGATAACGTCCTTGAACGGGTGGCAACTTTTGTTATAATTTAATTAATTTTTTGTTTTGTGGATTAAAAAAAAAAACAATGTTCTCATTCAAGGTTTGAAAAATCATGAAGAGAATAATATAACTGAAGGTGATGAAAAAAAATCTGTGTGAACCGCCTTTGTATTGCACTTTCTCTCCCTCCCCAACTCCTTCTTTTTACCAACCTTCCTGCAGTCAGACTTGTGATTGGTGGAAAAAGCTCTCCCTCCGATCCAATCCCGAACCCCCTGCGGGGCTCCGAAAATATGAATGGCGACCAGAGCAGCGGTCTCGGGGGAGCGCTCCTCACCCAGCCTGCCCGAGAGCAGCATGTAGCGCGGTTGCAAAGGTGGGAGGTGTCGACTTACCGGAGGCTGCGTCGGTCGCGGAGTCGCCCGTCGACCCCCTCAACCACGCCGCCCGCCCCCACCCCCCCACCCCCTGCGAGGCGTGTCCGCGAGGCGAAAGGAAAGAGGTGATCGGGCGGGGTCGTGGGAGCGTTGCCGCTTGCTCCCGATTGACGGTTGCTCTGGAGCGCTCGCATTGATTTGTGTCACTTCTCCCGTCTCTCGTTTTCTCCTCTCTCCCTCTCTTCAGTGCTTTTCCTTGCGCTCTCTCCCCTTCAGTTCACATAACAGACACGTGCGTGCACAATAAGACGCCAAATGACACATCTTGTCACGTTTTCACGTTTTTGGTAAGCAGTGGAATTCTTGTCGGGAAGTATGCACTGTAGTCCACCCTAGTTTTGGTTGCGACGAACTCTTGAACGCACATATCGGGGAGGGGCCCGGAACGGATTCACGTCGTTTCCATTCGTTTCAGTGCGGAAAATTGATTTGCGATCCTCGTGGGTTCAGTTCCAGGCGCAGTCACGGAACGAATCTCGACACGGCGTCGCTATATGTTGGCCTGTGTTCTCAAAACAAACGTTCAGTGGATCCATTCAGTTAATAAAACGCTCCATTGTCAGTGCTTTATGTGGAGCATGAGCAATTTCACTCCCGCTAAAGGAAATGATTCATCCCGTGCCTCGCTGTACCTCATTTTAATGTGCATTTTGCTGCCCACTGTACCTTGTAAATGCCACGGCGTGCCCGAGCAGCGGAGGGAAAGGGCTCGGGGGCAATCAGCGATTGTGCGGGGGCCCGACTGGAAGGGCTTCAGAGGGTCCGACAACACTACATAACACGGCTGATCCCTGTCCAATTTGCTTTTCACAGTTCGCCGCTCACCGTTCGGCTAAAGCGGCGGAAAACAAAAGGGAGTCGGCGGCGCCGTCTTCGCTCGGAAGTTAATTTTCGCCGTCTGGAGAGCGAGCACGTAGGTCAGGTTCAATCGTGATTATTGGCCGTCCGATTTGGAGCAAAGTTGTATTCAGTTCAAATTCACAAACAACGGTTTTCTTGTTCATGACCATCAAACAGAAAAAATTCCCCAATCTTGAGGAGTTTCAAGTAACTCTCTCGTCTCTGAACATGTCCCACCCATCAAAGTCTGGTCTCTGCTCTCCAAAACATCCAACTTTGGCTGTCCCTCTAATGAGCTCATTTCCAATCCTATCCAACCTGTTCACTACGAGCGAGAACCTCAACATCTTCATTTCTGCTACCTCCAGTTCTGCTTGTTTCTTCAGTGCCACCGTCTCTAATCCGTAGATCATGGCCGGCCTCACCACTGTTTTACAGACTTTGCCCTTCATGCTAGCAGACACTCTTCTGTTACATAGAACACCAGACACCTTCTGCCAACTGTTCCACCCCGCTTGGACCTGTCTCTTCACTTCCTGACCACACTCACCATTGCTCTGGATTGTTGACCCCAAGTATTTGAAGTCATCCACCCTTGCTATCTCTTCACTCTTCCTCCTCCGCCCCTCTCATTCACGCACATATATTTTGTTTTTCTACGGCTAATCTTCATTCCTCTCCTTTCTAGTGGGTACCTCCATCTTGCTGACTGTTCCTCCGCCTGTTCCCTGCTTTTCACTGCAGATCACAATATCATCTGCGAACATCATGGGCTTACCTCGTCTGTCAGCCTATCCATTACTACCGCAAACAGGAAGGGGCTCAGCGTGGAACCCTGATGCAGTCCCACCTCTACCTTAAAGAAAGAATTTAGGTGTAGGTTCACAAAATCCCATCGTGGACCCTAACGGGTTAAATAATTAGCCAGCATCCGTAAAATCCAATTGCCCGGACGCTTTCATACTCCGTGACTTTTGTAACAGGACAACAATGCCAGTCATTCTATTTGACATCGAAATAACGGCGTGTGCTTTAATATTTTTTTTTTTTGGTGACGGCTTCTGTTACATCAAAACCAAGCATCTCAGATGTCCCAATTTGCTTAAAAGGTGTTTCAAATCAAAATCATGTGAAACACTTGAGGTTTGTTTAGACGCAGTCGTGTTGTTGTCGAGGGAGAAGACGCAGAATAAAGACGCGAGTGAGCATGAGCTGTAGGACGAAGAAGGGAGCGATTGTCACTTATCTGTATGTTCATCGAGGGATGACTTTCATTTTTTTTTGTTCTTATTTTGGAATTTTTGATGCAATGCAACCCCCATTGCTGGCTATGATAGGCCACGATTTATTTATTTTTTTCATTTTTCCCCGGCGAGTTCGAACAAAAGGAGGACAGCGGCGTCAATCCGCGACATTATTGAATTAAAGCCGAGGCGCACGTACAGACGTGCAAAAGCAGCAGGTATTCCTCGCGGTCGGAGCCCGCGGCGCGAAACTTGGCGGCGCGCCCCCGGACCCCCCGCTGCCTGAGGCTTGAGGAGTCTGGCCAAAAACACTGATGCAACCCCTAAAACCGGCACTCAAAGCTTTAAAATAAATAAATAAATGCATAAAAATAATAAAGTGCCCACGCTCAAAATTACGACACATTCGCTTTAAAACGACAGGTTGTTAATATGATTTGACAAATATATATGTCCGCACTGATGGGATAGTTTTACAATAATGATTTCGCACACCATTAGAATATCATCAAAATGGGGCAAGTTATGGAAAAAGTGTGACATTTGTTATATTTTTGGATCATAAACGGAAATATATGAATGAACGCGTACCGATAGAGTGGGTAACTGGTTGATTTGGGGTTAAAAGGTCAAATCCTCCCTCGGACTGGTCCCCAGTCTCACTTTCACACGTCCGGATAATTAAGTCTTCGATAAAGTGAGTGAGAAATCCCGCAAAAACCCGATACTATATGAATAGATATTTTTCGCATGTATTTGCTCAAAATTATTTTAAAAAATGTGTTTCCCAGGGGTCACTGAGAAAACTGTCAATCTTTTTATTTATTTTTTTGAACCTCCTGCCAGGCAGCTCACTCCTCAGCTGCTCACATAATTCAGGCTTAAACTCCCCCAAGTGGCCGAAATGAAGCATTACAACCCCGACGAATCATTACCAGCTTCCTTTCCCATTTTTTTTTTTTTTTTTTTTTTTTTATTTGTTTTGGGGTTTTTTTCTTTTTCAACTTTGCCGTTTCATCCGACAAATGCAGCCCGTCCGCCCGCCCCGCTATTCCCAGGCCGAGGAGTTAAAGGGAAGCGCAGGAAGTTGTTGGAATCCAAACAAGGCGCAATGGAGGAAGTTGGGGGTCAAGGCGGCGCTTCCTGTTGAAAGCCAACTCATGTTCTGATTGTTCATAATACATCGTTGCATTTTACGCCATTTCAATAACTAAATAAAGATAAAACCTCTCTCTTTTTTAAATATCAGATCACTTTTAGACTATTATTTTTTAACTATATCTAGAAATCTCTACATGTGCTGGTTAACGATAACAAATGTGTCATATTGTTGCTGTTTGTTTGTTTTTTTTTTTTTCAAAACATGGACACACAATCTAACGTCAATGTCATTCCGGGATTATTCCGGGCCCGCTCCATTGTCAGCTGTCCGCTCCGGATTTAGATTCCGACGCGGGCCGGACAAAACGGCAGCATCTGGCCGGCGTATCGTGACGAATGCACGTAATCTGGAATTATTGGGTGTGCATTAATTTGTCAATTATAGTAATAGGACTTTTAATGATTTCAAAAGGTTTGCATTTCGGGCGGCGGGACACCTCACTCTCGTTCCCACACGAACGCCGGGAGATGAAAACCCCCCAAAAATGACACGTTGATTTGAAAACGATGCCGATTTCCCCCACCTCCCCAAAAAAAAAAAAAAAATCTGCACACTCAGTTTGTCTTTTTAAATTGCGCTTTTATACCTCGGCGCGGCTTCCTACACAATCCTCACCAAGGGTGCTTAAAAAAGTGTTATCAGCACTTTGGAGAAGCTGCAGCGCAACCAAATTTAAAAGGCAAGGCATATGGTGAGCATAAGAATGATCTCGACAGACTTAGCGCCAATAGCATCTGTATTTTAACAGTCTATCAGCTGTGGTGAGGGGTTGGGGGGTGGGGGGGGGATGCAAAAAGCTCTGAGGGATTTGGGAGAAAAGGATATGATTGCATTTATGTCCCATCAAGCCGCTTGCTGGATCCCGGGGAATGCCTAATATACGTCTGTATTTGGTCACCGGCTTACATCTGTCTGCTTATGGATTTATGTGTTCCAAAAAAAAGAAAAAAAAACGTTTTGTTAAAAAAAAAAAAAAAAAAAGCGACGCGCCTCTCAACAGAGCCAGTGACTAATAACTAAAACCGACAGGGATGGCAGTCGCGCGCCCGCACTCGGGACGCAAACATGCGCGGCCGTGACAAGCGCGAGCAACAAAGGCGACCAAATCTGACACATTTTCTCTGACAGTGGGATAACATTCTCCCACCCCTCAAGCCTCGCATATATTACGCCGTCTACCCCATGCATAACCCCCCAACACACGCGACGCTTTTCACATATTTGTGAGAAAAGTCTTTCACTTTCATTTGTTTGGTGCTACGCTATAAATAAGTATTTGAACACCAATGGTAATATTTGGTATAGTGGCCTTTGTTTGCAATTACAGAGGCCAAACATTTCCTGGAGTTGTTCACCAGCTTTGCGCACACTGCAGGAGGGATTTTGGACCACTCCTCCACACAGATGTACTCTAGATCAGACGGGTTTCTGGGCTGTCGCTGAGAAACACGGAGTTTCACCTCCCGCCAAAGATTTTCTATTGGGTTTAGGTCTGGACACTGGCTAGGCCACGCCAGAACCTTGATATGCTTCTTACGGAGCCACTCCTTGGTTTTCCTGCCCGTGCGCTTCGGGTCATTGTCATGTTGAAAGGCCAAGCCACGACCCATCTTCAATGCTCTGACTGAGGGAAAGAGCTTGTTCCCCAAAATCTGACAATACATGGCCGCGGTCATCCTCCCCAAAGCATGATGCTACCACCCCCATGCTTCACAGTAGGGATGGTGTTCTTGGGACCGGGAATAATGGAACTCATTATTCGTCTTCCTCCTTACACGGTTAGTGGAATTATGACCAAAAAGTTCAATTTTGGTCTCATCTGACCACAAAACCTTCTCCCATGACTCCTCTGTATCGCCCAAATGGTCATTGGCAAACTTCGGATGGGCCTTGACATGTGCTGGTCTGAGCAGGGGAACCTTCCGTGCCATCCATGATTTCAAATTTCTTAGTTTATGACCAACAGTCACCTTGGAAACGGTGGTCCCAGCTCTTTTCAGGTCAATGACCAAGTCCTGTCGTGTAGTCCTGGGCTGATTCTTCACCTTTCACAGAATCATTGAGACTCCACGAGGTGATATCTTGCATGGGGCTCTATTCTGATTGAGATTGACCGTTTAGCTTCTTCCATTTTCTAATGATTGCTCCAACAGTGGAACTTTTTTCACCGAGCTGCTTGGCAATTTCTCCGTAGCCCTTTCCAGCCGTGTGGAGTTGTACAATTTTGTCTCTGGTGTCAGTTCTTTGGTCTTGGTCCTGTTACAAGTTTGAATCTTACGTATTGTATGGGTTGGTCTTGATGCAGCTAATGACCTCACACAGATGGATCTGATTCAGGATAATACTTGGAGTGGAGGTGGATTTTTAAAGGCGGACTAACAGTTCTTTGAGGGTCAGAATTCTAGCTGATAGACAGGTGTCTAAATACTACACAAATGAATTGTTTAAAAAATCATACATTGTGATTTCTGGATTCAACTGTATGCTATCTTTTACATAGTGACCCCTAGTGTTCAGGCTATGTCAGCACATATCTGAAATTAGCCCTCACACTCAGGATCGGCTTCAAACTTGCCTTAAATTATTCTTTCCGACCCGGCCAAAAACAGTGATCCGGATTTCGAGCCAATTAAAGGTCCTCCAATGTAATAGGAAGTTCCTGATGAAGTCTTGTGTTTTAACATGATTTCGATATGCATACTTAACATCCACAAAGGGTTGATGGGACAAATTGCCCAGCCACAACCTAGACCTAAACCCAATCGACAACTCATTTGGGGTGACGTTAAGGGGGCTACACAATGGAGAGAATCTTTGTTTTTGAAAGCTTTGAGAAGATTGAAGGGGTGTCCATCCATTGATCCATCCATTATCCAAGCCGCTTATCCTCACAAGGATCACGGGAAAGCCAGAGCCTATCCCGGCTGGCTTCGGCGAAAGGCAGACTACACCCTGAACTGGTCGGCGGTCAGTCACAGGGCAGATATCGACACCATCACTGATCGGGAATCGATCCCACGCTGCCCGCACCAAAGTCAGGCTTATGTACCGCTACACTATTAGTGACTCCTTGAAGGGGTGCCATTTAGAAAAATAAAAAAAAAAAAACGTAAAAATGCAGGTTTTCCCCGAGGTGGAAAGGTTGAGAGGAAGAAGACGACAACGCTGAGGCAGACGTCGAATCCCCAGAAGCATGGCGAGGGCATCTGCTCGCCACAGATGGGGGATGGCGAGAGATTCCGATGCACGCGTATATGAGGGTACACACACGCAAGTGGACATCTATGTGGACCGCCGAGAATAAAAAGCCATTGTCGAACAGCGGAACCCCCCACCCACCCCCCTTGAGAGTCGTGCGAAACACAAGAGGGCAGAGCTTCGTCCTCAGCTGATGAATGAACATATTGCTTGACGCTTCGAGGGTCCCTCTGTGGGCTTTTTTTATCCGCTTCTGATCACCATCCATCCGTTTTCTGTCGCTCTTGTCGTCATCGAGGTCTTTGGGAGGAAAAATTGCACAGCGTGGAGACGACCATTCAAACTCGCTCGCCACAATGCGGCGACATCAGCCATTCGAATGCGCATCATCGTTGCGAAGACATTCAATGCAACTCCCAACGCGTTGTTTTGGCCAACTTCGCCACTGTGCCGCGTTTACGAGTCCGGCGCCACGACCTTGTAAATCTGTCAGCGCGCGCCCCATTCAAAAGGTAGAAGATTTATTGCCGGCTTCCAACGTGGAGGTGAGGTCATGGCCCTGTCTGCCCCCCACGACAACGGCCATTGTTCCAAGCGCCGACGCGGGACTTCCTGTGTCGGAAACCCCCGAGAGGCGAGACGTGTGCGCTGACTCCCGTTTGACGCTATTTTGAATGAAATTTGTTCACGCTAAACTCAGGCATATCCCGTTATAACCGCATGTACAGGTACAGTGAAGCAGATAAGTATTTGAACACCCTGCTATATTGCAAGTTATCCCACTTGGAAATCATGGAGGGGTCTGAAATTTTCATCGTAGGTGCATGTCCACTGTGAGAGAGATCATCTAAAAAGAAAAATCCAGAATTCACAATGTATGATTTATTTGTATGAGACAGCTGCAAATAAGTATTTGAACACCTGTCTATCAGTTCAAATTCTGACCCTCAAAGACCTGTTCGTCCGCCTTTAAAAGTCCGCCTCCATTCCAAGTATTTTCCTGAATCAGATGGACCCATGTGACGCCGTTAGCTGCATAAAGACACCTGTCCACCCCATATAATCGGTAAGACTCAAACTTGCAACACGGCCAAGACCAAGGGGCTGTCCAAAGACACCAGAGACAAAATTGTAAAACTCCACACGGCTGGAAAGGGCTACGGAGAAATTGCCAAGCAGCTTGCTGAAAAAAGGTCCACTGTTGGAACAATCAGTAGAAAATGGAAGAAGCTAAACATGACAGTCAATCTCATTCGGAGTGGAGACCCATGCAAGATATCACCTTGTGGTGTCTCAATGATCCTTTAGAAAGGTGAGAAATCAGCCCAGGACTACACGACAGGACTTGGCCAATGACCTGAAAAGAGATGGGACCACCGTTTCCAAGGTGGCTGTTGGTAATACACTAAGACGTCATGGTTTGAAATCACGCATGGGACGGAAGGTTCCCCTGCTTAAAGCGGCACATGTAAAGGCCCATCTTAAATTTGCCAATGACCATTTGGATGAGTCATGGGAGAAGGTTTTGTGGTCAGATGAGACCAACATGGAATTTTTTGGTCATAATGTTTGGAGGAAGACGAATGACGAGTTCCATCCCAAGAACACCATCCCTACTGTGAAGCTTGGGGGTGGTAGCATCATGCTTTGGGGGTGTTTTTCTGCACATGGGACACGACGACTGTACTATACTAGGGAGAGGATGACTGTGGCACACGGCCAGCAAAACCAAGGAGTGGCTCCGTAGGAAGCATATCAAGGTTCTCGCGTGGCTTAGCCACTCTCTAGACCTAAACCCAATCGAAAATCTTTGGAGGGAGCTGAAACTCCTGTGTTGACAGAAACCTGTCTGACCTAGAGAAGATCTGTGTGGAGGAGTGGGCTAAAATCCCTCCTGCAGTGTGTGCAAACTTGGTGAACAACCACAGGAAACATTTGACCTCTGTAATTGCAAAGAAAAGAAAATTTCAGACCCCTCCATGATTTCTAAGTGGAAGAACTTGCAATATAGCAGGGTGTTCACATACTCATTTTCTCCACTGTACATGCAGTACTTGTGCAACCACACGCGCGTTTATTTGTACTTCCTCTCCTATAAAGATTGTTCTTGGGTCACTTTAATGGTGGAAAAACTTTACAAATCATCTTGAACAACAAATGTGGCATTTGAACAGGGGGCGTTTAGACTTTTTAAATCCATAGTCGGTCACGAATACTGCGGCGCAAAACACTTTTGACCAGCTAATTATTTATCGTACTTTGCAAGGTGACTATGAAGCAGCTCACTCTCTCGCCGTGCAAGGCGTCACCGCGTTTTCACGGCCGAGCCCAACAACAAAGTGGCTTTTTTTTTTTTTTTCCAGTGTCTCTCGTGTGAAATTACAGCCACAATCAACGCTGATCATACGTTTACATCCTATAGTGTGCCTCTTTTGCTCCTCAAAGGTAATGGTCACAATTTTCTCCTTTCAGTCTCAGTCGAGGCCTCTTTCTTCCTCATTTGGGAAACGCGAAAGCGTTTTTCTTTCTCTTTTTTCCTCTTTTTTTTTTTTTTTTTGTCTTTCGTCACAACACTGAAAGCCTTTTGACCCGCCAAGTAGGGTTTTGTTGACAGATTGATGCTTTCACACCGACATTAGCTTGAATCGTCAGCATCCAGCGGCCCCCGTGGAACAAATGCCCTTGAGTCCCCCCCCATTCCCCCCCCCCCCAAAAAAAAATAATCCCCTTGTGCGACTGTTAGTGTTGGCTTCCTCTCAGGGCTGTGCGGAAAACGTGCACCTATTATTTGCCTTTCTGTCACTTTGTCTGCTTTCTTCCTAATCATTATATTTATCAAAGTGGCGCCTTCACCTTTTGACGGCCGCCGTTGCAGATGAAGCAGAAGAATGGCAAACCAAAAAAAAAAATAAAATAAAATAAAATTTAAAAAAGAGGCTGACAAGGTGGTGACACTGATGGAACCTGCCATTAAAATCTTGACGGCGCGGTGAAAAAGATGCGGGGACGGAACACAATGCGAGTGCGGCGTGTGCGCGAAGGGGAGGGAAGACATCCAAAATACAAATTACGCGGGGCCACAAATGGTTGTCAGGTAAATCTTACATTGAAATTTTAATTGTTTTGTTGTCATTTCATCCTTGAGTTTTTCAAACATTTAAGCAAAGCTTATTTTCAGTTGTTCCTAACTTTTCTGGTGAGGCTGTTGCGCCCTTTCCAAAGTGGAAATAAAGTTTATTTTAAAGCCGCGCTTGTACCTGAAGTTGCCTTAATTTGTGATAGTATTCATATTGCCCCCTTTTCAAATTATTAGCCATTCATCCATTTTCTTTGCCGCTTATCCTCACGAGGGTCGCGGGGAGTGCTGGAGCCTATCGCAGCTGTCAACGGGCAATAGGCGGGGTACACCCTGAACTGGTCGCCAGCCAATGGCAGGGCACATCGAGACTAACAGCCGCACTCACAATCACACCTAGGGGCAATTTGAGCATCCAACTAATGTTGCATGTTTTTGGAATGTGGGAGGAAACCCACGCAGGCACGGGGAGAACATGCAAACTCCACACAGGCGGGTCCGGGATTGAACCCAGGACCTCAGAACTGTGAGGCCAACACTTTACCGGCCGACCCACCGTGCCTCAAATTATTATGACCTGGATATTTTAAAAATGTTCCATGGCTTGTGTCTCAATTGAAAAGAAATGTTGCATCATGAAATTTAAAATAATGGGAAACTCAATTATTGTGGGCGGCACGGTGGCTCAGCTGGTAAAGCGCTGGCAAATTTGGGTGCATTTTCTCATTGTTGTTACAGTTTGGGGCACAACATGTCAGCATCTTGGTCTCGCTAGAAAGAACGGTCTGGAATGCTAAGCACCGGTGACGTCACTGGGGCGGGGTCAAGACGTTTCCTCCTGGTCTGGCTGTGAAAGCTGCCACATATCCAGATATTGCGTGGATTTAAAAAATGTCCTTTATTTTCATGTCCAAAATATGCGTAATAATGATATTACTTCAGATTGGAGGGTTTATTGTACATGGACATTTTGGACAAAGTCCTCCTTTAATCAGCCCTGTTAGCGCTGCGCTAGCGTTAGCATCGCGCTAGCATGTTGCTGCGGTGTTACTGCGGCGTCGCAGTGATTAAGGTATGTTTGTTTTTTTACCTGGCCCTGTTAGTGCTGTGCTACCGTGTTGCTACTGTGTAGCTGCGTCTGCTGTTTTTGTTTTGTTTTTTTGTTTTTTTACCAGTCCTGTTCGTGTTACCGTGTTTTTTGAAAACTCTTTCTGCGTACCGTCTTTCTTTGTAAATATCTCGTATTTCAATGTGGGTTTCAACGTGGGCACTCGCGGCTTTTACACAGGTCCGGCTTATGCGCGCACCATATGGTATTTCCTTTACAAATGTACTGGGTGAGGCTTATAATCAGGTGCGCTCTGTAGGCCGGAAACTACGGTGCTCCTGCGTCGAAGTACACTTTTAACGGGCGATGACAACATAACACGAGTTTGTATTCACACAATAGTATCAATGTGCGACGAAGCCACAAGTGCAATAAGATTGGGGTTCGGGGGTGTTTGGATTCTGGTGACGTTAACAGGCCGGCGTTGTCTTTTCGTACAAATACGAGGTATTGTCGAGTCACCGCAGAGGGAGGTTCAGAGGGTCCAAAAACTTGCATCCCTCTCGCCCAAGCACACACACACACCGGCTCGTCAAAGAACCCTTTATGGACTGTTCTTTTTATTCCTACATTGGGGATAAAAGCAAAAAAAAAAACAAAAACACTCAAGCTCAGACCGCAGTATACATTAACATGCACACTTTTCTCATTCATTCACATGCAAGCGCGCGCATTCGCACAGGCCCGCACAGACGACGGCGTATAAATGAACATTCATAAGACGTGGGCAACGGCAGGCCCGTGCGCCCGGCGTCACAATTGGGTCATTTATGTCCCTTCACGCGCCCCACATTCATACTTGGCAGGGCGGCTGACGGCTGGGTTGTTTCAGCGAGCGCGAGGAGAAGTTATGCGCTTTTCATTTAAACGTCAGGAAATGCGGGCACACACACACACACATTCTCTTGTGTGTGCACTTATTCAATAATAAAACTAAAAATGAAAAAAAGTGCATATTGCAAAGCGTAGAATTAACCTAGTCTAGCCTTTTAGATATTTAGGCTATTTTTAATGGTGTTAAAGGCTCAGAACGGGTCAAGATTTGGCCCTTGTAGTACTTTATGGATAAATATGTATTGGAGAGCTTTTGATCTTCGCTTGTCACATCATCCTGACATGCCGTCTCTCATCTGAGGCGTCTCCCGCCGCGGAGAACCCGAGTGTGGGCTTCCTCCCCTTTTTTTTTTGACAAGAAATGACATTCGCATACACGAACATGCAGATCTAATTCAGTCTTCTTCTTCTTTTCTTTTCGGCTTGTCCCGTTAGGGGTCGCCACTTCAGCGCTGAGTGCAAAAAAAAAAAAAAATTACAATTATCTGTGCCAAAATCAGAATTAAATGTCGATTTACAGTGTAGTCAAGTCTGCACATAAAAATAAGTGGCTCGACGAATGATCCCTGTGGCACCCCTTGCAACAACTGTTATTGGTATCAAATTGATAAGATGGATGTGTGGGTAAGTTTTTTGTATGGGACAAACAAACAGATATTTGTTCAGTTGCCTTCCTTGCTCGTTACTGAGGTGGTCAGCACTGAAAGGGTTGCTGTGTATGTGTGTGTGTGTGTATGACTCAATCCCACCTGCAGGGAGGCACAGCGTGGTGCCAGCTGCCAGGCCTGCAGAGCATTAGTCAGAACTAACATCTCTCCCTTTTGATACACATGTACCCAAATATTCGGCATCGCGCTGAATAATTAGGACACGGTGGCGCGTTCCCACCTGAGACCCACGGCGCAGTACACGGAGCCGTCTAATAAGCGTGGAAAACTGGGGGTGGGGGGGGCCGCCGGAGACCTTTGAATGTGCGCGTCTTCGTTTTGTCGGGATGGTTAGAAATTTGTAGGGGCTGCGTGGCGTGAGTTTGAAAGCAACTGAAAAGTTGACATGAGCATATTTTTTTTTTCTTTGCACAGGAATCTATGGATAATTCTCTTTTGCGGCCATGAGCAAAACAATGGTCCTCGGAAAAAACACATTTTTAAAAAGTACAGTGTGTGTATGTATATATATATATATATATATATATATATATATACACGTGTTTGTGTGTGTGCGCATGCATGTGCGTAAAAAAACAAATACAAATATTTTTTTTTAAATACAGTATATATATATATATACATATGTGTTTGTGTGCGCATCCATGTGTGTGTGTAAAAAAATACATAAATACAAATACATTTTAAAAAATACAGTCTGTATATATATATACAAATACATTTTTTAAAAATACAGTCTGTATATATATATATATATATATATATATATATATATATACGTGTTTGTGTGCGTCCATCCATGTGCGTGTGCGTAAAAAAAATACTAATAAATTTTTTAAAATACTGTATATATATATATATATATATATATATACACACACGTGTTTGTGTGCATCCATATGTGTGTGCGTGAAAAAATAAGTACAAATACATTTTAAAAAATACAGTTTATATATATATATATCTATATATATATATATATATATATATAATATATATATATATCTATATATATATATATATATATATATTATATATATATATATACGTGTTTGTGTGTGCATCCATGTGCGTGTGCATAAAAAAATAAATACAAATGGATTTTTTAAAAATACAGTGTGTGTATATATATACACGTGTTTGTGTGTGTGTGTGTGTGTGCATGCATGTGCGTGTGTGTAAAAAAATAAATACAAATATATTTTTTGAAAATACAGTTTATATATAAATATATATATGTATATATATACATGTTTGTGTACGTGTATACGTGTGCATGCGTGTGTGTGTGTGTGTGTGTGTGTGTGGTGTGTGTGTGTGTGTGTGTGTGTGTCATTTGTGGCCACTGAGGAGGCGAACTCGATTTTTTTGTGCTCTATTTTTGATTTTCTAACTTGCTTGATTTGTTTGTAAATGAAATTTAAAACATAGCTAAATAGATACGTGATTTATATATTTATTTATTTATTTATTACAATTTAAAAAAAATAAACAAAAAAAATGTTATACATGTGGACATTTTAATAAATGATTCAGGTTGCTTTTTAAATGTGATTATTTTTCATTCAAATTGAACCCTGTCTGGACCAAATAAAATTTTGCGGACAGAAAAATCCAATACTATCAAATCATGATACTCCGAACTTCAACTTTTTTTTTTTTTTAAATCATATTAAACTGGTTGCAAATTTGCAACCCCTTGCCCGGAAAGATGATTTTGTATTCTGATCATTTGTCTGTATAATAGTATTTAATTATGAATAACAACTTGCTAGCTTCGAAATAAAAATAGTTGCACATTATTAATAGAATTTTTGGGAAATATTCTATTAATATATGTATATATATATATATATATATATATATATTTGGGATATATGTTGTTACGTTTATTATTTTTGAGCTAATGTATAGCACTTCATGTATAGAATGTATAGCACTTTGTTGCTATTAAAGCTGAGTTGAATTTGAACAGAAATAGTTATTAATAAATGGATCGATGATTAATGATTTTATGGGGTTACTTTTTTTTTTTTTTTTTTTTTACTCCCATCAATGATGAGACGTGGCCCTCCCCCCTGCATTTTTATCTAAAATGAGGTGAACGGGAGAGAAGAAGGGGGAAAAAAAAAATACAACTTGCGTTTCTTCCTGCGTGTGACAGCGGAGCTTCTCCATTACAACCCTGATGAGAACTAAAACAGCTTTTAGCACAAAGCAAATCAGGCTTTGGTGCCGAAGCTGCGTGAGTGACACTGATCTCTCTCCCTCTCTTTCTCTCTTTGCCCGCAAGTGCACGCGTCTGATCATCCATCCGTCCGTCCGTCCGTCCGTCCGAGCGTCCATCCGTTTCCTCTAAGCTCTTAAGCAGCGCCGCTGTTAAAAAGTCTCCGAAAACTCTAAGCCACGAGAGATAACACGAGCGGCGGGGAGGATCACGTTGATGTCGTGTCAGGCGCGCGCATCCGCCGCCCAGTGTTCCTCTCGTGTTAACAAAACCCATCACGCCGCTGTCTGTCTGTCCGTCTCTGTGATGGCGTGCGTTAATCTCCTTTTAATCACCGGCTCTTATTTACCAAAAGAAAAAAAAATGTATTAATGTGTCCGAGCGGTGAAAACGGTGATGATGAAATGATGCCATCAATGTGTTGTAGATTAACATTGAAATAGATTAGTTCTAGTTTCCATCATAAGTGGCAGGTCTCCAAAAAAGTGTGTGTGGGGGGGGAGGGGGGGGGCGGCACCACTTCCTCTCTCTTTTTAAGGGGGGTGTCAGGTTTGTTTGTTACTAGCGCCATCCTCTGGTAGGTCTCTAGTAAGGGCTGGGGCGAAGAATAATTGTTCAATTAATTTCAAATAACACAGAAATTATTTTATATAACTCATGAACCCCTTGTCGTGCTACTAGCGCGCTAAAATAGACAACATACCAGTGTAGGTGGAAACTGTTAAAGCGTTGGCCTCACAGTTCGATCCCGGCCCCGCCTGTGTGGAATTTGCATGTTCTCCCCGTGCCTACGTGGGTTTTCTCCTCCCACATCCCGAACAACATGCAACATCGATTGGACACTCTAAAATTGCCCATAGGTGCCCTGCGATTGGCTGACGACCGGTTCAGGGTGTACCCCGCCTCCTGCCCGTCGACAGGTGGGATAGGCTCCGGCACTCCCCGCGACCCTTGTGAGGATAAGTGGCAAAGGAAACAGATGGATGCGAGTGTGTGGGCTTTAATTTTGAGTCTTGAGAGAAGAGAACACTCAAATCAGCTTTCCCTGTAAAATGAACGGAAATGCCATTAATCTCACCGCCCCCCAAAAAATGTCATACATATTATGTATTTAATTGCTGTCACAAGTCATAATCAGTATTTGCCCTGCCTAGAATTTTAAGTGTGATTAATAGTCATGTGTAACTCCTCTCTGAACCCATCAGCACAGCACTAATATATCATTCTATGCAAGGTTTTGCCTCAGTGTGAGGATTTGCTTGAAATCTATTAATTGCAGGAAGTATTGTTAGATTCTATCCTGCCCACCAATATGAGTGTGTGATTGTGATTAATATTCATGTTTGACTCCTCTCTGAGCCCATCAGTGCGGCACTAATATGTGAGGATTTTCTTGAAATTTATTGATTACAGGAAGTATTGTTCGATTATCCTGTCCACCAATATATGACTTGTCGATGAGTGAATTTTATGTGTGATTAATAGTCATGTTTAACTCCTCTCTGAGCCCATCAGCGCGGCACTAATATGTGTCATTCTATGCAGAGGATAAAGAGAACATGACTGAGTACTGTTATGTCTACTTTACGTGTTGTTGTGGAACCATTTTTGTTCAGTCCTTTGCATACAGGATTTAAGCACCGCAACATAGATGGTAATTAGCGTTAGCATTAGCATGAAGCTAAGTGGGGCCTTTCCTTATGAAGTTGTTTGGCTGTTTTGAATACACAAGGTACAGTTGTGTTTGTTTTATGTGCAGTTTGACAGTAAACGTCAACTGGGAGTGAAATTCGAGTAAACTTGAAAACTTACGTTTGCTGAATTGTTATTCGCCAAGCTGCTACTTTTTGTACCTTGTGTTGACTGCCGGTATACAGCACGCGAACGTCAAGTCTCAAAGCCAAAAATTAGCGACACAACAACGATGAGTGAGGCCAAAAAAGTGGCACAGCGCTGCATTGTCTTACTCGGGACACCAAAATTGCATCTATGGACCGTAAGTGTGATGTCCAAAAAAAAAATGTTCAAAGGCAATTGAGGGAAGGGTAAAGAAAAGCCAAATAGGAGACAAACAGGCCCGAGAAGAGGCAAGGAAGGCGACGACGACTACACAAAGTGGCGCCGAGTTCATTAATTAGACTTTCAAATTGGACTAACGCAAGATGACAGCGGAGTTCTTGTCAAATCACATCAAGCCCCCCCGGCGCGAGGGAGAACGGGGGGGTGGGAGGGGGTGCGAGGAAAGGGCGGCCGCACATGCTCAGAGCCAAACATGGCTCTTTGGAGCTGAATGGGTGCCATCTCCCTCTCTCTCTCGTTGCTTTGCCTCAGATTACAGCCCGACGCCTCCCCTGCGCCCTTGCGTGAATGTTCCGGATGCCTTAACAAGAAGTGACAGGACTTCGTCAAGAGTTTTTGGGGGGCCAAACAGGGGTCCCTGCTTTTTGATCATCAGCAGTAAGACGGAATGTCGTGGAAATACACGGCAATGTTATGCAAATTGCAAGGACGGCAAACTCCTTCGTTTTATGACGTAATTGTAGATGCAATTAACCAACTGGCGAAATGATAATATTAATGGAACAAATATTACAGGACTATTTATAATAAATCTGTGATTCTTAAAGTGTGGTAAGGATACCACAGGTGCTCAAACTCAAGGCCCTGGGGCCAGATCCAGCCCACCACCTGATTTTATGTGGCCCGTGAAGGCAAATCAGTGCAATGGAATGTGTGCTCCCTCGAGTGGTGCACAAAAAAATCAATGCTGGCATACAGTTCATTTTATATAACTTCAAATAAATCTTAACAGTGGATGTAAATCATACTTTTTCATTTTATATTTTTCTATCTAGTTAAATACAGTTTCGATCAAACTGCGTAACGTTACAGCAGCTCACAATAATGACATATACTTTGTAATAATAAACCCGCTGCACAGTGGATCATCTGGTAAAGCGTTGGCCTCACAGTTCTGGGGATCTGTGTTCAATCCCGGCCCCACCTGTGTGGAGTTTGCATGTTCGCCCCCGTGCCTGCTTGGGTTTTCTCCGGGCACTCCGGTTTCCTCCCACATCCCAAAAACATGCAACATTAATTGAACACTCTAAATTTCCCCTAGGTGTGATTGTGAGTGTTTCTATTTGTCTCTATGTGCCCCGCAACTGGCAGTTCAGGGTGTACTCCGCCTCCTACACGTTGACAGCTGGGATAGGCTCGAGCACTCCCTCCTCCTGACGACCCTCGTCAGGATAAGCAGCAAAGAAAATGGATGGATAGATGGAATAATAAACCCTCATCAAATCTAATTTTTGATGAACACTTGGGCCTACTGTGCTACTGTACTGAAAAGTGGGTGATAATGGTGGGACGCAGTGGAAAAGGTTTCAACCATTGATGTAAATGTCAACCCCAATCTAACAAAATCAAGTAATTAATTCTTAACCCCAACATTGAGAGTAATAAATGTAAAATCTTTGTTGTTGTCATTGTTTCCATAAAGTTCAGATGTTCTAGTAGGCTTTTCCTGACCCGCATTTCTCTTGTCTCGCTGGTTTTCTAATTCCGACCCATTCAACTCCAACAATAACAAACACTGTATTGTTAAATAAACACACAGGTTCACGACGAATACAATCGTAGTAAAAAATTGACATCAGGTAATATTTCCATGCCAAATTTGTCATACATCATCAGGATTTTGTACCCCAGATGGCTGAAAAACTAAATAAAAAGGAGGTAATGTTGCTGTAGGACTGTAATTTGTGAAGCATTGTTGCATGAGAAAAGTACACCACATGCAATGAAAAGATTGCATGTGAGCTGAATGTTTTATTTTTGTTTGTTTTTAACTTTTCAGGCCACGAACGGGCCATATTATTGTGTAAGCCACTTTTTTTTTTTTTATTGCATTAGACCAGGGATGGCCAATCACTGACTTGCAGCCGTACTGCAAGTACAACAAAAGTACAATCAAGGTTGGCAATAGGATGCTTTCCAAATAAAACTCCCGTCACGGTGCAATAAAGTTCTCCTCGCTCGGCGCCACTTTGATTGCGAACAAATCCCAAATTAGAAAAAGGGGGAAAAAAATTAAATTAAACATCCTTGAGCAAATCTGCCGACTCGGCCACCGAGGCCGACACACACACACAGAGGAGAAATAATAACAATCACGACAACAACAACAACAAAAAATGTCCCCCCAATCTGTGACAGCTGCTGAGACAAATCCAATTATTTGCCTCTCATTCTGCAAATTTGTTCTAATGGTCCGAGCGAGGAAGTAAATAAGCGCGCGGAGGGGAAACAAAAGGATGTGATTTGTAATTAACTTGAAAGAGGAGCAAGGAAGGGCGACTTAGTAAACCCATCTTTCATCCGCAGCCTCAGACCACTCGCGTGTTTGTTGCACGATGTTGCCGCTCGCCTCCAAATGAAATGTCAACAGATTTAAAGGCGCCGCCTCTGTTTTGTCGATTTTTTTATTGTTCATTAAGCCTCCCCGCGCTTGTCCGAGGCTTCGGGTTTTTTTTTTTTTTTTTTTGTGCGGCATCTCGGGCTTTTATGAAGAACATGAGAACAGCAAAAAATAAAATGTTTTTTTTTTTAAAAATGCTGAGGCAATAATTGGGTTTGCGCAATTACAGCCGGCTTAATGAGGAGAACGCAGGAGTTTGCCACTCGGGCCGCTATCTCTGTATGAAGCCACAAAGCACATTGTGCAAGTGGGTTGAGGTGGGGGGCTAAGTGGGGAGGGGGGTTCACAAAGCGCCCGAGCAGCACCCACGTCCCTCGTGGGGCCTGCGTTGATAGATGGAGCACTCGTCTCCTGCCTCGCGCTGATTGCAATTACAATAATAAACACGTTTAGCTAACTTCCGAAACTGTTTTGCAAAACATTCGACGCTTGTTGGGTTTTGTTTGGGAGACATGTTGGTCCTATGTTGTCAAACTTTTCGGGCCAGGG
Organism: Syngnathoides biaculeatus; assembly: GCF_019802595.1. Taxonomy (NCBI): domain Eukaryota; kingdom Metazoa; phylum Chordata; class Actinopteri; order Syngnathiformes; family Syngnathidae; genus Syngnathoides; species Syngnathoides biaculeatus. Next base: position 13,736,263 of record NC_084659.1, on the reverse strand, counting down.
ACTTTTTTTTTTCCTTTCTCATAGACCCACATGTCATTCAAAAGTTGAGAATTTTTGAGAGTAAAAAATATGCAGTGGTAGAATGACAAATGTTGTGAATGATAAAATCAATCAAAATATTTGCAATTAAGAGTCAATAAATACTGCTGATCTATCCGCAGTTGATTTACAGATGGAATCCATCCATCCATTTTCTTCCCTGCTTATCCTCACGAGGGTCGCGGGAAGTGCTGGAGCCTATCCCAGCTGTCAACGAGCAGGAGGCAGGATACACCCTGAACTGGTCATCAGCCAATTCCAGGGCACGGAGAGACAAACAGCCGCACTCACAATCACACCTTGGGGCAATTTAGAGTGTCCAATTAATGTTGCATGTTTTTGGAATGTGGGATGAAACCGGAGTGGCCGGAGGAAACCCGCACAGGCACAGGGAGAACATGCAAACTCCACACAGGCGGGTCCGGGATTGAACCCGGGACCTCAGAACTGTGAGCCCTACGCTTTACCAGCTGATCCACCGTGCGGCCCTACAGATGAAATCAAATCGTTAATTTGCAGGTCATTAATTTTGGGGGTGCAACCGATCATCCGCAATTTCAAATGATTGGTTGCGTGCCGGACACGGTGGATCAAATGGAAAAGCTAATCGCTAATTAGCACCGACGGTTTTCCCTCAGAGGGCCGTTATGACTCTGAAACCATAAAAATCGTTTATCGCCTCGATCAGATTGACACGTGAAATTTATGAATTACTTTTGTAATCAGAAATCAAGGGTAATGGGGTTTTTGACTATTGTTGATGTTTGTTAACGTAAAAACGCTTGCGTTACCTCAACGTTATCATTTGTGATCTGACAATTTGAATTTTTGGAACAGATTTGAACAAGAATCACGCAAGTTGACGTACATGATTTGCCTTTGTAGGGCACATAAAATCATGTGTCGGGCCAGATCTGGCCCCAGGGCCCTGAGTTTGACACCTGTGCTTTAAGCAATGGAGTGAACGCCATTGCTTCAACAGCGACTAATATTAGTGCTGAACTGAGGAGCTCAAGGAGGAACTGTATATTCTTCAGTCTGTCTTGTATTCCCCCCAGGTTGCCGGGGGGAGGGGAGGGCATGGAGTGTTGTTATCCCTCATTAAAATACAAATTGCATGTGAGACCACGTGACCAAAGATGGATTATTTGGAGTAAACGAATAGTACTTGGCAGCGCGGTGGATCAGCTGGAAAGCCTCACTGTTCTGAGGTCCCGGGTTCAATCCCAAACCCGCCTGTGTGGAGTTTGCATGCTCTCCCCGTGCCTGTGTGGGTTTCCTCCGGCCACTCCGGTTTCCTCCCACATCCCAAAAACATGCAACATTAATTGGACACTGTAAAATTGCTCATAGGTGTGATTGTGTGTGCGGCTGTTTGTCTCGATGTGCCCTGCGATTGGCTGGCAACCAGTTCAGGGTGTACCCCGCCTCCTGCCCGTCGACAGCTGGGATAGGCTCCGGCACTCCCCGCGACCCTCGTGAGGATCAACGGATAAGAAAATGGATGGGTGGGTGCTTGGATGCTTAGTGCCAAAGAATTAGACTGAAGTCGGGCCATAGCCTTGTCTAATGGGGGAAAAGAACTGATTCCCGACCACTCTGGGGAATGTTCCAGCTTCACTCACCTGGTCAGAAAATAAGGACGTCAAACTTTGAGATGACAAAACAATATGAGACGACAATCTCGGCAAGCGTCATAATCCCCGCCTCACACTTAAGCGGCTATAAATAAATGTCATACGAGCACGCAGTGTGTGTCTTCGGGAGAGCGGTGGGAGTGGACCAGAACCGCTGAGCCTTTTGGACTACTCGGGGGGAGGATTACAACCAACTCGCTGTTCTGGTGTCGCAGAGTAAACAAAAAGTTTCATTTCGTGTAACATAAAAGCTGGGTGAGTGCGTGCGAGCTTTGGCGACTTAGTGTGAGCTCGGATGGTGGAGTGTTCCAACACCAGGACCAGGAGCGGCCTCCTGGACCACCTAAATTGTGGCTAATGACAAGGAGACGTCACGTAGTCGGCCCTTGTCCGTTCTGATGGATGGACCTGTTCAATAAACAACCAAACGAGGCATTTCAAGGCACTTGTCAGCAACCGTGGGGATTTTTAAAGTCCAACTCGGCAACATGCTGCGACTGAAGGTGGGTGAATCGCTCCCGGTCCACAAAAACGGGACGTTCGCGAAGCTGGGACACCGTGATGACATGCGTTTGTTAAATTGGGAATATCAACACAAATATGGATTTTACCAGGCGGTACAGTGCAGCGACTGGTTAGCACGTTGGTCTCACAGTTCTGAGGACCAGGAATCAAATCCCGGCGCTGCCTGTGTGGGGTTTGCATGTTCTCCCCGTGCCTGGGTGGGTTTTCTCCGGACACTCCGGTTTCCTCCCACATCCCAAAAACATTGCATTTATTGGAGACCATAAATTGCCCCTAGGTGTGATTGTGAGTGCGACTGAAGTCTGTCTCCATGTGCCCTGCGATTGGCTGGTAAACCCCGCCTCCTTCCCAATGACAGCTGGGATAGGCCACAGCGCTCCCGCGACACTTGTGAGGATAAGCGACTCAGAAAATGGAGGGACGGAAGTCGTACTTTGCAATCACAAGTTCGAAAGTGAAATTGTTTTTCCTTTCATTTTTAAAATATGATTCATAAATCTAGACACTGTAATTACTACTAATAGCTTACATTTAAGTTCATTTATTTATGAACAGACCATGAAATTTGAGTTGTTGAATATATTTAGGAAGAGTTTTTGTCAACAGTAGTTTAAAACCATCCTTCAGCCTTTTATTTTCAGATTTTTGATCTTCTATTGGGACTTTCTGCATGCAGGGATTTTTTTTTTTTTTTAATTCAGAACGTAAGCATTTCTCTTGCAACTCCTCTCGTTATTAGCTGTCGTTGCCACTTCTCACCGCCTAGCGGCGCCGTTGCCTCACCATTTTTGTTCCCCCGTGTCCTGCGCTCTTTTGCTTTCACTCCAAATGCGCATGCGTCGGCGTGCACCGGCTTCCTTTCCTATCGAGTCACGACAATTCGTGCTTCTTAAATACATTTAAGGTAAGATGAATTTTCTGTGAGCATTTTCAGGCGACAACCTGTTTTGTTTTTTTTTTTTTTTTTATTTGCGTTGATTCAACCGCTCGAGTTTTATTTTTTTTTTTTTTTTGCCAACGACTGACTTTCTTTTCCTCTTAATCGTCTCCTAATGTAACTTCATAAGACAAATGCAAAGATTGTTACATACAGTTGGATAATGTGTAATTTTGTCTGGTCTATGATGAACTGAACGTTAAAGCAGCAATTGAATTAGTTTTAATTATCCCCACCTGGTGCACTTTTTTTTTTAATATTGTAGTTGAGTAAAAATGCACTCTTTCACACCTCCATTCTCTGGTCATTAAATTTACTCGTATTAAAATAATTATTGAACTCTCGAGATTGTAATACATTTGATATTGCAAATGAAAATAAAAGTAGCAAACTTTTTTTCCCCCCCACATGAGAAAATATTTGCCATTCCTATTGAGTCCAATATCTCAGACCAATTGATCTTTGTAATATACAAGGTGGGCCAAAATATGTAGTCTGACTTTTATATACTTTAAATGTGGTTACAATTGATTGCATTTATTTTGTATACAGTATTTACTCAACACAGTGTCATGCCGAATATTTCAAGTTTGGGGTTTCTAGACTTTGTTGGGGATTCCAGCCCGGTCTGGGTATGGAGCTGGTTTCAAGTCAGGGTCAGAGTCTTAAAGGGCCACTGTCATGAAATGCATGATTTTTAGTATTTTATTAATTAAAAAAAATGGCAGCTGGTAAGGACCCATCTGTTTTTTCACCACAAAACATGATTTTGGCGTATATGCCTTTTTGTAACTTCTAAATCCTCTCAAGGGATTTGTTTTCAAGAAGAAGCAGGAAGTGGCATACAGGGCAGTAGCGCACTCAAGCGGATTTGTTTGTTTCTATTAGTTTTACCTGCGGGAAGAAAGCTCTTTGTTCCCTCGTGTTAGCTAAAATGCTGGCTCGTTGCATTGCTCGATATTGCTCGAACACTCGGGAGGATGGATTTCCTCTTCATAAATTTCCGAGAAACCCCGTTCGTCTTGAAAAATTGATTGCACAGGAGAGAACTTCGTGGGTTCTAAATGACAGGCAGGTGTGTGTACCGCGACTGAAAAGAAAATAATATTGGGGGGGGGTTCGTAATCCTAACGTAACATAAGATCCACGTCCGTAAGTGAGAGGTGCTAAATCTGTCGACGTGCCCGTCGGCACAGCAGTTTGCCGGGGTGGCTCATACAGACTGTCTGGGAGTCTGATGTTAGTTAGAAGTGATCCGCATATCATCTAAATATGGCTCGAAACAATAGGGTAATATTGCACCAGTCACTTCACTCGGTTGTGAGATGTTCTCTTCTTCGAAAAGAGTTTCGGTGTTTGAAGGGGCGTGTCCTACAGTAGGGGCCACAGCGTGTTTTCACTGGCGAATGTCCGGAGTGACAGTCACGGGCAGTCGATGCAGCCAAGATGGCGACCAATTGTTAGTTGTGGAGATCCTTCCTCCCTCAAATAATTTAGTTCTAAATTGTATCGGTTTCGTTCAACTTTTTTCTTCATGGGTTCCATTTTCCAAAATCTAATCAATCATCCTCCTCGTCCGTCCCCCTAGACTCCAGTCTCGGTTCATCATGGACTGCTGCACGCCCCAGCCTCCACGACGCCACAACCCGGTGGACAGCATCTGCCGCAAACTGCAGACCATCCAGTGGCGCGGTGACCGGGAGCCCAATTCGCCCTTCCAGATCCCCAAGCTCTCCTCCAGCAGTTACGACAGCCCCCAATGCGGCCTCGGGCTCACCCTTGGCGCCATCTTGAAGAGAGGGCCCCAGGAACGAAAGGAGCGAGGCGACAGAAAGCCGGACTGTGCGCCTTCCCAGAAGAGCAACATGGGCCCGTCCGTCCTGCCGTCCGCTTCGGGCAACACCCCGACCCCAGCGAACATCACGTACACCATCTCGAGTAACCTCGGGGAGAGGAGAGGTGTCGATCGAAGCGATCTGAAACAATTTAAAACCTGGCAGAGTTACTCCTCCACCCCCACGAGCCAGCCCAAAGACTCCCCGTACTTCACGTTCACACGAGGCGGACCCGAGCCGACGCATCCTGAGAGCAGAAGCGGGCCGAGCGGGAGCCCCGTGCGCTCTCGCGCCTTCACCCCGATCGGCAGCACCGTCTCTTACAACCTCAACTTCAACTTCTCTGCCGGCACGGGGGGCTCCGCGGAGGGGGAGCCGCCGTGCCCGGCTCTGGTTGTCAAAAGACTGTCGCCGGGAGATGGAGGTAGGCGGCGAAAAGGCGAGATTTAGCTCTTATTTCAAAAGTTCTCGACCAATATATTTCAAATTCAATTACCGGTTGACTTATTTTGAATATGTAGTAGGGGGAAAAAAATGCAAAAATAATCTCATCTTTAAAGCCCACGTGTCATGCCTATAAACGGTCGAAAATAGGTATTGTAATGAAAATTACATATAACATTATTAGCTTCAATGTCAATAGGGAAAATATAAATATAAGCGGAGAGCGTCATCCATGCACAAAGTTGTGGAAGTCTCCTTCGACATTCAAGTATATTGGCTGCATCTACTGCCCGTGACGTCGCCATTGAAAACACGCTTTTCCGCCTACTTTGGGAGACGACCCTTCTGACACCGAACCTCTTTTCGAAGAAGAGTACATCTCACAACCGAGTGAAGTGACCGGGGTAATATTACCTTATCGTTTCGGGCCATATTTAGATGATATGCGGATCACGGCCAAACCACCTCCATGCGGTGGTGATAAAAACAATGCTGCCCACGAGCAATGACGACGCCGCGGCCAAATCGCCTCCCCGTCCGATCCACTTGCACGACGGAGACGAGCCACCCCAGCCGAAGTCGTGTTGACAAGGCCGGCAGCCGGTGACGATCCACAAGTCCTGCGGAGGGCGTCCTTCAGCAGCTGCTGCAGGGAAGCCTTCCGATGTGCACATCGACACATTTAGCACCCCTGATTTACGGATTACCCCCCCCCCCCAATTATTTCCTTTTTTTAGTGGCTGGATACACACACATACCTGTCATTTGGAACCCGCAAAGCTCACGTCCTTTGCACCCATGCAATCAATTTTTTCACGACGAACCAGCTCTTTTGGAAAAGTATGAAGAGCGAATCCAACCTCCCGAGTGCTCGAGCAATAACCAGCAATACGAGCCGGCATTTTGGCTAACACGAAGGAACAAAGGGCTACCTTCCGGGAGGTAAATTTAATAGAAAGAAACGAGTCCACTTGAGGGCGGTCCTGCCATGTACGTCACTTCCTGCTTCTTCTTGAAAACAAATCCCTTGAGAGGATTTAGATGGCGGGAGTCACAAAAAGCCATTTCGTCAAAATCATGTTTTGTGGTGGGGGGAAAAAAGGCATTGGTCCATACTGGCTGTGGTTTCTTCCCATTAATAACATACTAAAAATCATGCATTTCATGACAGTGGACCTTTAAGATCTGTGTACTGGTCCAAAAGGGAATACCCGCAACTAAAATGGATTGGATGGGTTTCGATGCTAATCCTTGACCTAAAAGACAAAATATCCATCAAGCAGATACAATAATTAGTTATTTGATTTTAAAGAATGAATTTAGTGGCAAGTTTAAATGTCCAACTGGATGACGACTTTTGTAATTTTTTTCCTTTTTACAGTGAGCAATTGTTTGATGCTATGATATTTTCTAATAATCATGCACAAATTCTGAAGGAAGTATGTGGGGTGGGGGGTGGGGATTCCAGAGGTTGTGACAGTTCACGAAAAAAATATCATGAGGAAGCTGACTGAAGCAAGTCAAAATACAAACATGCAGATTCAAAAAAATGAATGAAATGAAAAGCATAAAACGGTCGACCTGATATATATAAAGCTGCCCATTCTCAAAATGTTCTCGTCATTCACGGCCGGAGGGGGGTCGGCAAGCGACTCGTCATGTGCTTGTTCTCCGCTCCTGCTCAGGGAACACGCCGGACTGCGAGAGCAACAACATGGCTGAAGTCAGCCTCATCTGCGAGGAGAATCTCCTCGACACCATCTTCCACGCTTGCGACACGCAGCGCCGAGGTAACAACGACACGAGCGAGCACGCGAGAACCAGTCGGTCACACTTCAGTAGGTCGACGCCTGTTCAGGAAATAGTTTTTATTTTTTTGGGGGGGGGGTTTGCACTGAAGCAGCAGCAGTCTTCCTTTCTTTTTTCACTGCCCCATATTATGGATAAATTATAGCATATATTGAGACAGGGGTGACTGAAAATAAAGCGGGCCCATAGATTGCAAATGACAAAGTTCTGGCCACAGGAGATGCTGTTGTGCAGGCTGACTTTGAAGCCCATATTTCTCCTCAACAATATTTCTAGGCAAGGTCTACGTGTCTCACATTGTGGACTACTTGCGGCACACGACCAGCCGCGCCCCGGAGGACAGCGGCCTGGAGGAGCTCTGCAACATGCTGGACCCCGAGCGCAAAGACGTCTCCATCGACCTGGACACTTACCACGCCGTCATGAAGGAGTGGATTGAAGACTGCCGCAGCAACGGGTGAAGGGATGAGGGTGGTCCGTCGACGGCGTGAACGCTCCCGTGTTTTACTTTGACTCCTCTGTTGCGTCCTAGGGAAGAGTCGCAAGGATGCGTGTGCCAGGACTCGGTTAAACTAAGAGACTGCCTTTCAGGTGTGTGTCTGTGTCTTAAGAAGTTACATTTTCTCAACAGGAGCATTGATGGTGTCTCTTGTGGTTTTTTATTATAGTCAGGAGGTCCATGTTGCTTAACATGACCTCGGGAAGCTTGGAGGGCTTTGGAGGGGACGTGTCGAAAGCAGAATTGTAAGTTTTGTTGATGTACAAATGGCTCATTCCGGAATTGGAATTGAATTTAGTCAGTTATTTTTGAAAGGTTTCGGGTTATTTTTGAATGATAGATTGGGTCTGTGGTACTTTTGTTTTGACCTGGGATAACTGCAAAGCATGTACACAAGTGTGTGGGTTTTTTGATATTTTTTTGGGGGGGATTCTGGAATGGTTGGGTTGCACGTGACGTCACGCTTGTTCGTCCGAGTACTTGCCCGCCATTGTTGCAGACAAGCAGTCGGCTGTCCGTCGTTGTCATGCCAGATTTTTGTTGCGTCTCCGGATGTGGAAATTGCAGAAACGGAGACATTGGGAAGCGATTTTTCCGTGTTCCAAAGATTAGATTGCATGGAGTATTGCGCATGTGTATTTCTAGTGTCTGGATGTTCTACTTCAGGGAAGTCTTTCAGATCCTTTGAAAGTACGTCGTTGTGGAGAGTATATTGATCGATATCTTCATAGAGTTTGACCTTTTTGTACATATCTAGCTTTGGCAAGATCATCGAGTGAATTAAAACAGGCAGAAAACTTCCACAGCTCGCCACTTACACATGGCTCTATGGACGTTGCCATGGTGATGTCGTCTGCAACGCCTAGCTTGTCTGTAGAAATGGCGGCTTTTCGATTGAGGGCGCATTTTTATCAGGTGCGTGCAACCCAAGGATAGCCCACGTTTGAACGTCCCCTCTACAGCGAAACGTCAGAGCTGGTGAACTGCCTTGCCGACCTCCAGATGAGCAACCAAAAGCTCCAGGAGGAAGTGAAGAAGCTGAAACAAGCGATGGAAGGAATGGAAGAGGGCAACCAGAAGCTGGCCGACGAGAACGAGGAGCTGCGCAGCCAGACCAGAGCGTGAGATGTCTTCACGGTTCCAACAGCGGCAGGCGACCTCCGGCTCTTACTTGGATTTGTCTGTTTTTCCCCGCTTCCCGCAGTCACCTGCAGCTGCTCCACAAAGAGAAGATGCTGCACGACGAAGTGGAAGAAATGAAGGCCACGCTGAGCTGCACGGAGGAAGGAAGAGCTCGCGCCTCCGCGCGCAGCAAACACGTGGTCAGGAAAAACGCAGCTCGCTGTGAAAAATACTTGTATGAAGCCGCCGGGATGGCAAAATGGAGGGTGAACTGCTTCCTCTTTCCAGGAGAAGGAAAACCAAAATCTCAAGGCCAAGATTGCTTCTCTTGAGGACGAGGTACGTTTTCCAGATATGCTTACATTGTGGATGGCCACGGCTAGAACCCCACCCCCAAACTCTCCTCTCGTGGCACCCCAGAACTTCAAAGTCAACCTGGAGATGGACGAGCTTCAGAAGAGAATTGCGGAGCTGTGTGACATCAACGCTGACCTTCAGGTTACCACAATCCCCTCCCCTCTCCAGTGTTTTCCGCTTTATTTATATTCTCAATCCTTTTTTTGTGTCGTTCTCTGCTTGGTTGTGTAACGTCACGTCCTTGTCCTCAGGTGCAGATTCACTCTTTCGATACCGTCCTCACTGAAAAGGAATCGCTCATACAAGAGGTCTGACTCAGATCACGTCACTGACCAAGGTCAACTACTTGCCTCTTTCTTGTGCTTTATAAATTTTGCTCAATCTTTTTACAGAGGAGCAGACAGATTGACGAGCTAAAGACGACTGTGGAAGAATACTCCTCCATTACGGAGGTCAATGTTTTCATATCTATATACTATCCTGACCGTTTTTTTTTTCCAAATGCCAAAATGTTTTCTTTCTAGAATTGTCTGTTGGTGGTTTCTTTCAGTTACTCAGGGCTGACAAGAGCAAACTGGAGAACCACATGCAAATGTTTCATCCAGACCTTTCTGGGTAAGTTTCAGACATAAAACCGTATATTTACTCCAAATAATGTATCTTTTAATCTATGCCAGTGACCTAGAGAGAGAGGCGAAACAATTAAATGCTCTACTCCAAGAGTGCTGACGGTACAATTTACTGTATCGCCATCTGTTGCCATTTGTAAAAGTCATGACAAACTTTGAAAGTGTCCTGGAGATCATCAAGGTCTGCTGTAAATTGAGACCAGATCTTTATTTCTGTTTATGCGGGGTGTTCAAAGCGCAACGATACGCCACCGGCTTTTTGTACTCATTCAGACAGATGGGATGAGATATGTGGCTTGGCTCAGTAAACGTTGGGAGAACCCGTAATAGACGACGGGAACATTAGTGGGAGACGGATTAATTTGCAAATGAACCGTTTTCAGTTTTGCCTTTTTGTCTGCCTCGACAGCGCTGGAGTGTCTCTTTCGGTCGCCTACAGGTTGAACCAGAGCACTTCGGGATCCCTGCAATCAGAACTGGCCCTGGCTCAGTCACCACCTGAAGTCAGCGCTTCGTCTCACGCGTCCGTCAATGTTGCGCTCTACAAATTCAGATGTCACATGAATGAATGGTTCTCCTCTTCAGCCCGTGCATAGGGTTGAGCCTTTGGCCATCAATGTGTGTTCCACCTCACCACTGGATGAGACTCTGGACCGAGAGGTGCTGCTGATGATGCATGGACCGAGCCCAGAACTCATGGCTCAGGAGTTCAAGAAACTCCTGAACAGAATGGTAATGAAGTGTTTGGAGCCCAAGGGCACGTCCACAAACACGAGAAAAATGCCTTTTCTGTCTTTAATTCACCCACAAGATGCACATCCTGTTTTTTTTTTTTTTAAACTTTCAAGATGTAATTTCATTCCTATCTGTGTCCTGTAGAAGTCTGATTTCAGAAACGAAACCACCACCGTCCTGTCTACAATGAAAACGTTACTAGATGACCACTCAAAACCCGAGCTCGACGCCGACACCAGTCTTGAGGTGACGCGTAATCATGAAACGCGCAACAAATCCATTCTTCATTACTTCCTCTGCATGACTTCTTGTCTTGTCCATCTCTCTGCTTCATGACTCACGGCAATTTCGCAGCGTTATCTTTCTCGGCGTCCACCTGTTGCACGTTTATTTGCATCATTTCATTGTTCTCTCTTTCCCACGCACTATCGCACTCTTATATAACTCTCGCCAGGCCCATCCGAAGCGGCGCTGTTTATTGTAGCGTGAACACAATGCACCCCCCCCCCTTTTCTCGCTCGCTCTTGACTATCCTCTTGTGTCGTTCCCCCCACCCTCTTCCTTCAGCCGTGTTGCCACCCTGCATTCATTAGGCACGTTCCGGCATACAGCAGTAAACACACAAATGGGAAAGGCAGCGTTCGTTGAGTGGCGGCTCCTCGGAGAGTCAGCCGGGGAAGTCGCCTGTGACAGTTTGGTGTGATTTGAACAGCCCAACTTGAGCGAGAGACTTTCCCGTTTGGTCTTTGGACAGGCGGTGCAGGCCGCGCTGGACGCGACAAGAGAAGACTGGGCCCTTAGCCTGGACCAGCTAGCCCAGTACACCGACTCCATCGAGAAGGAACTGGTTAAAATGGCCAGTAATATGAGGAGGTCCCGGACTGAGATCTTGCACCTGTCAGTCAGGTAATTGTTGCATTTTTCTGCTTCTCATAGTCTTCGGTATTTACACTCCATGGGCGGATAGATCTTGTCAGTCGTGCTTTCCACCGTGACCTCGAAGAGGTCCGCCTCACTGCTTTTGCGCAAGGGCTTCAATGTGTGACTGTGTTTGTAAGAATTTAACATCTCTAGATGTGTGAGCGTGTGTGTTTTGCTTGCTTCTCGTGTAATCGATGCAAAAAAATCACCCGCTTGAAACAAAAGCATCCACTTTTGAAAGTCTTTACAACTAAGGCTATTACAAGTCAGTAAAACTGGATCTTAACCCATTCACTTCTCATATTTGTGGATATTTTTAACTGAAACTTGTCAGCCAATTGGAAAAGGGTTTCTCTAAGTCGCAGATGGAACAAAAGAGTCAAGGAGATATGTTGAGAAATACTGACATACTGATGACAATTTCTGACCAGATGTTCCGTGGGTGATATCGCAGAAAAACATATCCCACAAAGAACTAAATTCTCCCAAAAACCATTTTGCGTTTTTTTTTTTTTTTTTTTTAATTCTCGTTGCATTGTAGTATTTTAAACTCAAAGCAAATACAACGATGAAATGCACAGTGAGCGATGCGTAGCTCGAGTTGATTTTCAGTGGCTTCTTGGCATGGAGATAGTCATTCATCCCATGAACTACACAATTTCTCACAATCTTGAAACACTTTCTACTTCGACACTACGACAGACGTACTCTGTTCAACTGTGAGATCCATAAACATGTCCGACTTCCAACCTGTTGGCATTTCTTTCAATGTCACATGCCCCCTTATCTTTATCGTCCACGCAAAAGTTCTGCTGATTTCCAGTCCAAAGTAAGGAAACCCCACCACCTACAGGGATCTGTTAGCCATTAAAGTGGGTTCCAAACGAGCTGAGATCCTCTTTTTATGCCTACCCAATGAGAAACCCTCTTGACGAAGATCTTGTAAAAACAAATTGTATTCCAATTGATGGATATACAATTACATGGCAGTGAAGGAGTTAATGTAGTGTGTGTGTGTGTGTGTGTGTGTGTGTGTGTGTGTGTGTGTGTGTGTGTGCGTGTGTGTGTGTGTGCGTGTGCGTGTGTGCGCGTGTGTGCGTGCGTGCGCGTGCGTGTGCGTGTGCGTGCATATCTGTATAAGAGTCACTGCAGCTCAGTCCCAGCCCAGAGCGAGGGGGTCAGACCGGTACTCACAAACTTTCAATGAAAAATGGCTTATTCCTCATCCCAGTTTTAGGATTTTTCAAATCAGTGCCCAGTGTGCCGTCTCAAATTTAGCCGGTATTGGATCTGTCATATAAATCTGCATTGGGCCAGTGGGAGAACTGGCGCTGGTCACCCTGGGAAACAAAATGGGACACTGCATGGGCCTGCGGATTGGGTACAGTATGTCCACTGTACTTCTTTCTAGGAACTCTCTCCTTCCCTTTTGGAATGCGTCGACACCTTGGGTGTTCATCGTCACTCACCTGTGATTTATTTTTTTTTTTTTTTTGCTTTTTCTCATGTAGGGTGCAGGATCAAGAGAACCAGAAGCGGCAGCTCTGTGAGGAACTAGAGCAGCTCAAGACTCCTCAAGACAGCAGAGAAGCCTCGTGCCAGACACCAGCACCAGAAGAAGAGGTCAGTTTGAGATCAAATTTAATGACCACTTTTCTATTGTACTGAACCCACTCTTTGATTGTATTTTGCCTATATTTTCATTGGAGTCGCATGTTTGAGATGATTTGTTAGTCTAATGTCATGTGTGCACGTTAGATTTGGGGAATATTGTCATATTACTATTCCTGGACTGATTTAGTCATCCATTTTTCACAAGATTGTGTGCTTAGAAAACAGTGGTGGCTTTCTGGTAAGTACTGACACCCACACACAACGACTCTTGGCGTCCACTCAAAAATTGCCTTTTTTACAGCAAAAATGAGCTTGGTGCTGTTTCTCCTAGCAACCTATGAACTTCCTTGTTGCAAATCTTGGCTCTGATTTTTGTCAAACCGACCTCTCCGTAACTGAACATTGTCTTTGTCCCTCTGTAAGACTGGAGATGACCTGGAATGGGATGAGGAATGCGCCCTTCAAGACTTCCTGAAAAGCGAAACGGCGGGGAGCAACTGCCCAGGGCAGGACGGGCTGACGGAGTCCCCACAGACGCAGGACGGGGACGAGAGGTGGACGGTGGTGAACGGCACGGGCGAGGGAGAAGTGAGGGACACGTCCACTCCCGTGTCGGCCAAGCCCGAAGATTCCCAGGACGGACCGTGGACAGGCCAAGGTGAAGCAAAAATTATTTTAAGGTAGTAAGCTTTTTTTTTTTTTTTTTTTTTAAGTAGAAGCCAAGCGCTTTGTATCATCTTAAACCAAAAATGTACCAGAGTACATCTATTAACTCCCTCTGAGATTGGCTAATACGCCCTTAATCCATCCGTGAGTCAAACGACACTCAGCCATCCTTGAAGCACCATCGCAGTTCACATCCGCGCATACAAAAAAAAAAAAGATTTTGGGAAGCTCGTGGGCGAAGACCCCTGCCTTCTATGGTGGTTCCATTCTCCAGGGGGGGGATGTGTGTGATGGACAAACGTGCGTGTCGAAGCGTCTTCCTCGAGGCCCTTCTATGGCCAGGTGGAGGAGCAGTCTGAGGCCACGCAGTGAGCAGTAATCCCCTCCATTCCGTTCCTTCATGAGTGGCTGGCGGGCAGGGAGAATGTGGTCGCTAATGCCACTTTGGCCATGGGTGATATTCTGACCCCCGTTCTCCTTGGTTCGCTTACCATGACTCTGTGTGACCTTGAACGGAAGAAGGCGGGGTTGCCTTTTGGATAAAATGTTCGAACGTCAGAACGTTCAATTTCCTGTTTTTTACGCCACACTTACATCCCACTTGTGTGTTCTCTGTTCATTTTTGTGTCTCACAGAATCTCTGGAGCCGCAGGTGAACCTCCGTTGTTTGCAGGTAAAAATGAATTTTGAAATTGGATTTATTGCAACGGGAGCACTGTGCTCACTGTTTTTCCCCAAAACGTTTCGGTGTACGATAAGACAAACTGATGCATTTATTTCTCTGAACATTAACGTTGCATTAACAAAGAGAGCAAGCTATTGTCAACACTTTAGATCATCGATTTTGTAAAAACAATAAAACTGTGGGCTCTGAGAAGTATCAATCTGTAGGGAAAAAAAATGTATTGACCAGATGTGAACATGCAATGTATATGAATAAACCTTTTAATGCTCCAGAGTTATTGAAAGTGCGATTCAATAGTTTCAAGTAGAGACAGATGTTAAACAATAATAAACAATGGATGCTCCGGACTAAATCATAATCACTTTTTGTGCATTTTCTGCACTCGTAATTTGAAGTAGTCCTGTTTTTATCAATAAAAGGATAGAAGTTCAAAAGTTTTATCTGCTGAATTATTTAATCAGTCGTCTCGAGATGAATATATTAAAATGGAATTGCAGCTGTAATCGTTTTGACAAGAACGAATGGTTTTTCGCAACTCTTCACTGAAGGAATTTGCTTTGTGGTGCCTCGTAGCTTCTTTTCTTACCCGTCTTCTCACATACAAGTGTTTCCATTTCCAGAGTGTGCTTGTTATTTGACACACGACTAACGTACATTGCATATTCAGACGTTTTACCATTTCTATTTTAAAATGCAGTATGTGGAATGTTTTTTTTTTTTTTTCTCTCAGAACGAGGCAGTTGTACCGTCGGACGCCCACTCACAAGCTGCCAGCCCCGAGCGCCCAGCGGCGGACGCCTCGCTTGATCCGTCCCACTCAGACAGCCGCGGTAAGACCGCCGCCGCCCCCTCTCGCTTTTGTTTTGCACAAATCTGCATCGAGTCGTCCGCTGTGTCTTTTGTGACTTCACCGGGGAATGAGTTATATCCCGAGTCGCTTGCTGGTCCTGAAAATAGAAGATGCTCGAGAGTAATATTTAATTACATTTATACAAGTGAGGTTGTGTAGATAGCTAGTGGTGTAACGCTACACCAAAAATCATAGTTCAGTACCTACCTGGCTTTTAAGGTGACTGTTTGGCTCACATTCTGTTCAGTCTTGCTGTTCGTGTTGGTGTCCGTGTAAACGGGCCAGGTTAATGACATGAAAAATTGAGCATCCATATCTTCAAGATCCTGTATTTTGGCAATTTAGACCTCCAAAGAGTTGGCATTCTAACACGGACTTAGTACAAGCTCACTTTCATTTCAAAAAGGAAAAAATTTCCTTGATTTTTGTTGCACGAGTGTCCAGAAAAGGTCCCTCTGACAGCCATTTCTGTTTGACCCAGTTTTGTATCCGCTTTGTCCATATTTGGCTCAGACCACCCCCTTTCCTCTGATTGGCTGTCTAGCAACGAACTGTAAACTTTAGAAATTCGAATGACCTGTTTTCAGTCCTCTCGTCTTAAAAATGTCTGGAATTCAGGAGTGCGTGGATAATTTTAATTCATAAATCATGTTTACTGAGACACCATAGATGAGTGGTCTGAAACCTAAGGCTTGCGAGCCATACCTGGCTCTTTTGGTGGTTGCATATGGCTCGCGGGGCCCTCATAACGACATATTGTACATGTGATTTCTGTTGTGCAGAGAAGGTTTGGCCAAGTGGGGTTGCCGTAGTTTTTACGTGGTAGTTGAGGTGCAGAAGGGTCTCAAGCTGATTGTGTCGGAACAACAAATTATGGAAACTCTTTTGACAGAGGTCGCTCAAAAACAAAAAATATGAGGTGTACCTAAGTTTTCAATATGAATGGACCGCCTTTGTGAAGAGGGAGGGTTCTGCTGGGTGTTTAAATTCACAGATGGGGGGAGTATGCCAAAGCATTCGTACTCAACGTTGCCAATCAACATTTTGCCAACTTCGCATAAAGACAAGATAATCAAACGAATAAAAGACACGCCTTTGTCGGCAAGAACTGTTCACCATCCTACCGGCATGATTGAAAATCAAATTACGTTCACGTTGAATGGGCGGAAGTCTCAACGCCTGCGTGAAGCGTAACCTGACGATGTATGAAACAGACTATCAAGGCATGAGCAAAACCAGGAAGTTTTTTTAAAAATATTTTATGGCTCTTTTGAAATGATGTTTTAAAATATTTGGCATTGATGCCTCTCTCAGTCAAAAAGTTTCCCGACCCCTGCCATGGATGCATTACATTACAAAAGCTGAGCTGCACTGGGTTTGTTTACAGGCTCGGCATGCTATGACAGTGCGATCAAGAGCATACTGCCCCAAATGGGTAGCAGTGATATAGAAAATGTATTTCCAGATTAGACGTGGCATTCCCATTTTTTTTTTTTTTTTTTTAAACTTTTCTATCCAGAGACACATGAGACCACAGAGTCTGAGTCCTTGTCTGATCGGGATCCAACCACGATGTCCACTCCAACCAACAATGCACCAGCCGACGAGGTCGCTCCTCCGAATGAGAGGTGAAAAAAGATGATCCTAAAAAAGGGAATCGTGATTAT
The DNA here is from genome assembly GCF_019802595.1 of Syngnathoides biaculeatus. Classification (NCBI taxonomy): domain Eukaryota; kingdom Metazoa; phylum Chordata; class Actinopteri; order Syngnathiformes; family Syngnathidae; genus Syngnathoides; species Syngnathoides biaculeatus. The sequence continues at coordinate 13,719,292 of NC_084659.1, read as the reverse complement.
AATAACATGTAGTTCACTGGGTTTACCTATTGATGTGACTCTCAGTTGAATTTCATCTCACCACTGCTGGTGTAGTTCCTCTCTGACGAAACGGTTTTTACCGGGTTTCATCATTTCCCTATGACGTGATCCTGGCCCGCATTTGCTAGTCAAAGGTTGTTTTCCTGTCTGTGGGAGGAGTTGCACGAGCTAAATAGTTTCTCTGCTGCCGTGCTTTGCGTAGCATCAGCCAACCGACAGAGAAATGGAAACTGCTCCTCTGCAGAATGTCGCTATAACTTCTCACGCCGGGAATGTACGCGCGGCAAAGTTCTTGAAATGGACCGTTCTGTGCACAGCATCTCACTGACCGGCGAGGACCGCCAGGCGGACGACAAAGAGGGCGACGCGAGCGGCACGGCGGTCAGTAGCACATGGGAAATGTTTAAAATGTGAAAAGGAACAGCTTCCTCTATTTTCAACTGCTCACCACTTCCTCTTCCCTTCTTCTCATTCCTCCTCTCCTTATTAGCTGTGATACTGGGGGGGGGGGGGGTTGAAGGAAGGTGATGGGATTCGGAACGATGGGTCTTTTTTTCGCTCAGAGGTGTTGCGTGCAAAGTTTGCACGTGGGGAAGCGGGGGTAGAAATCTGAAAATGTCACTGGTGTTATTACTCTTTGCTGCTATCCACTTATCTGAAATATGCTTCCAAAAGAGGCAAGTATGATACACATTCTTACCTTTTGCTTTCAATCTGGCACTATTTACCCCCGCGCCGTGGCTATTTTCTGTTTAGCTGCAACAAATTGGGCATATGTAAAATTGCGCCGTTACACAATATCCTGTGTTGCGTTGCTCAGAGTCACAACACTCACCTTACTCAACCGTGCGAAACGTTTGATCGAGTGTATGCAGGCGGTACACCTCCACCCTTTTAGCACTTTGCCAGTGTTAGCGAGTCCTCTGAGCACCCTCAAACACATGCGCACGCAGCTGCACAGCTCTCTATGAAACGCGCATTATGTAAGAATTTAGCCAAATGCGTCTCTTCCACACACCGAGCAGCTCAAACGCCGCTGCACTGCAATGGGACAGGTATGCTTCGTCTATCTATGGAGAAGAGGGAAAAAAAAAACGTGTTCTCACTTGCGATAACTTTTTCAGAGCCTGATTCTGGACCAGTCTGGATCGAGATCAGCAGCACAGGACGCGTGAGTACCATCAATTCATCACATTTGCATCAGTTTTTTTTTTTTTTGTTCGCGGTATCAGAACATGGTTAACGCTGACACCGCACTTCGCAGCACTAGTCTGCTTCCCGTCTTGGTTGAGGAGGAGGAGAGCGCTACCACAGAGGCCGACATGGCAGGTACGAAGCCGACCTGTCCGGAGTGTGCCCGCGGGGAAAAGAGAAATTGAGATGTCTGTTTACGGCTTCTGACATCTGAGTGCGAGTTTCACCACCCCCACGTCTCTTCCGCCAGGGACGGAGCAGCCCGGCGGTGTCGTCGCAACCACCTTGAGCGACTGTCAGCAGTCAAGCGTGACCTTGGCACAGAACGGCCAATCAGAGAGTCGCGCGGCGTCTGATCCAAATCAATTGCAGAACAAAAAAGACTCCAATGGGATCAATAAGAAAGAACTGGTAAGACTCCTCCCACACCCACTCATTTTTTGGGGCAAATGAATGTTGTGACAAATGGATAAATGGAAAATTCCTGGAATGTCTGAGTGATATTTTGACTTGAATTAAAAAAAAAAAAAACTATTTGTATGATGCATATTATTCTGGAAAGGACTTGAGCCACTGAAAAAAAATGGTTACACAATTTTGTGGCGGGGGAGAAAAACATTGCCTGGTAAGATTAAATTAGCACAAGAAGGCACTAATGGCTGTCCTGGACCTGCAGGAGTCACAAGGCACGGAAACCACTGAAGCACCAAAGGTGGAGGAGGCCCAACCTGAGACTTGTGCAACCACTGAGAAAAAACGTATTTGTCACATAAACAGAATTTTTTTTTTTTTTTGTTTCCCCCCAAAGTATGATTTGTGAGGTAATTATCTTATTAAATTCCTCTCTAGCTGAGCCATCTACCATCTCTGACCACAATGATAGAGAAGATAAGAACAGGTAGGATGACCCATTCGATCAAACATTTCCATGCTTCATGCATGCGAGTTACTTATCATAATTGCTCATATTCTCCTTTGCAGTAGCCTATCAGCTAACGACAAGGAGATCGAGGTATGTTTGATTTTTTTCGAAAGGAGGAATCTTAAATTCTGGGGTGCAGGCGTGAGCGTTTTGGCTTCCTTTTGGTCAGACGGAGTTCCAGCGTCTAGCGCTGGGTTTCAAGTGCGACATGTTTACCTTGGAGAAGAGGCTGCGGCTGGAGGAGCGGTCGCGCGACCTCGCCGAGGAGAACGTCCGCAGGGAGGTGTCCAGCTGCCAGGGCCTGCTGCAGGTCAGTGGCTTTTCAAAAATCGACCTTGGATAAGAGTCGTTTAAATTTCGGCCCAATTCCCAGCACGCGGGCCACGGGCGATATTAAAGTTATTGTATGACGTGATCAGTGTCGATTACTTTTCTTGCATTTAACTACTTGGGTGGCAGACAGGAGAAGGGAAGTTTGCACTTCCTTGTTTTCCACCAAATGGAATGCTATCTAAAAACATTTTATTACCTTACATATTTGTACATACACTGAATTAAATGTGAAATACTTCAGTGGCTCTTGCGTCCTTTGATGCGGTCCTTGGTAGAAAAAGTTTGGACACCCCTGTATTTGATCGTGTCATAAACATGCCCCACATTCCTCCCAGGCTCTGACTCCTCTATGCGAGGATGACAACCAGTCAATGGAGATCATCCACAGGCTCCAGAAGAATCTGGATATCCTCATCCAGTCCATGACCCGGGTGTCAAGTCGCTCCGAGATGCTCGGAGCCATCCATCAGGTGCCCGTTTGTGTGTGGAAAGGGCGAAAGATGAACAGGATTTTTCTGATAGTCTTTGGGGTCTTGCCAGGAAAGCCGCATCGGTAAGGCGGTGGAGGTTATGATTCAGCACGTGGAGAACCTGAGGAGGGTGTACACCAAGGAGCACGCCGAGCTGCTGGAGCTCCGGGAGACGCTCATGCAGAACGAGAGGTCGTTTGGCTCGCACTCCGACAGAGGTAGCTAGCTTCCCTTGAATACGTACAGTACTGAAGATCAACCCGAGCTGTACGATGAGACGAATTTGCCTCTCTCCAGATGAATTCCGTGGCAAGAAGCCATCCACGTCGCAATACTACAAGGTCCGTGATCGCTACGTTCTCTGGTGCCTGTGTCTAGTGTCTCCGTTATGTGTTAATAAAGTTCTGATTACTTCATTTTTTGACCCCCCCCCCCCCCCCCCCCGCACGCATCCATTCAGTCATCAGCCCGGCGGGTTAGCATAGCAGCAATCCCACGCTCTGGCGGAGGCAACATACACTATGACATGGTGAGGACATGATCAATGCTTTGCTCCTTATCATCACACCACTTCATTTCTCCTCACCTATAGAAAAATAATTTGAAAAAAAAGATATTACAGTGGTGCCTTGCGATACAGTACGAATTTAAAACACAAACGGAGGAGAAACACATGTAGACAGATAATGTAACCTTTTCTCGTTTGAAAAACCTTACTGAAATGTTTGGTTTTGGCGAGGCTAGAATGGATTAATGACATTTCCATTTTACGTTTTGAGTTTTCTGACCGTCCTCATGAAACAAATTGAACTTGTATTTCATGGCACTACGGTACTCGCAAGTTGGATGGTGGGTTTCAGGTGAAATTTGAGGATTAAACCAAAATTCACTGCAAGTTGTACCGTTAAGCCTTGTGTTCTAGAACAGCATCTGAAAAATGTACTGATACATTTAAGTCTACGGTGCATTCAAAATCTTAGAAAATGTCAAATTTAATCCACCTAAAGGTTTTTATGTCCGTCCTGAAGTTTCACCTGAAAGCCCAAGCTGACAAAAACGTTTTTTGTGTTCTGTATTGTGTCCTGTGGTTTATGATACTGTATAGTTCTTGAACATTTTCACCCTCGATGCAGACCAAACAACACAACGGTGCGGAAAGTGAAGCCGAAAGACTCAACAGGAGATCTCCGTGGTAAGTGTCCAATAACGTCAGAAAATTGCAACTTCAATCCCTTCTGGGAAGGCAGCGCCATTGTAAAGATTTTTTAAATGACTTTTGTATTGCACGCCGGATCCACAAAGTGGATCGCTAAAGCCTTTTGTGCCCCCCCCATCCCCTCACCCGCCATGTTGATGATGGTGGTTTTCAGGAACGTGGCGGGGAAGAACACGGCACGCCCCCCACTTAAACGCTTTGTTAGCTCCGCCGCCTGGGTTGACACTGAAGAGTCCTCGGTCGTGATGAAGGGGTAAGAGAGGCCTCGCGGTTGCTGGGGATGTAGAACGATGGCAGACGAGGGCGTCAAATATTTCAAAACGAGCTCGCAACGGGAATTGACAGCGATGCCGCCATCTTTCATGCATTCAGCCGCACGGTGAAGTGTGTGTCCAGAAGCTCCTGTGTTGCGTGTTTGGCTTTGGCCACCAAACAGTATCGGTATAATTGATTTTAAAACGGTCATTAACGTCATGTTTTTATTAATCAAGAATCTCTTTGTCTGTGCGTGGTTTGCATGCGTCCCACCCCACTGCCGTTAGTTTTCCTCTCTGCGATGCAGATTTTTAAAATTGTTTTTTTTAAAGCAATTGTATCACGGGTTTACGCGTTGAGTGCCTGACCCGCCCAGCGTGCCCGCAGGACGCCCCGCCACAACTCGGACCCCCAGCCGGCCGACGAGCCGGAGGAGCCCGTGCCGGAGAGGAGGCGGTCCAGTCTCAGTGAGCTGGGCAGCAAGCTCACCTCCCTCATTCTGCCTCTCAAGACGTTAGTCCATCTCCGTACGCCGCTATCCTGGCTCGCTGCGGCGTGATTTTTTTTTCTTCTGCAAGCTAACTGAAGATAATGGAAGAGTTCCTCATTTTTCAATTCTTTATTCAGTCCTGACTGTTTTGGTCTTGAATCAGAATCTGCTTTATTGGCAATTATACCACAAAAAAACTGTAAAGTGCTACACGATGAGAATGGTTTTTGCAGACCCCCAGTTTAAGAATGACTGCAAAGTTAAACTACTACGTGATGGAAGTCTTCCATTCTGGAACTGCTCCTTATTTGGGCTGGGCTTTGCTTTCTCAAACGGTTTTTGCTCCTTTTCGCTTGTTTGACTCGAGGTCAGCCCTTTTCGTGGCGTCTCGGTCGTGCACGGATTTCAGGTTCCTGTCCGGGTTTTCCGTTGTTTTTTTTTTTTTTTTTGTTTTGGTTTTTTTTTTTAAATCTAACCCTTTCCGAGTGTTGTCTCAAAAGCAAATCCTCAAGCTTTCTTCTCTTGCTCCTTCCGCATCGTTCAGGAGTCAGGATGAGCTCTTCGTCATGCTGTAAGTTCGGAGCGAAGGGAAGAAGTGAGCATGAAAATTTGTCTGCGCTCAGAATGAAGTGTTGTGAGGCATCAATCTGACATATTAATTTTTTTTTTTCACCTGCATGCTTCCATTCCGCCATGTCAAACTATCCTGAGTCCCCCCCCCCCCCAACCCCCATTTTTGTCATCAAGCTGTCAACTGCATTTGATTATCATTCAATCATGATACCTTTCCGCAATCAGTGTCTCTATTACTTTTCATAGTTATTTACCGAATCCCACATTTTCCCAATCTCGTCCAGTCCGAGCTTCTCATCCAGCCCGGCGTCTTCCGACCAAGGACTGTCCCAGTCTTTGTCCCATAGCTTGACATCCACACGGTCAACGGCGGCCGCGGTGGCTCGAGGCGGCAGGGCGCTCTGGCTTTGGTTGGCCATGGTGCTGCTCCTTGCAGGTAAACTCATTTTTTTGTTTTGTAACCTGAATCGAAATATTTAAAACCTCTGATCTTTTGACTTCCCCTGCTGTGCGTGCGCAGTAAATCAACAACGCGGTCCTAACGGAGTCTCCTCATTAGGTCTCCTGGCCCTGTTGGCCAGCCTTGTGATGCAGCCAGCTGTGGACGCTGCCCCGGTAGGCACCGGAGACTCCTGGATGACCATCCAGCAGCTGCTCTGGCCTTACACGGGCCTGCGGCACAACGGACAGCCCCCGGTTTAGCTCCCAATTTTGGACCTGGGGTTAAGATGGTGCTACAGCCGTCGGCCTTCTCCGGATTTGCCCGTGCGCTTAGGAAGGCTGGTGAGCCACACTGAGGTGGGAAGGGGGAAGGGGGGGACTGTCAAAATTCCTCAGCCAGACTTGGAGGAGTGTTTCGCCCCGACTGTGAAAATTTCACCCATCACGTTTGCCGAGCTGGTCTGGGTCTCCGCATAAATTCGACTGTGGGACTAACTCCATTTCGCGGCTGGGAGGGGGGCGTGCTTCGCTTTCAATCAGTACTTGCCTGCGACCTGGATCCTTAAAGCTTCCATGTTTTGAATGCACCTCCTCTGAACCTTCCCACAATGCATTGTTCACAAACCGCTTTTTAAACCCATTTAATGCACTTGAAGGTCACCGTTTTATTTATGCCCTTGCCAGGTGTTTTATAACTTTTTAAAGCGGATCACCGCTGGTCATAAAACATTGAAGTGTTTTTAAAACTATATTTATGACGACTTTTTGAGAGTGCTATATGAATTTAACTGTGACAGTCTTGACACCAAAGTTATTCTTCTCCCCCTTTTTGCTGTGGTTGTCACCGGATTGAAATCTTTTTGTATGCTGCAAAGATGTTTTGAAATTTTGCATAAATAAAGTGGCGAAATCTACATTGGAACACGCATTTTATTCCGCACGGGATTAGCAAAACATGAGCGGCCTGGTGGCACAAAACAGACTCTGGACGGTGTCCACGAAGAGGAAGTGGGTCTCTCGGGTCAGACTTATCCCTTCGGGGCTCATGTTGTCCTGCAGCATGTGGATGAAGGTGGAGTGAAACTCGCTGTCGGGATGGTGGTCCGCACAGAAGGCCTCGCTCGTTTCCGTGATCTCGAGCTTCTGGAATCTCTGAGTCGCCACCAGGTAGAGATTCCACAAGTCTTCGGGGGGCGGGTCGGGGCCCTGGTGCTCACAGACCTTGACGCAGCCAAAAAACAAAACAAAACAGGTTGTCGTGACAGAATTTAAACATGTATAGGATGACCCACCTTTATGATGATGTGTTCTGGACCGCTTTGGGCGTTCCATTTACTCCAGGAGAAGCCGCAGACTGACGCGAACAGGGCCAACTGTTCGTAGGTGATGTCCTCCATAATTGGGTCCTTTTGGCAAAAGAAGCCACAGATTGTCTTTATCAAAACTGAACCGTATACTTTAGTCGTGTGAAAAAGTGAGGTGAGGGCGAATTTGTGCTGGAGTGCCACGTTTGAGTTTTAAAATGGACTGACTGGCCAAAACGTGAATAAATTCACACAAAAAAATGGGGGGTAAAATGTGTTGGGAAAACTTTTATTCATAATCGATGCTTCCCATATATTGTTAGTGAATACCTTGGGTCCCAGAATAGAGCCCTGCGGTACACCGCATTTAATGTGATGAGCTCGATCGGTCGCCAATTGGTCAAAGCAACGGTCAATCAATCAATGTGCTTAGCAATAATAGTTTAGAGCAGGGGCGTCAAACTCACGGGCCACATTGTAGTTCCGTTTTACCCTCAAAGGGCCGTTACGACTGTGAAAACAAAATCTTTAACCGCCTCATATTTACACGTGAAATTTATGAACTCGTCTTGGAATCAGAAATCAACGGTAATGTTTTTTTTCAACTACTGTCGATGGTTGGTAACATAAAAACGCTTGCAATAGCTCGGCATGATGATTTATGATGTGACAATTTGACATTTTGGTACAGATTTGAACAAGAATCACGTAAGTTGGAAAAACATGATTTGCCTTTGCGGGCTGCATAAAATCATGTGGCGGGCCGGATCTGGCCCATGGGCCGTGAGTTTGACACCTGTGGTTTAAAGTATGTAAAATTGGATATGAAATAAATGGATAAAAGGTTGAATGGACAAATATATTTCAACAAAATTTAAAAGGGGGGGGCTGCAAACACAGGCTGTACTTTGTCAGGTAGCGTGGTGGATCAGCTGGTCAAGTGTTGGCCTCACAGTTCTGAGGACCCGGGTTCGATCCCAGCCATACCTGTGTGGAGTTTTTCATGTTCTCCCCGTGCCTGCGTGGGTTTTCTCCGGGCACTCCGGTTTCCTCCCGCATCCCAAAAACATGCGACATTAATTGGACGCTCTAAATTGCCCTAAGATGTGATTGCGAGTGCGGCTGTTTGTCTCGATGTGCCCTGCGATTGGCTGGCGACCAGCTCAGGGTCTACCCTTCCCCTCCTGCCCGGTGACAGCTGGGATAGGCTCCGTGACCCTCGTGAGGATAAGCGGCAAAGCAAATTGATGTACTTTGTCAATGAAAGCAGTTTTGTTGTTTTATTTAGAGTTAAAGTCTCTAACTTGTATGCCTATAATGACAATAACTTGAATTATGACAAATCTAATAGTACCCTGAGACCACAGGTATCAAACTTAAGGCCCGGGGGCCAGATCCGGCCCGCCACACGAGGCAAATCATCTCAACTATCATGATTCTTGTTTCAAATCTGTACAAACATTTCAAATTGTAGTTCAAAAGTAGTTCATGAACCTGATGTGTAAATATGATGAGGCGATTAAAGAGTGGTTATGGTTTCGGTTTTAACAGCCCTCTGAGGGGAAACCAGAGCCGCAATGTGGCCCGTGACAGTGAGTTTGACACCGAGACGTTTTGCTGTGGGAGATGGCGACCTTGCGGCAGGAAGTGACGAACTTGTCAGTGTGCTCATTGACGAAGATGTTGATCCCCGCCTTCAGCATGGCCTGCTGCAGGTCGGGCGCGCTCATCCACTTGTTAAAGAGGTGCGCGAGGCCGACGTCCCGCTCCGATTGCAGCATGCACTGATTCCCCTGGAAAGCGGACACAGAATCCCGGTTACCAAGGCGGTCCCTCCTCCTCCTCGTCGGTCCCCGAAACCCGCCTGGATGGTGATGCTGAGGTCGATGAGCGCCCCGTTGATGCTGAAGAGAGCCGAGTCCTTGCCCAGCGGGCGCAGCTCCCAGCTCCGGAAGGGAAAGTTGGCGTAGGTGTGCTGCATCAACACGAAGGGGTAGAAGGACTCCATCTTGAAGGAGACCTTTGCCACCCCTCCCTCCGCCTCCTCCACCTCCTCTGCCTCCCCCCCTCCATCTCCCTCCTCCTCCTCACGCACGTCCTCACGGTACGAGAAGTCGCTGATGCCGTCCGTCCTCCAAAATTTGCCTATGACACGAAAAACCACAGAAGAATCAGTTCGTACGAGCTTTTGATATTGTTCGTTTTATGTACAGCATATTTTCATTCATTCATTGAAGTATATTTTTACATTCATATTTTAGCATGTTAGTGTTCAAACTGGGAATAGTAAGTGTGTTTTTGTTGTGAAACCAGAACATCTAAGTACAGTCGTATTTCTTTAAGGAGCGTTTTTATGATGGGCAATAAATTTGAATTATTTAAATAGTTTGTCCCTCCCTCCCTCTGATTGGATAAAATTAGTCAGTCCCTACATTCAGGAGCCCCCATAGCTCAGTAGTTAGAGCATTGGTTTGGTAAACCAGGGGTCGTGAGTTCGTATCTCACTGGGGCCTCTGCTCCCCAAGAGTCCGGAAGGTGTTAAAAACTGATCCAAATATGAGTGTTCATCTGAGATGTCACCCTGTGGCGACCCCTAACGGGACAAGGCGAAAGAAACTCTTTGTCAGTCCCTTACCATCTGCATCCCAGCGACCCACAACAGGGGTTTCCAGGAAAACCACCGCATCAGGGAGTTTCACGGAAAGGCCGACAAGTGGGCAGGCCGCGTCGTCCTCTTCTGTTTGATTTGACTTCTCAGGAATATACTGGAAAACTTTCAACCCTGCGTCCGACATCTATAAAACACCACAAGGACTGTCGGATCATCAACGGGAAACAACCTGCAAATTCACCAGAAAGTCCGACATCCCTAACTTTGAATGACGGGTGTTTTTGTTCACCTGTCGGATTTCCCACCCCTTGACCTGATGAGACTGCGCCGGGAGGTGGAACAGTTCATAGTAAAAGACTCCACCCAACGGCGTGTACTTCCTCAGGTCCACCGCCTCGACGCCCTCGCCGTGAACCATCGCGTCATCATCTGGGGGCGGAGGAGTCGTTTCGGCTGGGCGGGAGGTGAGAAAACGCAACTTCGCTTTTACTGAAACATCGCATTTTAAATTGGTAGTTTACTTTGGGGTCTGATGCGGCACGGGCTTACCTTCGAGGACCTCCACCTGCGTTACGATCTGGCCATCGCCGTCCTCTGCTTGTTGCATACTGGTTCTTGATAGTTGACTTTCTGAATGCTACATTGAAGCAAAATATGACAGATTCAGCAAGTCAAATCATGCTAATCATAACTATACTTTTGGAGTGAGGGCCGAACCTTAGCACCTTCAGACACCTGGTCTGGCGGCAGTTCCTCTTCCACAGTCAGCTCCTGCTCTTGCTCCTCAGCCGGTTCGTCGTCCTGCTCCTCCTGGGTCTCCTCCTGTGTCTCTTGTGCCTCGTCCTCCTCCTCCGTGTCCGCTACCGGAATGTCGTCAAAAAAGCTGCGCAACCTGGAAACCATCGGGTGGGGAATTAAAAGAAATTGAGGTAAAGTTGGTGGGGATTCGTCGGACCTCGGAGGGGCGGTGGTAATATTCATGTGGGTCATCCTGGACAACGTAGACAAGTGGTCGTAGGTGGTGTGCAGGATCCGCAGGGCGATATTGCTCCCCGCCAGCTGCTTGTTCAGCTCGAAACCGATGCCTACTCCCGCAAAGGTCAACCGCTTAAACCTGAGGCAAGGTCACACGCATAAACTGGACCTTTGTTTTCCCCTCATCCTCACTGACTTGCCACTCGGTACCTGGGATTCCTCATGAGGTTGGCCCAGAGACAAAGAGTGGTGTTGTCGTCTTTAATCACAGTCTGCATGTTGCCCGTCTCTGTGTCAATGCTGTTGCTGGCCCCCTGGACATGAGCGCAACATTTTAGTCAGTACACTTCCAGAACTGAAGATTTGGGAGTGCAGGGATTCCACACGGAACAATACAAAGCCCACTATCTCTTGCAATTCACTGGAATTTACCGACCATCCATTCAGCTATCGTTGCCTTCAGGCACTGTCTGAAACCGTTTTTTCCAAACTGTCCTTCAAGTCTTTTATCCATCCATCCCTCTGTCTGTCAAATGAATACCTCTCAAAACTGAAAACTAAGCATTATAATTGCGCTGACTGGATTTGTGAAAACAAGGCGTAACCTGTTGAGCCCCAGTGCACCTTGAGGATCTCCATGCTGCTGTTGAGAATCTTGCCGTAGACTATGTCCTGCAGATGCAAGAGCACCTCCTGGTATTTGGGGATACATTCTGCGTCGGTCACCTCCCTGAGGAGTGTTCCCAGCTCTTCGATCAGCTGCCGGGGACACGATAACTGCTGTGAATAGAGAGCGGACATGGAGTGATACTAAAAAGCACTGCAGACCTGTAGAGCGACGCTACACTGCTTGAGTACAGTCTCGATGTTGCGTTCAGGATCATCTCTCCACAAGCTGATGAACGTGTTGATTTCCTGTTGCACTGCCGGGTCCGGAATGTCACTGCATTGCATGTATTTCTCCCACTGTATGGACGCAAATGGCTCAAGTGAAACCGTGTGGATTTTCAACATTGAATGCTGTAAACAATGAAGACAATAAGAGTGGTTGCAAAAGTGTGCACACCCTCATACGTGTGGATGCGGCTGTGTTCACAATTAAGCAACCACATTCAAACGCATACTAAATGGGAGAAACCACACCTCTGACACCATTTAGAGTACCTTTTATTAAACCCAAATATAGTTCTAAAGTTCTAGTAGGCTTTTTTTTTTTTTTTTGTATTTGGGGTAACTATGAGGCACTTTAAATACGGTCAAGTGTGTCCTGACTCGCATTTAATGTGACTTTAAAGGTGATATTTTATTGAGAACATGACATCCCGGCGGCACAGTGCAACAACTGGTTAGAACCTTGGCCTCACAGTTCTGAGGACCCGGGTTCGACCCCGGCCCTGCCTGTGTGGAGTTTGCATGTTCTCCCCGTGCCTGCGTGGGTTTTCTGCGGGCACTCTGGTTTCCTCCCACATCCCAAAAACATGCAACATTAATTGGACACTCTAAATTGCCCCTAGGTGTGATCGTGAGCGCGGATGTCTGTCTCTATGTGCCCGGCGAATGGCCGGCAACCAGTTCAGGGTGTACCCCGCCACCTGCCCAATGATAGCCGGGATAGGCTCCAGCACTCCCCGCGACCCTTGTGAGGATAAGCAACTAAGAAAATAGATGGATGAATATTTTTTCCCCAATTATAGAATTTGAATTCTACAGGGTATAGGTCACATTCATGGCGGGAAAATTGTATCATTAGTTATTTATTTATAATATCTTGGTCTCATTTTTGGGGTATCATAAAATCCTGGCATTTGAAAAGGGGTGTGTAAACTTTTTTTTTTTTTTTTTTTTGGAAATAGCTACTGTATGTGACATACTCCAACTTCTGGTTGTAACACACACCTTTGACATTTGTGCAACATAATTTTTATGCTTCATCACAGCAAAATAATTCTGTTCCAGAAGGGAGCGCAGTTCCCCCAGTTCGCCGCCCCTGCGCTTTCTGTCCTTTAAAAAAGAAAACAACACAAAGTTAGCAATTTAGCAAAGCATGAATGGTTTTTGTATTAGAGTACCTTCGCCTCGAGCTTATCCAAGATCTCCTGTCGTCTTTGTCTTTCTAACCGTTCTTGCTCTTCTCTCTCTGCTTGAATCCGGGCTTCCTCTGGACAGCAATAAATAAATAAATAAATAAAAATCAGATAACATTCGGACACCTTTGTGTATTTATTCAGAAATTTGGAGGTATTTTTAAAGACCTTCCTCTCGCAATCTTCGCTCCTCTTCCTCGATTTTCAGCCTCGCCTTTTCAGCTTTGGTCAGCTTGGGCCCCTTTTTACCCTTAAATACGTTGCAAAATATATTATAGAAGTGTATTTTTTCAAATTGTCAATGAGATTGTGCAAGCAACAGAAAATTGACTTTTGCATAGCTAAAAGTCTCAAAATGGAGGAAAAATAATAGTGTTGGGATTACCTTTTTGGGAGGCTTTCATTCGGTCACAGGAATTTGATTTTTTTTTTTTTTAAGGATGGTGGAAGAAAAAACATACAATTTCAGATAGAAAAGAAGTACTATACATTGCTACACAGAGGTGAATGAATTCCTCGGGGCATTAAACTTACCATCAGGAGACACTGACCTTTGTGAGGAAATAATTTATAGAAAATCAGCAGTGCATAAATTAAAAAAAACTGTCAAAACTTGGAGTTAAGTCGTACACATTGTGCCACCAAATGTAAAAGAAAAATAAAACATATTTTACTCTTAAGTCGTTCGTTACCAAGTTCGACCGTTCGATTTGATGCTGGATCTCCATGACAACCGGCAAACAAATATCCTGTTGCGCTGCGACACTTTTTTTTGGTCAATGTATATAGTATACATGCCCTCAACGGAGTAGAGCACAATTTCTTAATTCATTAAAAATAACTATTGGGTAAAGATATACGTCCATGATAAAACGTGGATCATAAATTTTATTTTCGCATTTTCTGCTTATGCCTTCAACTTGACCACATTTTCCTGCACTAAAATACCATCAAGTTTAGATATTGTTTTTTCTTTTCAATTTCAAACAAATGTGCAAAACTTTAAACATTCGGAGCAAAAAAACAAAAACAAAACAAAAACGAAACAAAAATGATTTACGGCAGTGTTTGTTATTATTTACGACATAACCGACGGCTTACGGCAGGCTGCTCGAACAGCCATGACCACAAGGACAACGCCAGGATTTCACGTTGCTAGTACATAAATTAACTTAATTCACCTGCCCAACTACCAAAGCGACCTTGGTATGGCTTTTCTTATCATTTTTGTCACATATTTTTTCCTTCCTCTGCCAGACTAGATGCGATGTGTTTTAAAACTGCTTGCTCGTGTGCTATTAGTTTAGCTAAAGCTAATCATTTGTGCTGTCCATTGTTGACTGCTACAATAATTTAAGATTATCATATCTCTCTAACGGGTCCTTATCTTTCAGGGGTGCCACCCCACTTCTCACATGGCCAACCCACTAAGAGGCGAAGTTATTAGGCTTTACAAAAACGTAAGTTGACTTTTGGGATCATTTACTCAAAGATTTGCTGTTGTCCCCCCCCCTCCATTCACAAAACGTTCTTAAAATTTTGTTTACATAACAATGTTTTGCTCAGCCGTAACTTGCATCAACGTCCACATCAAAAATAGCAATATATATTTTCTCCTCTATAAATAATATGTGAACTATTTCCTCTGATTTAAAAAAACAAAACATTTCTTACATAGAGTTTTGTAGGTGAAGCAAAACTACCTTTGCATAATATTTGGACGAAATTACCTTGTATCAAAGATTTGCAAAATGTTCTTGTCTTACGCTACCAAACATAGTGACAAATTCTCAAGGAGACGCGCACTCTGCTTTTGCATGCAAAAAATAATAATCAACCTGACACATAATGGACTCAAATGAATCAATAAAACCAATTTGTCCAGCCTTACTTCTGCCTAAGCTTTCTTAGAATGATGCTCAAATGTTTTTTTGCCCCGTCTAAAAGCTGCTGTATCTTGGTCGGGATTACCCAGAGGGATCGGCCTTTTTCCGAGAGCGCCTCAAGTCGGCCTTCATGAAGAATAAAGACGTGACGGACCCTGAACACATTAAAAAGCTCGTTGGACGCGGCGAGTTTGTCATCAAAGAGCTGGAGGCACTCTACTTCCTCAAGAAATACAGAGCAATGAAAAAGCGCTATTATGACCCGGAAACAAAATGATAAACCCTATGATGTCATTATCATAACTATGAAATTCTCATCGTGGACTGTAGTGCAGAACGGTGCTGTCCATTTGCCATAATTAGTCACATTTCAAATAATTCTGCAGTGTGTTTTCAAAACATGCTCTCGAGAGGACAACACTCAAAAATGAACATTTTAATGTATTGTAGAAGTCTTTTGTGAGTACACAAACAGATGCAAGCAACTCTTTAACAGTTAAATTATTGCTCCCAACAAACCATACAGCCATACATTCGCATGAGGATGATCTGTGGTTCAAGGGTAGCTTGACGAATGTACAGTAAATCTGTTTAATAAGTACTATTGAACAGCAAACAAAGAAGCCTCACGTACTTGGATTACCTTCCTAGGGTTTGTTATGGTGGATAAAATAGCCACATTGTCTGACATATGAATCAATAAATGGACCCATTTGTAAAGATAGTGTGATTTACTGACCTTCTGCAACGCGTTTATGACCCAGTGAGCCCTTTTCAATAATCGAAGGCGATGTTTCCAAATCAATTTCCTCATCCAATATCTATCCAGCGATGTAGTACAATGAACCTGTTTTCATTTATTTCCATTTTGGCAACAGAATAAGAGTTTTGTGTTCAACTAAACGTGCCCAGATTTCACAGAGTAACGTAAAAAAAAGAGATGAGATCATTGTTTTCATATACCGGAATTTCCAGACTATAAACCGCGACTTTTGTCGCACGCTTTCAACCCTGCAGTTTATGCAATGATGTGGCTAATTTATGCATTTTTTTTTTTCTAACGGCCGCCAGGGGCGCTCGAGCAGAAATGGTAAGAGTGAGATGCAAGTTTAATGTAACTTCGCACTTTGTGCATGAATAAGATTAACGTGAACAGACCCTCACCATGGAAAATGCAAGAAGAAATGCATATGACGCAGCTTTCAAGTTCAAAGCAATCGAGCTGGCCAATAAAGAAGGAAACAGCTGCTGCACGTAAACTTGGCATAAATGAATCGAGACGCTGGAAACTGCAGCGGGAAGAACTGGAGTAATGTAAAAAGACGAAAAAAATTGCTTTCAGAGGTAATCAAAGCAGGTGGCCTGAACTTCTTTGTAAATATCTCATGTTTCAATGTGGGCACATGCGCCTTATACACAGGTGTGGCTTATGTATATACAAAAGGGTTTTTCCTTTAAAAATGTACTCAGTGAGGCTTATGATCAGGTGCGGCTTATAGTCCAGAAATTATGCTATATAGGAAACGCTGATCGGGAATGACACGTGTGACAGAATCCTACATGGATCTCGTGTAGGCATATTTCATTTCATGTAGTCCAACTCAATGTCACAAAAAGCCGGATTAATGTTCCCGGGGTGCTTTTTTTCGCCTTGTGTCGGGTCAGGCTTGGCAGCTCTTGTCGTTAACTTAAGAGGAGGGAAAAAAAAAGTGAGGAACTGTGTAAATGGTCTGTAAAGGTATGTCTTGGACTTACCCTGTCCTTGAGTGCCTTGACTATGCAAAAGAGAGTTGTGTCCGTTTTCATCAAAGTAAGCCGTGATTCCACTTTGCGCTTCCAACCTCCTGAAATTTCACCCATTCGGGTTCAATTAAAATGATATTTTTTATTTACAGGGGTGAGACTTTTCCGCGGATTCGCGGAATTCCAGGTTTTTTCAGCTGAAATTGTTATTTTTGTGAAATATGTAAATCCGTTGAGAAAATTTGGTGTTGACGCGGGCCGAGGCTGTGATCAAGACCGGCCGCCAGCATCTAACCGCAACGCTCTTTGTGAAATTAGTCACAGCTGTGATAGCGGAAAATGGCTATCTGTTTACGGCGTTTATAATATGGTGTTTGTAATAACGACGACATTCCGGTTTCCGGCAGCATTTTGCCGGTATTTCGTCTGTATTTTCACTCTGTTAACATTTCATAGAGAAGCATTCTGTTTACTACGACGTAGTTATAACTTATAGACATACGTACGCATGTTATTGAGCGGTCTGCACGTTTGCCAGTATGGCGAAAGTCTCGGAGCGAAAAGATGAAGATCGTGCCAGGGAAATTGATGAAAACCACGCGGTAGAAAACTGTTTCAGATGGGCACGACTTGAAAAAAGTGTAACCGTGCAAGATAGGAACGAAAACTGTATGAACATGTCGAACCGAACACGTACAAAAAGTGGACGTTCCCGGCAAAGTGCTGGGCACTCTGTGTCCTGATAGATGTAAAAAATATCCAGGAGCATATCCAAACCAGCAAACACAGAGGTAAGTTGGACGTAAATTTCTCAAATATCATATAATTGACAACTGTTAGTTTGGCAAAATTACTTTGGTTGTTGTTTGGATTGACACTGTTAGAAGTAACCAGAGGTCACCATTTAACAGTTTGTTTTATCTAAAATTTTTGTGGACCTCGCTTTGACCCCCACCCTCCGAAGGTAGACATTTTCAGTGTTTTTCCATATTGGTCATTCTCATCCCTGTATTTAAAGCTGTGTCCGATATGTTCACCTGTGACGAGGCTGATGAGCAGGCCCACCGTGATGGTTGTGATGGTTCCAAGGGGACTGAAGTAAAGGTAGGACAGGGAGTACCAGTTATCTGCCAGCAGATTCCTTGCAAATGGGGATGGGGGATGGGGGGGGGGGTCAGCAAAAAATACACAGCAAAACGCTCTCTGGAGGTGACGTCGACTTACCCGCCATGGCCGAGCTGCGCAGCGGAGGAAGTAATGTGGCTCGTGTGAGTGGGCGACGCCGTGGCGCTCCGGTTGAGGCTGTCCGAGGCGGTGAGGTTGCAGCCCTCAGTGGTGAGGGGCAGGGGTCGACTCAGGGCAGGAGGCGGGGGGTAAATCTGGGCGCCGATGGCCACCCAAAGCGACACGACGAGGCCCGACGCCAGACCCGACAAGGCTCCCTGAAAGACACTTGGATACTTCACCACAGTAGTACCTCAACTTGGAAGTTTTTTCCAGTAATAAACCGTTGCTTGGATGACGTTTTTATTTGATTTTTGTTTGGGGAAAAAATGTAGCGTGACTCACTTTGGAATTGGCAAAAGGACAAAGGATACCAAGTGAGAAAAGCCCAAGTAAGGGACCGCCAATGACCCCAAAGATGCTGATGGTGGCCTATTTAAATGGAAACCAGCATTCAAACTCTCACAGTACTGACAAAACTAGATAATTCTACTCATTCAAGGCACAACCTGTAATATTCCGCCCATGAGCGAGGCCAGTCCCGCCATCCCGATGCATAAAGCACCATATAAAAAGCCTGTAAACGTTTTCAATTCCGTCACGTGCAAACTCATTCGACAAGCATCCATTGAATACTTACTCAGGACTTTTGAGATCCAGGAGAGCTTCTTCTCGGGCACCCGCACGTGCGGTTTGATCAGGTCCTCCACAGTCACTGCGGCGAGCGCGTTGATGCTGGATGACACCGTGCTGCATGCGATGGGACAACACTATCACACGCAAGTCCGGAAAAGTACCATTTTTGAGGCGCAGTTCGGACCTTAGTGAGCCGCTGTAAGCTGCTGCGACAAAAAGCCCAGGCAGGCCGGGGTAGTTTCCCAGGATATCCATCACCAAATATGGCATCAACTGCACAGTGAAGATTCACATCTTTGAGTTTGGGCTTTTTAAGCGATGTATGAACATTGGCTTTTTTTTTTTTTTTTTTTTTTTAAGTGAGACTGATGGGCCAAGTCATTTGTAAATTGGGTTTTAAAAAAATGA
The DNA here is from genome assembly GCF_019802595.1 of Syngnathoides biaculeatus. Classification (NCBI taxonomy): domain Eukaryota; kingdom Metazoa; phylum Chordata; class Actinopteri; order Syngnathiformes; family Syngnathidae; genus Syngnathoides; species Syngnathoides biaculeatus. The sequence continues at coordinate 13,700,506 of NC_084659.1, read as the reverse complement.
AACATTTTTTAAACAATAAAATAATTTGTTGATTTTTTTTTTAATAAAGTCATCAATTTAAATAGTAATAACCAATTATTTAGTGAGGTAAGTACAAGAACGTTAATTCTGCAGCGTATGTACAATTTATATTTTGTATGTTGACTTTTTACAGTCTTTAAATCGAATAAAACCAATGCATCAAGAATGTAAAATTTCCTTGCACTAATAGTTTTTATGGGAGCTAATATTCCTCTCAATACATCAATTATCATTTTTAATAGAATAAAAATACTAAATTAACAATATTTTAATTAAAAACTCTCTTTGCAAATTGTTTATCTTAGTAATATTCCATTTCATTTTTGACAACTGATCAAATTATTAGATTAAAAATGCTGAATGTATCAGTAATTTTTTAACTGTTTTCAATCAATACATGTAGCACTTATTTAATAAAAATGTTAAATGTGTCTAAAAAAATTTATCGACATTATTATAATTAAACTAATTTATTATCTAATTTATTCTAATTTATTTTATTATTTACAATAAATGAATCAATTGATACGTTCACAGTATTGAATGTCTATCCAGAATTGTTTTGAAATGTTATTGTGCTATATAAAATTAAAATTTTTGATAAAATGTTGAGTATATACATATAAAAAGTTGTATTTCATTTCAAATGATAAGTATATGTGCAATTGTTTATATCACAGTTTTGTATTTGCAATAAATTCAGTCGCAAATTGTTTTATTAAATAAATGAACTTGAGAAATAACTTTTTCAGGAATCCATTTTAGTCGGAGGAAAATGTCAAAATCAGTTCACCAAATATTCCAGGAATCGATGACGTAAATGCTCGGCAGGCCACATGTTGGCCCCTGGGCCGTACTTTGTCCACCCCTTGCTTAATTTCCACATCTCTTGTTGTACGGACCTGATCCGGAGCAGAAACCACGCCCATGGTCCACGGGTCGCAGTTCTTATACACTGAATAGAGGCACATTCCGGCGAACACCGAGGACAGCAGGATGCACCACAGACCCATCAGGTTGATGAATAACGATCTGGGAATTCAAAACGCAAAGAAAAGGTAAGTAACACCAAATAAAGCTCGTCGGCTGGCGTTCAAGCTCACAGTTTGGCGTGGGTGATGCTCCTGCAGGAGATGTAGCGTTGTACCTGGGCCTGGTTGATGCCGTAAATACTGACCCAGACGAACGTCCCTCCGAAGGTCACGGTCCAGAAAGTGTGTCTCTTCAGTGGGTTGGGGTCAAAGCTGGTGATTAGATAGCACAAGAATGTTCCATGGCGGAAGATACTGAAAGTCAGGACTTTACAGTACAGAGTGGGCCAGAGAAAGGTCCTGTACTGTACATTTTTTTTGAGGAACGAAGGAAGGAACAGAATCCTCCTTCGACTTTACATATGATACTGTTTAGTAAGTACAAGTGTAATAAATAAATGTGGCTTTAATCAAATGGATACCTATGATTGGCCCACCTTGGAATAATAGCACGTTTGTCAAGGCAGATTTTCAATAAAAATCGCCGCAGCTGTTTTGGCGACATCCAGTGGCCAAACGGGGGAATGACAATGAGAAGAATGAAGGCCAAGTTCATTTTGAACCAAAAAAAATACATGTTTCTATTACATTTACCAAATTGCTCCTGTTTTTATTTTTTATTTTTAAATGCCACTCACTCCCAAAAGTCGAGCCTCCCTCCATGCAGGGAATCTGTAACAACGGGTCCGACTCCACCTTTGAGGACCACGCAGCGGATGATGACCGACAGGAAGCCCGCAAGCATGACACCGACCTGGAGGAGGTCAGTAGGTGCGTCATCATACTAGCACGATTTTATTTGCCGTATTAATCTTCACACCTGAAAAACGTCCGTCCAGACCACCGCTTTGAGCCCGCCCTGTAAAGCACATTTGGTCAAAATGTGTGATTTTAATTTTTTTTTGTTAGCACCATGTTCATTTTTTTTTTTTTTTTTTTATTTTAGTACGCACCATAGTGCAGTAAAAGGTGCACACCACGCCCGTGGAAATCACCGCACTCCAAAGATCCATCCCGGTGACTAGTGGGGAGGCAGATTGTGAGTTTTTAACCGCAACTTTAAGCACCTTCAAGTGGGGGGGGGTTGTACCTTGGTTTAAAGCCAGGGCCGGGGTGTAAATGACAATGCCCGTGTAAAGGATCTAGAAATCAAAACAATAAATAAATAAAAAATCCTCGTGTTAAAAGCACGCTTGGGGTGAGAATGAGGAGGTTCTGGAATGGCTTCTTACCGTCTGCACAATAAAGAGGAGGGTTCCCAGCAGACGGGTCGCTCGGCTAAAACGCAGTTCCAGGTACTTGACAGAGGATGACAAATAACATAAGCCACCCCCCCCCCCCCCCAAAAAAAAAAAAAAAACATTATGTAGTCAAATAACACTCACATTATTTCAATTTTTAGTTGAAAGGAGAAATGTTGTGCATTTTTTTATTTATGGCTTTGGAAGATTATAAAAAGTTTTATTTTTCAACATGGCGCCTGGTACGTGTTCAGTTGCATTTATTTATATGAAGCTTGACTATTTTCTTCTATTTAAGCACAATGTTAAAGTTCAAACTGTGCATAATGTTGCCGTGATTTTCCACATTTTTAAATGTACCTTTTTTGCATTAAAATCTCAGGTTTGATGAACACCTGCTCCTATCTCACTACTATAATTTCATGCTAGCCAGGATGGTGTGCTTTGAAAAGTATTATCAATGTAAACGGAACAATTTTGCATCTACTTGTAACATTTGTAGTCATTTTTTTTAAACAATTGATTGATCAATTATGTTGAAATTCATGATTAATTAAAAATCCGAAAAGTATTCAAATGAGAAATTAGAAATATTTAACTTTTGTGTGTGCCTTATTGACAAATCAGCTGGACCTTGAGCACAAAATGTTTGGCCACCCTGGTCATACGTACTGTTATTATGCATATGATTAATGACCCTTATATAGTCATCATATACTGTACAATGGTACTGTCCAGGTAAATATTTAGATGATTGTTTTTTGTGTACTTGGACTATGCTGTAAAGCCAAAATTTGGGCAAACAGACAGGCAAACACCGTATCCTAAAGTACTGTGCGCGATTTAAAACGAGTACCTCGTAAGTGCTGGTGATGGACAGCCTGTAGAAAACTGGCAGGAACACCTCGGACGTTACCACCATGGTTATGAAATAGGACAGACCGTAAAATACAATGCTGGCTCCATAACGGTACACCTACAGAAGACATTTGTTGACATGTGGGAGTTACATCTTTCTTTGTGTATGTGTGTGGATGATGAATAAAGTACGAAAATCTGCACTCTTTATATATCATTAATTTCCGGCCTTCAAGCCTCAACGTTTTTCCACACGCTTTCAACCCTGCGGTTTATCCGGTGATGTGGCACTAGCGTTAGCACATCTGGTTGTAAGCCTCGGTACACACAAAGACTTTAACGCTAGCCCCGCGCTAACGTTGGCGCCGCGCTAGCGTTAAACTCTTTCTGTGTACCGAGGCTTATAACCAGGTGCGCTCTGTAGGACGGGAATTACAGCACATTTGTCCTGAGACGAAATGTAAACATAGATGTCCAAATAGCAGTCTGAGATTTAAATCAACTATTTTTGTTGTTGTTGTTTATACGCCTTAATTCATAGACATTTTAATAGTCGTAATTATTACTAAAACTTTCCGAGTCATCGAGGGGAAGAGGGGGAAAAAAGTAAGCTACATGACTCAGTAGAAAGGATGTACATATGCCATTACCGGATTATTGAAAAAAAAAATATGGACAGTATTATCATTTGTTATTTAAAATAAAGGAGAATTCATCATAGTATTTAACACTGCTTGAGCAAAAACTAACATTTGTACTGATTTGCAAGCCTATTCTTGCAATTATAGTAATGCTGAATTCAAATTCAAGTAAAATGAATCTTTCTTTAATTGTATATCAATTTTTATTTACATGTATTTTTTGGCAACTGTATATCTTGGAACAGAGTTGTCTTACACAGCAAAATATATTGTATATAAATATATATGTAATCAAAAAAAAAGTTTGAGATCGATGAATAAAATTATGCAGTGATGTCTTTTATTTACCTGTTTTTCTATCAGACAACACATAATTGTATAATAAATTCTCAATTTTTCCAAGATGTTAGTGTCTAAATTGATCCACGTCACATTTAGATTCCCCCCCTCACCTCAGCGGGGTTGGAGAGCACCGTGATGGCTGACATGAAGCTGGCGGTCAGGGACAAGGAGACGGGCAGAGCAGTGAGCCGACGTCCGCCCGTCAGGAAGTCGTCCGAGCTCCTCAGGCCCCGGTCCGTCCAGGCGTAGTAGACTCCGATGGCGGCGGAGACTGCCAGCATGAAAGCAAACACCACGTAGTCTGCAGCCGCAAAAGAGGCCCCGACCATGGGGGCTAATGACATTTTAATACAAATAAAAATGGAAAAAGTTTTGTACTTTGTGATTTAAAAAACAATGGTCGACTGAGGGGGGAAAAACCCCACTTGAGACCTTTTATGTTTTGTGAAGGAGGAAGGGGGAGGTGGAAATTCCAGGCAGGTACATGAAGAGGAGTCAGCAGACCAGTAAAATAGCCAAGCTATCACACACCCACCTACACACACAATAAAACCATGGATAAAATCTGCACAAAAATGTTTTGTTTTTGTGGTTACTTAGGTCTGCATGTTTTGTTTTTTTTATAACCTTGTCCTCAATTTATGAAATGGCTTAAAGAGTTGTATGGAAATGACCTTTACAAAAATGTCATTTTTTTTCCAAAATGAGAATTTGGTTTATGAGGGGTTCAGTGGTGAGCTCGATTTATTCTCGATTTTCTTATTTGGGGTTCGAATCTTGGCTCAGGCCTCGCTGAGTGAAGTGTGTTTGTACTGTAAAAAAAACAAACATTCACGTTAGGTTCACTGAAGTCTAAATCGTCAAAAGGTGTGAATGTATATGTGAAGAGTCATTTGTCTCTGTTTCCTGCTCTCGGGATAGGGAAGAATAGAATCTTGCGGACCCGTGACTAATGAGCATCTAGAATACGGATGGATGGAATTGATTACAGTATGGCAATGGAAAAAAACTTCACACTTCACCTATCACCTGTGTCCTCTGACCTCTATGACACACAATATGGTGGAATGGGAACCTCTCCATTAGTTGTGCATGCAATGGGTCGAGCTAATAATTTAGATTTTAATTGTAGATTTTTTTTAATGGCTACGATGCGTATATTTAATTTTTGTTTACAATGTATTATATAAACCCATATGAAGAACCAAACATTTATTTGTGAATTATAGCATTATTATTGTGATCCTGGGCAAAAGAAACCCGAAGCACGTGATGTAAACACGTAACGAAAGCGGAAGTGAACAACGGCAACTTCTTGTTTCACTCTTCTTCGCACATGCGGGGGTTATTTTCCCATGATTCCTTGCGTTCATCATGGCCGCGCTGTGCTGTCCGCCATGCGTGTAAACACTCGTTAATTCATCGAAGAGGATCAAAGTTTAAAAGTGTTAAATGAATAATTTTAAACACACAACTACTTTCCGACTACATTTGACTTGAAGACCAGGTACGAAGCGAAGATGAAAGTCAAATCCAAGTCAACGAATCACAAATCTGAGAACACCTACAGGGTAAGAGCACTTATTTAAAAGTATGTATTACTATGATCATATACTTAGTTCATTCGGGACTCTCGGACAATAATGTTGAAGGAAACGTGATTTATTTCATAATTTAAAACGGTTCCCAGGTGTCTTAATAAAATGTCCGTGGAATGCTTTCGTTAAATTATCACAATAAAGAATTGAACATCTTTTTGGCTTGCAATTGACTTGGTCGTTTAATTCTACACTTAATGTCCCCAAAATATCCTCTTTGACATATGCAAAATGTGTACCCAAACGAAATATCAAGCAGTCAAAACGTGTTTTTATTTTCTCAACCATTACTCCTTGCAGTTTCTCACTTTTGCTGAGAGGCTCTCCAATGTCAACATTAACATCATCCACCGGATTGATAGAACTGGATCCTATGCAGAGGTATGCATGTCGCTATGAGGAATTTCATTTCACTTACATTTTTTTGTTATTGTTTTTGCCGTTGACTGATAAAGTGTCTTGGTGGAGTGTAGGAAGTCGAAACCTATTTCTTCGAGGGCCTGACAAAATGGAGGGACCTCAACTTGACAGAAAACTTTAGTATGTATCACATAGCTGTGTTTTTTTTTCCTATATGTATATATTTTGTCTAATTGACCACTTTTCTTCAGCTACGTTTGTGAAGGAGGTCTCCAACAAGAGTCAGTCGTTCAACATGCTGGTTTTCCATCAAAAGTCCATCGTCGAGAGTCTGAAAACACACTTAGAAGTCAAGAGCAGTCTGGCCTACGAACCTCTGCTCGAGTAATATTTTTAGTCTGATCATATGACTGAACTGCAAGCTGTAGCAATCGTTTGGCCAAACCCAACTCGCCTGATCCTTTATTTCCAGCTTGGTGGTGCAGTTGGCCCGAGACCTGCAGGCTGACTTCTACCCTCACTTCCCCGAGTTCTTCACGCTGATCACCGCGATGCTGGACACCAAGGACATGGAGGTTCTGGAGTGGGTTTTTACATGCCTTTCCTACCTGTACAAGTACCTGTGGCGGCTCATGGTCAAGGATATGGACAACATCTACAGGTGAATAAGACGACAGAGACAATTGGGGTGTAGCCATTTTTTTCCATGGCGCTTGTCCTCAATTAAGGTGGAGGTTATCCGAGCTCAGTTTAGGCAAAAATATTAAATCAAGCCCAGAACTTCTTGATTGTGAGGCAGACATTGTTCATCACTACCGCACCATGCTGCTCATTTAATTTAGTGATTGAATTCACGAGACTGCACGATAGAGCTCGTGCACCTGCGTCATCAAATCACATCACAGGCCGGAAGTGTCGGTCAAACAAAGCATTCTTCAATGCTAAGTCGGTTGCAGACGACGCCAAAATATGTCTGATAGCACGACGCCCAAAGTTCCGTCCGATTCCGTTAAGCATTTAGAAGGTGATAATAAACGACGGTACGTGGAAAAATGAGAGACACTTGGCATAGAGGACCCATATTTAATGCCGAAGTCGATGTTTTCCCCGCTAAGAAAGTGGACTATTAACCAGCTTCAGCTTGTCTTGGACAACTGGTGAGTAAGTTGTCGAGATTTACACAGAATTTTTTTTCAATACAAATACCTATATTTCAATAAATGACCCCTGGTTTTACACAAATTTCCATTCATTAACTATGATTGGGAAAAGAAAAAAAAAGACAGCGAGTCGGCTCCTCAGTACACAAAGCGTGTTGCAGCCACACTTTAAACTTAGGTAAACCTCCCCGTGACAGACTTTTTATATGCATTGTTCTGAAATGAGTCCACTGTGCATTTGAAAAAAGTAAATAAACAGCTGGGATAGGCTCCAGCCCCCGTACACGGAAGCGCATTGCGGCCAGACGTTGAACTTCGGTAAACCTCTGTGCGACCGACGGTTTATTTTATTTTTTTAATTACGCATCGGACTCATTTCAGAACAATGCATATTAGGGAAAAAAAAGTCTGTCGGGGAGACGTTTACCGAAGATGAATGTGTGGGCGCAACATGGTTCGTGTACGTTCGAGACAACTCCGTCACTTTTTTTTAATGGATTGTTCTCAAATGAGCCAACTTGGCATGATAAATACTTCTTGGGAATTTGAGATTGAGAATAATTCCGAAATGAAGTGATCGCTACACAGGCAAGTGTGTATTTTGGTTGGGCACCATCCATCATGTTTAATTGTCGAAATCCATCAATCTTTTCTCGTCTTATCAGATGGTATTCCATAGAATGATCTCTTTGAATATCTGTCTTGAGCTCTATAGTTATGTCTGCTAATTCCTCAAGATGAAAAGGGTAAAAGTTGTCAACCATTATTGATTGCATTTTGTTTTAAGTGTGATGGGATAAACTGTTATTATTGTTTCTTTATTTTTTTTATTGATCCTTCCAGCTTGTACAGCACACTTCTGGAGCACAAGAAGGACCACATCCGCAGGTTTGCAGCAGAGAGTTTTGCGTATCTGATGAGAAAGGTGGGTGACATGATGTCTAGCGTTTCGGTTTTGCTACAACTCATACGTAAGTATCTGGGTTTTAAGTATTGTCGCGTCCCGTAGGTTCCCGATTTGGACGTCCTGCTGTCTTTTATATTCTCCGACCTGCAGCAGCACCCGGCCAAGGCCGAAGGAGTCGGACGGCTGGTTTTCGAGATGTGCAAAGGCGTCCGGCACATGCTTCACTCGTGCGCCGCAACCGTAAGAGTCGATTTTCATGTTCAAATTATGTAGTTTGTTCAGACGTGGTTCAATCTGAGTTACATCATCGTGATACGTTTCAACCTGCTGTCTTTTTAGGCGCTTCCCACGGCTCTGCGTAAGATCGGACCTATCACCAACCCGGGGCCCCCTTTGCCGTGGGACCTGGTGCGGGATGCGCTGGATCACACAGCCCAAGCTGCGGCCAATCATGTGGAGAAAGAACAGTTCTTGGTTTTTTGGGAGTCTTTACAGGTAACGAGGCTGATGTGCTGGTGTTGTTGGCTAGCGCTAAACAATGTGAAAATGGGTGCAATAGATAAATGGCATTTCAATTCATCTCACTGGGAAATAATATGATATACAAGTAAATTGAGTTACGAGCTTTATCGTGGACGGAATTAAAGTCTTAAGTCAAGAGTCCACTGTATTTACAGAACTGCCAAATGTTTTATTGAAGTATTGGTTTCAAAAGGCTTTTATTGTCCCATATGTTGGCCTCATTTTAGAAGAATGCCTGCTGTAACCTTTCTTCTGATCCACAGGCCAGCGTGGACGAGGTTTTCGGCATTTTGGAGGCCAAGGGAGATGAGTCCGGAGCTGCAGGAGAGCAGCTCGAAAGGCTGCTGTTCATCCTCCACACTTTGGTGTCTCACAAGGACGGCGCTAAGATCACAAAGCCAGAGGCCGTCAGCCAGGTGCAAGGAGAGCGCTGTCTTCGAAAAGCCACACACAAAAGTCCAAAGTGTCATTAAATGCTGTTTTTTGTCTTGTAGACCGTGCTGCGCCTTATTCAGAGTTCCCAGCTTTCCACTTCCTGTTCACGTCTGCTCCTCCAGATCATCTCCTCCTTGCTCCTTGGGGAGAACATCGTACTCCCTGACACTCTCATCCAAGAAGTGGTCCACAAGGTATGTCTGCTGTATTTTACTGCGAGTACAGTTGTACTACAATTTGAGCATATTACCGTAATTTCCGGCCTTCAGAGCCTCACCTAGTACATTTTTAAAGGAAATACCATTTGGTACATACATAGGCCGAACCTGTGTAAAAGCTGCAAGTTGCCCACATTGAAACACGAGATACCCTTTACAAAGAAAGATGGTACACAGAAAGAGAGTTTTCAAAGTTTTAATACCTTGGCATAGCTTAACATAGCAACAACACGGTAGCACGAACAGGGCTGGAAAAAAAAAACATACCGGTTAAAAAAAAAAAAGCCATGGCTGCTACTCAGTGGCAACACGATACCACAGCACTAACAGGGCCGGTTAAAAGAAATAACATAGCTAAATCACTGAAACGCGGCAGTAACACAGCAGCAACACGCTAGCGCGGCACTAACAGTGCCAGTTTAAAGAAAATACATACCGGTAAAAATCACTGAGACACAGCAGCAAGACGCCAGCGCGGCGCTAAAAGGTCCTGTTAAAAAAAACCTCTAAAAATCACTGAGACACAGCAACACCCGAGCACAGCGCTAGCGCAGCGCTAAAAGGCCCAGTTAAAAAAACGAAACATACCGGTAAAAGTCACTTCCTCGGCACATATATTCCACTAGTGTCATTCTTACCTTTTCCGCTCGAGTGCTCCCTTGCGGCCGTTAGAAAAAATGCACAAATTAGCCACATCACCGCACAAGACGCAGGGTTTAAAGCGTGTGAAAAAAGTTGCGGTTTATAGGCCGGAAATTACGGTAACTTTGCAAACCGAGGTTCCACCTCAAAAACCCTCTTTTCCTTGCAGGTTTTTAGCAGCTCAGTTGGAGAAGATCTCATCCTCGAGTTTACCAAGGAGATGTTCACCATGAAGCAGTTTGAGCAGGTGAGTTGTGACGCCATCGTTTCATTTTTGTCACTGGCAAATATGACCACCTCTCTCTTGCCACCTCCAGCTTTTTCTGCCCACCCTCCTGAGCTTCACCACCGGCTTGTTCGGCTGCGGAGATCCCGTGTCCCGCCACCGCGCGCTGGAGGTGCTCGTCAACCTGATCCTCGTCAAAGCCCCGCCGCCCACAGACGGCGCCATGGCGTTTGAGACCTACCCGCTGCTCTTCACGGGGCAGACCACCGGGTGAGCTCCGTTTACAGTCGGACCTTGACTTGCGAGTTTAATTTGTTCCTTGACAGAACCTGTGACTTAATTTACTCAAAACAGTAAACCCCCACGTTGTCTCGGTTGGGCATTTGTGAATTTGTACCACTGTATAGCAATTTACAGAGCTTAAGTGATTTTCAATATTGTGTTTCTGATCAGTGTGTTCAGCAACAAGGCGGAACCAGAGCTGAGAGCGGTGCCGGAGCTGGTCCTGTCGCTCATTGCAATACCCGAGCAGAAAAACGGGCCCGTCGCTGATCTGTCGCTGCGTTGGAGCGCACTGGTGCTGCTGCCACACCTCAGGTAACACATTAGACACACCTAGGCATGGTCGTTTGTGGACGAAGAATGAAATCTCAGATTTTTATTCACAAGAATCCTGTTTCTGATTTTTGCCATTATTTTTTTTCTTCTTTTCCTAAAAACAAACAAAAAAAAGGAAGTAGCATCAACAATAGAAACAATGGAAATTTACAAATGTGAATGTTTCCTTCATAAAAAAAATAAATTCCCGACATCTATAGGAAACCCAATCCCGTACAAATTAACATTTTGAATGTTCGGCAATTTAAGTTGATAATAATGAGACACAAAATTGTATGAATTGACTAATCGCAGCCCATCTGCAAAAAGAAAAAGTTTGAAAATTGTCCTGACAAGCTCCAATTAATAGCAAAGATGGATTTTTTGCCCAGTCTTACCCGCAGTTGCACAATCTTTCTTTCACAAAGAAAAACATGCCACTTCGATAAAAAAAAAAAAAGTTTTTTTAATTGTGAGTTTTGTTTCGCAGGCCTCTTGTTCCAGCTAATGTCTTCCCTGCGATCACTGCCTTTTTAAACCACATGCTGTGTGAAATTGAGATGGAAAATTTGGGAAAAGGTACTTGCCTTGTTTTTCCTCGACATTTCAAAAGTCAGGGAGTCCGCAGTTTGGCAAACCTGCTCGGCTCGATTTCGAGGCGTTGCAATACGTCTTCACTTTTACTGTTTTTGTCATCCCAGCCGGTCTGTTTGTTGCCGCACAAGCCCTCAGCTCCCTCCTCACTCTGGACGGTTCGGCCCACCCGCTCTCTCTGGCCACTGTGGAAAAAATCACGACCATCCTGAGGTATATGTGATGAAATAATCCTGAAGAATAACACCACCGAAGAGCAGACCTCCAAAAACCAGCCTTTTATGGTTTGTGGTTGTAGGAAGTTCCCCACAGAACTCTCAGCCCTGCTTCTCGGAGACCTCTATTACACCCGCCTTTCCTTGAGTGGCGCTTCAGAGCATCTATCCCATGATGCACTTCTAGATATTTACCAGATTCTGCATGGGAACCTGTCCTCCAACATATCCAAGGTGCATCTCCAGATGGTTTTTTTCGTATTATATAGTAATATAAATTGTCATCAATTGTCGTCAAATCATCTACTGTTTTATAGATGCGGCTGCTGACCCTCAGGATCCTTTCAAACTTCGAGCCAAAGCTTCCAGTCCCAGAGGAGGTACACCCGTCATATTTTAAAGGTATAAGGTAGAAATAAAAGCAGATGATAACTCGTCGAATGGCCGCTCTTTCGTTCAGCCCGACGAAAGCGTCGAGGTGCAGCCCGTGTTCGCCGTCATCCTGCAGGCGGAACTGGTGCCCGCCTCCGTTCAGGACTACCGGGAAAAACTGCTGCACCTGTGCAAACTGCGGCACGACTTGGTGCAGCGCAGCCTGCCGCAAGGGCCGCGCGGCACCTTCCAGCAGGTATGGATCATTTCAGTTACAGTGGTGCCTCGGTTTTTGAACATCCCTCTTTTCGTACAAATCGGTTTTGGAATGAAAATTTGGAGATTTTTTTTGCTTTGGTTTTCGAACGAAAATCAGTATTCGAACATCCCTACCAGCTGACCCACGACGATTTGTTATTGTGGTTTCGAACGCACCCCCAAACAAAACGGGAGCGACGTAACGTTTTTTCTTTCATTCCATTAACCCTACCTCGAGTTGCAAGTTAATTTTTTTTACGTTACGTACTTTCTGTGCAAATAAAAAACAATTTGTCAGCCTCCCCTTATTACTTGTTTAAAGTTATTCTGCACTTTTGTTAATAAAAGAAGGTTTACAAGGCCGGGGGCCGAGCCGCTACAGATATGGCAATGCACTCCTTGTCTAGCATACTCTACTACTCAAGCATACATTTGAAACAAAAAATAAATATATTTCATAAATGATTTTATACAGTTTTTAAACTATACATGTATTTCTACTATGCAGTTTATTATCAGGAAAAGCCTAAAAAAACGCTTTAAAAAAAGTTTTTTAGACTTGGAACGCATTATTTCATATTCCATCCATTGTAATGGGAAAACACGCTTCTGTTTTCGAACGTTTCGGTTTTCAACCGGCCTTCTGGAACGGAATGTGTTTAGAGAACCGAGGCACCACTGTATATGCCCGCACTCATCTACTTATCTCTCCACTCCTTTATCCTCAATGTACAAAATTCCTCATTTAGAATGCTTCATATTTACATATCAGCGCAAAACCTTCATTGCTTGTCTTTCAAAATTTTTTTTCAAATTTTTTTTTCCCACTTTTCCTTTTCCAGGTGCCTCTGCGTTACCTCTTAGCAATGCTATTTGTCAACTTCAAGCCACTATGGGATCCCGTCATTGAACTTCTCGGGTTAGTATCAAGTTTGAGCATTTAAAAGTAGGAACGTGGCACCAGATATTGATAAAAGGTTTAAGAATCTGTGCACTATCTGGAAAAAATCCACAATGAGTCGATGTGCTGTGCAGGAGCCACGCCAGGGGGATGGACAACAAAGAATTCTGGATGGTGTACCATGAACATCTACAAAAAGTGGCCGTGTTAGCTGGTATGTCATGGGAATTGGTGCCGTGTCGAGCCACCGATGTCAAGTTTTAGTCACCTCTCATTCTCTTGCACACTGTAGAGAAAGAACTACATGAAAGTAGTGATGAAGACGATGATGATGAAGTGGAAGACATGGACGTCCAGGCCGAGCCTGGCTGCGACGTCATCGAAAGCGGCGACGCGGGGGTGCTCTTCCTGCAGCAGCTCAAGTCGACCTTGCACCCCAACGAGAGGACGGACTTCTCCAACTTCCGTGGCCTGATGTGGCGTGCCATGGCCCAGTTTCCGGACAGGGTGGAGCCACGTAGCCGGGAGCTGAGCCCCCTGCTGCTTCGGTTCATCCAGTGAGTGTTTAGTCAAACCTTTTTTTTTTTTTTTTTTTTAATTGAGCTCACCCATAAAAATCCAAACTTTCTGCTATCTTCTACCCAGGAATGAGTTTTATCTAGCGGACTTGCTGGTGGCGCCAACTCAGGACTTGAGGAAAAAGAATGAGACTGCCCGGGAGGCACCCGCGACGATGGAGAAGGAAGAGGAGGAGGAAGAGGAAGATAAAGAGGAGGAGGAGGAGGATGGCAAACGACAAAGGAAAGCGCCACCACGGAGAGCGGCCGCAAAGTAATCATGCACTATGAACTCGATTTTTGTATATAACAGGGGTGTCAAAGTCATTTTTGTCCCAGGCCACATCGTAGTTCTGGTTTCCCTCAGAGGGCCGTTATGACTGTGAAACCATAAAAATCGTTTATCACCTCAATCATATTGACAGGTGAAATTTATGAATTACTTTTGGAATCAGAAATTAAGGGTAATAGGTTTTTGAAGGCTTGTTGATGTTTGGTAACGCAAAAACACTTGTAATACCTCAACATAATGATTTGTGATATGGCAATTTGAAATTTTGGTACAGAGTTGACCAAGAATCCTGGGAGTTGACATACATGATTTGCCTTTGCGGGCCACATAAAATCATGTGGCGGGCCGGATCTGGCCCCGGGGCCTTGAGTTTGACACCTGTGGTATATTATAATAATAATCATGCATTCACTGAAACTGCATGATTTACAGCTCTTAGTATTGAGAAAAAGTTAAATCCATCCTTCCATCAATGTTCCCCTACTTTATCTGGGGTGGAGTCATGAGGGTGTCAGTCAAAGCAGGGAAGCCCAGAAAGCCCCCCCCCCAGTATTTGTCCTGCTCTTCCCGGGCATCCATTGGGATTTCCAGGCCAACCAAGAGACGGTCTCTCAAGTGTTTCCTGGGTCGTCCCTTGGGCCTCCTCCTGGTTGGATGTTTCTGGAACACAATTCACTAGTGAGGCGTCCAGGGCGGATCCTGACAAGAGCTCTGAGCCGCCTCATCTGGTTTTTCTCAAGTAGCAGTACCTAGACTCCTTGTAGTCTTTTCATCAAAATTAAATTACCATATTCTCCGCACTATAAGGCACACATAAAAGCCTTTAATTTTCTCAAAAGCCGACGGTGCTCCTTATAATCCGATGTGCCTTATATAAGGATCAATATTGAGCCTTTAGTGCAGCTCCATCTAAATGGATGCATAACGTAACCCCAGCCTCTACTGTAGCGTCAATTCTGTGTCTTATAATCAGGTGCGCCTTATATATGGAAAAAGTTTTGAAATAGGCAATTCTTTGGGGGTGTGCCTTATAGTGCGGTGCGCCTTATAATGCGGAAAATACGTTATACATGCATTTCAGTTTTCAATTAATTGTGCAAGGGAGCCTCTGACCAAAAAAAAATTATAAATAAGAAGCTTCTTCACAAAATTGAAATTTTAGAATTTTTTTGGGGGCGTTTTGTTATTGTGGATCCACTTCATTACTTTTAGTTGCCGTTAGAGAGGGAAAAAAATATATATTTGAATGTTTGACTATTTGAATGGGAGCAAAACCTTTACGTCAACAATGTCTTCAAAGAATTCAGGTTAACATTTGTCTTACTGGCATGTTGTTCTCTTGCCCACATGGGTTTACTCCGGGCACTTTGTTTCCTCCCACATCCCAAAAACATGCATAAATTAATGACTCCTAATTGCCGGTAGGCGTGAATGTGAGTCCAGATGGTTGTTTCTATGACCCCTGCAACTGGCCTTTCACCCAAATGTACTGAGTTCCTTTGGGCTCTAACATGCTCATGACCCTAGTGAGGAGAACTGGAACGGAAGATAAATGAATGAATATACACAGCTGTGACGTTGGTAATTAGCGTAGTATTTCAGTTTGACAGGTTAGCGTACATGTGGCCTTATAACCAATGCTAAACAATGCAGCAGTATCACCTGATGTCAAATGTTTGACAGTATAGTATTAATATCTTGGAAATTATGCAATGGTGGCTGAAATCTAATATATGTGTACAATTTGTCACATTTTTGTTTCTCCAGGCAGCTCGTCACCCACCTGAACGTTTTCGCCAAGTTCGCCAATCCTCGCTCGCTCTGCATGGAGAGCAGCCTGAGAGAACTCTACTACCGAGTAATCCTAAAATTGACTTTTATATCACAATTAATCAATTTATTTCAATCAAGCAAGACTTTTTTTCATTTTTTTTTTTTAATGTCCTCCTGTGTTTGTTTTCTCAGCTCCTCTGCCATCAGGATAAAAAAATCCAGCAAGTGGCCCTCCAGTGTATTCTTACATATAAAGATCCGTTCGTAGTCCCGTACAAGTAAGTCAAGTTTGAGGCGGACACACACACAACATTCCTCTTAAAACATCACAATGGAGCCCTTTGTGAGCACTGTATAAGAGAACCCTCTGTTATTTAACGGTTTAATAAGCATGTTTGCCAAATCATAGTCACAGGAGGTTTGTATTACAAATTGCCCGCCCAACTTCCTTGGATACTGGACAGTAGCACTGCTTTTTCCTTGTTGTCGTTGGCCCATAATCAGACTTAAAGGGACATGTTTTCAAAAAAAAATATTGTCCAGAGGAGGAAGTAATTATGTAATCCCTGAATGAGTTTGTAAGTTTGCACATTGACAAATTAATTTTTGTTCTTTACCTTTAAGGGTAGGTGTATTTGAACAGTGAAAGACATATCTAGAAGAAAATTTTTATCTTTTTTTTCAAAGTTACTGTATTTTATAAGGCGCACCTTCAATGAATAGCCTTTTTTAAAACTTTTTTTTTTTTCATATATGAGGCGCATAGAATAGATGCTACAGTAGAGGCTGGGGCTACGTTATGCATTCATTTGATGGAGCTGCACTAAAGGCTCAACATTGATCCATATATAAGGCGCACCTGATTATAAGGCGCACCATCAGGTTTTGAGAAAATTAAAGGCTTTTAGGTGCGCCTTGTAGTGCGTAAAATACGGTACTTAAAGTCCCACTGACATCCCGATATACATTGTAAAATAGATATTGTAATGAAAAATACAGATAACATTATTCACTTCAATGTCTATACGAAAAAATTATTATGAGCGGAGAGCGTGTCATTCATGCGCAAAGTTGCAGAAGTCTCATTCGACATCCAAGTGGTAGCCATATTGCCTGCTACGTCATTTACAGCTGTCACACTGGGACAGTCGGCATTGAAAACACGCTGTGCCCCCTTGCTATGAGAGACGAACAACAGAGATTTTCGGATTTTTCCCTCGCCCCCTTCTGGCACAGAAGCTCTTTTCGAAGAAGAGAACATCTCACAATCGAGTGAAGTGACCGGGGCAATAGTACCCAATCGTTTCGAGCCATATTTAGACATGCGGATGACTTCTAACTAACAACAGACTCCCTGACAGTATGTATGACAGTAAGTAGTGTACTCAGGAGGACCCATGCGCAGCCAAACCACCTCCCGACCGATCCACCGCCACCGTCATCCCCTTCACTATTATTTTTAATACCGTAATTCCCAGCTTACAGAGCGCACCTGGTTATAAGCCTCACCCAGTAGATTTGTAAAGAAAATACCATTTGGTACATTCATACGCCGCAGCTGTGTTTAAGCCGCAAGTGCCCACATTGATACACGAGATATCTACAAAGAAAGATGGTACACAGAGAGTTTTCTAATGCTAACGCTGGCGCCGCGGTAACAGGGCCAGTTAAAAATAAAACATACCGGTAAAAATCACTGAGACATGGCAGTTACACGCTAGCGCAGCGCTAACAGCACCGGACCAGTAAAAGTCACTTCCTCTGCACATTTATTCTACCGGTCTCATTCTTTTCCGCTCAAGTGCCCCCTTGCAGCCGTTAGAAAAAACGCACAAATTAGCCCCATCGCCGTATAAACCGTCGGGTTGAAAGCGTGTGGAAAAAGTCGCGGCTTATGGGCCAGAAATTACGGTAGTTCTATACACACACCTACCTGTAATTTGGAACCCAAGAAGATCTCGTCCTTTACACCCGAGCAATCTATTTTTCACGACGAACCGGGTCTGTTGGAAAAGTGTGAAGAGCGAATCCATCCTCCCGAGTGTTCGAGCAACATCCAGCAATACAACGAGCCGGCACTTTGGCTAACACAAAGCAAAAAAGAGCTACCTTCCCGCAGGTAAAACTGGTATAAACACACGTCGCTTTCCTGCTTCTTCTTCAAAACAAAACCCTCGAGAGGATTTTCATGGCGGGAGTTACAAAAAGCCATATACGTCAAAATCAAACCCTTTCTGGCTGCCTTTTTTTAAATTAAAAAAACCATACTAAAAATCATGCTTTTGGTGTCAGTGGGACTTTAAGAAACAATGAAAGATTGTTTTATTGAGTGAATTAAGTGCTTGACCCCCTACTAAAAATGAAGTATTTTTGCTCCCACGGTTTAGTCGTCATACTCGGAGAAAGTACTCACTGAATCCGAACTCGTAAGCTGGATGAAAGACACCTGGCCACAGAATCAATCAGACAATGACCTCTCCATCATGGACAAAACGGAGTCACGGTCAAGATTGTCGACAAAACAATTGGCAACACACCATGCCCAGTTGAATTCGAATCATGCAGCTCCTAAGGTCCCCTTCCTCAAGAAGGCAAATGGACAGGCTCCTTCCGAAGTTTGCCGAGGAACATCTGAATGACGGGAGGTCAAAAATCGAGCTGTTTGGAATGAGTTCGACCTCGCTGCGCCTGGAAGAAGAGGAATACAAATTAGGACGACAGGAACATCATCCCCACTGCCAAGCATGGAGGTAGAATCGTTATGCGCGACGTTTCTCTGCAAAGGGCACAAGTCAACTTCACTGCATTGAGGGAAAGACGGATGGGGGTCTGGATAAGCTTCTCTAAGCCAGGACAATTAAAGATCGAATCCAGAGGACCTGTATTTTATTTGTCTATCAGACAAACGTAGCTAAAATTTCACTAAAAATTCTCAACACAGCAGAAATGAAATAAAGTCAGTCTCAAAATTTTGTCAAAAATGTCGGTCAGATTCGGCAAGTTCCGTAACTCCCCGGAATGCGACGTCACATCCAGACCAAATTTAGCCAGGGAGTGAAAAAGCCAACAAAGATTGTGAGGAAGTCTGTTGTATACGGCTGTTCTGCGTCAAGCGCTGACGGAGTCGGCTTACGTGAATGACCGAAACATAAACTGATAGGCAGGTTATGGAAGAATCAAATCAATGTGGACAGTAATACGTTCCAAGAATTCCACGGAGGACTGCTTTGAAAACCCGGTTCAGTGTTCACTTGGCTTCGGTCGCAGGTAAGTACATACGTGTTCAATTGTTTAGTATTCACAAGTTTCTACCTCATTTTAGATACAAGTACAATAGCGATACAGATATATCTGTCAGCTAATATCCGTATCCATGTGATGAAATCTGGTCACTGTATAAAGTTAGTGTACTGTTGATGCTGAGGTCTTCCTGAAATTCGACTCCGGCGAGTGTTCGGTGCATTATTTGAAATACAGTTGTTTTACGCCGACTGAGTCGCTAGGACAACAACAAACAACTCACCGTCGTGTACAAGCAGCATCTGACGTTTAAACGTCTTTGAATTATTATTTCGTCAACATGGTGTACGTCGATTTCATGAGGCACCTACGAGTCTGTGTTTTGGGTGTGAAGTTCCACGTCAACTTCATCAGGTCTCGCTGAATACTTGTGTTGCATTCGAACATATAGGGTTGAATTACACCAGCGTGGGATGTTTTTCCAAACATGGGAAGAATTAGAAAATTCCTTCTCTTCAGTTTCCATCTCTTCCGCGGAGCATTCCATAAAAACTTCTTCATCACCGCTGTCTATCTCATCGAGATCCCACTCGCAGCGTCTATGATTGTCGTCACATGTTTGACAGAGCCTCTGTTTGAAACAGACATGGGAGGGATTCGAATTACAAAAAAAAAAAAAAAAAAGTGCACTTTGGCACTAATTTATTTCTTCGCTGTTGTGTTGAAAATTTTTTAAATGTTTTTTTCTGAAAATTTAGCTATGTTTGTGTGATACAAAAAGTAAAATATAGGTCCTCTGAAGTCACTGATTGTGTAGTGGTACACACACCTGCCTTTGGTGCAGGCAGCATGGGATCGATTCCCGCTCAGTGATGTCGTTGATATCTGCCCTGGGACTGACTGGCGACCAGTTCAGGGTGTAGTCCGTCTGTCTCCCGAATGTAGCTGGGGTAGGCTCCAGCTTTCCTGCAAACCTTGTGAGGATAAGCGGCTTGGATCATGACATGACATGACAGGTCCTCTGGATTAGATGTTTAAAGTGGGTTATGGATGGTTCTTCCCAAGATGACATTGACCCAAAGCACACACCCAAGGTGATGTCAGAGTGGTTGTAAGAGTTGTAGCCAATCACTGGATTTAAATCCCTCAGAAAATCTGTGGCAGAAGATGAAATTTTGAGTTTTCAAGGGCCAGCCACGAAATACATAAGCATATTGAGTGGATCTGCAAAGAGGAGTCCTCCAAAATTCCTCCACAGCAATGTGCGAACCTGCACGAAGCAGCTGACCTCTGTACTTGCCAAAAGGGGGGCGGTCTTACAAGTAATGTTTTTACAAGGGGTAAAATTATTTCACTCAAATTATTTTTTTGAATTATTTTGTAGATTTTCATTTTTGTATGATCTTGTTAACCATTAAAATTATAGCTCATGTGTTTGTCAGCGTGTAAGCTGACGAAACCAGTGAGGAAATTTCCACCAGCGCTCAGTCGGTGACATCTTTGCGCTTCAGCTGAATAAACTGCAAAAGTAACATGTTTGACTTTGAATGCGTGTCTGTGTGCGTGCGTTTCAGGGACAATCTGGAAAAGCTGTTAGACGACAAGCATTTCAAAGAAGAAATTGTCCACTTTAACATCTCGGAGGAGACGGGAGTTGTCGACGCTTCACACAGAGCTGGACTCATTCCCTTACTCATGAGGTGTCGTTTTCACGCGTGTTATATTGGACTTGTTTTGTGCCTAACTGTGATTACAGTAGCTGATGTTTGTTTTTTGTTTTTGTTGCTGGTTTTTTTTTTTTTTTTCCCAAAAGGATCCTGTTCGGCCGTCTGCGCAGCAAAGGCAACAGCCGCTTCCAGAGCAAGGCCAGCGCCTCCACGCGCTCTTCCATCATCCTGCGTTTCCTGGCCGGATGCCACGAGGCGGAGCTGGGCATGTTTGTGGATCTGCTGCTGGAGCCCGTCTGTCACCACGGCGATGGTGAATGAGCTTGAAATTTCAGAAATGGTCTCAATGCAGTCCCTGAGGCAAAATTGCAAAGAAAAAAACATCGTCATAACATCGTAGCCTTTCGGCATAAAGTATGCATTCTGAACCCTAATTCAAAATTTTGGTCCAGATTTAAAAAAAATAATAATAATCTGCCTTCCCCAAACATCCTCACTATATCCATAGATTATATTTATAAAAAGATTTTTTGAAAATGCAACATGTAACTAATCTCAATTGACCAAGATCCAGGCGTAGACAAAAAAGATCTAAAATATAAAGCAACAACATGCAAATATACAGATACACCAACAGATGCATAAGAAAATATCCATCCATTTTCTTTGCCACTTATCCTCACAACGGTCGCAGGGAGTGGTGGAGCCTATCTCAGCTTTCAACGGGCAGGAGGCGGGGTACACCCTGAAGTGGTTGCCAACCAATTGAGAGGGTCCAATTAATGTTGCATGTTTTTGGGAGGAAACCGGAGTGCCCGGAGAAAACCCACGCAGGCACGGGGGAGAACATGCAAACGCCACACAGGCGGGGCCGGGATCAAATCCGGGTCCTCAGAACTGTGGGGCCAATGCTTTACCAGTGCTGCATAAGAAAATATATTTACAAAGATATATCACGGGTAGATGATGTTTCCAGATCTGTCACAACTCGTAGCATTTAGGCTTGTTAATGCACTTTTTAATGAGGATGTTATGCTGCTGATGACCTAAATTAACAACATAAGTACTTTTTTTATGGTTCTTTGTTCAGTATGTAAAAGCTGCCCTACCAAAATGATACAATATTATAATTACAATTATTTTTCAAATTTATTGTTAAAGGTTTGTCATATTGGTTTGTCAATTTTCCTCTCAGGACTCGAAAGAGTACGCATCGATGGACCAGTCATCGAATAAAAGCTAACATCCAAAATAAACTCGAGTTCACATTGAGCCAATTTATTTTTCAATTGATATTAAAAAATATTTCCAAATGTGTGTTTTTTTACACCAAACTGCCACTCTGTCACTTGAGAGAAAAATATAAGCTTCTTATGGAAATGTAAGGAAAAAAATAGTAAAACATTTTTCTGTTCTCGAATCCCAGCAATGACTAAATTCAAAACGGTCTCTTCAGGTCCCTGTCGGGACGCGGTCGAGCGAGCCGTTGCCGAGACGGAAGCAGGCGCTGTGCTGCCACTGGGCCGCCAGCACAGCCTTCTGAACATCATCAACGTGGTCATCCAGAAGCTGGGCCACCTCATTGAGGACCACCTGCCCAAAATGCTGCAGATCATGCTCTGCGTCACAGCCTCCGTGTCCGCCATGCTGGAGATCAGGGAACAGGTACTCCATCTCATCCAATGATACTTGAATGATGATTTCTCATTTTTTAGGTGTTTACCCAATATTGTCACTTCGCCACATCCACTGTAAGACTGAACCGTGTCTGCATTTTTTGTCTGTAGCTGCGGCCCGGTTGCATCAGTCCTTTAAAGAACCTGAGGCGCCTCGGTATCCTGATCGTCCAGGACTTTTTTGAGAACTTTGACAACTTCGACTTCAGCGCGGATCAGTTGGATGGCGTCTTCATGGCTGTTGTGTGGCCTCAGGTGCGTGTCGCAAACATCGCTTGCTTTCAAATGAGTCGGCTTACTCGTGAGTTCACTTTTTTTTCAGGTGCATCGCCTCCCAACTGAGAGTCCTTACTCGCCCACTCCACTACTGAAGCTCATCTATGTGTGGTGTAAACACGCCAGGTCTCCTTCATGTCCTATTTCCCTCTTTTTTCTCCTTAACATAAACCACTTCCGGTTCCTGAATCAGCTTTCGCCGTCTTATTTCCCAGGTATTTCCCGCTCTTGTCCAAGCAGCGGCCCGACCACCCGGAGTGCGACGTACTCCTGAACGTCTTCGCCCTCCTCTCCGCCAAGAACAGCTCGCCCGCCACCCTCGCGATGGTCATGGACATAGCCGAGTCCCTGGCGACCATGCAGGACTTTGTCGCCACGGAGACGCAGGCAGAGCTGAGTGTGGGCGGCAGTGTCTTTCCACAGCCTGCAGACGGCACGCTTGCTGCAGGTCAGACGACAACTTTCTATTCATCTGTTTTTCTACGGGGGTGTTACGTAGTTTGTTTGCATTGAAAATTATTTGTATTGAGTATCGAATACAATAAACATGATAAAGAATACAAAAATGAGAATATAATAATGAAATGAATAAAATACACATGGAAAAATAAAGAACAAGAACCAGCCATTCAACATTTTTTATTTACTTTTTATTTACTATTTTATCTAAATATACCTACACAACTGTTTTAACTTTTTTTTATTATTATTATTAAACACTCCATTAATTATTATTTTTCAACAGCTGAAATAAATTTGTCAGTTAAAAATAAAATACAGATAGGCCACGAAAATGACTTTAAAGTGCATGAAAATTTTAACTCACCATAACGCTAAATCATTGGGAGCCGTGAGCTTGTTTCTCTGCAATAAGATGGTCCTAGCTGGGGGGTAATGGGAGACAATGACAGCTGAAGTGTGTTGCATAGGTCCAGTCTATTACGTTGTTTTGTTTTGGTTGCCGTCACACCAGAAAATCCTGCTTCACAGATATGTCGAAAATGGCAACAGGGTTTTCAGTGCTTTGGTTGCGATGCCGCGATATTCATACATAACATTGGCCGAGTTGTTGTCCCGAAAATTTTTTTAAAAGCCACCGTCGAACTCCAGCAGTTGATTTTCTTGTTGCACAGACATGCTGGATTCACCATTGTCGATAAACGGGTCGCGGATCCGCCCCGTGGCAGTTCGTGGGTCCTATTTGGTTGGGGAGTCGCGTTCGAACTCTTTTAATAGCAAAGACTGGTGATCCTGCACCAGCTAGAAGAATGAGGGGTCAGTCTCACACAAAATCCCCTCTAATGTTTGAAACATGTCAAATACGCCTCTGTTCAAGCGCTGTCCTCCCAAATCCAGTTTGGCTTTAAATCCACCAACTTTATCTGTCAACTTGAAGTCCGTCGTCATTTTCCATTGATTACGTATAAGCCAGTTTTGCGACCCATTCCTCGTCACTAAAATGTGCTGCCAGTGACGGCAACTTTTCTGGGAGAAATCTTTGCAGTGCCTCTCGTAATTTAAACACTCTTGTGAGCGATTTCCGTCTGGATAACTGTCTTATTTCTGTGTGAAGGAAAAGGGTACGCGTCCATCTCTTCAAAAAGGTGCGAGTTAAGGTCCTGTTTTGATGTTAATTTTCTTTTTCTTGGAAGTTGTAGGCTCTTCTTCGATATTTTCACTGGGCCTTTTCCTCATCAAAAAGAAATTTTCCAAAGATGTATTTCGTCTAGCTTGTGGGGGTAAATTTGGTACTCATGTGACCCGAGATGTGTTCCGGAGAATCCGGTCATTTGTCAAAATAAAAGATTTTTCAGACTCTGATAATGAATACAACGGAACTAATTAATTATAACTTCGGCGGCTCGGTACCAATTGATCCGCAGACCGGGCCCCGTGGTTGTGGACCACTGATATAAAGGAAAAATATTCTGCCTGTGACTTTACATCACTGGGATAGCTAAATTAACTATGAATATTTGGGGCGATACTGAAACAAGACCCAAGAAAAGAAAAGAAATGGCAAACTTTTCCAGCGTCTGCAACATGCACATATTTTTCAGACTCATTGACGCAGGGCTCCAGGTTGCTGGCGCCTCACATCACCACCCTGCTGCACTACCTCAGCGCAGTGGTCTGCAACACTGACAGGCTCAAGAAGAAGAAATTTCGCTTGCAGGTGTCCAAGGAACTCAACATCCTCTCCAAGCAAGTTTATCGCCTCGTCCCCTCATTTCCTCTCTGGCGTGTGTGGCGTCTGATTATTACATTTCTTGTTTTTATTCAATCCGTCAGAATCAGTGTGTTCGTCAGCGAGAAAGAACAGAGTTCAACACTTATCAGGCTGTTACTGCCTTACCTGTTAAAGGGCAAAAACCCCGAGGTATGGCTTTTTTGTTAAGGATATTATCACAGTCGTTTTTCAAACAGCCAGAGATTGACTTGACTGCGTTCATTTCAGGAGTTGGAACTGGACATCCTGGCCACCGTGCAGAACCTCCTACGGCAGTGCCTGCAGCCCTCGGCGTTCCTGCAGCCGCTCAGCAAACTCTTCTCTGTCGTTCACATGAAGCTGCCAAGGCAGGCCCTCACCCGTGTCTTCCAGGTACAGAAACTAATGAGATCTAATTGGGGAGCGAAGTATATATTTTTTGGCTGTACTTTGGATAAAATGTTGTCAAACCACTACTCTCTTCTGGTCTTACTTTTAGACGTTATCAGAAATTGATCCGTCGCTCGCATACATCACCGACATGGCCGCAAAGGTAGCCTTGAGCGCTTTTATTATCATTGTGGCATAAAGTATCACCATTTCCCTCATGTTTAATGTTTGCAACGACGCCTCTCTAGCTCAACGCCTTCGACAGTCGCCACTTGGATGAGGTTTACTTTGACGTACGCTTGACAGCTTTCCAGGACGCCACCAAGCGTGTGAAAGAGATGGAGTCCCTGGACCTCAACTACATCGGCACACTCATCCATAACTGCTTCCACACTTATGAGGTGACAACACATAGAAACCTTGGCTTTGCACCGACTTGATAACTTTTAAAATAGTTACACTTTTGTTTTACTTAATTCTTACAGATTCAGGACATGTCGCTAGGCGACAACGCCACGTTGTGTCTCTCAGCAATAATTAGCCAGGTGGAGGCGGTCGGCGCCGGAGAGCAAGTCTATAAGGACGTCATCCAACACACAATCTTGGAGGCTGTGCACAAGGGACTTCGGAGCAAAACAGAGGTATTGTCATATAGGAGTCATAAGTGTCATACTGCATACATATAGATTGGTTTTAAATGAATGGGAAGTGGTTTAACCAGCGTGATGAAGTCACTGAAATAGTGAAAATTAAAGTCACGAAGGTGCTTTCACACGTTTAGACATGCCCACACCCAAATATTAAAAAACTAAAGCTAATGGACCTTTCCGATGGTGATCTTTAGCTCCGCCCCCTTTGCCATGTCCAACAAGCTTCCAAAATGGCGACTGAAAAGAACATGTTTGAAGTCGATTCTCTACTGTAATGTTTGCGATCGATGCCAAAAAGTTTGACGCCTCACAAACTTCATATTGAAATCCATCAGGATAAAATAGCGGAATTGTACTGTGCATGTAAAGCAGTGTGAGTACTTTTTACGTGGAAAAATCACAAGTAATATCTTTGTAGTGTTTATAAGTGAGGGGGTGTATTCATTTGACTTGGCTCATAATCGATCCCAATGCTCTGTCTTAAAAGTCTGATGTGATACAAATCGGCAAATAGACATTTCTCTTGCATGACACGGCGCATTTACATATCCCTAACCCGACTCTTTGGCATAAAACATGACACACTTCATTCGGAAGGTCAGTGATACGCTAACAAAGTGAAAGTTATTCTAATTCAATGTATAAAACACTGATGATAACTCAATCAAACTCAGTGAAGATACTTCTCCCTCACTTCGAACATACAGCCATATTGTTCACATTTAGTTGTACGTGCGCTCTTCCGCGAGCCTTCATCCATCGCAGACACTTCATCAACTGTGTTTTATGCTTTAGAAAATGAATCAAGCGGGCCCCTTGTAACCTAGCAGGATATCTTTCATCAGAATTGCACCTTCCCCGAACGCATCTGAGGACCATTTTCTTCATAACATTAACTTTTCCAAGCGCACGCTACTGACACCCAGTATTGCTTGTACAACATGACAACAAGAGGGGCGTGTCAAGCCAGGGGTTAAGACAATACGCCTGTCTGATTGGCTATTATTGTATGAGTGATTGACAGGTTGGAAAGGTCCAATATTGTTTTTTTCTGGGAGGAGGGGAGTCGACAAACATAAGATGGATTTGTGACTAGCTCGACATTTCAGGTCGCTGCGATACAGTGATGCCACTGTTTTTCAGACCAAGTGCAAAGTACTGATTCTTGACAATCCCATTATATCTTGCTGTGGTGATATTTGTTTTCAGAAATGTTTCTGAAATATTGAACAAACTTTTTTTTCTTGTGCCGCACCATCTATACCGCCATATGTTGTATACGTCAAGCTTGCAAAGTGGTGTTCTGTCATTATATCGCAGCGTTTTTTTCCCCAAGTATGAGTACGTTATCACCAACACTGGCAATGTATTATTCGATCAGATAACAGATGCAAAGTCCTGAAAATGGTTTTACTAGAAATATATCTTCCTGTCCTTTCGGCTTGTCCCGTTAGTGGTCACCACAGCGTGTCATCTCAGATGAACGCGTATTTGTTTGGCACAGTTTTACGCCGAATGCCCTTCCTGACGCAACCCCCTCTGCATTTTAGCCGGGGAGAACATATTTAATTAATAAGAGTCACAATTTCAAAATATGTAGTAAAGAAGTTTAAATAAATGTTCATAATTTTAATTAAATATCAACAATTTTCACAAAAGAAACTATCACATTTGTAGTAAAATACAAATTCAAAATTGCACAAACAAGTTCAATTGTAAAATTAAATGGTGGTCTTCTTTTTCTTTCGGCTTGAAATATATAGCGACCTTTTAAGCTGTGTTTGAGACTAAAGTATCCCAAAACAATGAAATAAATAAGAAATAAGCGTTGAAACCTTTTCCGTCCACAGCCAAAATAACCTCAGTGTTCCTCTATATTTGGAGAGGTGTGTCCTCTTAATTAAAAGCGCCATGTCTTCCCCGTGTAAGAGTGTGCAACAGGAATACACCAATGTACTGGCCTGCTTGGTGAAGACCTTCCCGACAAGGAAAGAGTTCCGAGACATGGTGCAGCTCACTGACTACAATGACCCCGAGTCCGACTTCTTTGAGCACATGAAGCACATCCAGGTCTGGCATTCTCTCCTCTCACTCTCTCCTCCCCACCTCCCGTTCGTATACCCATTTTACTGTGGGTCTTCTTTAGATCCACCGTCGAGGTCGGGCCCTGAGGAAGTTGGCCAAGCAACTAACCGAGGGCACAGTGGTGCTGTCGCCTCGTTCGCTCCAGAATTTCATCATGCCGTACGCCTTGACGGCCCTGATGGATGAGAAAATGCTCTCGGTGACTGTCGTTTTTTTTTCCACCCTCATGATGCATTTTACGTTGCATATTAATACTTTTCCTGATGGTCCACCGCAGCACGAGAGCATGAGGACCGCATCTGTGGAGGTTGTGGGTGCCGTGTGCCGCCGGCTGACTTGGTCCAAATACCTTTTCTACGTGAAGCACTTCGTTCACATTTTGCAGACGTCGCAGGCCGAACAGAAACTGGCTGTGAAGTGGGTTGGCATGCGTCAAACTCAATTACCGTTTTGTTTGACGCCCTCTTACTTTTTTTTTTCTCCATCTTCTCGTCACCTTCAGTTTGCTGGTCAAAGTCCTCGACGCGTTCCACTTCGATCACGAGACCCTGACCCGAGAGATGGAAGCTGCTAAAGCACGAGAAGGTGAAATCTTTTAGAACAGACTCAAATGTGATTTATTTATTTTATTTATTTATTTTTTTAAATCCTTGCAACTTTTTTGGCGTGTTCAAATATCTTTTTGTTTTTTAAATAGATTGTGTGTGTTTTATTAAGTGGGAGGCGTAAAACTACACTTTTTAATGGTTCTATTTATTGTGTATTTTTGTGAAGCCTCGAGCACTGCGACAGATCTTCAGGAGCAAGAACCTGGGGACGGACAGTCAGAGGCCATGGACATCGACGGCGAGCTTCCTGCGAAAACTGCCACTGTCGAAACTCCTGGCGAAGTAAATGTTGTTGCCTCAAAGAAAACGACTGTTAAAGCGAAAACCCCGCCAGCTCCCAAGCCAGTGGCGGTTTCCTGCGGGCTCCCACAGAGCAAAGAGGAGCTGGAATTGCTTATGAGCACCATCCAAGAGAGCGTAACTGGCAGCGTCTTGCCTCGGCTTCATAAATGTCTCAATGCCAAGGTATGATTTGTATCTATCCAGTTATTGTTTACAATCAATTGACTATATATTTGATGCAAAAGTGACCCGTATAATGTGGGTTTTTTTGCGTTTTGTTTTTTTGTTACATTTAAGTATTTTTGCTGAAATATTTTATTTACAACAAACACATTTACTGGACCTGTAATGAGTTTAATTAGTATCCAAATTTTGGGGAACATTTTGAAATGATTACATGGCTGTTGGTCGGCACGGTGGGTCACCTGGTAAAGCATTGGTTCTGAGGACCCGGGTTCAATCCCGGTCCCGCCTGTGTGGAGTAATCATGTTCTCCCCCGTGCCTGCGTGGGTTTTCTCCGGCCACAGCCCAAAAACATGCATGGACACTCTAAATTGCCCCGAGGTGTGATTGTGAGTGCGACTGTTTGTCTCTATGTGTCCTGCAATTGGTTGGCAACCCGCCTCCTGCTCGTTGACAGCTGGGATAAGCTCCAGCACTCCCCGTGACCCTTGTGAGGATAAGCGGCAAAGAAAATGGGTGGATGGATGCATGGCTCTTGATAATTTCTATCCTCAGTCATCTGCTTTAAAGAACAAATGTGGACCATACTTTTTCTTGCCCCTTGAAGTGCTAAAATAAATTTGGACAAGAGTTTGCATCTTTGCGAATCTGAAGGTGAAACGTGATGATGAGCACAAGACGGTAAAGTCGAAGGATGTGAAGGAAGAGGAAGTGGCACGCATTCCGATCGCCTTCGCCATGGTCAAACTCATGCAGACTCTTCCGCCGGAGATCATGGAAGCCAACCTGCCGGGGTACACCACTAATATTTGTGCCCGTTGCTCTAATGTGTCCTCTTCAGAGCCGGGTGAACGTGTCTTGTGTTTGCTGTCTAGGATTCTGATCAAGGTGTGCGTGATACTGAAGAGCCGATTCCAGGAGGTCCGCGACGTGGCCCGGGGAACGCTGCTGAAGATCATAGAGACGCTGGGCTACCGCTACCTGCAGTACCTGCTGAAGGAGATGCAGGGCATCCTCGTAAAAGGTTACCAGGTATAAACAGCTTCAAATTCAACTGGTGAAAGTATTCCTCACATACGGGTTGCTTCTTTCTTTAATCCGGTCCACTGAGCATTTTTCATCATCAAGATTATTGTAACATGTATTTAATCAGTCTAGCCATATTTCCTTAAAATTGGTGACTGGTAGTTAAGATGTGCAATGTTTGCCTCCTGTTCACAATATTCTCCGATTTTTAAGAGCAGAACTCTGTCGTCTTTTTCTCCCAGGTCCACGTTCTGACATTTACTGTGTACCAGCTGCTCTCGGCCCTGAGTCCAACTCTGAAAAGTGGTGACTTGGACCCGTGCATGACCATTCTTATCGACGTAAGAACCTCTTTTCTGTCTCAAGTCGTGCTTGCGCGTGTTTGTGCTTACGTCGTTTGCTTTTCTTCGCACCGGTCAGATCTTCAACAACGAGCTGTTCGGCGTCATCGCCGAGGAGAAGGAGGTGAAGGGCATCGTCTCCAAGCTGATGGAGGCGCGACACAGCAAGAGCATGGACTCCTATGAATTTCTGGCCCAGTTCTGCAGCAGGGAGAGCATCACCAAGCTTGTTCTGCCATTGAAGGAGGTGCGCAGAATCTAGCGGAATCCTCTTATTTTCACCGCGTGTCTTTCACGCACGATTTCTCGTGTCATTTTAAGATCCTGGAGAACTCGTCGAGTATCAAAGTTTGTAACCGCGTCGCAGCTGTTCTGCGGCGCCTGATTCTGGGTCTGCTGGTCAACACAGGCATGAGCTCCTCTGACATCCTGCTGCTTAGCCACGGTCTCGTCAGCCAGAGCCTGCCTCTGCTCACGAAGAAAGACAGGTACCAATGACGGTGAGTGACGAGTCCATGTGTTGCGTTATTGACTTCGTGTGTGTTTGTAGGGACAAAGCTCAGCCTCCGCCAGACGCTCGATTGCCCCCTCCCAGCTGCCTCCTCCTCCCGCCAACTCCGAAGAGGGGTGGCGTCAAACCTTCAGTTAGTAGAAAGACCAACATGCACATCCTGGTGGATGCGGGTCTTAAGGTAAGCCACGAACACAGAATTATATACGAATAGATGTTACACAGTTTGTTCCCAACATCATTCGTCTGTTATCGAAGTACAGTGGTGCCTCGGTTCTCGAGCACAATCCGTTCCAGAAGGCCGGTTGAAAACCAAAATGTTGAAAACTGGAAAATGAACTAATGCGTTCCAAACCTAAAAAAATACTTTATATAATTAAATAATTTAAGAAATATATTTATTTTTTGCTTAAAATGTTTGCTCCAGCAGTAGAGTATGCTAGGCTGGGATTGCATTGCCGTATCTGTAGCGACTCGGCCCCCACCCTTATAACTGTTTTTTTATGAACAAAACTGCAGAATAGCTTGAAACAAGCAATAATGGGGGGGGATAACAGAGAAATTGTTTTTATATTTACACAGAAAGTACGTAACGCGTACAAAAAAATCTAACTTGCAACTACAGGTAGGGTTAATGGAACAAAAGAAAAAAGCAATCCAAAACAACTGTTTCAAATGTCTTTGGTGGGGGTGACTCACCCCTTTTTAACGAAGAAAGAATCTCATGTAGACTTGCTGCCGTCTTTTGAGCACCTGAAGTGGCTCTTTTCGTTTGAAAACCGATTTGTACGAAAACGGGGACGTCCGAAAACCGAGCTACCACTGTACATAACGTGTACTGTGCCAAATCACCAAATTGTTCTCAGTTGGTGCAAGAAGCATTTATTGCAAAAATAAAACCATTTATATTTTGGTGTTATCATACTTGTTTGTTTGGTGGTGTGTCCGTGATGTAAAATCGGTGCCTTTAGCTTAATAAAGTTTAGGAAACCCTGCGCAAACAAAACCAAGACAAATCCTAGTCCACCTTTGGTAGCCTTTATAAAAGATCATGTTTTACAGCTGCTCCATTTGAGTCTGAAGAAAGCCAAAGTGACGTCTTCTGAGGAGTCGGCCCTCGAGATGTTGGACCCATTCGTATCGCTGCTGCTTGAATGCCTCAACTCCATGCATGTCAAGGTCGGAGGAGCTCAGAATTCAGCCAAACAGATCTTCCGGGATCCCGGCTAAATCCCCTCTCCGGTCCACTCAGGTGATCACAGAGGCTCTGTTGGCATTTATATGGGTGCTGAAGTTCCCGCTGCCCTCTGTGGAGAAGAACATGGGTCACCTGACCAAGCAGCTTTTTGTCCTGCTGAAGGATTACTCCAAGGCTGGGGCTGCCCGCGGGGAGAACTACCTTCTGGTCCAGAACTGCTTCAAGGTAGTGTCTTCAAAATTTCAATTTTGTTCCCTTTTGAATTGAAATATTTGATGTGGAGTGCGCAGTAATCTTTTTTTTTCCCCCAGACTATTACAATACTGGTGAAAAATGTGAAGAACAGCAAGATTTCCGAGATCCAGCTGCAGGTTCTGCTCGGTTATGCCGAGGAGGACATCTACGATCACTCTCGGCAGGCGACTGCCTTCGGCCTCCTAAAGGTAAACATGAAGTTATTTTATTCTGTATGATCACAGTAACTTTTATTCATATTTATCTAGAAAGTATCCAACTTTGAACTTTCCCACCTGTAAAATTTCACAAACGTGTTCCAGGCAATCGTGTCCCGGAAGCTCATCGTTCCCGAGATGGAGCCGCTGATGAGAAAAGTGGCCAAGCTGTCAATAACAGGGAATAACTCGATGATCCGAGTCCACTGCAGACAGGTACTCGTTCAAACATGAAAGATAAACCCACCATATCATTTTCATTTTGATTAAAACCTATGTGCATGTGTCAGATTTATCTTAAATACCTGTTGGACTACCCTGTGGGGAAGAAACTGCCGCAGCATTTGGACTTTATTGTGGCCCAGCTGGCGTATGAACACGACATTGGCAGGGAGTCGGCGCTGGAGATGCTCGCCCACATCTTCCAGAGTTTCCCTCAGGTACTTTTATGCGTTATGGTGAACCCTCATCCTAAGCGGACGTTAGGCAAAATGATTTGATTTAGCGTAATTTCCGGCCTACGGAGCGCACCGGATTATAAACTTCACCTGGACCTGTAATGAGTTTAATTCGTACCCAAATTTTAGGGAACATTGGAAAGGAACTACCGTGCTACACAGTAGCGACACGGTAGCACAGCACGAACAGAGCCATTTAAAAAAAAAAAAAAAAAAAAAAAAAAAAAAAAAGACATCCCAAAATCATTAAGCTGTGGCGCTAAAGCTAGCGCGGCGCTAAAAGGGCCAGTTAAAAAAAAACATACCAGTAAAAATCACTGATACAGGGTAGCACAGCGCTAACAAGGCCGGTTAAAAAAAAACATACCGGTAAAAATCACTGAGACACGGCAGGAACATGCTAGCACAGCCCTAATGCTAGCGCAACACAATTAGGGCGGGTTAAAAGTATATATATACCGGTAAAAGTCACTTCCTCGGCGCATATATTCCACCGGTTTCACTCTTACCTTTTCCGCTCGAGTGCCCCTTTGCAGCCGTCAGAAAAAATTCACAAATTAGCCGCATCACCACATAAGCCGCAGGGTTGAAAGCGTGTGGAAAAAAGTCGCGGTTTATAGGCCGGAAATTACGGTAAATCTGAGTTACTCGATTTCAGATAACTTGTCTGATTTGGAAAGGGGCATTTCCACAAATTTTTCTCATGATATTTGCATGTGAAAGAAAGGGGGGGGGAGTAAGTGAGGAGTCAAATAGTAATACTTTTCCTTTTTAACATTTTATTCTTCTTTCAGAGCTTACTAATGAAGTTCAGCAACCTCTTCTTTGCCCCGCTGGCCCTGGTCTTGGTCAACGATGACTCGGCACGCTGTAAGAAAATGGCCGCCATGGCCATCAAGTCCCTCCTGGCCAAACTGGACGCCAATGAGCAGAACTCGCTGTTCTCCCTTGTCAGCACTTGGCTGAATGAAGATAAGGCACTGGAGCTCCACTTTTATTTTGTGTGCTCGTCGAAATATTCCAGTGTGTAATTGAAGCTGTTGTGTTGAAGGTGAGCCTGAGGCGTCTGGGCGCTCAGCTTTGTGGTTTGTTCGTGGAGGTCGAGGAGGAGAACTTTGCCAAGCGGCTCGACAACCTTCTGCCCCTGTTGGAGAAGGAGCTCAACCCAGACAACTACAAAGATGTAAAGTCCAACATCTATTATAGTACTGTAGACGTGGGTCAAATTAAATGTGGATCAGCCTCAGTGGATACACATTTTTTTAGCATTTGTACAAAAAGGCGTGAAATATATACCGTAATTCCCGGCCGACAGAGGCTACCTGGTTATAAGCCTCACCCTGTACATTTTTAAAGGAAATACCATTTGGTACATACATACGCCGCACCTGTGTAAAAGCCACAGTGCCCACATTGAAACTCGAGATATTTACAAAGAAAAACTGTAAACAGAGAGTTTAACGCAAGCGCCGCACTAATGGGGCCCGTTAAAAAAAAAATTAATTAAAAAAAAAACATACAGGTAAAAATCACTGAGACATGGCAGTAACACGCTAGCACAGCGCGAACAGGGCCGGACTGGTAAAAAGTCATTTCCTTGGCACATATATTCCACTGGTCTCACTCTTACCTTTTCTGCTAGAGTGACCCCTTGCGGCTGTTAGAAATTAATGCACAAATTGGGCACATCACCGCGTAAACTGCAGGGTTGAAAGCGTGTGGGGAAAAAAAGTCGCGGCTTATAGGCTGGAAACCACTTTTACCCTGGTGTTTGCAATTATGAGTATACCCCTTTTAAAATGGAGGGGGGGGGGGTTGTCAGGTAAACAAGGAAGTAGCGTGTGTGGCCCGGTGTGGCCGAGCAGCAGCTCTTTGTGAGAGGCAGTGTGCTGCCGTGTTAAAAAAAAGTCAGGCTGTAGTTAACTGCGCTGGATCTGATTTACTCTGCGCCGAGTGTGTGCGACAAGTGCGCAAATGCGCAGTTGCACAGTGAAGAGGGAACATTGCTACCAAGTAAACAGCACATTTTGTCTTTTCCTGTCTTAGATTGATGAAGAGGAGGATGAGCGAGCAGCAGACAGGCTCTTGTTTACTTACCTCACGCTTGTCACCAAACTGATCAAGTACTGCGGCTTCCTGGAACTCACCAAACCTCGTGACACCCTCACCCACATTTGGGGTAAAAGCACCCACTTCCTGCATGGCACCGACAAACACCATTCACACGAACCCGCTGTCGTGTTTAGGCCACGTCGAAGCCCACCTGCTCTACCCTCACTGCTGGGTGTGGCTGACCGCCTCGCAGATCTTCGGCCAGCTCTTCGCGGCCCGCCAGGCGGAGGAGCTGGTTGCGGCGTGGAGACAAAAGAGGGGCAAGGAATCGTTGCCTCAGGTGGCGCCCGCTTTCATCAGCAGCAATCTGGACAAAAAGGTATTGGTAGCCGCAGGAGGAAATCGAAGTCTAGTCTCATAGCTCAAAGGCATATTTAAAGGTTATGTGTCATCCCTATAAACATTTTAAAATAGATATTGTAGTGAAAAATGCATATAACATTATTCACTTCAATGGCTATACAAAAAAATAATTATGAGAGGAGAGCGCGCCATCCATGTGCAAAGTTGCGGAAGTGTCATTCGACATCCAAGTGGTCGCCATATTGGCTGCATCTCCTGTCCGTGACGTCACCCCGGACGTTCGCCATTGAAAACACGCCGTGGCCCCGACTATGGGACACGCCGCCTTCGGACACGGAAGCTCTTTTCGAAGAGAACATCTCACAACTGAGTGAAGTTACCGGGGCAATATTACCCTGTTGTTTTTAGCCATACTTAGATGATATGCAATCATGGCCAAACCGCCTCCCTGTCCGATCCACTTTCGCGGCGGAGATGAGCCATTGCGACCCGGTGCCGCGACGAGCACCCCGGCCGATAGGGCCGGCGGCCGGCTTGGTCGTGTCGGACAGGGTGGCTCATTTTCCGCGCCGGGGTGGCTTATCGCGGCGCTTTACGGCGTTGTCGTCGCACGCGGCTGAGTGCGGCATTGCACTCCGCCGTCTGCGAGCCCGACACGCCAGCCTTCGCCGGCTAGCCAGCAAGCCCGACACAGAAGCCGTCCAACGCGCACTTCGACACATTTAGCACCCCTGTCATACGTACGCAGATCTTTTGTTACATTATGAGAGACGGATTACGTGATCCGCCCCAAACTATTTTGTATACACACCTACCTGTCGTTTGGAACCCACAAAGCTCTCGTCCTTTGCACCCTTGAAATCCATTTTTCACGATGAACCGGGTCTCTTGGAAACTTATGAAGGGTAAATCTATCCTCTCGAGTGTTCGAGCAATATCCAGCAATGCAACGAGCCAGCATTTTGGCTAACACGAAGGAATAACGAGCTACCTTCCCGGAGGTAAAACTAATAGAAACAAACTAATCCGCTTGAGTGCGCTACTGCCCTGTACGCCACTTCCTGCTTCTTCTCGAAAACAAACAAAAAGCCAAATAAATCCAAATCATGTTTTGTGGTGAAAAAACGGATGGGTCCTTACCAGCTGCTGTTATTTTTCCATTAATAACATACTAAAAATCATCCATTTCATGACACTTGACCTTTAATAAGTTTTAACCAAAAAAGTAAGGAGCAACCGATTTTGTTTTTCAGCCTTGTCAATATAATCATCACCATTCAGTTTTGTTGTACTAAATATTCCCGCATAACATGCTGTCATTGTTCTGTCGTGCAGATGAGAGCGCTGGCGTTATCCTTTTGCCAGCAGCTGCAGTCGAAATTCTTGGATGAGACATCCGGCGAGCAGGTGGTCAAAAACCTCCTCTTTGTGGGCAAGGTCATCTACCTCCTTTCCCCGGGGTCGGACATCGCCGCCCCTGAGGAGGAAATGGAGGATGAGAAACAGGAAGAAGAGGAGGAGGAGGAGGAGCAGCAGCAGCAGCAGCAGGCGGATGAAGAGGAGATGGAGGGAAAAAAATGTGAGAAGGATGAAGAAGAACAGGCTGACGACCAGGACAACAAACCTCCGTCGCTGCTGTGGCTGATAAAGAAGCTGTCGCTGACGGCCAAAAGGGAGGCGGCAGAGACTCCCAAAATTCCCCTGAAGGTACCAAAAGCAGCTTTTAGAGCAAGGCCGGGTCTTGCTAACTTTCTAAGTTTCCCACCACTTTTTTTTTTTTTTTTTACAGAGAACCTGTGTGTTTAAATTCCTGGGCGCGATCGCAATGGACCTCGGCAAGGAGCGACTCTGCCGATATTTGACCACCATCATTGCTCCACTATATCGAGAACTGGACAGTACTTACGCAGACCAAGGTCGACCACTAGTGACTATAATCCCGTTCCTTTAGAGCTTTCATTCACTGTGTTTCTGTCCTCAGATCCGACATTGAAGAACTTGGCCCAGGAGCTGATTGAGATGATGAAGAAACAAGTGGGACTGGAGAGGTTCTCGCTATCTTTCTCGACGGTGCAGAAGCAGTTTTCAGTGCGGCGGGCCACGCGCAAGCGACAGCGAGCCATGCAGGTACACACATTGTATATATATTATCTATCGAGCTCATGCACCTACGTCATTAAAATCACGTGACTTTTGTTTAACTCGCCATATTGCCGGTTGTTGTTGTAGCCAAGTACGACGGTCGTTATTAGCATTGCTCAATGCTAAGTCGGTTGGAGACGACATGGAAATATGTCTTGTAGCACGACGCCCAGAGTCTTGTCCGATACAGTCAGACCTTTAGAAGGTGAAAATAAACGACGGTACGTGGAAAAATGAAACTCTGCATCGAGGACCAGTATTTAGTGCTAAAATTGATGTTTTAGCCGATAAGAAATGGGACTGTTCATTGGCTTCCGCTTGTCTTGGACAACAGGATCTACACATGGATCTGCTGAGTCAGTTGTCAAGATTTACAAGGAAAAGTTTGAAAGCGTATAAAAGTCTGGACGCATACGAATACTTTGTTGCTGGATCTGTTCTCGTCAAGAATAAATCCCACAGAGTGACGGTTTTGACGGCTCGTGAACGCGGAAGCGTGTTCGGCCACACGTTAACCTTTGCCGGAATCCATCGATCTTTTCAGCTCGTATTCAATACTCATATTTAAATAAATGAGCACTGGTTTTACACAAACTCGCATTCATTAACTATGATTGGGAGAAAAAAAGTCGCCTCCGCGGAACGTACACGGAAGCGATTGCGGCCACACTTAACCTCCGAAAAACCTCAGGGACTTTTTTTTTTTTGGGGGGGGGGGGGTGGAGGGGGAAACACACGCATTGTTCTCAAATGACCCAACTTGGCATTATAAATACTTTTTGGGAATTTGAGATTGAGACGAATAATTCCTACGTGAAATGAAGCGATCGCTACACAGGCGTGTGTGTATTTTGGCTGGGCACCATGCATCATGTTTAATTGGCAAAAATCCATTGATATTTTCTGGTCTTTTCAGATGCATAGAATGATCTCTTTGAATATTAGTGTTGTCTGTTGTGACAACCAACGGCAAGACGGGTCTCGGGTATTGTAAATATTGTCCTTCGGTTCAATGTCTCCCACAATGTTGAGCAGCTTTGTTTGACCTGCAATATGGCGCCATGACAATGGTGACGTCACATGCACGAGCTCTGTATTTAGGGCTGGGCTGTATGCCCTTAAAATGTTCTTCACAAAATTTTCAAATGATTTTTTTTTTTTTCATTATGAATAAGAAGTGATTTTCTGCAGTCGCTTAGGAATATGCCTTATTACTACACGGGCTTTTTTTTTTTGTTTGTTTAACGGTTTCTCTCTTCCAGGCGGTGACAAACCCCGACATCGCTGCGAAGAAGAAACTCAAGAAGCACCTCAATAAAATTGAAGCCAGAAAGCGCAAGATCGAGTTCCTTCGGCCTGGCTACAAAGCCAAGAAGCACCGCAGCCACGCGCTAAAGGACCTGGCCATGGTGCAGTGAGTGGATCAAGGACTTCATTCAGTTTTTTATCATTAAGGCAGAATCATACGATAGGATCATGATTTTCCTGATGCAGATTTTTTTTTAAAAAATATAAATATACAAATGTTTGGACACAAATGTTACAATCACCAAAAGTCTTTACTGAGAATCATTTTCACTGTACAAGCAGGTATAAATATGCAACCATTTGCACAAACTGTTTCCATAAATTCACTCATATGCAAACCAGTGGGAGGAAAGGAAAGTGGTCAAACTATGTAGACACAATAAAAATGATTGTGTGGGGGGGGGGGGATAAGTAATTCCATTTACTTAAGTACAAAAAAATGAATGCAAATAACACTTGGTTTTGCCTATTTATGTGTAAAGACTTGGGACTATGACAGTGGGAGTGTGTGTTGTGGCCTTATAACCCGCTCTGGAACAATTAAAATTTTGCAGAGAGAAAAATCTGATACTTTCAGAAAATGATACTCTCGACTTAAAATTTCCGATTATATTCAACCTGTTGCAAAATTTGCAACCGCTGCCCGGAAAGGGTTAATGCCCCTTAGTGGAGGGTCGTGGCGTTTGATGCTTCTTTTACAATTTAACTAACGTGAGCAATTTGCGTGATGGGTGTGAACGAAGCCAACCAAAGGCCGCCAGATTTAATCTCATATGAGGTTACTTCGTTTTATTGTTAAGTAGTAAATAACTTTTTTTTTGTCCGTCACTGCCCTCAAATTGTGTTTCGTGTAAAGAGCAGAAGCGAGGCTTTTCAGTCCCAGGTTTGGTCGGAGTAGACGAGAAGCGAGGTCGGTCACAAAAGCTTCGTACAGAAGGGTATTTACAAAAAGGACGTCCATCCATTTTCTTAGCTGCTTATCCTCACGAGGGTCGCGTGGGAGCGCCGGAGCCTTTCCCAGCTGTCAACCCTTTACTGGTCGCCGGCCAATCGCAGGGCACATAGAGATAATCAACCGCACTCACATTCACACCTTGGACGCATCTTTTTTTTTTCATATATATGTAAAAGTTTACTGCCGACTCTTGAGCGACTCCACCAGCCTGCAGAGAAACAAAACGCCTCTGTAAGCACCCACTTGGCCCCTTCAGAATTTTGTTGTCTTTAGTTGAAATGGAAAAAATTGTACCACTCCATGGCTTCATCCAGGCCCGTGCCTTTGGTTGCCGAGGTCTTGAAAATCTGCCACTTCCTGTCTTTGAGGGCGGGGAGACCCAGGGCGTTTGCCACCTCGGCCGGCGTCATGGCCTGGTCCATGTCCTGCTTGTTCGCAAACACCACCAGGATGGCCTTTTTCAGCTCCTCTTCCTGGATTGAAATACATAACTATGAGAAGACTGCCGACCACTTGATGTTATCCTGCGAAATAGACTTGCCTCCAACATAGCCACAAGCTCGGACTTGGAGATGCCCATTCGGTCGCGGTCGCTGCTGTCGACCACATAGATAACCGCGTCTGTGTTGGAGTAATAGCACCGCCAGTATGGTCTACGTGAAGACAATGACGGGAGGAAAAAAACTAAATGCTTAATCAGGTTGCAAAGGAGACTCAATTCATGGTTTATTCACATAAACTCAGAAATTCCAATTAATTCCTACGAAACATACAGCCACCCCTTCTGAATTGGTGCATTGCACGTACCGGATACTTGTCTGGCCTCCCAGATCCCACACCTGGAACTTGAGATTCTTGTACGTGACTGTCTCCACGTTAAAGCCAATTGCTGGACAAGAGGAACAAAAGAGGCGTGTCGGTCAAAACACACGCTGATCATCTCGTGACGTCACCATTTTCACGGCGTCATATTGCCGGTCAAACAGAGTTGCTCGACGTTGAACCGGAGGAGAATATTTACAATACCTGAGACCTGTTGCGCTGTTGGTTGTCACAACAGGCGAGACAGATATTCAAAAAGATCATTCTACGGAATACCAGCTTCAAAGACCAGAAAAGATCGATGGATTTCAGCAATTAAACATGATGGATGGCGCCGACCAAAATGCGCACACGCCTGTGAAGCCATCGCTTCATTTCAGGTAGGAATTATTCTTCTCAATCTCAAATTACCAAGAGTATTTAGATTGCCAAATTGGCTCATTTGATAATGTGTGTTCCAAAAAAACTGTCGCGAGGTTTACGGAGGCAAATGTGGCCGCAATCCCTTCCGTGTATGTTCCGTGGAGATGACTCCGCGCTCTTATTTATTTTATTTTTTTTTCAATCATAGTTAATGAATGCGAGCTTGTGTAAAACCAGGGGTCATTTATTTAAATATTTGTATTTGTATCAAATACTACCGGAAAAGATCGATTGATTCCAGCAAAGGTTAACGTGTCACTGAACACACTTACGTGTTCAGGAGCCGTCAAAACCGTCCCTATGTGGGATTTATTCCTGATGAGGACAGATCCAGCAACAAAGTATTGCGTCAGGACTTTTATACACTCTCGAGGTTTTCTGTGTAAATCTCAACAACTTCCTCACCAGTTCCATCTGTAGATCCAGTTGTCCAAGACAAGCGAAAGCGAATTGATCGGCGAAAACATGGACTTGGGCATTAAATCCAGGTCCTCTATGCCGAGTTTATCTGATTTTTCCACGTACCGTTGTTTATTTTTACCTTCTAAATGTCTTAACGGTATCGGACGAGACTCTGGGCGTTGTGCTACAAGACATATTTCTGTGTCGTCTCCAACCGACTTAGCGTTGAGCAATGCTTAGCTTGACCGGCGATATGGCGAGGTAAACAAAAGTCACGTGATTTTATGACATAGGTGCATGAGCTCTTTACAGGTTTTCTTAAACAGTTACTGAGATAAATTGGATGATTTCCCGTGGCACGCGTCCAGTTGGTAATCACCGATTCCCTACTTACTTGGAATTGTGGTGACCACCTCCCCAACCTGTAGCCGGTACAAAATGGTCGTTTTCCCTGCACCGTCCAGACCCAGGATCAGAATCCTCATCTCCCTGGTTCCAAAAAGACCCGAGAAGAGACTGGAGAAGAAGCCACCTGGAAGTGCACAAAAACAGTAGCTGCGTTTCTTCTCAAAATCACTTCAGTCCACTGTAGAATTGCTATTATCGGTTTAAAAATGAATGCAAGTCCAAGGAAATGGAAGAATGTCAACAAGGCATCCAAGAAGCTTTCATCAAACTGGCTCGACAGGTTAGCCACCATTAGCTTAGCAACCGTAGCCATGCACGACTGGAGTGGGGAAAAACCCGCAAGCTGTCACTTTCCTGCTAAAAGTGTTTGAACAAACAAGTGCTAGTTCGGTTTTATTTGACCTGTCCACTCCACACCAAAACAAACATTGCAGGAAGCTAGCATGCCTTTTAATTTTAGCCAGTTCAGCTAACTGTTTTAGAACTCGACAACAGTCCGAAACAAATTTTCGTCCGTTTCGGCACACCTCACCCAATATCCAACTCATATTATTCCATCAATATGAATTTGGTTGTATTTTAACAAATACGCACCCATTTTTTTTTTTTCCCCCAAAAGACCACCGGGACGAGTCTTGCTGGTCGAATGCACGAAAAGCTGCTTCCGTGTGGTGACGTGTATCAGAATGACGTCACCACTCGGAAGCTTCTTTATATGATTATTTTAATTTCGCAAAATACATTTATTATATCTCACATATTTTAATTTTATATTATATTGCAGTGGAATATTTGAAAGAAGAGGGGTTTTTTTTGGTCCAAAGTGCGGTTTATTGGAAGAAGGTTTTACGCTTCCGGGGCGCATTCAAGAAGCCAAATGGTGACTAACATTTGTATGTTGACCATTATAACCTGAATTTCTTCATAAATCCATTTTAAATGAACTATCGACCTTTTCAAAATGTTTATGTACACCGAATAATTGGATGAGTAATCTTTTAAACAATGATTCAGGAAAAAGGGAGCTTATTGGGATGAAAACATGAACCATGTTTTTTTTT
Source organism: Syngnathoides biaculeatus (assembly GCF_019802595.1). Classification (NCBI taxonomy): domain Eukaryota; kingdom Metazoa; phylum Chordata; class Actinopteri; order Syngnathiformes; family Syngnathidae; genus Syngnathoides; species Syngnathoides biaculeatus. The sequence goes on along the minus strand of NC_084659.1, from coordinate 13,657,556 downwards.
GTGTGTGTGTGCTTATTATCACTGTTAAGATGATTTCCTTTTATTTCTTGACCCATCAAGGACCAAAAGGGTTCTACAGAAACCTGTGCAGATGTGAAGAACCACCAGACAGTTCTCTGAACTGTCTCAAGCTCCCTCTTGAATAATTTTACCACTGTACCATAAAATTACACATACAGTGGTACCCTTGGCCTCATTTTCGAGATCCACTCGATCAATGCAAAACGCCAAAGGTGGGCAAAGCAAACTCGTTACACCCCTTTAAATGTATTTCCTTCTGTTGAAAATTATATTCCTAGACTTTTTATTTTGTCACTTCAAATTTGACGGTGAAGGACTTACATTTAGGGAATTGTCAAAACGTCACGAATTAAACGGAAGTCTCTTGTTGCGGCTGCGAACGCTACACGAGCAGGGACGAAGGAGTTGCCCCTGTCTCAGCGGCGTTAAATTCCCGATCTCTCTGGGAGCGACAGCTGCGGATTCTGCAACAGAATGAAAGCGGTTTGCACCATCGGGAGCAAGTCGACCACGCGGGTTTGAGCCCCAGTCGTCCGCGGATGGGTCTGGATGTGCCTATCGTCTGAGACATCAGTTGCAATCCGCGCCGAGACGCAGACGGGATGGGGGAGCGGTCGGACCGAGCCCCTCTGCTGGACTGGGAGGAGGTCCAGTCCGCGGAGAAGTCCGCCGGTGCAGAGTCCGGGGACCGGCTGTCGAGTCCCTCCGACAGCCGCGGCGCGTCGGGGCTTTGGTGGAGCGGCGGTCCGGGGGGTCCAGACGGCTGCGGCACCCCGCCCGCGACCTCCGTCACCCAGAAGGGCGCGGATGCAGCGCTGCGCCCCGACGCGTCGGAGCATCCCCCGGATTCAGGACCTGCGGAAAAGCCCCTCGAAGACCGGATGGTGACATGGGAGGAGAAGGACCAGATCGTGTCGGTCTTTGTGGTGACGTTCAACACCAGAACAGGTGGGACATCAAATATGCAGCACGCAAACTCGACAGGGCCAGACAGTTCATTAGGTACAGCGGCACGCTCACAATTGCTTGGATGCTCACTTTTATGATTAATACCAGCAATTAAAAATACATTTTTTATAACAATATTTCCAATCAGAACGATGACTATACGGGGAGAACATTGTGTGTCTGCATGCATGTCTCAAAACAGGTGTGGTCCTGTTTTATGACCTGACCAGTGGCGTGGCTAGGCCTATTTTCGGGAACCCTACCCGCCCCCCCTCCACCACCACCACCACCACCCCTCCGGGGGGAAAAAAAACGCCCCACCCTCCACCTGGGTGATGAAAAGTAATATTAACAACATGAGCACACTTTTCATGTGAGGATATTTTACACATCACCCCCCCACTCCAACCCTGAACGCCCCAAATCAATGATATCTGGTGACTTTGATGCTCCCGAGCACCAAATCGGCCGACTGATCCACTGGAATAATGAATAAAACAGCGGCTTCTGTGCACAGGAGAGTTGGGACACGAGATGGAGGTCGGCCTCGCGCTTCCTTTTGACAAAGGGCAGCTGCTGTCATTGGAATTTGCAAAATTTTGGCACACGAGAGGAGGATGAAAGTCAGTCAGATTCATTAATTTTGTTCAAGAAAGTCCCAACATGATGTGTCAATCTTACCTCCAGCTTCTCATGTTCAGTAGTGGTTCTGAATTTAGAGAGAAAAAAAAAAAAAACACGATCACCAACACGATCATTTTTATGATCTGACCTCAAATGTGTCTTAATCTGATTGTCCTTTACTGGATTACAACATGTTCGTAAAATTGCACATTTTAGTGGCCTTTTTTCTTTGTGGGCGACCACGCGGGTGCCGTGTGAGGCAAATGGCGGCCACACTAGATGCTGATTTCTGAACTCTGCTGCTTCCCCCCGACTCCCACCAATTGAGTAAGTTGTAAATTTTATCGTGCCCTTGTATCGTACAGTGAGGAAAATAAGTATTTGAACACCCTGCTATATTGCAAGTTGGAAATCATGGAGGGGTCTGACATTTTCACAGTAGAGGCATGTTCACTGTGAGAGAGATAATCGAAAAAGAAAAATCCAGAAATCATAGTGTATGCTTTTTTTTAACGATTTATTTGTGTGATACAGCTGCAAATAAATATTTGAACACCTGAGAAAACCAATGTTAATATTTGGTACAGTAGCCTTTGTTTGCAATTACAGAGGTCAAACGTTTCCTGTTTTTGTTCACCAGGTTTGCACACACTGCAGGAGGGATTTTTCTCGCTGAGAAACACGGAGTTTCAGCTCCCTCAAAATATTTTCTATTGGGTTTAGGTCTGGAGGCTGGCTAGGCCACGCCAAAACCTTGATATGCTTCTTACGGAGCCACTCCTTGGTTTTCCTGGCTGTGTGCTTCGGGTTATTGTCATGTTGAAAGACCAAGTCCATGACCTGTCTTCAATGCTCTGACTGAGGGAAAGAGGTTGTTCCCCAAAATCTCACAATACATGGCCGCGGTCATCCTCTCCTTAATACAGTGCAATAGTCCTGTCCCATGTGCAAAAAAGCAGCCCCATGCTTCACAGTAGGGATGGTGTTCTTGGGATGGAATTCATCATTCGTCTTCAAGCTCCTGGGCAATTTCTCTCTAGCCCTTTCCAGTCTCTTTGGTCTTGGCCATGTTACAGGTTTGAGTCTTACTGGTTGTATGGGGTGGACACGTGTCTTTATGCAGCTCACTACCTCACATAGGGGGCATCTGATTCAGGATAATACATGGAGTGGAGGTGGACTTTTAAAGGCGGACTAGCAGGTCTTTTTAGGGTCAGAATTCTACCTGATAGACAAGTGTTCAAATACTTATTTGCAGCTGTATCACACAAAAAAATCATACATTGTCTTTTTAGACTCTCTCTCTCACAGTGGACGATGCACCGACGATGAAAATTTCAGACCCCTCCATGACTTCTAAGTGGGAGAACTTGCAATACAGCAGGGCGTTCGAATACTTATTTTCTTCCCTGGAGGCTGCTGACATGACGCCAATTGGACAGCATGATTATTGTACGGGTTTGCCTCAGGCTGCCCACGATAAAAGGCCGTTCTAAAATTGTGAAGTTTTGCTGTACTTGGGGGTGGGGGGGTCAATATGGGGTTTGACCACCATTTGCCTCCCGCACTGGAACACATTTGCCCTTATCGGTTCATATTTACTCAGCTGCCGCACGACAAATTAAGCGAGTGGACCCGGTCGTTCGTCGAGCCCGAGCGTGTTCGTGTGCGCTTGTCAGCCTTGTTTTTAAACATGATTTAATGTGCACGCGTGATAGGCAACATGCTCGAGTGGTGCCTGCCCAAGGATATGGACCTGGAGGGGGTGGAGTTCAAAGCCATCGCCAGCGGCTCCCACAGAGTCACCACAGACTTTATGTAAGTGGCTTGCCAAGTTTGTGGAAATATTCCGTTAACAATTCATATTTCATGTATGTTTTGCATGGCCAAAACAAGTATATGTAGATTTTTATAAACAAGGTGAAATCTGTAAAATCAATCTTTTTTCCAACTTGAACAAGACTATTTTATTTTATTTAAAAAAAAAAAAAAAAGGAATTGCACCATCTTCTTATTCCTCGTATTAAGCTTTGAACTCATTTTAATACAAGTGCCTGAATTTTTTTTTTTTTTTGAGTAAGATTATGAATCATAAAAGAACGGAAATGCTACATCTTTCAATTGGCATGACAGATATAAATTCCTCTCCTTTTTGTTTTACAAAATAATTTCTCAATAGTTAATTTGACCATTTCCGATGCGTCACCAGCAAAATGTCATTTAATTACTGCTCACTTTGTGTCTCGTGAATAAAATTTTGGAAATCTCCTCTAATAAGTTTGTAATTAAATTTGCATATTTTATCGCAATTTCATCGAACCACAACCCTAATTTGGGAATTGATCACAATGTCACCAGTCGCATTAGAACAGACCTCATCGTCCAAAATTCCAATCATTTTATCTAAATTAATATACATTTTGAAGTCATTAAAATGCATAAATATAGAATTAAAATGTAACCAGTGTTTGATTTATTAGACAACAATAGGAAATGCTGCATCTTCCTCCTGGCAGAACGTGTCGCCAGTCCCCCCCCCCAAAAAAAGACAAATAAATAAATAAAAACGGAGCTCAGCCATCTGGCTGTGGCGGGCGCTTCCATAAATCACATGATTTATCTGCTCCTCTTATCCCTCACCGCCCCCCTCCCATCCCCTCCCCGCGCCACCCACGCCCAGATACTTCCGGAAGGGCTCCTACTTCGGCCTGGCCTGCTTCGCCAACATGCCCGTGGAGAGCACGGCGGAGCGTGGCGCCAGGATGAAGTCGGTGGGCATCCTGTCGCCGTCTTACACCTTGCTCTACCGCTACATGAGCTTCCTGGAGCACCAAGTCAGGTCAGCCATATTGGAGTTTCATTTTATTTTATTTTTTTTTACTCTCAATGATTTTTAAACCATCATTTACGATCTCGTTTGTACTCTTTGACCACAAAACTCCCATCCCGAGTATTCCCTCGGCTTTCTCCCACCACAATTCCCAAACGCGAGCTTCCACTTACTCGCGCGTTTCGGCCGCTGGCGTTTTCACAAAGAGCTCCCTGTTGGTCACGAGATGGTCACAAATCTCGTGAATGCCGCCCCTTGGCCCGGAAGCGAGTGGAGTTTTCACATTGGGGCTGAAGTAAAGAAAATAAGTATTTGAACACCCTGCTATATTGCAAGTTCCCCCACTTTGAAATCATGGAGGGATAATCTAAAAAGAAAAATCCAGAAATCACAATGTATGCTTTTTTTAAACAATTTATTTGTGTGATACAGCTGCAAATAAGTATTTAAACACCTGAGAAAACCAATGTTAACATTAGGTACAGTAGCCTTTGTTTGCAATGACAGAGGTCAAACGTTTCCTGTCGTTGTTCACCAGGTTTGCACACACTGCAGGGGGGATTTTGGCCCACTCCTCCACACAGATCTTCTCCAGATCAGACGGGTTTCTGGGCTGTCGCTGAGGAACACGGAGTTTCAGCTCCCTCCAAAGATTTTCCATTGGGTTTAGGTCTGGAGACTAGCTAGGCCACCCCAGAACCTTGATCTGCTTCTTACGGAGCCACTCCTTGGTTTTCCTGGTTCTGTGCTTCGGGTCATGTTGAAAGACCCAGTCACGACCCATCGTCAATGCTCTGACTGGAGGAAAGAGGTTGTTCCCCAAAATCTCACAATACATGGCCGCGGTCATTCTCTCCTTAATACAGTGCAGTTGTCCTGTCCCATGTTGCAGAAAAACACCCCCAAAGCATGATGCTACCACCCCCATGCTTCACAGTAGGGATGGTGTTCTTGGGATGGAACTCATCATTCGTCTTCCTCCAAATACGGTTCGAGGAATTATGACCAAAAAGTTCAATTTTGGTCTCATCTGATCACAAAACTTTTTCCCATAACTCCTCTGTATCATCCAAATGGTCTTTGGCAAACGGGTGCATCTGATTCGGGAAAATACATGGAGTGGAGGTGGACTTTTAAAGTTGGGCTAACAGGTCTTTGAGGGTCAGAATTCAAGCTGATTGGTGATCAAATACTTATTTGCAGCTGTATCACACAAATCGTTAAAAAATCACAAATTGTGATTTCTGGATTTTTCTTTCTATATGATCTCTCTCACAGTGGACATGCACCCCCGATGAAAATTTCAGACCCCTCCATCATTTCCAAGTGGGAGAACTTGCAATATAGCAGGGTGTTCAAATACTTATTTTCTTCACTGTAAATAAAATAAACGTTTTTTAAAAACGTGTGTTGACTGTGGAGTTTTTGCTCTCGACCCAGGCTCCAGCTTCAATTCCCCGGCCACTACTCTCCCTTGGAGGCCTTCTACGAGGACAAGCGGGCACTGCTTCTCCCCAGCAGCGAGGACGTCGTTTCGGTTTGCCCGATCAACGCCTGGGGGGCCGCCATCCACCACAGCATGCACCCAGAAATGAAGGTGTGACATTTTCAGGAGGTCGGTTTTGTGTTTTTGCGTTGAACACGTTGTCACCTCTATCGCCAGATCACTCACCCGGCGGGCTGCATGTCCCAGTTCATCCGTTTCTTCGGCGAGCACATCATGGTGCTGTGGAAGCTGGCACTACTCCGACGGCGGATCCTCATTTTCTCCCCGCCGCCCGTGGGCGTTGTCTGCTACAGAGGTGGGAAGGAACATCTGTTTTTTTTTTTTGTTGTTGTTTTTTGTTTTTTTAACAGCTACATGGATAAAACAAATGCTCGTTTTTTTTTTTTTTTTTTTTTTTTTTAAGTGTACTGCTGCTGTTGCCTGGCAAACATCTCCATCCCGGGGGTGGGCGCGGCCGTGCCCGAGTTCCGACCTTTCTTCTACGTCAACGTGGCTGACATCAGCGCGCTCGAGAATGAGCTCTCCTACGTGGCGTGTGAGTGACGCCCGCATCACGGCGGGAAAATCGTTTTCATTCTTGAATCGGGCCCACTGAGCTTTTACGCGATCAACAGTCCTGCAATATTACTTACAGAAATTTAGCTTCCCCACTGAAATTGCTAAAGTAAAAAGACTACAAAATTGCTCAATGTAATGAAAAAAGTTCTAATATTTTTTATACATTTATTATTTCTTAATACATTTATATATTTTTTATATATTAATAAACATATTTTTTATTTTGTCAAATAGCTAGTTATATTATAAAAACATTAATTAAAACTTTGCATACATGTAGCATTTTTAATTTCACTTGAGTTACGTATCAATAATAAGCAATATCTAATCGTCCATATAGAGAGACATTGTTTTATTAAATATTTATTGCAAAGAATACTTCCACTAATCATGTTTAATAATTTCTTGTATTTTTTGTAAGTCATATTACCAAAAATAGTCAAATAAAAAAATGTTCACATTTACCATTTGTTTTCATTTTATTCAATATTTGGTCAATTTGTTATAATTAAGAGAATATTGCAACAAATAATTGTACATAAATTATATTTACAATTTCTAATTGGTTATTATTAGCCCCCCCCTCTGAAATTGCTTAAGTAAAAATACTATATCATTGCTCAATGTAATGCAAAAAGTTAAAATAAAAAAAAAATTTACGATCTACGGTTAAGATTTTTTTTTATTTTGTCAAATAGCTTTTTATATCATAAAAACATTCATTAAAACAACTTTGCATACATGTAGCATTTTTAATTACATTTGAGTTACGTATCAATAATGAACAATAACTAATTGTCCATATAGAGATGCTTTTTGATTAAATATTTATTGTAAAGAAAACTTCCAATATTCATTCATTAAATAATTTCCTGTATTTATTGCAAGTCATATTGCCAAAAATAGTCATATAAAACATGATCACATATTTACCATTTGTCTTCATTTTATTAAATATTTGGTCAATTTATTTGTTGTAATTAAGATAATATTGCAACAAATAATTGTACCTAAATTACATTGAAAATTTCGAATTGGTTATTAGCTATGAATACATTTGCTTAAATATTACATTTAAAACATGACAATTTAATAAAAAATATTTATCCCACTTTTAATTGAATCAATAAAGTCATGAAGATTCCATTGACTATAAATAACTGCTGATATGATAAATGATTTTAAGAATATTGTGATTGAAATTGCTGGCACGTCCATGTTCAACCTGAAACTAAAGTTTGCCTGTCCCCGTCGTCGTCGCAGGTACGACTGAGAAGATCTTCGAGGAGAAGCGGGACCTGTACGACATCTACGTGGACAATCAGAACGTCAAGACCTACCGGGAGGGTCTGAGGCCGCTGCTCCGCATCAGCACCGCCGACCGGGAGAAGTATCGCAAGCTCACCGAGCAGAGGTACGTCGGATCAAGAAGATACTTAAAAAAAAAAAAAAAAAAAAAACATGTATCTGTAACTGTACATACAGGTCTTGATTTTATAATTTGCAATGATGCAGGAAGATGCTGTTGTACTCTCAGGAGGAGAATGGTGACTGCGTGTCCAGTGAAGAGGATCTCTTTATTCTGTAAGTTCAGAACATTCTCACGTGGGGGGTGGGGGTGCGTTTCATTTTTAAAATGGAGAGCGACATTTGGAGATGAGATTGGGGGGTGGGGGGATGTTGTGGATGTAAAGCATTTTATTTTAATGTTTGATGACCATGTTTCAGTATCGTGAATTCATGAAAATTGTAAAACAGTTCATATTTATTTCACATTTCATTTGGTATAAAATGTATTTTGATGATAAAAATTTGTGCTTATTTTTAGACAAACACTTTTTCACCGATTTATCAGTCTTGTTTGTAACCAATAAAAAAAAAAAGCTTGAGGCAATAAAATGTTAGTTCAAGTAAAATAATTTTTCAAATATTTTGAATCAGATTCTCACCTTTGTTATGGTAAAACAATTTCATATAAAGTCTAAAATTTGGTTTCTGTATATTTGTCACTATTTTAATAGAATTATTATTTTTTTAAATTTCATTTGCTGAATCAAATTAAAAACTAAAATGTTAAATGATTATTAAATTTAATAAACTGAAAAATTGATGAAATAGTGAATTCATTAAAATTGTAAAATATTTCATTGGTGTTGCACATTTCATTTTGTATAAAATGTATTTTGCTTATAAAAATTTATGATTATTTTTAGACTAACCCTTAACAGATTTATCAGTCATGTTTGTAACCAATAAAATTAAAAAAGCACAAACCAATACAATGTTAGTTCATGTTAAATAGTTGTTCAAATAAAAGAAAAACCTTTATTATAGTAAAACAATTTCATAAAAAGTCTAAAATTGTGTTCCTGTATTTTTGTAACAATTTTAACAGAAATTAATTTTTAAAAAACATTTAATTTCCTGAATTCAATAAAAAATATTAAATAGTTATTACATTTAATAAACCTAAAAATTGATGAAGAAGAGGATGAAATAGTGAATTCATTAAAATTGTAAAATATTTCATTTTTATTTCACATTTCATTTGGTATAAAATGTATTTCATAAATATGTTAGTCCAAATTCATTATTTTTTTTAAACCATTTGATTTCCTGAATTAAATTAAAAATGTTCAATTATTATTACTATTTTTTAAAAAACAGAAAAAGTTAAGATTGAATTATATACAGTTAAATTATACCAGTGCCCCTCGTGAGAATGCACCGCCATAACGTACCGATATGTCGGATTTTCGACTTTCAGGTTTTTCCTGGAGCAGAACAACAGGATTTTCCAGACCCTGAGCGAGGTGGCGGGCAGCCCGGACCCGACGCTGACCCCCGAGAGCGTGAGGGCCATGGGGCTGGACCCGCACGGCGACAGGCTCTTCCTGCTCCACCTGTTGGAGATCTACGGCTTCGACACGCTGCTGCTCTCCGACCAGCTTTGCTGCAGCTGAGACCCGAGAATCCCCCTCCCTCGGAATCATCACAGTCGGAATAGCCTCACGTCCAGAAATATTTGCATCATTTTTAATTTTTTTTTTTTTTTTTTTTGTAAGAATCTCACATTGCTGCTTCCTGGAGACTTTGTTGCATGAACGGTAAACACAGCCTGGTAAAAGTAGCGTCCTGTAAATACTGTATTGTCTTTTCGCAGTGCAGGTCTGCTCCAGGCCTAAATGAAGCATTTATGTACAAAAATCAACACTTATTTGAAAAAAAAAAAAAATGTCAACACTGTAGTTTAACTGTATTTTGTTAAAGGATTTTTTTTGTTTTGTTTTTGCCAGCGATGAGACCAAATTGCAATCTTTTCAACGTGCTAGAATGGCGTCCACGCGGCCTTAATTGCACGCTGCCAGCTGAGCCTCCGCACCCGACGTCCAGTTGGGGTTCGAACACTAACCAAGACAAGCACAGGCCCGAAAAGGAGGAAGTCGTTTTCTGCTGCCGCAGTGGTTCCTTGACATGTGAGTCGAATTCATTCCGAGACCGCGCTCGTACCGCAAATCAACTTTTTCCATACAAATGACGAATTTTCCACCCTCCCCCCTAAAACCTGATTTTGAAAAAAAATTAAAAAGTATATATATACCTTGATTTTTTTTTTAATTCAATTCAACATTGTGCTGCTGCGCGTACGTTGGCCACAAGGGGGCACTATACTATATAGTACACATGAAGTGACTCAACTAAACTTCAGCAATAGTAATTTTTTTGCTGTGCATAAATGAGATATGCCTGTGATTGTTCTCTGCGCATAAGTGTTGATCCGTTTCCGTGGAAATATTTGATACTTCGCCAAATAGCCATATAGTATTTGAAGAATAACTGGATTACTGTGACCTGCATGATGTATTAAAAAAAAAAAAAAATGAACACCGTAATTCCCGGCCTATAGTGCGCACTTGGTAATTGGCCTCACCCAGTACATTTGTAAAGGAAATATTTGATAAATTTGATACATAGATATGCCGCAGCTGTGTAAAAACCGCCAGTGCCCACATTGAAACACGAGATATTTACAAAAAGATGGTACACAGATTTCAACGCTAGCACCGTGCTAATGCTATTGCTAAAAGGCCCGGTTAAAAAAAATATATATATATATACCGGTAAAAATCACTGCAACATGGCAGTAACATGCTAGCGCAATGCTAACAGGGCCGGGTCGGTAAAAGTCACTTCCTCAGCACATACATTTCATCGTGCTCACTCTTACCTTTTCCGCTCGAGTGCCCCCTTGCGGCCGTTAGAAAAAAAACCACACAGATTCGCCACATCACCGCATAAACCGCAGGGTTGAAAGCGTGTGAAAAAAGTCACGGCTTATATGCGGGAAATTACAGAAAGCACATTGGTATTTTTTTTTCCAACTGATACTGTGACACACTTTTTTTTTTTCACGTTTTCAAACTAAAGTTGTTTAAAAGGTTTATTCCTGCCAAGATATTGACACTAGCTAGCTTCATTAGCCCATCTATGGCATTTACCATTATGTGTTTTTGAACGTGCATTAAACTCGTGGAATTTCAAGTTATGTCCTTTGGCTTTTGCGGTATTCTCACGTCCAACTTTTTTGCACACAAGACAAAGCAAAAGTTGATACTCTTATGTCAAGGTACCACTGTATTTTCTCCGTACATTTATTTTCTGCGCGGACTTGTTTACTGGCTGTAACTTTGTGATCATTTGCGATCAAACGAATGTGTTTTTCTAAAAAGGCCATTCCCATCCCGGAAAGCCCGGATTCGGGCGAACCTCTCCGTCGTACAAGTTACAAGGGACAATCCCGCTCGTGTTAAAACTATTTATTTATTTTACTGTAAGTCATTTCAGAAATAAAGTCGCGACAGCGCTTGTGAGGAAAAAAAACGCAGTTGTCCAGTCCAGTTGATTGTTGCCCACTTTTAAATGCTAACGAATTCTTCTCCGCTGGACTCGCTGGCGCCGTCGTCGGAGGGCGCCGCGGCCGCTTTGAGGGCGGCCAGCCAGGCCCGTTTGACGTCAGCGTGGTCGCAGGTGAACACGTGCGTGCTTTTGGATTGTCTCAAGTTGAAGCGCAATTGCCCTTGGGGGTCCTGGGGGGGATCCTCGACTGTGCAGCCCAGCATAGGAATGCAGGAGAGGGGCTTCGCATCCTTGGGGGAAGCAGAACTGCGCTGTAAATCATCGTTTTGTCCCAAAAAAAAAAAAAAAAGAGTTTACTTACCTGTCGAGCAGCATACACCGAGAGGACCGGAGGTTCTGTTTTGGGGATGACGGCCCATACCCGCTGCCATGTTTTGGGATTGTCGCCATATTGCAGGAAGCTGCTGATCAGGCAGGAAGCTGGAAAAGACTCCAACTGAGAAAAAGAGTTTGGATTTGGAACAACAAAAAAAAGGTACTGCATTTGTATATACACTATACTGGGGATTTAGGTCAGGGATGACACAGCAAGCACTTAATCTCTTTTTTTGTTACATTCTTTAGCTCATACGGTGGTGCCTCGGTTCGCGAACACAACTCGTTCCAGAAGCCCGGTTGAAAGCCGAAACGTTCGAAAACCGAAGCGCGTTTTCCCATTAAAATGAATGGAAAATGAAATAATGCTTTCCAAGCCTACAAAAAGTTTTATTAAAGCGTTTTTTTTTTAACTTTTCCTGATAATAAACTGCATAGTAGAAATACATGTATAGTTTACTTTATGTAATTAAATCATTTAAGAAATATATTTATTTTGCGCATTTTCCCAATGCAATGAATGGAAAATGAAATAATGCGTTCCAAGCCTAAAAAAAATGTTTTTTTTGAGCTTTTCTTGATAATAAACTGCATAGTAGAAATACATGTATAGTTTAAATACTTTATATAATCAAATAATTTAAGAAATATATTTATTTATTGCTTAAAATATATTCTTTAGCAGTAGAGTATGCTAGGCTGGGAGTGCATTGCCATATCTGTCGTGACTCGGCCCCCAGCCTTGTAACCGTTTTTTTATGAACAAAAGTGCAGAATAGCTTGAAACAAGCAATAATGGGGGGGGGGGAACAGATTGTTTTTATTTGCACAGAAAGTACGTAACGCGTACAAAAAAATTAAACTTGCAACCACAAGTAGGGTTAATGGAACAAAAGAAAAAAAGCAATGCAAACCAACTTCGGTGGGGGTGACTCGCCCCTTTTTAAACAAAGAAAGAATTTCTGCCGTCTTTTGAGCACCTTCCGAACGTGACGTCATTGGAATTTTCCAGTGCTCTGCAACATTCTGTTTTCGGGGGTGCATTCGAAAGCACCATAACAAATCATCGTGGGTCAGATGGTCAGGGGGTTTGAAAACCGAGGTACCACTGTATGTTTATATTAAATAAATAAATGGAAATCAAATATGGCGTTTTATAGCCCAAAAGTGTGCCCACCTCCTCTTTTCAAGCCACTCACCTCTGATTTTGGCCTCTTGGTGCTTTCCCCCCTCCCTCCTCGCTGTCCCATCAGGATGGAGTAGCAGGATTTGCACACCTTGTTGAGCTTGTTGCCGTCGTACGCCAGCGCCGCCTTGTTGTCGGAGCACTTCCAGCACACGACGCAGCCGCAGGCCCGGCAGTGATGTCGGCGCCGGGTCAGCGCGTTGAAGGGCTCCCGGCACTTCATGCACACGCTCACCTCGTTGTCCCGGATCCAGCGAGGGGCGCGTCGCCCCAGCTCTCCCGCCTGGGATTCAAGAACCTCAGCCCGGTGTGTCTCCCGCCGAATCCGGGTGCTCTCCCACTTACCGGTTCCTCCGCATTCAGCTCCTTCGACGCCAACTTGAACGTCTCGTTTTTCTTCTGGAACACGTCAATGGCGTCCTGGATCACCTGGACAACGTGCATCATGGTCTTCCGTACAAGGTAACATGACACTTAACTTATGAAAAAGAAAAAAAAAAAAGGTATGCCAGTACCTTTATCCATTCATCTCGATCCAGATCAGAGCTAAAAAATACAGAAAAAAAGCATATATATTTATGGAATCATATCATACAGGCACAGGTCTGGAAAGACATACCTGGCCTGCAGCTCCAAGGTTTTCTCCTTTCCCGAAACCTGGAAGGTGTATGGATGGTCCTCATTGGTAGTCTGCTGCACCTGCATGCCGTCAACTCCTATTCTGCTGCGCACCGTAAAGCGCTGGCCCACCAGGCTGAATTTGGGCGTGCAGCACAGTAGGAAGTTGTTGAACTGAACAAAAAAAAAAAAAAAAAAATTCTAATACCTGAACTGCATAAAAAGTCAGTTGCCATTGAAAATATATTGATGCCTCGGTTCTCGACCGCAATCAGTTCCAGAAAACAGTTCGAGAAGCGATTTGTTCAAAAACCCAATTCGATCTTTCCCATTAAAATGAATGGAAAAAGAAATAATGTGTTCCAAATCTAAAAAATTTTTTTAGCTTTCCCTGCTAAAAAAAACTGCATAGTAGAAAATACACGTATAGTTTGTATGTATGCTTTAGTAGTAAAGTTTGTTAGGTTGCTACGATTTTCGTTCGAAAACAGAAGCAAAAAAAATTCAAAATTTTCGTTTGAAAACCGATTTATTTGAAAACGGGGATGTTCGAGAACCAAGGCTTTACTGTAATATAAAACAAAGTATAAAATAAAAAAAAAATTGAGGAAACAAAAGATTTCATTCACGCTGATGAATGAAACTTATATTTCAATGTATTTTTCTTAAAAATTAATTCTTTTAAAAAAAAAAGCACTTTTGATCATTTTTGTCAATTCATTGTGAATGGTGATTTTGATGGGCACAAATTAAAATGTATTTAAAAATGTATATACTTCCATGTAATTTTTTAAAAATTATTATTCATTACATTTATATATTTAGTCAAACCAGAAACAGTTGCAATTCCTGACACTAACTAAAAATTTTTTTCATTTGAGTCATACCCCCCAAAACTTCAGCTCCATAGTAGATGTGGTTTTTACTCTCACTACTTTTAATTTAAAAAAATTGTGTCTTATTAGCCTAATCGTGTAATTCAAAGTCATTTTTTCATGTTTTCCCAAAACAAGAAAACAAATTCAACCTCTGTGAATTACCACCACCTAAATTATTGAAAAAATACAGACATTGGGGGGAAAAAACAGGTTGGTTAAAAGCTAACAATAGGCTAATGATATTTAAAAAATGAGGACAAATATAATAATTCAGATTGCAAATCAAATTTGCCCTTGAGGGATTCACATCAGTGTAATAAATCAAACGGAAATGCAAGAACGCGGTCATACCAGAAAGAGGTGGCGCTCCATGGCGGACGCGTTCCTGGCGGCCAGCTTCAGCAAACGCCCCTCCTTGAGGAATTCGTTGGTGGGGTTCACCACTTCTTCCTCTCCCACCATCTCGTAGATCTCCAGCAACCTCTTGATGCTCTCCTAAATGAGACAAAATCAAATTAAAAAAAAAAAATTTAAAAATCACCCCCCTGGCGCTACTTCAAAAGATGAATCTGGAGAATGACGTACAGCTTTGTGGATGGCACTGTTTGAGTGGCTGGCAGCCATGGAAATTGTCTGCAGGGATTCTGTGCAGGAGGCAGACCGAGATGGGCCGAACTGGTTAAAAGTGAGAAACCGGTATTTACCGAATATCTATGTCTGGTGACACAGAGTTGCGACACTTACGCCGCGCAAACTCGTAGTCTGGGTTATTCGGGGGTACTTTCTTGACATAATCCCTGAGTAGCATCTCGTAGCGAGGAATTCTCTGGACCGGCTCCAACATGTGATGCTGCAGACTGAGGCTGGCGCACACTTCCTGACTCTACGTGGAAAATAGATCACTTGATATGTACTGATTATCACATCAATTAATTTAGTAATCTGATGAAAAAAAAAATGCATTTTCTTTGTTGCTCAACAACACGCACGTGAGGTTTCAGGTCATATTTTGTCCACTAGGGGTTGCCATCCTAATTTCACTCTGACTTTGAGTGTGTATGGCTTTAAAACACAGAGCCTGGCCTGGTAAGCGACATGGTCAGCCGGGGAACGAGATGACAGAAGTCCAGAAATTTTCCTACCTGGATGTCCTCGACGATATTGCGGAAAGCGGACGAGCGCTCCGTCCATATCCTCACCAACTCCGTGGCCTGGTCGAAGTTCCTAACGTAGTCGGCATACATCCTCAGGAAGGGGGCGTGCTGCAGGAGGACATTGCCCAAACCTGGACACTCGTGCCTGAATGGTTCATATTGACACGCTTTAGGGTTAGACAACTATCAGTCAGATCATTGTTAAAGTTGTAATTGCCAACGAATGCCACAAGATGTCAGCAGAGCACTACTGGGGTCTAAATGGAACTCCTCAGCACTCTAAAACAAACTCGACGAGATGGTCCAAGGTCAAAAACTGAATTCAGAAACTAAAAATCGGGGCTTAGTGTATTGCGTCTTCGTGACGCGAGGACCCACCAGTGCCCGATGCAGTCCTCCAGGTCGGGTAGCAAGAACTGGCTGTGGAAGGAGTAGATGGACGAGATGTTGGAGAAGATGTTTCGCACCACTTCGGCAGGAAAGGAGCCACGTCCGGCCTCTTCTGTCAAACGCAGGCAGAACACCTGCAACAGGGAGTCCGTGAAACACATTTCTGATGCGGCTCATTCTGCACCGGGTCTCCCACGCTGACCTGGTCCAAGAGGTGGAGGCGGGCCACGTAGGCCCTCTCCGTATGCAGGAGTTCACGGACTATCTTGAAGAGCTTCTGTTCCGTGTTCTCCTCCTTTAGCTCCTCCTCCTTCTCAAGGTTCTCGTTGCACTGTCGGGCCTCGCGAGTGCCCTCTGTCCATCTGCAAGAGAACTTGGATCCCACGCGGACCTTGGAGCCTTTTTCAGCCCGGATGGGGTCGTTTGGTCTGAGGCGGCGCTCTTCGCCTCCTGGGGTGACTTCTTCCACGGTGCAATTGACCCGGTTGTCTACTGGTGGTCTGACGGTGATAACGGGTCGAGCGCTTGAGGAAGAATCCGCAGCTTTATTCGATGGAGCGCTGATAAAACAAAACTGGAGTTAAACAAATTTAATGTCTTACATCTTTTCTTTCAAGGATACAACGACAATAGTTTGTCTTTCACTTTTTACACCTTTGAGGCCGATAAAAACCAAAAGATCCTACCTTTCATCCGCGTAGACGACCAGGTCCGGCACACTCAGCGACTTCCCCGCATGTTTTTCTTGTCCGTCCATCTTCCCGCTGGGGATCCTGTGTAATCCCAGCCAGGATTTAGAGTTTTTCGTTGGGGTATAGCTGCCGATCTTCCCCTGAACGGGGCTCGGGGGCTTCAGTAGTCCAAAGAGAGGGCTTCGGTTTCTCGGAGACAACCTGGCCGGGCTGTGGCCTCCCTTTCTCGAGGGGCTACAGCTGCGGATGACTCTCTTGCCCGGACTCGGAGACCCCAATGTCGGACTGCTCATGAGCTTGGGGATCTTCTGAGAAGGGGAAAGCCTGGTGGGGCTTACGTGTGCCTCGTTGAGAAAACTCAGTCCCGCTTTGTTTGGATTCTGTGACGTGTGGCAGCAAGTCACTTGGATTGGACTCTTGTCTACGTTCAAGTACCGCGAGGGGAGCCCAGATGAAGAAGGTGGTTCAGTCTTCATCGGGGTCTGCAGGTGGGCGGGCTTTGGAGGAACTGCGAGAACATGCACCATCCACCGCTCAGAATCTACTCTTGACATCAAACCGGACTCGAGCTCACCTTGCGGCTTTGAGGGCTTCCTCTTCGATGGGCTGGTTCGGTCTTCATCGGGTTTAGCGTCTGGATCCGATGGGCAGGTCCTGCCGCAAGAACCTCCGCAACTGTACGAGCCGCACACGCCACTGCTCACCGCTGAAATGCACATTCGAGCTCATCTACAAAATCTGGTGCCATTTTGAATATTTTGCTCCTCTAATGTAGCCAAACAAGGTCACCAAAGTAGACCTGAGAAAAAGATCAAATCGAGGCAGTGACGCAACTTGAGCTCTGACATCAGCAATCTAGCTAACACCAAACAAAAAAAGTCTACACTGACCTCCTTGCTTCCGATCGCGGTCCGATTCTGTTCTTACGTGAGACTAACTCGTGCGAAGACGGCATTGCTTGAAGCTCGTGTCTGTCACTCCCAGCTTCTCCGCGGGGCTCGGCTATGTCGCACTTCTGCTTTCTCACTTCTGTCGCCGTGTAACACGATTTCACATGTCAGCATATGGAAATCGTGCCGTTTGTTTTGCCGCTCTTGTGTCCAGACTCTGGGGTAAGTACGCATTTTCCCACACTTAAAATCCACTTGTAACCGGGATTTTAAACGGACACGTGACGGCAATGTGAAGAAGCTTCATTCGCAGGGTATGTAGTTCCAATTGATGGTTGGCACTATTGACTCCATATTCTATCAGTGCCAATCTTGGCAAGAATTGGACGTTTGGCGTAAAACGAACCCTTCAGCAGTGGAACACTGGGCCTTTGTGTGTGAATGTGCGTGTGTGCGCGCGATTGCCGAACAACAACAAAAACGCATAAGTTTAAAGTCCAGGCTGAATCAGGGGGAAAGGATTTGGTTCCAAGTAATCCAACAGGCACCAATTAACAGCGTTCCCAATGTGTGCGCGGAGGACACGTGACGTCATTGTTTGGAAGTTGACAACATGAAGTGGTTTGCCGGCTTATAATATAATATGTATAAAGTGATTTTTTTTTTTTTTTTTTTTTTTGGGGGGGGGGGGGGGTCCCCACCTGTGTGAGACTCCGGCTCGGTGTCTTTCGCCCTCCGTCGGACCGCCACGCGCCTGAACTCGTCCACGTCGCGGCCGCCGCTGTTCAGCGTCAAACTGTTCCTCTTCTTCAGGTCAAACATGGCCCGACTGTGTCCACTTGCTGTCCGAACGAGTTCGGCCAAGATGGAGGAGCGAGAGCGGGCGTTCGGTTGTGTGGGGGTTGGGGGCGTGGCTACGGTGCCGGGGTTCATTATCAGGGAGAGGCGGAGGGTTCAATTTCCTTTTGGGATTGCCGGCTACTTGTAATACCGCAATACGACCGGTAGATGGCACCAGATTTCCAGTCGTAATTGTGAAATCTGCTCCTGTACCGTCCAATGTTTTCTTTTCCCCTTTCTCAGTTGAATAATTCAAACTTCCCCACAGTTTTCTTAGATTCAACTAAATATGAATCCACTGTGTATGCACTAAATCAGCGAAACAAACTTTCAAAACGATATCTATCGATCAAGCTACCTAAATGTCACGGTTCTAGTTTTGTCATCAGTTTATCTTTTTTTTTTTTTTTAAATCTATATGTTCCCTGCCAATATTAGGCAGCAACATCGAATGACATATTTTTAAATCAGATTTTTTTTCGCCAGTTTCAACTGACTCATCGTTTCCCAAAAAGTATTTTTGATATAAATATATATATATATTGCATATTTACAATTATATATAATTCTGTTCATCTGAGATGATACGCTGTGGCGACCCCGAAAGGGACAAGCCGAAAGGACAACAACAACAACATAATGCTTATATATATATATATATATATAAGGAGGAAAGAAATAGAAAAAAAAATTATAAATGAAGCTACCTAAATGTCACGGTTCGAGGGAGTTTTGTCATCAATGTTTATCTTTTTTTTGTTTTTTTTTTTCTATAAACTGCCTGCCAATATTACCAACATCTAATGACATAATATTTTTAAATCTGCTTTTTTTCCGCAAGTTTTAACTGGGTCATAGTTTCCCAAAAAGTCTTTTTTTAATATAAAAATATATTATTTATAAGACTGTGTAGCTAATGTTTGAGACGGTAAATTTTCATGTTTTAAAAAAATGAGAATTTCCACAAAACTAAGGTTATGGTTTCATTGTCTTTAGCAATGAGGTATGGTTTGTATTAATAATATTTCCTTTTTTCCCCGCTGTACAAATACGAATGTTTATGTAATGCATGATTTACACTTGTCGGCACATCGGGTCAGCTGGAAAGTGTTGGCCTCACAGTTCTGTTGTCCCGGGTTCAATCCTGGAGTTTGCATGTTCTCCCCGTGCCTGCGTGGGTTTTCTCCAGGCACTCCGGTTTCCTCCGACATCCCAAAAACATGCAACATTAATTGAACACTCTAAATTGCTCGTAAGTGTGATTGTGAGTGTGGCTGTTTGTCTCTCCCTGCAATTGGCTGGCCACCAGTTCAGGGTGTACCCCGCCTCCTGCCCGTTGACAGCTGGGATGGGCTCCAGCACTCCCCGCGACCCTCATGAGGATAAGCGACGAAGAAAGTGGATTGATGGATGTTTTTTTTTAACATGGATTACACGCAATATAGTCCGATGCAATGCTGTTTTCTACCAGAAGATGGAGTCAAACAAATACAGACAGACAGACAGACAAAGGAGGGAGGGGGCGGGGAGACGGGCCGCCAGTGGCCGGTGCATCGTCGAAGGAGCTCGGCGAGCGGCAGCCTGCACCCCCGCCCTCGTTTTCCCTTCTCCATTCAACCCTTACCCCTTTTTACTCTTTTGCCTTGTCAGCCACCAAAGATGTCAGCCAGGCCGGGATTCTACCGACAGGAGCTGAACAAGACTGTGTGGGAGGTGCCGGAGCGGTACCAGAACCTGACGCCGGTTGGGTCCGGAGCATACGGTTCAGTGTGGTGAGTATTTGCGCGTGGAGGGGCGAGGCTGCAGCTCACAGATGCCTGCATGCGTGCATGTTGGCTGTGTCATCAAAATGAAGCAGCATTTTTTTTTAAACATTTTTAACATTTCAAGATTGATCAAAAAAAGGCAATTGTTTCCAAAAATGAAAAATTACGATATTGCTACGTAGCATTGTAGTAATTCATTTTGTGTGCGTTCCGCCTTGATGGTGCATTCTAACCCCTTGTGTGCCAGTTGGAGCTCACGGTTGCCGTGGTGATGCCCAGCCCTGACATCAATTAAGTTCTGATGCAGACAGACTGGCGGATTCCGCTCTGTCGGTGGATCACCTAAGAAACAAAATTGGGATTTTTGCGAGGAATAACGTCCCACTTTATAGTTTCATCTTAAAGTGCACTTGCTGTTGCGCAACCAACAAATGTTGAATTTGATGTACATTAGTGCATTTCAAAGGTGTCAAACTTATTTTGGTTATGGGCTATATTGTAAAAAAAAAAAAAAAATGTACAGTTCAATACAGTCACCTTATCATATTTTTACAAATGCCCAATTGCCCAAATAAAATTTTAGTACCCAATATCTTTTCAAAAAAATGAATTTAAAAACAGAAGTCGTGAAAAATAGCGGGCAAGCTAAATATTGGACTGCTATATTAATGCAATTCCAGTCGAGTTTCTGTTCAAGTGGGCCACTTTAAAAGATGTGGCATGATAAATCTAAAAAATATTTTTCTCAAAGTTCGAATCCAAAGTGCGAGATCGTGTGACCCGATTAAGACTTCCTCTTTGTTGCGCAACGGAACTGAACCAGGCTTTCTGTTCTTTCGCAAGACTATTTCCACACATTTAACGTTTTAAAATGAGATAGTCGGTGAGACGAGGGTCTGTCCTTGCATTCGCGTAATATCGTTCATATTTTGGATAGATGATTCATTTTTTGTTTGACCTTCTTGCCCCCCCCCGCAGTTTAGTTAAATTAATTCTTTTTATCCTGTTCATATTCCAGCCAATCGACTCCTTCCCTCATTGCATCCTTATGATGTTAATATTATTTTCCTGTCGTATTGTATGTGTGTTATCTGTAATATTTCTTTCGGTTTTGTTTCAGTTTCCTTGCCTGCCCCACCTGAAGCTCATATTAATTTCAATTTTAACGCAGTAGAGCGATACGCACACTCAATCGTGATTTTCCAGTGTAGATTTCGTCTGGGTCACTTTAGGACCGACAACTACGCAGTCGGTGCTCCTGATGGAGATGACGATAAATAAAATATTTTGTCATCTCCCCTGATAGACGTACCACGTAATTGAATTTAAATACTCTACCCCCTCCATCCCCATCCTGCAACCAAATATGTAGAAATGAAATAGCGAGAGCACGACGCCCCACGGATGGAAAATGGCATCATGGCCGAGACATGGCATGTGGGAGCTTCGTGTCGGAAGATTGGCTGAAATCTGACTGAGGGGGGGGGGGGGGGGGCATCTGCAGCTGCAGCAGGTGACTTGAAGCCCTGGAGCCAACAGAGCGCTCACCCGTGCAACATTTTGGTTTACTCCAATGGATGATGCAGAAAATGGGAGTAAGGGGATGAGATTACTTGCATACCAAAAATTCTTAACTGGAATACTAGTGTAAACGTAATTGCCGGCCTACAGAGCGCACCTGATTATAAGCCTCACTCAGTACATTTGTAAAGAAAATACTATTTGGTACATATATAGGCGGCACTTGTGTAAAAGCCGGGAGTACCCACATTGAAACACGAGATATTTACAAAGAAAGACGGTACACAGGAAGTGTTTTCAGAGTTTTAATACCTTATCTTAAGTAAACATAGCAACATAGCGGTACCACGAACAGGTCCGGTTAAAAAAAAAAACATACCTAAATCACTGAGACGTTGCAGTAACACAGCAGCAAGACGCTAGCGCGGCGCTAACAGGGCTGGTTAAAAAAAAAACATACTGGTAAAAGTCACTTCCTCGGCACATATATTCGACTGGTCTCACTCTTACCTTTTCCGCTCGAGTGACCCCTTGCGGCCGTTAGGAAAAAAATGCACAAATTAGCTGCATCACCGCATAAGGCACAGGGTTGAAACCGTGTGAAAAATGTTGCGGCTTATAGCCCAGAAATTATGGTATAAACTCGCGTCAAGTAACCGATGTTAATGTTAGCTAAATAGATGAACATGCAATGCAAATGTGGGAGAATCAAGACCCAAGCCGATGAACATCCCGTTCCCTCTGCAGTTCGGCCTACGACGTGGTCCTGCGCCAGAAGGTGGCCGTGAAGAAGCTGTCGCGGCCCTTCCAGTCGCTCATCCACAGTCGCCGCTCCTACCGGGAACTCCGGCTGCTCAAGCACATGAAACACGAGAATGTGAGTGCGTCATAATGCGAAATAATCCGGTGAGCTCAGCAGTGGGCCTGCCCGCGGTCATATTGATTCGCATCTTCTGTTTCCTTTAGGTAATCGGCCTCCTGGATGTCTTTACACCTGCTGCAGCATTGGCAGACTTCAATGAACTGTACGTCTTTAAATTCTATGTTCTAGATTGTGTCAGAGTCTGGTCCGCATTGCTGGCAATAAGTCAGACTCGTTTCCGGTGAGAGTTGGACTCCGCCAAGGCCGCCCTTTGTCACAGATTTTGTTCAGAACTTTTATGGACAGAATTTCTAGGCGGCGTAGAGGGTGTGCGGTTTGGTGGCCTCAGCGTCGCATCTCTGCTCTTTGCAGATGATGTGGTTCTGTTGGCTTCATCGAGCCGCAATCTCCAGCGAGTGTGAAGCGGCTGGGATGAGAATCAGCACCTCCAAATCCGAGACTAGGGTTCTCAGTCGGAAAAGGGTGGTGTGCCCTTTCCAGGTCGGGGATGAGATCTTGCCCCAAGTGGAGGAGTTCAAGTATCTTGGGGTCTTGTTCACGAGTGAGCCAAGAATGGAGCGGGAGATTGACAGACGGATCGGTGCAGCGTCTGCAGTGATGCGGACTTTGTATCGGTCTGTTGTGGTAAAGGAGCTAAGGCGAAGTTCTCAATTTACCAGTGGACCTACGTTCCTACCCTCATCTATGGGCACGAGCTGTGGGTCGTGACCGAAAGAACAAGATCCTGGATACAAGCAAGCAAAATGAGTTTCCTCCGAGGGGGTCCGGGCTCTCCCTTAGAGATAGGGTGAGAAGCTCGGTCATCCGGGAGGGGCTCGGTGTCGAGCCGCTGCTCCTCCGCATTGAGAGAAGCTAAATGAGGTGGCTGGGGCATCTGATCCGGATGCCTCCCGGACGCCTCCCTGGTGAGGTGTTCCATGAATGTCCCACCGGAAAAAGACCCCGAGGACGACCCAGGACACGCTGGAGGGACTACGTCTCTCGGCTGGCCTGGGAATGCCTCGGGATCCCTCCGGAAGAGCTGGAAGAAGTGGCTGGGGAAAGGGAATTCTTGGTATCCCTACTGAAGCTACTTCCCCCACGACATGACCGGGAAAAGCGGTAAAAAACGGATGGATGGATGGATGGATATATCGTGTGTTTGAGTGCATTGTCACCATGTGCCCCCCCAGCTACTTGGTGACCAACTTGATGGGCGCGGACCTCAATAACATCGTCAAATTCCAGAGGTTGTCCGACGAGCACGTCCAGTTCTTGATTTACCAGCTCCTCCGTGGCCTGAAGGTGGGTTCCTGTGCTGGAAATGTAACTTTTCGTTTGCCTTATAAGGCAGGGGTTGGTGAACTTTTATCTTACATTACATTTTTTCAATGAATAGATGGGCCAGGTCATTCTCATATTGATTGTGTATATATATTTCAAATTTAGATGATTTTTTAAAAAATCATTTAATTTTCAATTAATTTAGTTACGATGTGTTCACCAATTACTTTGCAAAAAAAAAACTTCAATGCAGGTGTGTATTTATTTTACAATTTTACGTATTATTTACAATATATAAATGATATGCTAAAGTAAATCTAAATGTCAAATATACATGTCCAATTTGTACTTGACGAGTTTTTTCAATTAATAAATCTACTCACCGCTCATTTAATAAAATGAGGGATGAAATTATTTATTTTACATTTTTGTGAGCAATAAATCATTTACCATTACCATTTATTCATTTACCAATTTACTGTTTATTTAATAAAATGAAGAAAAATGCTAAATATAAAAATGGTTTGTTTTCCTCATGAGATTTTGCTGTTTGTAATAACAAATAGCCAAGTAATTGGTAAAATATATGATTTTTAATATAATTATTTACAAATTAGGAATGATTTATTTGAGACAAATTGCATAACATTTGTACTTTAATGAAAACTTTAGTGGGGAAAGAATGACAACGTACATACACATGAACACTTAAAACAGGACTTTTGATGAGGCAAATTCTTGCCGGTGTAAGATTATCGAATCATAATTTGCCCGCTTGTTATAAAGTGTTGATTACAAATAATAATAATCACACAAATCCAAGGGCTGTCCTTTGCTTCAAAAAATTGTTTGACTGATTTATGTCCGAGGCATGCTAAAAATAGACTGACGGCTCCAGCTGTTCAGTCTGGTGCGTAACCGTGGAAACAGCCAAAAGCAACCCCCCCCATCAACAAGGATTTTCGGGGCGGGTGTGTGGCGAACTGCACCCGTGTTGACCCCTTTTTGTCTCGTCATTTATC
This sequence comes from Syngnathoides biaculeatus, assembly GCF_019802595.1. Classification (NCBI taxonomy): domain Eukaryota; kingdom Metazoa; phylum Chordata; class Actinopteri; order Syngnathiformes; family Syngnathidae; genus Syngnathoides; species Syngnathoides biaculeatus. The sequence goes on along the minus strand of NC_084659.1, from coordinate 13,632,733 downwards.
TCCCCACGCTCGGCGCTCAACAGTACATCCATTCGGCGGGATTGATCCACAGGGTGAGTGTCACCTTGACGATATGAACATACAAATATGAATTGTAGCATTCCCCCCCTTGGAACCCGAGCATCTCTTTGGTGACGACACGTTTCTGATCTCCAGGACCTCAAGCCAAGTAATGTGGCGGTGAATGAGGACTGTGAGCTCAGGGTAAGTCGCCCCCCCCCCATGCCCCCTCCCATACGTTCCATTCCACATCTTCGTGTTCCAACAGATCCTCGACTTTGGCTTGGCCAGGCAAACGGACGACGAGATGACCGGCTACGTGGCGACCCGCTGGTACCGGGCGCCAGAAATCATGCTCAACTGGATGCACTACAATCAAAATGGTGAGTCTTTTTTTTTTTTTTGGGAGGGGGGTCTTCATTACCATGCTTATTAATTCATCTTTGGATTTTGTGTGACAGTTGATATTTGGTCAGTGGGATGCATTATGGGAGAGCTGCTGAAAGGAAAAGTCCTTTTTCCCGGCACTGACTGTATCCTTTATCAGCGCCGGAAGAGCCTGGATTGGTATTTCCCCCCACCCCCCACCCCCAACCCCCACCCTCCATTATCTTTGCAAAGTGATCCACTGAGGTCTTTTGGATTTGCATGACAATCTCTTCTCCGAAGGCGAAGGCGCTGGCACAGAAAAGCCGGCAATGAATAGGAGCCGCCACAAAGGCCTCGAATTGTCCCGCTTGCTGCGTTTGGTGTTGGCGAGCGCGACTAAAGCTAATTTGATGAACTGATCTTGCCTCGCGTCTCTCACTCGACTTTCCGAGTCTGTTCACTTTAAGTGTGGCCTGATCTGTCTTTAACGGCTCCTGAAACAAAAAAAAAAAAAAACAGATATCGACCAGCTGAAGAGAATCATGGAGATGGTCGGGACGCCGACACCGGACCTCTTGGGGAAGATCTGCTCGGAGCATGTGAGATCGCGTTATCGTAATAATGCACGGGAGCAGTTGGAGCATATTCACATATAGGACCTGTAGGGATTTGCGAGTTGGACTCTACTTGTGTCCGCGGACCGAGAAAGAGATGACATATTATTAGACGAGTTAACAGCAAATAGATTTATTACAAAGGAATGTGCAATACAGACGTCTGGGGCTTATCTAGGTATCTGCCGCACACGAGACATGTGTCTTCTGACAAGATACCCTCAGAAGAAGACAAAACCTGCCCGGTAACACAATGTTTTTATTTGTATGGGTCCATGGTAGAAGTTGCTGCCCCCCCCCCCCCCCCCAGTCTGATCCCGGTCGTAACTTTCCACTCCTTAATCTGGTGTCGTTTGTCTCCACGGCAACACCTGACCAAGGAGGATGTCACCAGCCGGTTTCTGTGTACAAAGATCAAGGACAACCGCCGCGTTGCCCAACACATTCTTGTCTGATTAGCAAATGGACAACATCTTATCTGTTGATTAAATGTACAAGGTCGTATTTAAGCAAAAAAATGAAACTACAATAAAAGTAAAATAGTCTTCAGACCCGACCAACACTTCTTCTTTTCCTTTCGGCTTGTCCCGTTAGGGGTCGCCACAGCGTGTCATCTTTTGCCATCTTAGCCTATCTCGTGTATCTTCCTCTCTAACACCCACAGTCTTCATGTCCTCCCTCACCACATCCATCCACCTTTTCTTTGGTCTTCCTCTCTCGCTCTTTTTTGCCTGGCAGCTCCATCCTCAGCACCCTTCTACCGATGTACTCACTCTCTCGCCTCTGAACATGTCCAAACCATCGAAGTCTGCTCTCGAAGCTTGTCAGCAAAAGATTCAACTTTGGCTGTCCCTCTAATGAGCTCATTTCTTATCCTATCCAACCTGCTCACTCCGAGCGAGAACCTCAACATCTTCATTTCTGCTACCTCAAGTTCTACTTCCTGTTGTTTCGTCAGTGCCACCGTCTCTAATCCGTACATCATGGCCGGCCTCACCACTGTTTTGTAAACTTTGCCCTTCATCCTAGCAGAGACTCTTCTGTCACGTAACACACCAGACACCTTTCGCCAGCTGTTCCAACCTGCTTGGACCCGTTTCTTCACTTCCTTACCACACTCACCATTGCTCTGGATTGTTGACCCTAAATACCAACACTGTACTACAGAAAATATGTGATGCAGAACATGACTTTTTTATTCACAGGCGCAGAAGTACATCCAGTCTCTGCCTTTTATGCCCCAACAAGACCTTGAGAAGATCTTCCGGGGAGCAAATCCACTTGGTCAGCACTCCATCACGTTTGGTTGGTACAGTACACGATTGTTATTTTTGTTCCTTTGATTTGTACAGCCGTCGACCTGCTGAAGCGAATGCTGGTCCTGGACTGCGACGGGAGGATCTCGGCCAGCGAGGCTCTGGCCCACCCTTACTTCTCGCAGTATCATGACCCGGACGACGAACCCGAGGCACTGCCTTACGACCAAACACTGGAGAGTAAAGACCGCACCTTAGAAGAATGGAAAGGTGAGATTTGAGGGATTTTTTTTGACGCGGGGGCATGTTGGAATTGAGTAACCTGTATGCATGCAACCCACTTGTGACTTGCCTCCCACCTCTCCCTGCTACTTTGCTCCTACTTTTCGACAGAGTTGGTGTTTACGGAGGTGAACGGCTTCAAAGCGTCCGCCGGCAAGACCGACAGCCTTCAGGTGGAGCAGTGAGGAGGTCTTGGGGCTCAGCGCGTTCTCCAATTCGAAGGGCGATTTAAGGTCCAGTCCCGAAAGTTGCTTCCTGTTATGATTTCCCCCTCACGCAAGACCGAAAGAGGAACGACCAAACTCCCGACGGTGATTCATACGAGAAAGCAACTTTCCTGAAGCGTTTACAGACTCTGCAATGCAGCGCACGGAACGTGAAAAAAAAAAAAAACAGCGCACACGCTAGGATTTCCAAAGCGAGAACACGACGCCATCTGGTTCCTCATTATTGTGACAAACACCCAAGAGACTTTGTAGATCCGTGTTTAAAGGCTTGCGGCAATGCCTGACAGCAGCTTAGCGTTTCGCTTGCATACTGCATGAATCTTGTACCCGATCAGCACACCATGTCAACGGTACAACAAGAAGACAACACATTTAACCTATTTTAGGGAAGGAAATGGTACCGTAATTCCCGGCCTACAGAGCGCACCTGGTTATAAGCCTCACCTGGTACATTTGTAAAGGAAATCCCATTTGGTACATACATAGGCCGCAGCCGTGTAAAAGCCGCAAGTGCCCACATTGAAACACAAAATATTTACAAAGATGGTACACAGAGAGTTTCTAATGCTAACGCTAGCGCCGCGCTAACAGGGCCGGTTAAAAAATAAACATACTGGTAAAAATCACTGAGAGACGGCAGTAACATGCTAGCACAGCGCTAACAGGGCCAGAGCACTGATCTGACTGGATCGCGCATACACATCGAGCGGTGTGTCGTTTTGTTGAAGCCAGTTGGCCGCCATCTTGGTACTCCCAACACGTGTGAAGGACACAGTTTACAGGTTGGATTATGGTGGGGTTTTTCTCAAAGTTTGGCATGTAGCTTGACATTTTTTTCAGTTCTGGTAACAAAGGATTTTTAATTTGACTTGATAAGGCTAAGTGCAAAGGAAAGACGTATAACACCGTAACTACCAAGAAACCTCGCATATTACCTAGGGCCCGATTTTCGTGACAGGCTAATTTTTCCCAAAATAAACTGTGAAGCACTATCATGATAACATAGCAAAAAACTAAGCATTTTTGTCATAAGAACAGTAAATTTTAAGTCAGTTAGATATATTTTTGGAAATAAGGACTCGCAATGGGAAAATACACGCTAAACGCATAGTTCATTTGTTGTCTCTGCGACGTCCAATTTCAGACAGAAATTTTAAACTTGTTTCCTCGCATTTGAAAATCAAACTTAATTTGCAGAGTTCTGTAATATGAATTTCATCAAAAATTTTACATAAAAATGTGCGTTCTTGCTGATCCACTGATGACGTTTGGGAAAATGTTTATATTGCTTTTTCATTAAAAACCGTCGGCCTATAAAAGTGAAGGAGAGCGTGAACAGTGAACAACAACCGTAAACGAAACTTTGTTCAATTGAATTCACCTCATCAGAAAATAAAGACAAACCCTCTACAAACAAACTTTAACAGTGTCAAAGTAAATCTTTCTTACTTACCTGTGGAATGTTTTCCCACAGCCATGAAACTGGCGATGAACGCGCAGGTCGGCGCGGTTGTTTTGGGAGTATCAAGATGGTGGATGGCGACTTCAGTTTTGGTGGCCAATGAGCCATCCAATCTTTTTTTTTTTTTTTAGATCAGTGAGCCAGACTGGTAAAAGTCCCTTCCTCGGCACATATATTCCACCGGTCTCGCTCTTACATTTTCCTCTCGAGTGCCCCCTTGCGGCCTTGAAAGAAAAAAAAAAAAGCACAAATTAGCCGCATCACCGCATTAACCGCAGGGTTGAAAGAGTGTGGAAAAAAAGTCGCCCCTCCATAGGCCGGAAATTACGGTAATCAGATCTTATCGTTTCTTCCCATCGTGAATCAAAATATTGAAATAATAACCTGCGCTATACAGAAAAGTAAACAGCATCTGTGCTTTTCATTAACGTGTTATATACTTACAGCTAAGTCCCAATTTCCCCCGAAAGTATACAGCAATACCCCGTGCAAAGTTATATTATTAGCCTTGTTATAATTGACTTTGCGATAATCACACGTTTCCCAGCTGATTACGAATCGCCCCTGCACAACGCTCGCACCGGGATTCCTTGTCTTGTTATCACTTGGAAGTATTTGAGGATCGCAAAGAGGGCGACCTCGGACCACTTCAAGGTGATGTGAATGTTGACGTTCTCACGTGGATGCCTGCACACGTTTTTGAATAGCGGCCACATAAGTGAAGTTAAAATTGTGTATCAATGATGTCAATGTGGCATGCGATGGACGATTGGAAACATTTTCACGTGTTTCATACACTGGTCACATAATGTACTTTTACCTTCTTTTTTTTTTTTTTTTTTTTTACACATTAGTTATTTGCTTTTTGTCTTTTATATTTTGAATTTGTGCACTTTGTATCACCAAAGGTATGTATTATATTGATTGTCAGAGCATTATCTTGAATGAAGGCTCCTATTACCACAATGGCGTACACGTGCTTTTGTCATGATAACAACCAAATACCATCTTGGATAGTTGTACAGTACATTGTATGGTATTACCATAGTGTAGTACAGCACATACGGCGTATAATTGAGCTGAGTTCTTAAAAGTCTTGGAATTGAAATATCTTTCTCACTATACTGTGCAATAATTGACTCTGGCCTATTATACTAAGGATCATAACAATTATCTGTAGTATACTACATTCTTGGCAGTAATTTGCTATGCCGTGGTAAAATATATTTTATCAGGAGTATAGGATGCCATATTAAACTATACAATACAGGTCATTAATATGGAAAAAAAAATTATATCCCACAGTATAAGACGCTACGCTTATATTCACCCAAGCTCTGCCCCTAATGAACCTTTCGGACCTGTCAATCACTCATACAATAATAACCAATCAGATAGCCGCATTGTCTTAACACGCCCCTCTTCGCCGTATTGTCCCACAAGCAATGCTGATTGTCAGTAGCGTGCGCTTGGAAAAGTTAATGTCACGAAGAAATTGGTCGTCAGATGCGCTTGGGGAACGTGCAATTTTGATGAAAGATATCCTGCTAGCTTACAAGGGGCCCACTTGATTCATTTTCCATAGCCTAAAACACAGTTGGCGAAGTGTCTACGATGGATTAAGGCTCGCGGAAGAGTGCACGTACAACTAAATGTGGACAATATCAACAAACGCAAGGCTATATGTTCCAAGGTAAATGAGGGAGAAATATCTTCTCTGAATTTGATTTCATTATTATCAGTGCTTTATACATTGCAGGAGAACAACTCAGTACTCACCCTGCTTTACATGCGCAGTGCCATTCCACTATTTGATCCTGTTGGATTTCAATATGAAGTTTGGGAGGCGTCGAACTTTTTTTGCATCGACCGCCAACGTTTCACCGTAAGCCCGACGTTGCGTCCCGCTCCGTCCAAAATCTTAATTCCGTGTACACATCCTAAGCGTGAAATAGTTGAGACTTCTCTGGAGAACTCTCTTGGACAAGTCCGACCCATTTGCCAAAAAACATACCCCAATATTATCTGGAATAAGCGGTGGAGAATCGACTTCAAACGTGTTCTGTTCACTCGCCATTTTGGAAAGTTGTGGGACATGGCTAAGGGGGGCGGAGCTTAAGGTCGCCATTGGAAAAGTTCATTGCGAAGATCAGAGGAATAAACACCCCATAAAACATTTGTAATCTCATATAGATGCAACAAAACGGTGCTGGAACCCTTTCAACAATAGATTGAATACAAACAGTGCAGCACCACGTGGACAGACAATGTGAGTCACGTATTCTTTATCATCTGCGAAGAAAATGACCAAGATTAGCTGAGCCGTTTCCATTCATTTCAATGGGAAAGGATAACAATATTAACCCCAATTATCCTATTATGATTTATTTATTAGTAATATGCAATATGTTGAAAACAAAGAAATTTATCTATCATTCCGAAAAAATGGTCTTTTTGAGAATAGCTTAACATAGTCTTTTTTTTTTTTAAATCATGCTTTATTCGTGAGGTTACATATATTTAAAAAAAAAAGTAGCAAAGGAGAAAAGCGAGGGACAGATGTTTGTCCCACATTACAGACACACCCATAGACTGCCCGGGGCGACCGGCAGTCACAATAGACGTGCTTTTGTGTTGGGGGGGGTCGAGCTGTAAGACACACGAGAGGTCCTGCGGTGGAATTCAGGCCCCCCAAACTTCTCTCCAGGGCAGACTGTGGTTCTTTCTCCCGGACTTATCGACATTTTCCCATCCCCATGAGCATCCCCGACGCATCGAAACCCAAGCGGATTAGCGTCCTCGCCTCCAACTTCTCCGGGATGGCCCTGCGAGGGTCCAGGTCGGGGTTCTACCGGCAGGACGTCAACAGAACCGTGTGGGAGGTCCCGGAAAGGTACCGGGACTTGAGGCAGGTTGGGACAGGAGCCTACGGGACCGTATGGTGAGCGGTACTAAAATCTGCGCTTTTACAACTGATGCAAAATGTGATGAATATTAATGTTTCATAGCCAAAATCTTAACTGAAAAAAAAACCCCACACATTTATGTATATATTTCTTTTATAGCTTGTATCTGATTAACATTGCAGCCATTTTCAGACACTTTGGCACAGCTGGTTCCCCGAGGACCCTCACGTTGCATTGTGTTGTGTGGATGAGGGCGCCTGACCCCCCCCCCCCAAAAAAAAAGCACAAAAGCACCCCCAGCCTCATTGTTGTTAAAAGTCAAAGAAACTTTCTCCAAATGACTTTGCCGCTGATCTGCAGGGAGGTTAAAGCTTGAATTAAAAACAGTATTTTTAATCAATTTTCATCATGCGCAACCGTCATGATGACATTAAATAATAAATTAAATAAATAGTTTGGTTTTTTTTAGGTTCAGTTAGAACCCTGGTGTCAAAACCAAGGCCCGGGGGCCAGATCCGGCCCGCCACCCGATTTTTGTGTGGCCCACAAAGTGTCAACTTCCATGATTCTTGTGAAAATCTGGTCAAAAATTCGAAATTGTCATTTAATATAAATCATTTTTGTGTTATCACACATGAATGTGAGCTGAAAAACTAATTTGTCGGGATTTCTGATACCAAAATGAGTTCATAAAATTCATGTGTAAATATGATGAGGCGAGGTCATGGCTGTGGTTCCACAGTCTTAACGTCCCGGAACTACAATGCGGCCCACGACAAATGGACACTCTAAATTGCCCCAAGGTGTGCTTGTGAGTCCGACTGTGTGCCCTGCGATTGGCTGGCGCCCAGTTCAGGGTGTACCCCGCCTCCCGCCCGTTGACAGCCGGGATAGGCTCCAGCACTCCCGTGACCCTCGTGAGGATAAGCGGAGGAGAAAATGGAAGGATGGGTGGATTCTTTCACATCCCGTGCCCACATCCCATCACATTTTTTGAGAATCGCTGAACTACTTCACGCTGTTCCAGTTCAGCGTGGGACCGGCGGACCAGTTCGCAAGTGGCCATCAAGAAGCTCCACCGGCCCTTCCAGTCCAAACTTTTCGCCAAGCGGGCCTACAGAGAACTCCGACTCCTCAAACACATGAAGCACGAAAACGTGAGCTGGACTTGCGGCGGGAAGCCAATCTTGACGTTGCGCTGACGGCAATTCTCTCGCCTTCTCGGAGCAGGTGATCGGCCTCCTCGACGTTTTCACGGCGGAAATCACCCTGGATCGCCTCCGAGACTTGTAAGCGCTCGCTCGTTCCCGCCTCACAATTTTGGAGAACGGAAAAGAACGTTTCTACTTGCAGTTTTCACCCCCCGCAGCTACCTGGTCATGCCCTACATGGGCACCGACCTGGGCAAACTCATGAAGATGGAGAGGCTGTCGGGGGACCGCGTTCAGTTCCTCGTTTACCAGATGATGAAGGGACTCAAGGTTAGCGAGCGCCGACGCCTCCACGTCGTCTCGAAATGGATCATTTTAAGTCTTGAAGTTTTCTTTTTATCGGCTCTCCGCAGTACATCCACTCTGCGGGGATCATCCACAGGGTGTGTGGCACTTTTTTTTTTTGTGGGGCGGGGCGGGATTTGAACCCGCCCATTCACTCGGATTTCCCATACAGTTCACTTTATGTGCTAACTCATTCCAGGATCTAAAACCAGGAAATCTCGCCATCAACCCGGATTGTGAATTAAAGGTACAGTACATGATTTTCACACAACCACCCCGAAGTGGAATTTTGCTGACGTGAACTGAGTAAAACATTTCGATCACTTTTTTTTTTTTTTTTAAATTATTATTTTTAAGATCCTCGACTTTGGCTTGGCGAGGCAGGCCGACGCCGAGATGACGGGTTACGTGGTGACCCGCTGGTACAGAGCCCCAGAAGTCATTCTCAACTGGATGCGTTACACGCAAACAGGTAGGCGGAGCAAATGACCCCCCTCCCGACCCCTTTTCATTTTATCTTTTGAGTAACGTAACTTCCTCATTTTTCGGGCTACAAGGTGTCGCTTGGCCAGTTAGATACTGAATGATTCTTTAAGGAAAAGTGACCAAATGCTGGCTTTAAACTCCCGACTATAAAATTAAAAAAGAATGACCGTAATTTCTGGCCTATAAACCGTGACTTTTTCACACACTTTCAACCCTTATCCGGTGATGCGGCTAATTTGTGCATTTTTTCTAACGGCCACAAGGAGTCACTCGAGCGGAAAAGGTAAGAATGACAGCGGTGGAATATATGTGCCGAGGAAGTGACTTTTACAAATATGTTTTTTTTTTTTTTTACCGGCCCTGTTAGCGCTGCGCTAGCCTGTTGCTGCTGTGTTACTGCCGTGTCTCAGTTATTTTTACCAATATGTTTTTTTTAACTGGTCTTGTTAGTGTTGCGCTGCGTTAGCGCCGAGCTAGCATGTTCCTGCTGTGTTACTGCCGTGTCTCAGTGATTTAGGTATATATGTATATATATATATATATTTTTTTTTTTTTACCGGCGCTGTCAGTGCTGTCCTTCTGTGTTGCTACTATGTAGCTGCCACGGCTATTTTTTTTTTTTTTTTACCCGTACGTTTAATTTTTTAACCAGCCCTATTCTCGAGACCGTGTTGTCGCTATGTTAAGCTACGCTAAGATATTAAAACTTTGAAAACGCTTTCTGTGTACCGCCTTTCTTCGTAAATATCTTGTTTCAATGTGGGCACTTGCGGCTTTTACACGGGTGCGGCTTATGTATGTACCAAATGGTATTTCCTTTCCAAACATACTGGGTGACCTAATCAGGTGCGCTCTGGAGGCTGGAAATTACGGTAGATCTTGTGTATTAATAAAATGACGTAACTGTCTTCCAAAAGTCCACTCGCTTTATGCTAAGACACAATGCAAAATGCCTTAGATGGGCTAGCAAATCTAGAGTCGATGACCTTTGGGTCAGACTGTATAACCTTTTCGGCGACTGTTACTTGGGCTAAATACAGAATATAATACGCACTGCCCCCTTGTGGCCAAGGTGTGCACACCAGGAGCTGCACAAAGTCGTAAGGCATGAAATTGACTTGAGTTCTATTGTTTTTATTTTAAAACATGAAGTCACTACTGTATTTTGTTTTGTGTGTGTGTGTTTTCTTTTTTAGTGGATATCTGGTCTGCTGGTTGTATTATGGCGGAGATGCTGCTGGGGAAGCCGTTGTTCAAGGGCAATGATCGTATCCGAAATTATTTATGACTGTTATTTGAGTTTTAATTTAATTTTCAATGTGAACCTTGACCTCGAGATTGTGCCAGACTTGGACCAGCTCCGAGAAATCATGAAGATCACCGGAACGCCGGCTGCCGACTTCGTGGTGAAGCTCCAAAGCCAAGATGTGAGTAAATTTGTCTATATGTATTATTTGTGTAGATATTAAAATTATTTACATTTAAATTATTTAAAATTAAACGAAACAAAATTAAAGTATAAATACATTAAAATTATATTAAAATAAACAGATTACATTAATGAAAAAAAGAATTGCGCTAGAATAAAATTTTAATTACAATAATTAAGTTAAACACATATTACTCTAAAAGGTAAAATAAATCGGAATTAAATTCTTTTAAAATAATACATTACAATTACATTCACATTTAGATAAAAAATAAACAAACAAAATTACATCAAAATTTAATTTGAAAAAAAATAATTACATTAAATTTAAGCTCAATCAGAATTAAAATAGAATTAAGTTGAAATCACATTAAAATAAACATTTAAATTAAATGTCAGGGTGGCACGGTGGATAAGCTGGTCAAGCGTTGGCCTCACAGTTGTGAGGTCCCGGGTTCAATCCCGGCCCCGCCTGTGTGTAGTTTGCATGTTCTCCCCCCTGCCTGTGTGTGTTTCCTCCAGGCACGCTGGGTTCCTCCCACATCCCCAAAACATTCAACATTAATTGAACACTCTAAATTGCTCCTAGGTGTGATTGTGAGTGTGGCTGTTTGTCTCCACTAGTTCAGGGTGTAACCCGCCTCCTGCCTATTGACAGCTGGGATAGGCTCCAGCACTCCCCGTGACCCTCATGAGGATAAGCGGCAAAGAAAATGGATGGATGGATGTACATTAGCCATGTTGAATTGAGGCTTTCCCATCTGTTATTCCCCCAAATAGGCCAAAAACTACCTGAGGGGTTTGTCGAAAGTCCCCAAAACGGACCTGCACTCCATTTTCTCCAAAGCGAGCTCACACGGTACGCACGAAGCTCGCAAACGCTCAGTGGACGCAACCGGACATCCCTCACGTTGTGGTGTTCCCGCGTCGCAGCCGTGTGCGCGTTGGAGAAGATGCTCCTCCTGGACCCGGACGAGCGGGCCAGCGCTTCGGAGGCCCTGGGCTTTCCCTTCTTCGCCGACTTCCGCGACGTTGAGGAGGAGACCGAGGCGCAGCCGTACGACCAGAGCGCGGACAACGCGGACCTGACGCTCGACCAGTGGAAACGTAAGTGAGGGGGGCGTGACGCCCATTCGGTTCTAACGTGAACCCGTGTGACGGTTCCTTTGTTTACGCAGGACACACCGTCACGGAGATCCTGACCTTCAGGCCTCTAAAAGACTCCGCAGAAACGTCACTTTGACATCCGCTTCAAAGCGAGATCCACCTAATTTTCATCGCGGGCCACATTGTAGTTCCGGTTTCCGTCAGAGAGCCGTTATGATTGAAACCATGAAAATCTTTAATTGACCCATCATATTTACACATTAAATTTACCAACTAGATTTGGAATCAGAAATCAAGAAATTGTCAATGTCTGGTAACACAAAAATGCTTGCAATATCACAACGTCATCATTTATGATATGACAGTTTGAAATTTTGGTTCAAATTTGAACCAAAAAAAAATCACGGAAGATTTGCCTTCGCGGGCCACACAAAATCATGCGGTGGGCTGCTTCTGGCCCCCGGGCCTTGATTTTGACACCTGCGGTTTAGTCAAAACCAGTGGTCCCGCTCAAATTTGCACCTACGGACAATTATGTCTGCAGAAAAAGCAGACGTTCTTGCTCTTGGAATGGAAATGTATGAACCCGGTCATTTTGAATCCAATCTGTAAGGGGACCAGTTCTCGGTTGGACTGTGAAGTTTGTGTGGAAAGAGTGCGAAAAAGCGTGTTGCAAAACAATACATTTTTATTCAGGGATGACTTTGACGTGTCGTAGCTCTCATTTGTTCCACGAGGGAGGAAATTCAACGAGGATCCAGTATAGGTTAGAACCTGAACCGACAAGCTCACACGCAGTACTTCTTCTGTAAGGCTTGTACAAATGACGCGTCCACGTCCGCTTGGTGGAGGAAGTCGAATATTTCTTTCACCACTGAGCGGGGGAAAAGAAAAATTTACGTGTAAATAGAACTGACGAGAAATCAACCACCTGGAGGAATCGCACCTTTCTTCTCCGAGGAAGACATAAACATGACGGCCGTGTCGAAGCGCCTCACGCTCGATAGGTTTTTCAAGATGTCCGCCGTGAGGGCCGCAGCTTCGTTCCTGCTCCGGCGGGATGCAATTTAGGTTTTAAAATGGCGCAAAAAAAACCCAAAAACAAAATATGAGTATCTTGGAACGTTTAGTGGTACGTCTCGGCTGGAAATGTTCTCACCGGATGTAGAAATCTCGCAGCGTCTGGAGAATCTGAGTGAGGATGTGAGGTTCGAGCGAGCTCTGGAAAATGCGTGCGTACGTCTCTGGCGTGATTTGCTAAGTAAATTAAAAAAAAAAAAAAAAAAACACATGAAAAAAAAATTCGACATTTTGCATAAAAGTTACCCGCTCTGGATGAAAAGCAACCTTTAGGTATCTGTAAACCACTTCCGGCTGGTTTCCAATCGCGCGCAGGTCGGCTTCGAGCTGGAAACTCTTGCTGGGTGGGGCTGGGAGGTTTACTGGGGGGGCTTCGTGTGATGATTCCGGGGGAAGGACGCTTTCCTCCGGCTGGTTTTGTTTGGTTTGCGCCGTTAAAGAAGGTCTGATGGCAAACAGAGAACGTTTAAAGGGGCCGTATTATGGAAAATTGACTTTTTAAATTAATTGTTGGGTATCTGGCGTGAGTGAATTTACCGTAATTCCCGGCCTAGAGAGTGCACCTGGTTATAAACTAGCGTTAAACTCTTTCTGTGTACCGAGGCTTATAACCTGGTGTGCTAATGCTGGCGCCGGGCTAATGCTTGCTTGGTGCTAACGCTAGCGCCGTGAGTGCCCACGTTGCGCTAATGCTAGCGCCGCCCTCACGCTAGCGCCGCCCTCACGCTAGCGCCACGCTCACGCCGTATCACCGCATAAACCTCAGGGTTGAAAGCGTGTGAAAAACGTCGTGGCTTATAGGCCGGAGATTACGGTACTTGGGGCTTTTTTTTTTTTTTTAATTTTGGATGTAAATCGGTCGAGTCTTAGAAATGTCACTATCAAGAAAGCTTTTGTTGGCTGCCTAATATCAAACATGTTGATCTAAGCTAGCTGTTCTGAATTTTGAAAGATTCAACTAACTGGTCGGACAGTAGCGAGGGGGCGTCCGGTATCTCCTGGATCTGGATCGTCTTCGCGGTGGGAGGCGGCGGCGAGCTCTGGCCCCCGTGGCGCCTCGCCACATCCTGTCCCGTCACCTTACCGCTGATCTCCTCGATGTCGATCCTCCTCATGGGCTTCTGAGGAGCATCGCAAGGAGTCAGCGTGGCTCGACTGTCAAGTCTTGAAAACAAAAAGATGAGCGCACGTCTTACAGTGGAGCGCAGGTGAGCCTCTTTGTCCACGGGCTGCACCGTTCTCCTCTGGGACCCGTCGGGTGTTCGGAGGAAGCCGCTGGAAACGCCATCCTGATAGTACAAGCATCCAGGAAACAAAATTCGGTAAAAAAAAAAACATTTATAAACATAAGTGAGAAAGTAAAAACACACCATTTGGAGTTTCTGGAGTTCAATTTGGGCCTGCTTGTTCCCTGGCTCCAGCTTCAAAACCTCCTGAAAGTCTGCAATTTTTTTGTGGATTTATCACAAATACCGTAATTTCTGGCCGACAAGCTGCAACTTTTTTCACGCGCTTTCAACCCTGCGGTTTATGCAGCGATGCGGCTAATTTGTGCACTCGAGCGGAAAAGGTAAGAATGAGACCGGTGGAATACATGTGCCGAGGAAGTGACTTTTGCCGGCCCTGTTAGTGCTGCGCTAGCGTTAGCGCTGTGCTAGCGTGTTGCTGCTGTGTTACTGGCGTGTCTCAGTGATATTTACCGGTAAGTTTGATTTTAACCGGCCCTATTAGCATTAGCGTTAGCGATAGCTTTAGCACTAACAGGGCCGAAGAAATCGGGGAAGCGGCAGGTATGCGTTACCTTTCATGGCGTCCTCCAGCTTCCCCAAACCCACCCGGGCAGTGCCCCTGCGCGCAAACGCCTTGGAGTACGTCTTGTCCAACGAGATCGCCACGGTGCAGTCTTCCTCCGCCTCCTTGAACCTAACGGAACATCGACGTGTTTTTTTCCGCCAAGCAGCAGCAAAGGCTGTGATGTTTGTTTTTGTTCATTTTTCTTCTTTTGAACCTCTCCAGCTTGAGGAAGGCCATGGCCCTGTTGGCGGGCAGCAGCACGTTGGTGCAGTCCGCCTCGGCGCCTCGGCTGTAGCACTCCACGGCCGCGTCGTACTTGCCCTCTTTGAAGTACGCATTACCCTGGAAGTCGGCAAACGGAGGAGAACTTCACCGCAAAAACATGCTGCTTGCTATGAATCTCCCGATCTGCGGGTTCCAGTACGGAATCTTACTCGATCTTTTTGCACGACCGCCTCTTGTCGTCTTTGGTGCTCTTCCGTCTGTCTTTGCTGGTCCCGGTCTTCTGTGGGATCTGCCTGAAGTGACCTTGGCCCACTCGGCTCCTGAAGTCCAAGCATCTGACGGAGCAAATAACACAGAAAAATTTAGAATTTAATGATCTTTTTCACTGCCATAAATCCAAGTCACCTCTTTAATTTTCTTCTCTTCATTTTGCGCTTCCAGGTTGCCGGGGTCAAGCTTGAGAACAGTTTGGTAATCTGCACAGAAATTTGGGTAATACATTTTGCTACGATACGATACGCCGACTGGTCCCAAATACCGTAATTTCTGGCCTATAAGCCGCGACTTTTCTCACACCCTTGGTGATGCAGCTAATTTGTGCATTTTTTCTAACGGCCGCAAGGGGGCACTCAAGCGGAAAGGTAAGAGTGAGAACGGTGGAATATGTGAGGAGGAAGTGACTTTTACCGGTCCGGTGTGACGGTCTGAGCGCTCCCGGTGCTGCAAAGTCTCTTTGTGAGTAATGCGTGTATATTTTGTAAACTTCTGGCCATTCTGAAACATCCCTGTCCATGCTTCAACAACTTGTCGCCGAGTGTTCATGTTCGCTATGGACGTCACAGAAAAATGAACACAGCGAACGTGCATATGGGTTAGATTATAAAGTATGTTCGCTCCCTCTACGTAGAAGAAGGGGAACTATGAGACCATTAAGTGTCTGCTACGTACCCAGAGTTCCCCTGTTAGTAACGTGTGCGCATTCATCACAAGGAGACTTCTCAGCACGGGGGAGCGCTCAGACCGTCACACTCGGCCGTGTTAGCGCTGGGCTAGCGTGTTACTGCCGTGTCTCAGTGATTTTTACCAGTATGTTTTTTTCAACTGACCCTGTTCGCGCGACTGCGTTAGCATTAGCGTAGCGGTGCTACCATTAGCATAGAGGTACTAGCATTAGCGTGGCGGCGCTAGGGCCAAACTGTGTACCGTCTTTCTTTGTAAATATCTCATGTTTCAATGTGGGCACTTGCGGCTTTTACACGGCTGCGGCGTATGTATGTACCAAATGGTATTTCCTTTACAATTGTACTGGGTGAGGCTTATAACCAGGTGCGCTCTGTAGGCCGGTAGTTAAATAGTGGCAACAGGACTCTTCTTGGTTGTTGATGTTGGGACTTTAACTCAAGTCTTCCCGTTTGTCTCTGGTGGGTGACCATGACCCAGATTAGTGACAATCCACTGGTGGTTTTTAGGGCCACATCGTCGCCCACCTTCCAAAGCAGCGTCGTAGTTCTTCAGTGCAACGCGGGCCGCCCCTCGTCGCGCGTACGCCTTAAAGTAGTTGCCGTCTAAAGCGATGGCCAGGTTGCAGTCCGACTCGGCCACGGCATATCTGAGGAGAGGGAAAACCCGCGTTAAGTGTGCGCGGAAACGAGTACGACAATCGAGTATGGCGACGCTTGCTTCTTGAGGCGGAAGAAGGCGCAGGCCCGGTTCGTGGGAAGAACGGGATTGTAAGGATCCGCAGCCATCCCTCTTGAGTAACACTCGATGGCGTCGTCGTATTTTCCCTCTTTGAAGAATGCGTTGCCCTGACGACGAAGCCGCGTTATTTGTCGCTCCGACTTATTTGTCCGTTCAGAACATCTTTGGTGGCTGCTACCTTTTCCTTCTCTGCTAAAGCTCGCTCCGGATCACCTTCCTCAGAATCTGACTCGATGGGACTTTCCTCCTTATCCACCTCCTCCAAAGCCTTGGCCTAAAAAAATAAAAATGTATTAATCCAGTACTTCTTTAGTCACGTATGAATAAAGATGGGCGATCTGGCCTTAAAAAAAAGAATTTCCTATTTTAACCTTTTATTTCCCTCTTCACTTATAGAAAAAATATATTATTCAAACAGGTTTTTTCACCCTTAATATTCATCCATCCATTTTCTTTGCCGCTTATCCTCACAAGGCTTGCGGGGAGTGCTAGAGCCTATCCCAGTTGTCAACGGGCATATATTTCTCCTAATAGTAAACAAGCTTTGAAATATTTTTCTTAAAATAACCCATTCGTGGGCAGCGTCCCATTTTTGGGACATCGTGATTTATTACGCATTAAGTGTTTTAATTTGAAGTCATAATTTGGTATCAGGAGAGGAAAAAAGTTAAATAAAAGTTAGCACGGAGTTGTTTCCCTTTCCTTCCTGGCCCAACATGGCTGACTTAAGTTATCATATAACTTAACCATAAACAAAAAAGAAGTGTTATTTCCTTGATTGCGGCCTGTTAGGAGACTTTTATCTCAGTAAGGCAAAGAAATTGGGTTAATTTTTAAGTTATACGAGTGTTGTGCATTTTTACTTCCCTTCTTGAAAATACATCTTTCCCCCCGCCCGACTGTGTTGAATGGAAAAGGTTTTCGAAAAGATTTAGCTTGGCCTTATATTTTTTTCAACATAAAAACTTGTAATTGGACATTTATAACCACTGTATGCATACAGTATGTATATATTTTTTATCTTTGCCCAGCTGATTTTGGGGTGACTATGGCTTGTCTAACTAATGGATGACAGACCACATCAAAACTGTCCCACGATCGATAATCATTCGATTTGATCCTCGACGGCTTCTTGGCGCCGGACCCCTCCGCTCTGGAGTCACTGTTGTTGGCCATCTTCATCTTCTTCTTGGCCCTCATTTTTGCTTTGTAGTCCTTGTTACGCACGGGAGGGAGGTTTGGCTTGAAACATAAAAGAATAAAAAATATGCTGGGAACATTTATTAAAATCTAAATGTTCTCGTGATCACAGTCCACACCGAACCTTGGCGTCCCCTTCCTCGCCCCTCCTCAACTGCTCATCTTTGGTCTTCATGTCAGTCTCCCAGGTCTCCAGCTCCCTCATGAAGCTCTGCAGGTCCTCTGCATTCTGCCGCATTTGCATTTGCAACTCGAATGCTTTGTTCGGCCCGGCCATGATTTCCTCCCTGCGAGACAGACATTAATTTCGATTTAAAACGACGGAAAAAAAAAACAATTTTTTGGGGGGCAACTTTGGTTTTGATTTCCTATTCTTTAGAGAAGCCACGAGTTACTAGTCAGCCCCGTTTAGCAAACTGCTAACAACGTTTTCAATCATCTCACTGCTTCAATAAAGTACAAAGTTGGTAAAGTACCTGCTCCTTGTTATTCCGGTTTATAACCACGATACAAATATGACAGGAATTCTCGCGAGTCTTTAAAAAGCGATTATTGCGTTAATGTTGTTGGTGTGGAGCCATGACAGCGGAATCCCAGCATGCTTTGCGTTGCGGCGCATGCCGAAAAAAATCAAAGATTGTTTCGCTAAAGAAGAGCACAACAACTCCATAAAAACAGACAGTCATCTTCTTTGTAAACGTTTATATTCCATCTCCTCCTCCTCCTCCTCGAGCTTAATAATACATTATTTGGATATAAAACCAAGACAAAAGGGTAAAGGGTTTGAATTTACCACCACAAATTGACGTCAAGCTAAATTGTGATAGACGATCTTTGTTGTCACCAACTCGCGTTTTTTAAAATTAGTTTTTTCTACATTTTCTTGATTTGAAAAGGGGTGATAGAAATTATTTTACCAATTAAAATATTATTTTGGTGTTCTTTTTTTTTAACCTTTGAACCGGCGCGATCACGTGATCTCACCCCCAGCAATGACCTCTCTTGCTAGCTAACGCTGGCTGGCCGGGGATATCTTCACAAATATCTCAACGCAGCCGACTACATTTTTAAAAAATGGGGCAGACGAAGCAAGAAGAAGATTACGGGTACGATTTGTTCCCGGAGAGGAACGCCGGGAAGTACAAGAAGGGCTCCATCGCAGAGAGCCTGTTCACTTTCAACCACAAGTGTCAGGTCATGTTACAGTTAGCCGTGGAAACCAGTGAGTCACGTTATCATCACTTCATTTGAACATAACATTTTGCTTTTTTTTAATGTATAGCAAACAACCAAAACGCGAAATAACTGTGTTTTTATCAGTAACCAATGTAATGTAGAAGATGCTGTTAGCTATGTAGCTGTTAGCCTGCTGTAAAAATTGGGGATACAGTAGAATGTGACTTTATTGTCACTCTTGTATGAACAATGACAATTACAACTTCCAATGTGTTATTTACTTCACTCAGGTCCCTATGCCAAACTCCTCCTCAGTGCCATGAAAAACTCTGGATGGTAAGTTGCATTTATGATTTTTGTAGTTTATTTTTGCACGCAATTAAAATTCGGGGATTGTGATGCAGCACGGTGAGCTAGTGGTTAGCACTTCTGCCTCAATTTTGAATTTTCAGGGTAGAGTTTTTGCATGTTCTCGCCCCAAAAAAGATGCTTCATAGGTTGGTTCGACTCCTGGAAGGCGAAATAATTCCTGCCTAAGTACAGCTCAGTTGTATTTAACTTTGAAGTTCAATATATTTGCATATTTGCTTTTAATCTCCAGAAACTGTTCAGTTTTAAACATTAATTCACAATTGATTTTTTGCTTTTATTAAAAATTGATAACAATTGAATCATTATTTTGCTAGCTTTGAATTGTCCTGTACAATGGTGCCTTAATATTTGTGCATCTTTCCCTCTTTAAAATTAATGCAAATGCAATTAATCATTTCTGCTCCCCCCCCAGAAAAACATCCCAAACTTTTGCAATTTTTTCAATGAAAAAAATACTGCCTTAAAATGCCATACTTTAAAAATTTTATAATTTATTTTTTTGATTTTATTTGCAATTGATAACAATTGAATCATTATTTTTGCTCGCTTTTAATTGTCCTTTATATTTGTTCATCAACTCATCTTTCCCCCTTTTAAAATGAATGGAAATGCCGTTCATCTGTTCCAGCCCCCCCCAGAAAAACACCCCAGACTTTTGCAATTTTTTTAAAATGAAAAAAATACTGCATTATAATGTCATACTTCATAAAACGTACAGTACGGCATAATTTAATAGAATTAAACGGCTTTTGTCACACTTTCTTATTCGAGAAGTCAAGATTATGCGGTTGCACAAGTGTCCACTGCCACCTGCTGCAAGAAATATGGTGTCAGAAGTGTCAGTTTTTCATCATTGATGTGAAATCTGTTCTCTATTTGGCCCAGTAAAGTGTTTAAAGACCGCCATTTTGCCTGCGAAGATTGCGACGGGACGGTCAGCGGTGGATTTGACGCAGCCACGTCCCAAGTGAGAATCGCTATTGACGTTAATTAGGAATTGTTAACTGAATAAAAACCACAGTATTCAGTCGGAATGCTTTTGTTATTTTATTTTTTTTTTTTATGTAATTTTATTTTTTTTTAGATTGTTTTGTGTCAGAATAACATCCACCAGCAGTCTCACATGAACCGGGTGGTCACGCACGAGCTCATCCACGCTTTCGACCACTGTCGGGCCCACGTGGACTGGTTCAACAACTTCAGACATTTAGCGTGTTCTGAGGTGAGGGTCGGGATTCTGATTTTCCTCTCTGCTCGTTTAACAACAAAGACAACAACAACCTGGGAGAATTACCCTCCCAATATGAAATCCAGAAGAAAAAAAAATTACAATGATGATCAATGGTACAGAAAATGACTGGCTGGACGAATGGGATGTCTTTATTTTATTTTTGGAATTAAAAAAAACCCAACATAGTGCAGTTTGTTAAATATTAATAATAACAATTAATTATATAAAACAACTTTCTCTACAGACCAACAAACGCAATTTATAATGCATGTATTTAATTTTTTTTAATAGAATGTATATGTCAAAACATTCAACATAATGCTTTATAAAATATAATGAATTGGTTAAAGAAATTATTTTTAAAATGTATTTATTATTTTTGTCTGTTGGAAATGATTAGTCTTCTTTTCCTTTCGGCTTGTCCCGTTAGGGGTCGCCACAGCATGTCATCTTTTGCCATCTTAGCCTATCTCGTGTATCTTCCTCTCTAACACCCACAGTCTTCATGTCCTCCCTCACCACATCCATCCACCTTTTCTTTGGTCTTCCTCTCTCGCTCTTTTTTGCCTGGCAGCTCCATCCTCAGCACCCTTCTACCGATGTACTCACTCTCTCGCCTCTGAACCGGTCCAAACCATCGATGTCTGCTCTCTCGAATCTTGTCTCCAAAACATCCAACTTTGGCTGTCCCTCTAATGAGCTCATTTCTTATCCTATCCAACCTGCTCACTCCGAGCGAGAACCTCAACATCTTCATTTCTGCTACCTCAAGTTCTACTTCCTGTTGTTTCTTCAGTGCCACCGTCTCTAATCCGTACATCATGGCCGGCCTCACCACTGTTTTGTAAACTTTGCCCTTCATCCTAGCAGAGACCTCAACATCTTCATTTCTGCTACCTCCAGTTCTGCTTCTTGTTGTTTCACTGCATATCACAATATCATCTGCGAACATCATGGTCCAAGGGGATTCCAGTCTAACCTCATCTGTCAGCCTATCCATTACCACTGCCAACAGGAAGGGGCTCAGAGCTGATCCCTGCTGCAGTCCCACCTCCACCTTCAATTCTTTTGTCACACCGACGGCACACCTCAACATTATTCTGCTCCCATCATCCATGTCCTATACTATTCTAACATATTTCTCTACCACACCAGACAGTACCACAGTTCCTCTCTTGGTACTCTGTCATAGGCTTACTAGGTCTACAAAGACACAATGTAGCTCCTTCTGACCTTCTCTGCACTTATCCACTAGCATCCTCAAGGAAAATAATGCATCTGTGGTACTCTTTCGAGGCATGAAACCATTCTGTTGCTTGCAGATACTTACTTCTGTCCTGAGTCGAGCCTCCACTACTCTTTCCCATAACTTCATTGTGTGCCTCATCAACTTCATTCCTCTATAATTCCCACAGCTCTGAACATCCCCTTTGTTCTTAAAAATGGCAACTAGGACACTTTTCCTCCATTCTTCAGGCATCTTTTCGCCCGCTAGTATTCTGTTGAATAAGTTGGTCAAAAACTCCACAGCAATCTCTCCAAATTGCTTCAATACCTCTGCCGGTATGTCATCAGGACCAACTGCCTTTCCATTTTTCATCCTTTGGAGTGCCTTTCTGACTTCCCCCTTAGTAATCATTGCCACTTCCTGGTCCTTCACACGAGGCAACTTCAACTCTTTCTTCTATCTCATTTTCTTCATTCATCAACTTCTCAAAGTATTCTTTCCATCTATTTAGCACACGACTGGCACCAGTCAACACATTTCCATCTCTTTCCTTAATCACCCTTACCTGCTGCACATCCTTCCCATCTCTATCCCTCTGTCTGGCCAACCTGGAGAGATCCTTTTCTCCTTCTTTCGTGTCCAACCTGGTGTACATGTCTTCATATGCCTCTTGTTTAGCCTTTGCCACCTCTACCTTTGCCCTACGTCGCATCTCGATGGACTCCTTTCGCCTCTCCTCGGTCCTCTCAGTATCCCACTTCTTCTTCGCTAATCTCTTTCCTTGTATGACTCCCTGTATTTTGGGGTTCCACCACCAAGTCTCCTTCTCCCCTTTCCTCCCAAAAGACACACCAAGTACTCTCCTGCCTGTCTCTCTGATCACCTTGGCTGTCGTCGTCCAGTCTTCCGGGAGCTTCTGCTGTCCATCGAGAGCCTGTCTCACCTCTTTCCGGAAGGCCGCACAATATTCTTCCTTTCTCAGCTTCCACCACATGGTTCTCTGCTCGACCTTTGTCTTCTTAATCTTCCTACCCACCACCAGAATCATCCTACATACTACCATCCTATGCTGTCGAGCTACACTCTCTCCTACCACTATTTTACAGTTCGTAATCTCCTTCAGATTACATTGTCTGCGCAAAATATAATCCACCTGCGTGCTTCTACCTCCGCTCTTGTAGGTCACTATATGTTCCTCCCTCTTCTGGAAATAAGTGTTCACTACAGCCATGTCCATCCTTTTTGCTGTTGGAAATTATTTGTAATTATTATAATAATATTTATTCTTTATAATTATTAGTAATAAATAAAATGTTATTTTTTATAAGAACTATACATCAAATCCAACTTGCATTTGTGTTGAATTTTTTTCAATCATTTCACATCCTCACTAGCAAGTTCATATTATATTCATATTATAATTTATTCATTATTATTATTCATTATTCATTCATTACAGGTAAATTAAAGGTAAATTAAAATGCACACTTTTGTATGACAAAATTCTTAAATGAATTTTAACCACTGCATGATTCTTTATTTATAAAATAAAATAGTGATAATCCTTCAGTGTCGCACTCCGGTTATTCCTGTTCCTGTCCCACTCAGTTTTAACCAGGACTGAATTTGAAATAGATCACATAAACATATGAAAAGTATGTATACGCAATATATCGGTCAGACCTAATTTATGTTGTCATTGTGTCAGATTCGTGCCGCGAACCTCAGCGGCGACTGCGCTTTCTCCAATGAATTGGCCCGGTTCCACTTTGGGATTAAGCAGCATCATCAGGTACCATATTGTGTCTCTCCTCCCCCCCCCCCCCCCTTCCTCCCAAATCAACACCGCGGGATGCTTTCCCTTTCTAAATCCGTCCCCCCCATTTGCTCGGCCAGGAGTGCGTCCGAGGCCGGGCCCTCCGCTCCATCCTCGCCGTGAGGAAAATCAGCCGCAAGGAGGCGGAGAAAATCGTGGACGAGGTCTTCGACACGTGTTTCGACGACCACGCGCCGTTCGGGCGGATCCCGCACAGCAAAAAGGACGCTAAATTCGCCAACAGGGATTATGAAAACAGGAATCGCTATTATGCAAATCTTTAGTATCATATTCAAAGTTCTGGTGGATTTATTGTTTTTTTTTTTTCCCTGGGCTGCGTGTTGCCGATTACATCCATTCAAAAAGGATGGTCTGGATGGGACTCGTCCTCGGAAAAGGAAACATTTGTGGTCACTTTTTGGACACTAATTCTACAAAAAGGGAACAAACGTAAGCTAAATACCGTAATTTACGGCCTATGAGCCGCGACTTTTTTTCACACGCTTTCAACCCTGCGGTTTATGCGGTGATGCGGCTAATTTGTGCATTTTTTTTTCCAACGGCCGCAAGGGGCTATTCGAGCGGAAAAGGTAAGAGTGAGACCGGTGGAATATGTGTGCCGAGGAAGTGACTTTTACTGGTCCCGGGCCTGTTAGGGCAGCGCTCGTGTGTAACTGCCGGGATTTTTACTGGTATGTCCCCCCCCCCAACCAGCCCTAGCATTAGTGTTAGCGTGGCGGTGGGCACTTGCAGCTTTTATACAGCTGCGGCATATGTACAGTGAAGAAAATAAGTATTTGAACACCCTGCTATATTATAAGTTCTCCCAGTTAGAAATTGTAGAGGGTGAGAGAGATAATCTAAAAAGAAAAATACACACATTTTAACTATTTATGTGACACAGTTGCAAATAAGTATTTGAACACCTGAGATAACTATTGTTAATATTTTGTACAGTAGCCTTTGTTTGCAATTACAGAGGTCAAACATTTCCTGTAGTTGTTCACCAGGTTTGCACACACTGCTGGAAGGATTTTGGCCCACTCCTCCACACAGATCTTCTTTAGATCAGACAGGTTTCTGGGCTGTCGCTGAGAAACAGAGTTTCAGCTCCCTCCAAAGAGTTTTTATTGGGTTTAGGGCTGGAGACTGGCTAGGCCACGCGAGAACCTTGATATACTTCTTATGGAGCCACTCCTTGGTTTTCCCGGCTGTGTGCTTCGGGTCATTGTCATGTTGAAAGGCCCAGCCACAACCCATCTTCAATGCTGTGACTGAGGGAAAGAGGTTGTTTCTCGAAATCTCACACTCAATGGCTGCGGTCATCCTCTCCTTAATACAGTGCAGTCATCCTGTCCCATGTGCAGAAAAACACCCCCAAAGCATGATGCTACCACCCCCATGTTTCACAGCAAGGATGGTGTTCTTGGGATGGAACTCGTGATTTGTCTTCAAGCTGCTTGGCAATTTCTCTGTCGCCCTTTCCAGCCATGTGGAGTTGTACAATTTTGTCTCTGGTGTCTTTGGACAGCTCTTTGGCCATGTAACAAGTTTGAGTCTTACTGATTGTACGGGGTGGACAGGTGTCTTTATGCAGCTAACAACCTCACATAGGTGCATCTGATTCAGTATAATACACGGAGTGGAGGTGGACTTTTAAAAGTGGACTCACAGGTCTTTGAGGGTCAGAATTCTAGCTGATAGACAGGTGTTCAAATACTCATTTTCTTCACTGTATGTACCAAATGGTATTTCCTTTACAAATGTACTGGTTGAGGCTCGTAACCAGGTGCGCTCTATAGGCTGGGAATTATGATATATGAAGACACTTGTTTTTATTTTGTTTTGTTTTTTAAATTAAAGTGGACGGATAGCACTTTTACTTTTGCAGTGACTTTCACTTCTTTTCCTGTAAATACAACTACATTAAAAGTCGTCTCATGAATTTAACTCAAAGCCAAGTCCAAACTTCACAGTCTTTAATATCCAACTTTGAGCACAAAATGAGGGAAGTTCTCCATCAGTGCGGCTTCTCTCGTCTCGCTGTAAAAAGTCGTTGGCGACTTCTCCCGTTGCACATTCGCGTCTCAAAGAATCAAACATCCTTCCGCACACATTAATGAAAGCCGCAAAAAAAAAAAAAAAACAAGTGATTAGAAGAATTAGCCTCATAATCCCGCTCCACGATCCTCATCGTCTATCTCAAAGACGACACCCTCTGCATCCTAATAGCAATGTCACTTGTCTGGGAAATAGACTCCAAACTCTTATTTTCACAGGGCAAAAATTATTAGGTTTGGCTTAAAGGGGCTTAGAGAGATTTCGACAAGCTCCTTGAGAAAATGAAAATAGCAGAAGGAGAATCATATTCCTATTTGCATGACTCGACTAAGCAAATCTTGCAAGACAGCAGATTTACCAGTGCAACTGCAAACATATCAAATGCTTTCTATTAAACGCATTTGTTGAACTGACACCCCGAACTTCAGAAGCATTATGTTTTGTTTTGTTGCGTTTTGGAGCTTGCGTCACATTACAAGCCATCTATTATATTTATGTTTGTTCCATTCACCCCCTTTGATCCATTATGGACATTCTAACAACTTTCCCAATGTATTTGTAAACTTGTCAAGACCCATCATCAGTAGTCATATTCAAATATTTTTCAGAAGAGGAATTTTAATGTTAAAATGTCCCTTTCGGCTTCAAAGGTCTTTAACCCACCTCGTCGTGTATTTACATGATCAAGAGTCTCAAAATATTTGTTGCATTAATTTGCTAATTAATCTCCTTTTTTCTTCATTTATCACTTGAATTGATTTAATGGCTTCTTGTAAAAAAAAAAAAATATATATATATATTAAATAGGTAGTTTATTTGTTGCATGTAACAAAATTAAAAAATATTTTCTCTGTATACATTAATCTATTTTGTCTTATTAAAAGGTCAGTTGATTTATTAAAAATGTATAAAATATTTGGTTCTATTATCTAAGAATTAAATCAACCAATAAGCAAATATAAAAAGTGAAATAAATGACTAATTCAAAAACATTTTAAATGGGTACTCATATTTGTATCTGAATATAAAAAGGGGAATTCTTTTCATAAAATTAAATGCATTTTTTCAAAGCTTTTAGTCCATTTTGTTAAAGAACTGGTCAATTTATTTGAAATAAAATTCAAATATACTGGTAATATCCATCCATTTTCTGTGCCACTTATCCTCACAAGGGTCTCGGGGAGTGCTGGAGCATATCCCAGCTGTCATCGGGCAGGAGGCGTGGTACACCGTGATCTGGTTGCCAGCCAATCAATTAATGTTGTATGTTTTTGGGATGTGGGAGGAAACCCACGCAGGCACGGGAAGAACATGCACACTCCACACAGGTGGGGCCGGGATCGAACCCGGGTCCTCAGAACTGTGAGGCCAACGCTTTACCAGCTGCTCCAGCGTGCCGCCCTACCGGTAATATAATGGAAACATTTTACATCCAGATCTGACAAGCTTGTATGTATTTAATTAAATGCTCAATTAAATTACTTTTTCATGAAAAAGGCAAAATTTAATGAATTTATTTATTTTTCCTCAACCAACCAATCCCAAACCTGTAATTCCTGCTCTTACCTCTAGAGAGCACTTTTGAGCCACGAAGCTCCGAACTCCTCCGAGCGTTGGGTTTCTATTCAAACTTGACAAGCAAATTGCTGTCCCTCTTTTTTTTTTTTACCGAGACCCATAATTGAATCCGTCTCATTGAGTCTTGCTTGAGCAGAGACGCGGCGCTGTAATAAAAAGTGCCACCAAGGACACGTTCATTAGTCGGACTATTTAGGCGGACGGCGCCCATTGTGATCTAATTAGGATGCGCCGGCGTCACTGAATGCTTCCATTTGACAACATCACTAATGAATTCATTGCGTTAATTAGATTTAACTGTGCGGACACCCAGCTCACCTTTTGTGCGTTTTGTCAGGTGTCTCCTCTCCGCGGGGGTAATTGTGTGAACTTGTTGAATTATTTAGCTGGGGATGTGACAAGTGAAAGGAGAGCTACGTGAGATGGACAAAATAGCCAAGATTGTCGTTTTATGGGACCGCTTTGTAGACTGAGGAGGACCACCACACAAATGATTGGGCACACACAAAAATACGTCATTAATGAAGTGCTTGCATTTATTGGACTTCAATGGCAACTTTTGGAGAACCACAAGGGTCAAATCTAAGTCCCTTTTCTTCTTGAGTGGGAGTTTGAAGTAATCTGCCATAATGTGAATGGTTTCGCAGTGAAGGTAACCAATTTGGGTAAATTAAGTGTTTATCATGTAAAATATGGCGCAACAATCTAAGAAAAGCTCACATTTATATATGGTACACAAAACTGGAACAATTAAGTAAGGTAATCTAATTCATTAGAGTGCCAAAATAGCCAGGATTGCTGTTTTATGTGACTGCTTTGTAGCCTGAGGAGGACCACCACACAAATGATTGGGCACGGACACACACAAAAATACGGTGAAATATAGACAAAAAGGTTGCAAGTTCATTTGTCAAGTGACAACTTTTGGAGAACCGCAAGGATCAACTCTAAGTCCCTTTTCTTCTTGACTGGGAGTTTGAAGTAATCTGCTATAATGTGAATGGTTTCGCACTGAAGGTACCCAATTTGGGTAAATTAAGTGTTTATCATGTAAAATATGGCGCAACAATCTAAGAAAAGCTCACATTTATATATGGTACACAAAACTGGAACAATTAAGTAAGGTAATCTAATTCATTAGAGCGCCAAAATAGCCAGGATTGCTGTTTTATGTGACTGCTTTGTAGCCTGAGGAGGACCACCACACAAATGATTGGGCACGGACACACACAAAAATACGGTGAAATATAGACAAAAAGGTTGCAAGTTCATTTGTCAAGTGACAACTTTTGGAGAACCGCAAGGATCAACTCTTAAGTCCCTTTTCTTCTTGAGTGGGAGTTTGAAGTAATCTGCCATAATGTGAATGGTTTCGCAGCGAAGGTACCCAATTTGGGTAAATTAAGTGTTTATCATGTAAAATATGGCGCAACAATCTAAGAAAAGATCACATTTATATATGGTACACAAAACTAGAACAATTAAGTAAGGTATTGTAATTCATTAGAGTGCCAAAATAGCCAAGATTGTAGTTTTATCCGGCCGCTTTGTAGCCTGAGGAGGACCACCACACAAATGCGGTGAAATACAGATAAGAAGGATGCAAGTTCATTCCTGAAGTGCTTGCATTTATTGGACGTCAATGACAATTTTTGGAGAACCGCAAGGGTCAAATCTAAATCCCCTTTCTTCTTGAGTAGACCTTGAAATAATCTGAATGAACGTTTTGGCCCTGAAGTGACTCAATTTGGGTAAATAAAGTGTTTTATCATATAAATGATGGCGCAACAGTCTAAGAAAAGCTCACATTTATACATGGTACACGCAACTGGAACAATTAAGTAATTTAATCTAATTCATTAGAGCGCTTACAGGCAACACTTACTGGTGGAAAAAAAAAAAAAGAAAAAAGTTGAGATTATTACAATTCACAGCACTAATTCTCCGGGGGCGGATCCGATTTGCATGCCCCAAATCAGCCGTCGAACCCCGGCAATTAACTTCCGCAGCAGGAAAAGATCTGCGTGTGGCCCACCGTGGGAGGGCCTGGGCATGCAAATGAGGTAATTATGAGTGCCATTTGAGGATTAATTAAGGAGGCGTTTAAAGTTGGCAAAGATAGTCTGTAAGACATTTCCATGCCATTTTGGAAACAACTTCACACTACGCTGCAGAACGAGGAAATACGACGACAGCATCCAGATGTGTGTAAGTAACACAATGGAACCAATTATTCGAATAGGAAATGTATTATAATATATCGAAGCTATTTAGAGGTTCCTGATTTTTTTTTTTTTACAAAATTAGACAATAATACCACAAATTTTTTGTGATATAAATTTAATAAAAACAAGCCATTTTTTTAATCACACATTCTTGAACTTTTCCCATTTTCCCAATTTGATCAAGCTAAATTAATTTGTTTCAATTCTAACCTACCTTTAATATAATATTACAACATCCGTTAAAGTATATCTACTGTATTTTCGCATTTTCACGCGACCTGGAAAAAGTTCACGAAAGGTCATCGATGAGGCGTCTTTTGTATAGATACCGCCGCAAGATGGCGACATATACCAGTGTGAATATACCATAAAAAAATCACCACGAAACTGTATGGAAACATTTCTCGTTTTTTATAACAATAGAAATATAGTGACATGTTGTGTGGGGTTTAACCGCAGACTTTGGCAAAACAGCTGCACTTAATGAGTTGCTATCATGGGAAGGGGCATTCGAACTTTTTTCATTAAAACAACACGACGTAAATTGGATTAAATTCCGTGTTTTCTAAGTCCTTCTTTTGCTGGGGTGACTTCGCGAAGTCCACTACTAACGAGTGTAATGAACGCATGCTGCCATTTGAATCTTCATTTCTTTTTTTGCTAATATATGCGTGGTATTAATTAGACGCGATGTGATTAGCATAACAACTGCTGCTGGACATTGTCCAGGGGTAAGAGCAGAGACTTTTTTTTTTTTGTTTTTTTTTTTTTTTTTGCAGCTCGTTAATAAGTCCCCAAGAGCATATTTTCCAACAAACTTCAAGAAGTCTCTCAGTCGACTTAAACATTCACAAGGACAAAACTGAGATTTGTCAGTGCATTTATTTGTTTGTTTTTGAGAATGCAAAATGTTAAAAATGCATCGCTCGAATATGACAACGCGATCAGGCGGAGAGCAAGGAAATAGAAATCGCGGCATTGATGATAAAACAAAAGTCAGGTTCCACCGAGATTTGAACTCGGATCGCTGGATTCAGAGTCCAGAGTGCTAACCATTACACCATGGAACCACATGACATCATTGCGACAAGAAGGAGAATTTGAACATTGGCAGCCAAATGTTGTGCTGAGAATAGTAATTTTATTTATCTATGACGACTGTTCCCCACCTAGATTTTTACACACAAATATCCTGCAAAATGGCTAAATCAGAGCCTTGACAGAAAATATGATCTTTTTTTTTTAAGAGAAGCCAGCAAAACAGGAAATGAGTTTCAGTTGTTTAAATTTCACACACCTGTTCAGCCTCACAGGATCTGTTCTGACTCTAAACTACCTGAGGATGAGGAGCATTCGTGCAAGAACTTTTTTCCACCATTTTTTTAATGTGTGTTGGCGCTGTTGATTCCAGAAGCAACGTGGAGAAATGTCAGCTCTTCGATGCAGCATGAATGGTAAGTGTATGATTCCTTCATAATATTGTGTTGAAATCAGTTTTCACTGCACTGATGAGTATTTTATATTTTACCACATGTCGTGTAACTATCCATACAATGCAATATCCAACTTTGCTGGGTTTATTGTAAAAAGCACAGGCTGGGTAAATGTGTCTCTTATAGCTTCAGTAGAAACTAAATATTGCTAAAATAGCCAATTAGGGATCAAGAGACTTTGGGGGAAAAAAAATAAAGAAAATGTCACCTTCTTCTAAATCCAAGGGCATTAAGAGACTTTTTTTTTTTTTTTTTTGCCCATGCCCCATTTTACGCAAACCAAACTGGCAGCCACTGGGACTTCCTGCCCACCAACGGGAGGAGACAAAGCTCGCCCGAAGGTGAGCTCGAACCCTCTCGCCGTCTCCCGTGTTTGCAAGTCCAGATTAGTGTCAGCGCGTCGGGCGGATTTTTTTTTTTTTTTTCCCCGAATGCCAACCGAAGGGATGCCTGCGCATTAGATGAGAGATGAGGCGACATAGTTGGAACAGTGGTTGGGGAAAAAAGGAGGCCCGCTCTCCAGTGGCTGCAAGGTCACAGGCTTGATTTATGGAGCAGTTAGTCTGACCTTGAACAAATCGAGTCATATAAAGTATATTTCGCCTCAAAATCAAATTGCTTGCCAAGCCGAGCCTGTCGCACGTCTTTTCCACTAGAGGTCACTCTGATGCTTCTTCAAATGTGAATTTACGTCACAAACCTCACAAAAATGTTTATTTACGTAACAGGTGTCAAACTCAAGGCCCGGGGGCCATATCGGCCCGCCACATGATTTGATGTGGCCCGCGAAGGCAAATCATTTCTATCAACTTCCATGGTTTTTGTTCAAATTTGAACAAAAATTTCAAACTGTCATGTCATAAATGATGACGTTGCGATATTGCAAGTATTTTTGTGTTACCCAACATCAACAAAGGTGGAGAAACCCATTACCCTTGATTTCTGATTCCAAAACTAATTTGTAAATTTAATGTGTCAATATGATGGGTCAATTCAAGAGTTTCTTTTTTTTTTCAGTCATAATGGCCCTCTGACAGAAACCGGAACTACAACGTGGCCCACGATGAAAATTAGTTTGACGCCCCTGATTTACGTGACCGGCATTCATTAGAGCTGAAATTTTACAATGTTAATTTTCCTGGCTGTTATGAGGAAAAACTCACCCCTGGACTGTGGTGAGGGTTCTCAAACTGTGCATTTCAGTAGTAATAGACCAGTTTCTCCCACCCCCAATTCTGTTTCTTCCATCTCCCTCTCTGCAAAAAAAATTGTTGTTGTTGTTGTTACAAACCAACTCTGATGGGGGGGAAAAAACTCTCCAACCAACTCTGACGGTACATTTGCGCACGTATAATTGGCGGACAGAAACGTATCATAGGGCGAGTTTTGGGGGGGAACTGCGGTTTCACAGTCTTCTGTATGAGTCATGGACTAGACATGCTTGTACTTCGATGAGGATTTTGAACTTCCAATGAGAGATTGAAGACTTGGCAGTGTAATGTAACCCATTATGCCCCACAAAAAAAAAAAAAAAAAAAACAATGGTATAATCAAATCCATGTGGATATAATGAGAAGCACTTTCCAAAATGTCATAATAGATCAAAATCATGACGATGATCAAAAGTGCAACTCCAAACAAGCTAAAGGGTTCACCACTTCCAGAACCCTGACCTAAAACCTATATTTTTAATATATATCCATCCATTTTCTTTGCCGCTTATCCTCACGAGGGTCGCGGGGAGTGCTGGAGCCCCTGAACTGGTTGCCAGCTAATCGCAGGGCACATCGAGACAAACGGCTGCACTCACAATCATACCTAGAGGCAATTTAGAGTGTCTAATTAATATTGCATGTTTTTGAGATGTGGGAGGAAGCGCCACACAGGCGGGGCCGGGATCGAACCCGGGTCCTCAGAACTGTGAGGCCAAAACAATGCATTTACAGTTAGGGTTAGTTGTACATATAGATTTCTGAACATTGAAGATTGTAATTTTAGATCATTGTAATTGGGAATTCTGGGAGAAACAAGCAAATAAGAGATTATTATTTTTTTTTTTTTTTAATGCTGCTGCTGATTTGTGGCAGTTCTGATTCATATCGGTTGTGTGTGTGTGTGTGTGTATGCACGCACACGCCACATATGCTGCGCTGCTTTCATGCCGGTAATTGCCGCACGTCCATCGTCGTGACGTTTTCTTGCGTTTGATGCACACATGCCAGCAAAGTTTTTAGAAGTCATCCAGGCACCATCTGGGAAAGAAATATTTCTGTCTATAAAAAGCTTTTGTCTGAATATTGGAGCTGCATTGAGTAATTATCATGCACCAGGTCCAGCGGAGTTGAGCGGGTTTACACAAATATTGCGTCACACGGCCCCATATGCGCCGGATAAAAAGGCTTGTGGAGTATTTTTGCATCATCCGCAAGTCTTGCCATGTTGTTTTGATTCACCCTGACTCGTGCAGTTTGTAGGAAAAAAAAATAAAAATGATGCCGTAATGCTACATTTTGATGGACTGTTTCATACGGTAACAGATTTGCTACATTAAAAGAATGACTACTGTGAGAATGCCGACTCTGTATTGATGACCTGGTGCGTCAGTCATCAATTCAGTAAGCCATTTACCACACAAATGACAAACCCGGACATGATGTACATTAACGGAATAAAAAATGTGCCTCGGGATGTGTGGAGTCGGGGAACCAAAATTCAACCTTTTTTTTCTTTTTTTTTTTTTTGTGACATTTAGATGAGTTCAGACCTCCAACAAGGCCAAACAATTTTTTACCTTACTAAGAATTTGATGCATTATTCAGTGAGAAACAGGATAATGAAATGTAATTGACCAAAAACAGGGTGGTGAAACTAATTGGTGGAGGTAAAAAAAGGGGAAAAATTCCATCCAGCTTTTCCCTCGTGGAGGGAAAAAGAAAAAAGGTTTCTGTGTGAGTACTGAGTGAGCAGCTGTGGCCGTAAATCTGACGGAATGGTTTTGTCTTGTGGGACCATTGCCCATTTTTTTTTTTTTTTCTCCAACTTCAAAAACTGCTGAGCGCAACAAGTCCGGGCGTTTTCCCTTTGAAAGGCATTGTGGGAAATGTATGAAAACACGAACCAAAAAGGGAAGCGATGAGAGGTTCCGTTGTTTGTCCACCGATTTCGGTCAGCGTTATCACATAAATGGACGCAGTCGTACGGCTTGGGTCCGGCTAACGGGGGCCGGGCCCATTTTGCATTCGTTGCGCGGGTCTGTCTGAGATTGCATGCTGTGGATTACAGAACTGAACATCTGGCTGGTTGTAAGAGTCACGGGGAGTTTGCCACAGGTGGTAGTCGGCGGTAGGTCCGTGTGGGTTATTTATTTGAAGGATGAATGTTTCAAAAGGTGTCCGATCGCCCATATGTCATTTATTAGCTGGAAAGAAATATTTTTATTCCCCCCGCACCCCCCCCCCAACTGTTGTAATGTCAAGTTGAATATTTTAATCCAACATGACTCTCAACAACAACATTGGTATGGTGTAAACAAGTACACCTGAATAATGAAACGGTTTTCTAAATGTCATAATGTATACAGGGAGTACTAATCAACTTCTGTAATTCCCGGCCTACAGAGCGCACCTGGTTATAAGCCTCACACAGTACATTTGTAAAGGAAATACCATTTGGGACATACATAAGCCGCACCTGTGTAAAAGCCCCGGTTAAAAAAAACAAAACAAAAAGCAACATACCGGTAAAAATCACTGAGACATGGCAGTAACACGCTAGCGCAGCGCTAACAGGGCCGGACCGGGAAAAGTCACCTTCTCGGCACATATATTCCAACGGTCTCACTCTTAACTTTTCTGCTTGAGTGCTCCTTTGTGGCTGTTACAAAAAATGCACAAATTAGCTGCATCACCGCATAAACCGCAGGGTTGAAAGCGTGTCGGGGAGGGAAAATAGTCATGGTTTATAGGCTGGAAATTACAGTGATGCTTTGAATGATTCCACCACTGCCAGAACCCCAACCTGAAACCTATAGAGGTGACAAAATGCATATTTGGCAGTGCATTAAAATGTTCATTCACAGTGTAGTTTCTGTTACTGTGGTTTATTTTTTGTTGTTAACTTATGTATTGCCAAAGAAAATTATTCAAATTAGCTATCAGTATGATTTTAGTACAAAACCAAACCACAACAATGGCACCAACCATAGTCGGCATATACTGTGTTGGTGAAAAGAAAAAAGAAATTGTGTAGAGGTATTTGAATAACTAAATTTCATTTTGTACCGCAAATTCCAGCCTACACAGCGCCCCTGATTATGAGCCTCGCCCAGTACATTTGTGAAGGAAATATTTTTTGGTACATACATAAGCTGCGCCTGTATAAAACCCGCAAGTGTCCACATTAAAACATGAGATATTTACAAAGAAAGACGGTACACAGAGTTTTCAAAGTTTTAATACCTTATCTTAGCTTAACAGAGCAACAGGGCTGGTTTTAAAAAAAAAAAAAATCACTGATACGTGGCAGAAACATGCTAGCGTGGTGCTAATAGTAGCGCGGCGCTAATAGGGGCAGAAAAAACAAAACAAAAAAAAAACATACCATTAAGAATCACTGAGACATGGCAGCAACATGCTAGCATCGTGTGAAGAGAAAACAAAACATACCAGTAAAAATCACTGAGACACGGCAGTAAGACAGCACCAACATGCTAGCACAGCGCTAATGCTAGCGCATCACTAACTGGGCCGGTTTAAAAAAAAAAAAAACATACCGGTAAAAATCACTTCCTCGGCACATATATTCCACCTCTCTCTCTTACCTTTTCCGCTCGAGTGCCCCCCTTGCGGCCGCTAGAAAAATGCACAAGTGTTGAAAGCGTGTGAAAAACGTGTCTTATAGCCCAGAAATGACGGTACTTTTACTTGTGTTGAGTAAAATGACTTTTCTGCGGTTCTAATTCTCTTCACCCACCCCTGTCGCCAAACGTGCGCAGAAAGGGACAAGCGTCATCTGACAGCAAGCAACCCAAGTCTTGTTTTCCACTTCAATGATTACGCCCCCCCCCCCCCCCCACCCCCGATCATGGAAAGTAATACTCTGCAGCAATTTGTCCACCTGCACGACCGAACAGCAGGCTTGGTAACAATTACTAGGGCCAGGAAAGAAAACATTACAGAGTCGTTAGAATAATGATAGTAATTCAGGCTGGGAGAGAGACGGCCTCAGCAGGCCTGCTGCTGTTCCTCCTCCTCCTCCTCTCCTTCTTTCGTTCTTCCCTCTCTTTCCCATCCATACCTTCAAAATTTCGAGTATTCTCAATTTGCGCCTCATACTCGTTGAAACCTTTTGAAGCCCCAAGAGTCTCCTTCAAAGCCTGCATATACAAACCAGATGAGAGCCATAAATCAGTTGTATTTCGCCGTGCCCCCGGGCAAGGCACACATGCTGCAGTAAAATATATTGTGCTGTAAGGCTTAAAATAGTGCGCCGCTTCAAAAGGGTCTTTATTGAATCCGAACAAACAACGAGCGCGCAAATGTCTACAGAAAGTAGCGCAGCATTTGGGAAGAAGCGCCGCGGAGCCCGGGCCTTGTTTACGTTTCGCCAACGGTCCCGGGACGTCACTCGGGACGCCGACGGAGCCACCGCAAGGCGCCCGTTGGCATCCTTTTTACTTTCTCAGCACAACAGTAAGAAGCGGAGAAGTTTAGAGGGGGGGGGGGTGGAATAAGACAAACGGCTGGCACTGCGCTCCTGGGTGGGCCCGACCGGCACGCAAGATACGCGGAATCTGTGTCGGATTAGTTTTGGATTCATCAGCAGTTTCTTTCATGGCGCTGAGACTGACATATTGGATATGAAACAGCCATTATGTTTCTGCTCTTGATATATGTTCTGCTGATATCAAGTTTTTGCTATTTTATTGTTTCCAGCAAATCAAATCCAGATTGTAAAGTGGAATAAATATAATTTCTTTTTAGGGATGGATTTTTTTTTTTCCAAAATGTTTTAGTTTTTTTTTTCCAATTCAATTCAAAATCTCAAAACTTTAGCTGAACTTCTTGTAACTGGCGTCATGTTATATAATTTTAACAATACAGAAGCACAAATATTAATTATTCGCAAGTTGGGCGACTGCGGCAATATATTTCAGAAATTCAGCACAATCTGAAACGGAAACTGAACACTTTCATTGAATCAGGGAATTTAAGTGCAGTTGTCGTTAACTTTTTTTAAGTAAAATATGTTTAATATTTTGCGTTCAAACTTTTATTAACTTGCCATGTATTTTTAATAAATGTGCAATACATTTTGATCAGAATCATTAAGTAATTTTCTCCCCTACTGTTAAGTGCAGTATTGAGTGTCTTACAATAATATTAAATACATTTTTAAGGGGCGGCACGGTGGATCAGCTGGTAAAGCGTTCTGAGGACCTGGGTTCAATCCCGGCCCTGCCTGTGTGGAGTTTGCATGTTCTCCCTGTGCCTGTGTGGGGTTTCCTCCCACATCCCCAAAAAAACATGCAAAATGAATTGGACATTCTAAATTGACCCCGTTTGTCTCCATGTTCCCTGTGATTGGCTGGCAAAGAGTTTGGGGTGTACCACACCTCCTGCCCGTTGACAGCTGGGATAGGCTCCAGCACTCCCCGCGACCCTCGTGAGGATAAGTGGCCAAAGAAAATTGATGGATGGATACTTAAGAATTAAACTTCTCTTGTTTTTGATGAACACTTAGGCTGACTCCGCTACTGTATTTTAACATTGGTTATGACTGCTATACTTTTGACAGCGCCGGCATTTTTGAGGTGGGACTTGTAAAAATGTTGACATCCTCCTGACCCAACCAATGAATTTGTTCACCCCACATCCCGGCAGCTCTATACGTCGTAAATGCACGTTTTGTAAAATGCGGGCAGGTCGCTAATCCAAGTTTGACAAATAAGAGTTAATTGCTGAGAGGCTCTTATTCTTCTCTGTTTTGGCCATAATCCCTCCTTTAACGTGACTCAGCGGGCATGACAAACCCCATTTGGTTTGTGTGTGTGTGTGTGTGTGCTGGATCTGAGGAAACAGCAGAGAGGTTCGCTTTTGAAAACACTCACACCCTGTTATCAGATTTGACAAAGAGCTCTCAGGCAGCAACAAAAGGCTGAAGATATATATATTTTTTTTTTTTTTAAAGAAAGAGGCTTGATTAGCACCGTGTCATGTTGCTCTTTTCCCACCCTGTATTCCTTCTTTTGCTTTCATTTGTTTGAGCTGTCGACAGGCGACTGGGCCTGAAATTAAAAACCTTTTGTGTTTGTTTGCGCAGTGTCAACACGAGGCTTTTCCCGTCATTCCCACGGACAGCATCACTTACGCCTTTAGAGAGACGCGTTTGGTGGTCGGAAGAATGTGCGACGGGCTCAGTAAATTTTCTTCACTGGAAAAAAAAAAAAGAAAAACCTTTTACCCACAGATCGTTCGACATTATGCCACTTTATCTTAATGTATGTACCGTAATTCCCGGCCTACAGAGTGCACCTGGTTACAAGCCTCACAGAGTATGTTTGTAAAGGAAATACCATTTGGTACACGCACACATGCCGCAGCTGTGTAAAAGCCGCAAGTGCCCACTTTGAAACACAAGATTTTTACAAACGCAGTACACAGAGCTTTCAAAGTTTTAATACCATGACTTAGCTTAACATAGCAACAACACAATTAAAAAAAAAAAAAAAAACAGCCGCGGTAGCAACACGGTAGGACAACACTAACAGGGCTGGTTTAAAAAAAAAAAAATCACTGAGACGCGACAGTAACAGGAGCAGCAACACGGTAGAACGGCGCTAACAGGGCCAGTTAAAAAAAAAAAAAAAAAAAAAACACTGGTAAAAATCACCGAGACACGGCAGCAACAGGCTAGGGCAGCGCTAACAGGGCCGGTTGGGGGAAGAAAGAAAACATACCGGTAAAAGTCACTTCCTCGGCACATATGTGTCCGGTCTCACTCTTACCTTTTCCGCTCGAGTGCCCCATTGCGGCCGTTAGACAAAAATGCACAAATTAGCTGCATCACTGAATAAGCCGCAGTGTTAAAAGGATGTAAGAAAAGTCGCGGCTTATAGGCCAGAAATTATGGTAATTCTTTTCTAATTTTACAGTAGGGAGTGGTAAGCTCTTTAAAGCAAGCACTTGGTATCTTCTACTGAAAGTGCCGCTGTCATGAAATGGGTGATTTTCAGTATGTTAATGAAAAAACAGGAGCCGGTATGACCCCATCCATTTTTTTTTTCACCACAAAACATGATTTTGTAACTCCCGCCGTGAAAATTCTCTCGAGGGATTTGTTTTCGACAAGAAGTTGGAAGTGTTAGCTAACACTAACAGGGCCAGTTAAAATAAAACTTACCGGTAAATACCACTGAGACATGCCAGTCACACAGGAGCAGCACGCAAGCACAGCGCTAACAGGGCCAGTCAATGTCACTTCCTCGGCACATATATTCCACCAGTCTCATTCTTACCTTTTCCACTCGAGTGCCCCCTTGCGGCCGTTAAAAAATGCGCACAAATTAGCCGCATGACTGCATAAACCGCAGGGTTGAAAGCGTGTGGAATAAAGTCGCGGTCTGTAGGCTGTAGATTACGGTACTTGTCCAACTCGTTGCAGTCAAAATTATCACCAAAGGCTATCTTACTAAATCGTACCCAGCGTAAACAGCCGCAGTTTACTTGCCAACTGGAGTTGATTTGTGTGTCTTCGGGGTCAAGCACGCACTCGATTCCAGTGTGTGAGCCACTACCAAAATGTTGATTCTGTGCAAAGTCATAGGCCGGGTCAAGGTCGATGAGTGAAGGGAACAACAGCTTTACATAGACTGGTGTCAGTACACATCTGGCGATTGCGAAAACTAGCCAAGGTGCATATTTTTTGTTACAAAAACTCTCGTAGCACACCAGCAAACAAAAACATCAGAAAAAGTGTACTTGTCTTGTATATTGAAATGATCACTCATTAAGACCTTAAGTGATTTCTGCCATCTACTGGGAGACCATTTCATTGTTGTGCCCATCACTACTTAACTCCAAATAGATAAAGCGACATTTTTTTAATAAAATAATAATCTGTGTCACATCTAATGATCTCTGATGAGACTAATCCGTCACGTAACAGTAGTCACGACGACAATGTAAAGAGAGGACCCCCCCCCCCACCATTTAAGAATATTAGGTATATAAAAATTCTACACACCCCTGTTCAAATGCAAGTTTTTTTTGTTTTTTTAAATAGATGGATGTGGCACAGTGCAACAACTGGTTAGAGCGTTGGCCTCACAGTTCTGAGGTCCAGGGTTCGATCCTGACCCCGCCTGTGTGGAATTTGCATTTTCTACCCGTACCTGCGTGGGTTTTCTCCGGGCAATCCGGTTTCCTCCCACATCCCAAAAACATGCAACATTAATTGGACCCTCGAAATTGCCCCTAGGTGTGATTGTGAGTGCGACTGTGCCCTGCGATTGGCTGGCAACCAGTTCAGGGCGTACCCCGACTCCTGCCCGTTGACAGCTGGGATAAGGTCCAGCTCTCCCGCGACCCTCGTGAGGATCAGCGGCTAAGATGGATGGATGTGGCTGTGTTCAGTTTCACATTCAAAACTGTTAAATAGGAGTCATGGCACACCTGCCACCATTTAAACTGTCTCTGATTAACCTCCAATATGTTTTAGCTGTTCTAGTTGGCTTTCCCTGACACTGGTGGGGGGCTTTCTGGCAGAAGAAGCATAAAGGTTTTTAGTAACACTAAGTGGTATTTGGTTAAAAAAAAAAATGTACGAGAGGGGCCAAACCCAACTCCAACAAACAAATGTATAGCTGTAAAATTATGTATTTAATTGATATATCTGTAGAAAGCCATAGAAGTTATTATTATTGTCACTATGACTGATAAGAACTGCAGTGAGACGAATCAAAAACAGATTTTACAAGTGCATATGTGTGGAACAATGCAGTTTTTGGGAAAGTAGCGACATACCACGGCCTATAATTTATTTAGACATGCTCAAAGGGACAGTTCCACATGACAAGGTACGTAGGATCCATATTTGGCTAAACTTATGTCTTTATTCTCATGTATTTGTCGTCAAGATATCAAAGGGATAACGGAATGATGTTTAAGTCTCTTTACAAACGCGCGAGGAATGCGACGAGGCCGTAGACTAAAATGGTGTTGACAGGGTGAGCGGAAACCACCTGGAGTGCAAACCAAACCTGCAAGGTCACCTTCACGCCCATTTGTCTCCTCCGGTGGCTTATTAAAAAAGATCAACACCAGCCTAGACTCATTCAGGTCAAATGTTTGACATGTGCTTAAATAAACACAATTAGCTAATTTTTGAACTGTTTTGGATTTATTTTAGAGACCCCCCCCAAGGCATTTTAGTTGTATTTTAAATTTGTCATGCATAATTTAATACATTTTATTCATATATAATATAAAGTAGTCATCCAGTAATCCATCCATCCATTTTTCATCCAGCTCATCCTGACTTTATTTTCTAAATGTTGATAAAGTCACAAAAAAGTACCCTGCAAATGTAAGCTTTCAAATAATTTCAAAGGATTTGTAAAAGAGTTACCGGTAATTTGCCTGTGTAACACATGCGCATATATTGGTCATATTTTGTCAATGCTGATCTTTTAAGAAATTTCGATTTGAGAAGGGATAAGATGATCCCAAAAGACATGGATGGATCATCTGGAAAATCAAGCGTTTTCTTAGTTTAGCATTTAAAGTACGTTAGCCTACATTGCATGAGAACCAACCCTGAGTTATAAGTATTTGAAACAAAATAGAGTAACGCTAAAGTAAAGGGCTATAAGTGTAAAACAAAGACTGGCAAATTTTTACCAGGTGCAGGCAAGTTGCGGAGCCTCCGGTGTTTTGTCGTCAGTGCCTTGCTCGTAAATCTCCGATCTCATCACTTCAAGGCCTCATGCCTCGATCCAACACTCCCCCGAAACCTCAAAAAGCTGACTGCGTTCCATTCAGAGTGCCGACTGACAGAGCTGGAACATACTTGGAGAGCTCTCGTACACAAACCATTCCAATAAAAGCTGCTATTTACATTTTTTTTTTTTTTAATTTCCAAGACCGCAGAAATGTCTCGTGAATGCTCGAAATACCATCTCCAAACTGAAATGCCGTGTTCAAGATCACAACCCCCGCCGATCATAAAAAAATCTCGTGATACTAGCAACATGTCGGATTGGTTAATATGTGGTCAAGTAAAGTTAGTTTTATTTATATAGTATATGTCAAGTTAAACGTATTTATATAGTGCCTATTCACAACAGAAGTGAGCTCAAGGAACTTTACAGATGGAGTATAAAGGCAAGAGACTCGTTGTTGCATATTGGGGATGGTTTAACCAAATGCGAGAGTCTCATTTCCAGAGATAGTCGCGCTAGTTAAATATGATTTAATTTAATTCAATGACCTCATTATTTGGTCTGGCCTCATTTGTCACCCATTCATCTCTCTCCCTTATTTTGTCCTGCTCGACTGTCAATCGCAATGTGAGGAGCGCAGCTATATTCAGTGACGGCGTTACCGTAATTCCCGGCCTACAGAGCGCACCTGGTTATAAGCCTCACCCACTACATTTGTAAAGGAAGTACCATTTGGTACATACATACGCCGCAGCTGCGTAAAAGCTGCAAGTGACCACATTGAAATATTTACCAACAAATACACAGGGTTTAATGCTAACGCTAGCGCCGCTATGCTAATGCTAACGCTAGCGCCGCTATGCTAATGCTAACGCTAGCGCCGCTATGCTAATGCTAACGCTAGTGCCGCGCTAACAGGGGTGGTTAAAAGAAAAAAAAAAACACCCGGTAAAAATAACTGACACGGCAGTAGCACGCTAGTGCAGGACTAACAGGGCCGGACCGGTAAAAGTCACCACCTCGACATATATATATTCCACCGGTCTCACTTTGACCTTTTTCCGCTCTAGTGCCCCCTTGCAGCCGTTGGGGGGGAATGCACAAATTAGCCGCATCACCGGATAAACCGCAGGGATGAAAGCGTGTGAAAAAAGTTGCGGTTTATAGGCCGGAAATTACATAAAAACTTTTAACAATTCATCTGATTCTTGATGTGATGGTTTTTGGCTTGCAATTAATCCCCCCCCCTCTACCCCCCACCACCACCTACTTTCATGGATTCCTATTCCTGTATTTGGGTCCACTACCTGCTGCCGAATCCAAATCTTTGTGTTGGTCGTATTTTACGTTTGGCTTTACAACGAGGGCTAGCTGGAGTTTTGAAAGCGCAGACAGACTGCATCTTTCCCCAGTGCCCTTGAGAGTATGATTCACAGTCTGGACTCATTCGTAATGTTACTTTTTTTTTTTTTTTTTTTTGGAGGGGAGGCGGGGTGGGGAAGTTAGTTACCACCATCCAGACAGAAAGGCAGGCCGAGTGATTTTGCTCCCTTGATTTGTGTGGAATTAGTCACAGTGGAGAGCTGCCCTCCACCCTATCAGCAGGGAGCTGAGGACATTATTGGAAAAGAGAGAGTATTTTCTCCCCCTCCTTCAAGTTTTATGGTCCTCCAGTTTTCCACCTGTGCTGACATGTCTGAGACTTTACAATAGTTCTCAAGGAGTTACAAGCAGCCGGTGAGAAGTCCCTGCCTCTTTTTTTTTTTTTCCCCCCTTTCTTGTCACTGGAAAGATGGGGTGGGGGTGGGGTGGGGGGTTCGAATTATTGTGGAACATTTGTCAGGCCGCCAGTTGCAGAGGGAGGCCCAACTGGTGATTTATGGTAACATCTGCAAGATGCAAAGTCCTTGTATGTGCTTTTAATCATACAAAGAGTGCTGGATTGAAAAAGAGACGGTCCAATGGGGTTTTCTGGAGCCTGCGCTTGGAATCCCTCCGATGACAACTTGTGTGAACATATTATATGACCGTGGGACTCGTGCGTCTTCGAGCTTCCAAGCTAAACCATAGAAGTCAGCTGGTATTTGTGCCAAGTGTCGTCTATTTCGGTGATCCCGCATGGTCGGTGATAACCTCAAAATAGTCCACATCCTTTGTCTCCGACGAAGGAAAAACCAAATCGTGAGTGGACATAACACACATCTCCACTGATTTATCTGTCATCGGTTCGGACTCAAAGTGAGCGTGACCTCGCGTTCCGGCAGCTCGGGGCCACCTCGTTTTTCAAAATCTGTATTTCAGGACCAAGAAAGTGTTCGCAAATGTTGTAACCAGCTCGGGGATCGTAAAAGTCAGACAAGCCCCCCCCCAGCACATTTCCTGAGCGTCAGAACTGAGAAATAATCATTTCTGCAAGCCGCCTGTAGCTATTTGATATCATAAACATCTGTCTGCGTGTCACCACATCTGGCAATAATAAAGACAAATTAGCTGCAAAGATTCAGGGTCTGGCA
This sequence comes from Syngnathoides biaculeatus, assembly GCF_019802595.1. Lineage (NCBI taxonomy): Eukaryota > Metazoa > Chordata > Actinopteri > Syngnathiformes > Syngnathidae > Syngnathoides > Syngnathoides biaculeatus. Next base: position 13,588,467 of record NC_084659.1, on the reverse strand, counting down.
ATGAGGGCATACCACATTCACGTCCTGGCCGGTGTAGAAAGGAAGGGATAGCCTTAGGACCCGGAGTGGACTCTGTAAAACACGCAGTATGTTCGCTGATCTGTGACCGGGAACTCTCATCAGTCATCTGCCAGTCATTGGTCAACTTCCTGTCTCATTCCTCTTGCTGCAGAATCAAAGAGTGGAAATTATTCTGTAATCTCCCTTCTGAGCCCCTCCTGAGAAACTCATTTCACTGAACCTTAATTCCTCTTTTACAGCAGTTTCCTAAATGAATAAATAAACCATTACGGAGTGTTTGATGGGGACGAACAACCACCCTCCCAATTGTAACATGGATAGTTTGTTGTTCGCAAACACTAAACATAAAGGCGGTTGTGCGTTGTAAGAAAGAGCGTGTCAATTCACTAGAACAGCCAGTACGTAAACACAGAAAATCAATTTAATTACGTAATTGTTGGGGGCCAGGTTAATTTAGCAGTCTCCAGACTGAGGCCAGGTCCACACAAATGAGTTTTTAATTGCGCTATAACTCAGTTTGCACGAGGCCTTGAAACGAGATTGTTTGCTGGTTTTATTAACTGCGATATTCACAATTAACTGCATTTCCGCTTTTCTGGAAATGGCTTTCCTCGGGCATCTGATTGGCGAAACAGACATTACAGTTAGGGCCCGAAAGAGATCCATTTTGGCAAAACATATGACACTTTGTCCCATTAGCTTCTCTGGATTATCTGGCAAATGATTATTATTTCACATTTATAAAGCTTTGCACAATAAGGAGGCTTCTAGTTCTGTGCGGTTCGGTCTCTAACCTGAAACGTTGCACCAAGTTAAGGTTGTTTGGTTTGTTGACCTAAAGTGGATCGGTCCTCAAGTGTTCCTCTGCCAGCAGATGTGTCCCAGGTGTTTGGGGTATACGCTTTCTCCACCATCTTGCCTTAATCGCAGCCTTCTCAAAGCATTGGCAAGACTTCCAACAAACTTCCCTCCCACTCATTCCTTTACACTGGGGTAAAGCCGTGCAAGCCGGCAAGACCAGGTGTACTTGAACTATGAGGTAGATGAGATATGTAACAGCCCATCTTGTACACGTTTCCATTGAAATTGGCCAAATCCAAACACAGACCATAGAGACACAAACAAAATTTGACGGCATTTCACTTAGTGACCCAGAACTGAATTCATTGTAATACGCTCACGATAATAAACTAAAGAAGGCGAAGGAGTATTTCCGAGAGCAAGTTTCGACAGCAAGCCCCCGTTGCACAAGCACACCTTTTTTCTCTCCAGTGAAGAAGAGGGAGGCCTGAAACAACAAACCACAGAGTAAGAGGGAGGGAGGCCGGCAGATGGGGGTGAGGGGGCAAGATCATGAGTCATTGACCAAACATAGTGGAGCTGAGGCTCAGGTACTGTATGTGTTGTCATAATGTTCTAATTGGGGACTTTAACACACAAGGATGTCCCGGTAGTATCCAATTAAATGTTGTTCAGAATATTGCTCGTCATAAATCAGATCATTAACAAGTGTGGTTACAGAAAGGTAATCTTGGGAAAGCTTTACATGATGATAATTACAATGTACTAGGCAAAAAGTCAAGTTTCACAACCACTTAACATGGTGGAAATAGGTAAATAGGAAATATTATTTTCAGAAAATCAAATAAACACAAAATATTATTCCATTAATGACTGTCCACAGCGTTACTTTTTGTCAGAATTCCATCGAAATCAATTTGTAAAGATTGTTATAGTCGTGATGACAGGAGTACAAAAGTATTTTTGGATGAAGTCAATCCGAAAAGACTTAAAATGGAGTGTTTAGATCCCATTCTTTTCGATAACATAACCATTTCATTTGGTAATTATGAAAATGTTTCCCACCATGCACCGCAGGAAAAACTGCAACCTGTTTTTTTTTTTTTTAAATGAGTTACTCCAGAAAGTCGGCAAGCAACATTGCAATAAAGTATCCTACCCGTACAATTAATAGTCTCAAAGTTCGTTCTCTCGTTTGGGGGTGTGGGTGGATGGGGGGGGGGCCTGGCACACCTCGAACTCCCTTGGTGGTCTGAACGAAACGCACGCCCAACCTCGGCCATATGCCGCCTTGCAAGCAACGCTAAGAAATATCCTCCAGTGAACGGAGCAGCACACATTCAGGTTTTTATTTCGTTTACATATGTGCAAAACATTGCTTCATTGAACGCACATAATACAAAAAACTTGGCATAACTGAACTGGCAGGGCTGCAACATTCTCATACATGGCAGATGTTAAGTAAAAATAATGTGATCTGTTTTTATATACAATTTACAAAATATAAAATATTTATATAAAAACGTTTATATTCATCTATTTTATTGAACTGAAGCTGTTTCCTAAAAGCGCAAGCCGTCATATAGATGCTTGGACTTTTTGTGTCGGAATGTCCTCTTTTACATTCACTTGTTGCAAAATTTCTGGAGTCTTTCATTCTAAAGGTGTCGACTCTGTGAGGTAGAAGTATTCTTTTTCAAATATTTGGTAATCTCTTCATGGAAAAACAGGAGCAAAAAGTTGCTCCGGCGCTCGGCTCGCAGTTTGTTCAGCTCTGAGAAACAAAGTTCGTCCTGTTGCTGTCAAAAGGCTGTTCGTAAACACTGTGGCTCTGCTCCGATTCCGAGTCCTTGTTGCAGTCGTCCTCCTCGCGGTCTGAGTCCACATCGGGAGCGGTGTAAGGGTTCTCATGGAGACTATTACCATTACACGCTGTTGGTGGTGGGCTGTATCCAGAGTGGAGGTCCTGCTGAGCCCTCCAGGGGGATTTCCCAAATGTGCCTGGAAAAGAAAAGTGGGTCAATTTGACCCTGGTCCGACAACTTATAGAATGGTCTGGTCTTGTTTGTCACTTTTCGACCTACCCATGAAGCCGTTGTAAGGAGGGGGAGATTCATTAGCTTGGCCGTAGTTGGCTGGTTCTGCTTCCTCCATGGATGGGCGGCGGCCGTTGTGGTGGGTAGAGGGGCCAAGATGGAGGCCGGCATTAGGGAGCTGCATCAGGATGGTAGAGGAGCAAAGGTCAAAGGGCTCTGAGAGGATGTAGTCCATTCTTTTGGTCAGGCTTCCACTGCAGGTTTCAGCGCAAACTGGTCTTGGGTCAACAGTACACCCTAATGACAAGAAATGAAATTTAACAGAGTAACATCTCAAACTTTATACTTATTGAGGTCTAGATATAAAATTCCAACTCATTCAGACCTGTGTAGCCCTCAGAGAGTTCACTGGGGTAGAAGTCTCGGCGAAGCAGTGTGCTGATTGGACCTTGGTAATGGCAGAGCAGAGGGTCAATGGATGCTGCTTCCATTTCAGCTTCACTTCCTGTGTCCATCTGACAAAGACCTGTACAAAAGTCAAGCCCGTTAGGAACATGAAGAGACTTAAGCTTGTTCTGGTTTAAAGCAAAGCGAGGGGTGTTGTACCATTTATGTCTTTAGGCTGCAGGTAGAAGCCGCTAATGGATGACGCCATGTACTGATGGCTACTACCGCTCTCAGATGTGATGTAGCCGTCCTGGCGGTCTGCAAGCGTACCTTGAGAGGAGAGGTAACTTGGGATGTCTGGGGGCAGGTTGGTTTCGTCTGTTGTACAAGTAAATAAATCTTGGTCACCACGATCTGTTAAGATTTACACTCCTCACAAAAAAGTTAGGTATATTCAGCTTTCAGGTAAACCGATGTTTCGTCCACAGATCAATTAATTTTAGATTGTATTTTGAAATTCCAACTGAAACCTCAAAATACTAATGTAGACTGTAGCACTCACCTGTGTTGGTAACACTGCAGTCCTCATTACGCCTACGGGTGTGGTAGATGATCACCACCCAAACTAGCGAGGTGCCCACGACGCAGCACACCACAGCTATAATGACGATGCCCACTGTCGTCCAACCGTCGTCATCCGAGCCGGCTCCACCGATGATCCCAACTCCGACCCCTCCTTGCACTCCCGAGTCGCAATTGGGGTTAGGTATGACGGAGAGCCTGATGTTTCCCCTTTCAGTGCCCAGAGCGTTGGACATCTCGCAAGTGTACTTCCCGACATCCGCCTCTGCGGCGTCCACAATGATAAGGAGCTGATTGGCGGCGGCGAAGAAGTGACGCTCAGTCACCACCAACGGGCTGTCGTCTTTGGTCCAATTCAGTCTCGGTGCGGGGCTGCCGCCGGCTATGCATTGGAGGACGGCGGTCTCGCCTTTAGCTACTGTTCGATCCATGAGGGGACGGAGGAACGAGGGTGTTTCTGTCAAAAGGAATGGAAAATCCACATGATGACAAACCATTTAAAAACTCGGATGTGCTTCCTTCTGCATTTGTTCTCACCTAAAACTGTTAACGTAGCATTGGCAGAAATGGCCCCAGCAATGTTCTGAGCAGTGCAGCTGTAAATGCCAATGTCCTCCGTCTTGACATCAACGATGAAAAACACGTCGTCCTCCGGCATCACGTGCATTCGCCGTTCGCGGGCGGCAGGGAAGTCTGTGCCTCCGTCCTTTTGCCAGGCAATTTGAGGCGACGGATGACCCACCGCGGCGCACTCTAGCCTGGCAGTCGCTCCGGCACGGACACTCAGGTCCATTGGCATCTTGGTGAAGGAAGGAAGCACTGGAAACAGAAGTTCACATTTAATTCCGATTCTAGGTGTACTTTGGATTGATATGATTTCAAATTCTAACAGAGCGGTATGTTTTGACCTGGGTAAGTATACCTCACACTATAACTTACTATTAACTGTAAGCCTGGCCTTGATGGAGTAAGAGGATCCAAAGTGGTTGGAGATGACGCACTGGTATTTTCCCTCACTGGAGAATTGCACATCGCGCAGCTGCAGGGTGGTTGTATACTCTGTCACCTCAGTCTCTCCACCGGAACCTCCCTGTACTCTCAAGTGTGCCTGGTTGTGGATCTCTGCATCGTTAAGGACCTCGTTGTCTTTCTTCCAGGCGAACGTCATGGGTGAGTCACTGGAGCTCGCGGCCGAGCAGACGAATGTCACGTTAGCTCCTTTCAGAGCTGACTGGGTCTCTGGCTGTATAGTGATCTGAGGCTTTGGGAAATCATCTGCGTAAGAAACGAGGGGGATTTAGTTTGCCGGATGAAAATGCCGGTTTGAAATCTGGTTTTTAATGAGACTGGAGCCAAATGAGGCTCTCAGGGGGAGAAAAGAGTAACTTGGAAAGCGGAAAGTTTAGTATATTTCCATCAGGTTGCCTTCATTGCACTCATTTGCTCATACAGGAGTCAGGGGAAAATATTGAACAATCTGGGTGAGTTCAGAAATGGAAAAGGGGTCTGTATAAATGACTGTTTTTGAGGCGTGACGGCACGCGGCTCTCCAGTGTAAACGCATCGCTCACCGCACACAAACTCCTCGGGCCCGACGGCAAACACGCTCCTGCCCTTCAGCATCTGCGGGTGGGCGCAGCTGGCATTAATGCAGGGGAGGAAGGTTTGTTCTGCCACCCAGACTGGAAGCCACTTGAGCTGGCAGTCGCACAGCAAGCTGGAGGTGTTTAGACGCCTGTCAGGGGGTGATTAAAAAAAAAAAAAAAAAAAAAAAACCAAAACGAATTATTTAATTTGTGTGGAATTCATTGCAAATGAGCTGGTTACCAATGATTTAATTATGTTTATTAAAAGAGAAAGGACAACTTTAAAAAAAAAAAAAAACACTTACAGCTCTTTTAGATTTTTCATCTGAGAGAAAGCATTTGCTTGGATGGACATGATGGCGTTATTGCTCAAGTCTCTGTAGAGAAAAGCAGAAGATTAGGTTGGAAGCAAAAATGTTTGCTGCTAAGGAAAAGCCCAAAAGAACTGTTGGTACTCATAGTGAGTGAGTGCATCATAAACTTCAATCAGGGTCTGGACTCCAGAGCAATAAAACTATAGGCAGCAGCTTGTTGCGTTAATCAACTTTAGGGTGCTCAGAGCAATGGCTGCAAACAAATGCAAATCAAACGGAACTGTGATAAACACAGACATTGGTAATCAAGCCACAATGGCAACAGCACAAAAGTAGACTCATTCTCTTGGTTCTGTTTTCATAAACGGTGCGAGTGACTCACAGGTGCTGTAATGCATCAAGGCCGGAGAAGGACTTCTTGGTCACTGAACGAATTTGGTTTCCTTGAAGAAATCTGTGCAAGAAACGGGAAAGACAAATTAATTTTACATGTAGTCCAAATCAAAAACCTTCAAGTTGAACAATCATACTGGAATGATTTGAATCTTACATGTTCTTCAGTTTGTCCAACGCTGAGAACGGACCATTCATGTCCTCTATAGTCCAGGAGATTTCATTATTTTGGAGATCCCTTTTTTTGTCGTAAAAGAGTGAGACAAAAAAAAACATTGAAAAATTCCTCCCCTAGAAAGCAACTTAGATAATATTACAAGTATGTAAATGAATGTGAAAGGCAAGTGTAAGTGGTACTGGTAGCCTCTATATCAGAAGATATGTACTGTGTGCATATATGTATCTGTCAATACAGGGAGTCCTTGTGTTAAGACGGTCTCAACCTAAGACGTTTCGCACATTACAACGCCCGTCCGTGTTTGTGCGCCGGGAGTATCTTCGCATTTTTTTCGCCCTCCTTTTTAGACATTATTGCCCCGAAGAAGGAAGCTCTGTCCCTTAGCAATGCCTTTGCGGCCAAAATAAAATCCAGTACCACTGAAATGAAGCTCAAGATCATAAAAAGATTGGAGGAAGGAGAGACTCCAACTCCACCAAGGCTTCAGTCGGTCGACCGTGGTGACAATTATTAAAGACAAAGCCCATATTTTTGCGCATGTGATGAAGGGTTCCGTTCCTATGTTGGATACAATGATCACAAAACAAGGTTCTTGATACTTGTCAAAATGGAGAGGATTGCGGACCAGGTTCCTTCGCAATAGCTCAGCACAGCCTCCCCTTCTTCTTCTCCATCCACCTCCCAGCAGTAATGCTAAGTACATCATCTTGTTTATTTCAATGCATTAGTTTTTTATACAGTATTTTGATGTAAATTCTGACTTAAGTTGAAATTTGAGTTTAGTCGTTACTGTAGGGACGGATCTCAGTCGTAGACCGACGACTCCCGGTATAGCAAACTCATTGCGGTACTTGCTCAGCCTTTCAAAAACAAACTTAAAATCAAAACGTGTGACTATTCTATTTTTTTCTTCGGTAAAAGTATAAGAATGTTCAAGAAAAGTTGCGTCCCTTTACCACTCGATGATGAAGATTTTGAGGGTTTGTATGTGGTTTTAGTATGTAGTGGTGCTGCAAAAAGCAGGACATAACTGATTTGAATACTTGGGCTTACATCGATTGTGAGGTTTGCTGAAAGGAGGGTGCAAAAACAGCCCTTGCTTACAGTAAATGGAAAGTTTTAGCAGAATTTGGCTTTTATTCTGACAAATATTGCATTAAAAAGTATTCAATACAAATCTGTAACTCACAGAGTCTGCAGGCTGGAGAGGCCTCGAAATGCTCCGTCGGCGATGAAACTAACTCGGTTATTCCCCATGTGAAGCTCGTCGAGCAGGGTGAGTCCCACAAAGCTGGATTCTTCCAGTCGAGACAGGTGGTTGGAAGAGAGGTTGCTGCAGGGGGGAAAAAATGAAGACGCCAACAATTAAAATGATGTACTAACTAACTCTTAAGTTATATCAACGAAAATGTGATTCCAGTAAATCTCATCATGGACCAGCTGGCCCATTAGGTTACAGTATAACTAATGTATGACTTTTACTTCGGAATAAACCAATTTGCTTTTATCAACTCTGATTTCACATAAGTGAGAGGACATCAAAGTGCACAACGGTGGTTTTTTTTTCCCCTTCAGTGGAGGGTAGGTCGAGAGAAAATCAGATAGCTGGGTATGTTCCCTGGCGGCATGTTGACTTGCCGGATTGTGATAAGTGTGAGTGAAAAGAGGGGAAGCGGGGGGAAAAAAAACGACAACAACCCCCTCTCCGTGTTAAAAAAAAAAAAAAAAAGCCCCAGAGACTGCTGCTATAAACACCAGTCACAACAAAGGAAAAGTAATCTAGAGCAATCCAGTTCAGTAGTATTGCCTCATAGTTTGGGAAAGTGAATGAATGCCTTGGTCGTGGAGGACAACAAGTAGGGTTAATAAGTAGCATTTTCTTTTTTGGTGGTACTTTTAATATTTGAGACTGATGGGGCTGAACAAAAGAAATTTTTGTGTGTACTGTATTTGTGCATGTGCGTGGTCCTTGGCATCGGAGGAGCGACAGTGTGAGGAAGGGCAGGCGGGGGTGCCAGAGATGAGGAGAGGCCAGCACAGAGAAGTGTGGGGAGTTCAGAGAGTGAATCGAAAGTGAGGAGGGAATAACAGGAGGGTTAGGCGGGGGGGAGTTAGACGAGGGGCCGGACTCACAGCTCGCTGAGTTTCTGGCAGAACTCCCAGGCGTCAGGCCGGATCCTGCTGATGGCATTGTGGCTGAGGTGGAGCTCCTGCAGAGTCAGCAGGCCGTACAGCCAGCCCTTGCTCACCTCTGTCAGGTTGTTGTAGTCCAGCTGCCTGCGGGACCACACGCAAAATTCCATTCTTAACAGTTGGAAAATTAGTGGGGGGGGGGGGGGGGGGGAATGAATCCTGATGGATTTGTTGAAGCACATACAGGACTTCCATATTGCTGAGGCCCCAGAAGGCCCCGTCCATTAGGCGACTCAGGCCGTTCCTCTGCATCTTCAGAGAGCGAAGAGCGTGCAAACCGTGGAACGTCAAGCCTTCCACTCTGCGCACTCGATTCCTGCTTAGCTCCCTGAAAAACAGGTCGACACACACTTAAAGGAAATAAGACAATCCCTGCCGACATAGGGCAGGAGGCGGGGTACACCCTCAACTGGTCGCCAGCCAATCGCAGGGCACATAGAGACAAACAGCCGCAATCACAATCACACCAAAGGGCAATTTAGGGTCTCCAATTAATGCATGTTTTTAGGATGTAAGAGGAAACCGGAGATCCCGGAGAAAACCACACTGGCTTGGGGAGAACCTGCATACTCCACACAGGCGGGGCCGGGATTGGACCCTGGACTTCAAAACTGTAACGCTCTACAGCTGAACCACCGTGGCATCCTTTTAAATATGCCAAGTAAAAAAAAAACGGAAAAAAAAAAAAACCTAGCTCACAAGTGTTGCAGATTAGGCAGCTGGAAGAGTTTGGCTGGGATGGAGGAGAGACGGTTGCGGTTGAGTCGGAGAATCTGAAGACTGCTGGACAGATTGGCGAAGCAGCCCGTCTCCAATGAGGAGATGCGATTGTTGTTAAGGAACCTGAGCAGAAGAAATGTGTCAGAAATGTTAATACCCGACATGATAGTTGACATATTTCAAAATCCAAACCAGCAATGGGCTTTCAGAATACAGTATTGTTGGGTCTTTAAATGATGAATATTGATGTAAAAATCCGTGTCTATGCGTAAAGACTCACAGATTCTTCAGAGGCAGTGTGGGGAAGGAGTTGGCCTTTACTTCCACAATGTTGTTGTTGCTGAGGTCGAGTGTTTCCAGGGCAAGGAAAGGCCGGAGCTGCTCCGTGGTGATCTTGGAGAACCTGTTGTTTGCTCTGAAAATACAGAGACCATCGCTGCAATTAATGACAGAAATACTGTGTATTTGACTTGCAGCGCGGACCCGTCTCACGTTGCCCCGTACGCAAACAGCGGAGTTCCTCAATTAAGCTGGTGGTCATTAACAAAGATGACAAACCATCGCAGGCGACACAAAAGCTTACCACCCAATGTTGCACTTTCAGCAAATTACCCAATGTGATCAATGCCGTGAAGCCAAACACCCGTTTTGTTTAGTGATGTATTATTTTGTTTATAAGGTAATTACCGACAAGGTATTAAAAATTAACCTGCCAATTACTTGGCTGATGAATACCATTCACTCAGTGAAAGCTCGCCTTGGCAGAGGCCACCAATTTCCTGAGTTGCACGCCTCCTAAATTGCAGTGCAGGGACTGCTTGGTTATAAACAGAGGCTGTACAGTGCCCTCTTTGTGCATCTCACTCTGCTGCAGAGTGGGGGTAAGGGGGGGGGGGAGTCAGGAATTCCCTCCAATACACCAGACTACAGGCCTGGTTTTCAGTATTCATCGCGTTGCTTGCGGACCCTCTTTGTCCCCTCCTCCAGATACACCTTACTGACTGGACTGCTGTTAGTTTTTCTGATCCCATTTTTCCGCTGAAGCAAAATGAAATTGAGGACGGTTTTATGTTTGTTTAATGCGGGATGGGGTGGTGTCAATATTTTGTTGTGGGAAATATTTTAAGCACTGAACGCTCCATATGAGTGATAACTGTGAGAAGTACATTAATTTGCTGTACACAGCCTTGGAAAGGTCTGACTGCTTACTGCACGTTTTGACTGTCAATTGTTCTGGAACACTTTTTGCACCGTGTCATTGGTACTAACGCCATTGGTAGCGCACCAATATTACTTGCTTAATTTGTGCATTAACCCAGCAATAAATATTCATTTAAAGGCCAGTAGTATGGCCAAATTTAACTGTAAGAAGTAGTACTGCTGTACAAGGAACATTCCTGGTAATCCTGACACAAAACTCTGGTTTTGCTCTCGGAGCTTCTTATCACAATAGAGGGAGGCGGTATTCACAAGGCTTAACAATGCTTGGCATGGAGATCGGTGATTAAAACAACATTCATCATTTATCTTACATTTTATATTCATTGGAATGATCCTTGTCTTTTGGTAATGGTTGGATATAAACACACAGAGGGGGAGGCAAACAAGGAGCCGGGATGGATGGCTGCCCGGAGAGTTTGGCTGGACTGCGGGGCGACGGTAAAATAAAACCCACCAGAGCATGTCTCTCCCCTCTGAGTCTGAATTGGAGCATGGAGCCCAGTGAAGACAAGCTGGTGTTTGGCAACATGTGGGGTGGGGGGAGCAAGATGGCTCCTCCAACAGCATGACTAAAGATGCTCTGGAGATTTGTAATTGTATATGCTGTGTAGTACTCGAACGCAGACAAGCTAGGATTCCCGAAGAGGAGGTCGTATCCTGATATCAAATAGCGCACTTAAAAAAATAAAGGGGTGCCGGAGATCATTGTCACCAATAAAATTGCACAGGCAGCATCTTTGTTGTGAGATTTGCAAAGGGCTTTGCGCACACCACTCCCCCCCCCCCCCCTCCCGGCTCCTAAACAAAAGCGCCATACACCACCTGTATCTCAGTTTTCATGTTCCCTTGACTGGCCGCTGAGAGAGGGGGGGCTCGCGAGAACCAGCCTTTCCAGGTTCTCTCTCTCCCACCTTAAACCTGGCACTCTTTGACCCCGATCATCAAAAAGGTGGTGAACAATTTTGACATAAAACCCAGTCCTTTTGACTTCAACCAAGCACACTTTGAATGTGCTAACGGTCATTGCTATCAGACGCTAGGAAGTCATTAGCAACTGGGAGTTCCTTTTGGACTGACTACACACTGTAAACTGAGGAAAGTTGGCACTTCCCCGATGACGCAGTCACATACATTGGTACCAGGATCATAACTTTCTTGGTATGTCTCACATAATAACTTCAAGTGATAAAATGTGCCAATAAAAGTTTTACAATACTGCACTACTTTACTAGACTTCAACTACCATCAAGTCTCTCACTTGTACAAGTTGCTGGGAGTTCTTTAAAACTATGATTGATTTAGCTAAAACTGTCCTAGTGCGCGTGTGCATGCATGAAACATATGTGCGGTGATGGAGTGTGTGTGTGTGTGTGTGTATTTGGTATTTCCTATTGGAAGGAGAACTGAGTTTTGAGGAGTCATCTGACGACTCGCGCTTACTGGAGTGGCGCCTATAATGAAAACCAGCACTTGCCGTCAGAATGTGTATCTCGCGCCAATAGATGATCAGCTTTCAGTTTTAGGCATTTGAAATTGCAACAACTCAGAGGCTCATTGAAGGTCGAGTTTTACGTGAATAGGAACGATGAGGGGTTATTGGCTGAGTCCCCTTGTGAACTATTTCCCTTTTTTCCGTGTCAAGAGTACCGACCTTCCTGAACTTCTAATCAGACTGGGGATCTGCAGGTCATTTGTTGCAACACGGTCGTGGGGGATTTAGCCGCGGTGGGGTAGACCACCTCCATAAATTCCTGGGAAATTGTTCAATTAATTTAGATGATCACGACTCAATTACTACCAGGTGCAGGGTTATTGCCGTTTGCTTTTCCTCGAAGCCACGAGGTCAAGGATGTTGACGAGAGCTGCCGCTATGTCTGACTGGCTGTTTGAATAGGTGGTATTTGATACCCTGAGGTCTTTTTTTTTTTTTTTTTTCCTCCCCTCCCCTTTACTATCCTCTCAGCTCTGAGAAATTGAAGTAGGGGGAAAAATTCTGGAAACATGTTTGACTGGAGAGAGAGGGAGCGGGGGGGAAAAAAGAAGGGTGTCACGCATCACAGCTGGTGAGAACCCTCGTGAGATTTTTGTTTTTCGCTTTGCGGTTGCCCTTGCACTTCATTTTTTGCTTTCGACACATTTGAAAATAATTTCAGCGTTTTCCTGCCACCGCCAGATGCGAACAGTTTTGGATTCGCAATGGAGGCTCATTTGCAGGCACAACAAGCAATGTTCAAGGTCAACAATGTTGTTTTTAAACGGACACAGCCGACAAACGCGGCTTCAAGCATCAACTTTCTCTCTGATGTCTTTAGGCGAGAGGCGGGGCACACCCTGGACCGGTTCCCAGCCAATGACGGGTTACATATTGACATACAACCAGTCACACCGACGCCTATAGACAATTTTGTGACTTTATTGGACCTAACATGCATGTTTTTTGGGATGTGGGAATAAGCCAGAGTACCCAGACAACATGCGATCACTTCGCAAGAAAACTGAAGCAGTGATTTGAACCCTGAAGACCAGAACTGAGTCAGATGTGCTGAAACAAAGGCTCCTTACATTTTAATTCTGCACTTTTCCTTCACCATAATGTAGGATAATGTGCCCTAATTTTATAGATTGTAGTACTTGGCTAGAGTGCAATCTTAAAAGCAGGATCGGCCCCACAATTCAAATGGTAGCCAAAGTGAGCTCGTTCAGTAGCCCATCCTGTACTTTAAAGGTAGCGTCCTAAAAGAACCCTGAAGTACTGGCCGTCCCATCTGTCTTTTATACTGGATGAAAACATATAGCTGTAGGTGACACTTGGGCAATAAATATGAGGGGGAAAAAAATGACAAGTGAACGCCCCACGGCTTCGTGTCGGGGCTTGATGAGGCGTACTCCTCATCAAGCTACGAGACGGATGCATTCTTCTGAAATAACTTCATGACGCTTGGTTTGGTGAGACATGCCAAAGAAAAGCAAAGAAGATTGTTGAGGTTTCAAACAACAGTATCGCCTGTTTTTAAGAAAACACGTACTGGTTTCTCTTGGTGATAACATAATGGAGAGTGGAAAAAGATCCCGCGGCACACTTAGCAGTGAGCTTGGGTGCTTGTAATGAAAATTACTTCATCCGGAATAGGCCCAGTTACTGATTCCCATCTTTCTTTCGGGTTAAAAATACACGAGGAGCAGGAGCCACGAAACAAAACATTTCCATTGGCATTTGTTTTTGACCACGTGACCTGTCTGGGGCCAGCTGCCATGTCTGCGACTGCCCAGTCTGGGAACCAGCTCAGCCAAAAAGGTTCGCTCTCTCTCCAGGGAAGTCGGCATTAGTGTACATCAGGCAGCATTGACAACCCAAGTACCAGAGTACACCCCACACCAACTCCTCTTGAAAGTTTTACTTACAGAACCAATGTTGTGATGTTTGACGCGCACACCCCCAAATCAGGCACCGTGTCCAGTTCGTTGTGGTTCAGCTTGCTGTGAGAAGGGAAAAAAAGAAGACTGTTAAAAATACAGCTCGGCGTGGCTAAGACAGTGACAGAAGTTTTGTGTTTATTCTCGGACGCTCCGAGCAGCAGCCGCCGCCACGCTTACATTTCATTCAGATGTCGCAGTTTGGAAAACAAAGTGCTGTCGAGCACCTGCAATTTGTTATGGCTCAGGTCCCTGGGAAGGGGAGGAAAAGAAGAAAAATAAGGGAAAGTATGCAACATGGGTCATATTACTCACATGCTACACAAATGGAATTACACTGGGCATTAATATTGCAAACACAGTGCAAGGCTTCTCATGATAATCGCTACATCGACTAATCGTTCGACAATTGAAAAAAAAAATAAAAAAAAATTCAGACATTGACATAAATTGTCGTTGTGGTGAGCCGGCTTCCAGGTGACACAGCGTCATTAGCCGTTAGCGCATGGGTGTCACACTCATTTTTGTCGTGGGGCATATTGCAGTTACAGTTTTCCTCAGAGAGCCGTTATGAATGTGGAACCATGAAAATCTTTCACCTCATCATATTTATAGATTTACATGTATGAGCTAGTTTTGTAATCACAAAGGAAGGGTAATGGGTTTTTGAACTATTCGTTTTGTTTGGCCATAGAATATCGCTTGCAATATCTCAATGATACCATTTGCTAACGGCCACGCTACCGTGAGAACCCCCGATCTCGTCAGATCTCGGAAGCTAAGCGGTTTTTGGCCCTGGTTAGTACTTGGATGGGAGACCGCTTGGGAATACCAGGTGCTGTAAGCTTCTCTCCTTGGCAAAATGCAGAGGGGTTGCGTCAGGGAGAGCATCCGGTGTAAAACTCTGCCAAACAAATATGTGTTCATCGAAGATAACACGCTATGGCGACCCCCAACAAGACAAGTCGAAAGGAAAAGAAGAAGATCTCACTACTATGCTTATATCATTTATGATATAATGATTTGAAACTTTAGTACAGATTTTTTTTTTTTTTTTTTAACAATCATGGAGGTTGATTCTCATTTTCCTTCGCGGGCCACATAAAATCATGTGGCAGGCCAGATTTAGCCCCTGGGGCTTGAGTTTGACACCTCTACGTTAGTGGGCTCATGGAAAGCCGATCCACACTTGCCGGTGTTGGCGCCGCCCAATACGGCACAGCTTTGTTGCATGGGCCGCCCATAGATTCACATAAAAGAGACACTTTAAGGAACATTAGTTGTTTGTTGTCTAATTCAGACCCAGGACTATTCATATTACAGGGTAAAGAAAAAGATTAATCGAGAAATGGTAAACCTGCATGTTCAGGACTTTAGAAATGTTGCCAGTTTTTTCCTCTTTTGAGTGATACTATGCGTCCAATCGGACTGTTCCAGTGTCATCACTACACTCCTCAAAGCCCATCAGGGGTGTATTTGCATCTGGTACTGTTCTCAGGCAACAGCCATAAAAAAGCAAAGACGGGATAGTAAACAAGTAAATGATTATTTAGAAGCGTTTAATGATATGACTCCCAAATGCCCAACAAACGTTACATGTTTTTCACATTTAAGCCCAAGTCGTAGTAAAAAAAAAAAAAAAAAAAAAAAAATGCTTAGTACTGCTTATGTGCTTTTCTTTTTTTTTCTGACATGAGAGCAAGCGCACAGCAAACAGCTCGTCTCGTCACGAGGCCTGCGCTAGCACATCTGGCCAAAAGCAACAAGCGGATCCGTTACTCAGGGACGACTTTTCGCTCACCAGCTGAAAGGAGTCAAAACCTGGCCATTGGATTTGGACTCTGGGGCCGGAGTTGAGGGTTTTAGCACCGCCCGGGAATACTTGTCTTTCGCGTTTTATCCTCTGATTGATCCAATAGTTGAAAGTAATGTGCCTTCAATATAATATGAATAAGGTGTGCAGTAAACTGTCTGGAGAGCGAGTCAGGCCACCTGGTTGCCATTTTTAGCTTTGAATTGCGTTCTGTGAGATCTCGATTTTGGCCGGGACCTCTTTTGGAACGCAAATCCGTCCCAGCCTAACTCGAGCTGTGCTTGGCCGAGGCTCAGAAAGGGTGCCAGTCTTGCTTCTTTTCTTTTCTTTTTTTTCGTGGACTTGTTTTGAAGAGCCACCTGAAAACTGGTGTGAGGAGTCTGCCAAGTGGGGCCCTGCGCTATAAAGCCGTGCAGTTATTGACGCGGCTGCACACGATCAACGCCACGGTGCCAGACCCCCTTTTTTTTCCCTTTTAACCTCCTCCCCATGCTGCCTTCCTCATCTGGAATCCATCAAGTTGCACTGGGAGGAGGGGAGGGACCTGGTAACGTATTCACAATGTCGGGAATGGTTACACTTTCATGGTTTTGTAACACCCCTGCTGAAATTTCAGGTGGCCTGGCTTTTGGGTTTCACTCTTTTAGCCTGTCAAAGAATGCAGCGAAGAGCGTTGTAGTTTTTGTTGTTGTTTAGTTCCAGCACGGGGGACCAGACGGTAAAGGTGTCCTATCACGAGACCTAGATAAACCCCGAGTAGCTCCGACACTTCCACTTCCCTCACAAAGCAGGGCGGGAGTACGGAGAGATAACGCTGCGTGCGCAGGCCGCGGCCTGCATAATATGCGAGAACGTGCAACTCGACATTCTTATCAGGAGCTGAAAAGTGAATGAAGGAGTTGCACCTCAGCCCGAAAGAGTTGTCATTAATGTTTGTGGATGGAGATAACGCTGACACACGGCAGCAGCAACTCCGAGGGACCGAAGGGAAATTTACAACGGGGTGGTACATGCTAGTTTAGTCAAGTTGTTCGTAATTCACAATTTTGTTTATGTATGGCCATAATTATACATTTGAGTTTCTTTTTGGTAGGGTAGAAAAGTGAATTGAATCTCGTTTAGTAATAACTATAATGTCAGTTATCTGGAATCTATTGCTGATTAGTCATGCCTTAAACATAATTGAGGCAAATCGGGGTGCACTTTTGGGGTGTGATCAGCAGAGGCGCTGTTAAGTAAAATAGTTTGTGGGCTACAGAACGGCAGCATCAGCACCTTGAATTAATAAACTATTTTTCAAAAATTGCAAATATCATCCGTTCTTCTTCCAACCCACTATTTGTTCTGACAAAAGTGGTCTTCAATCACACAACAAATCAAAACAACAGTACAATTTGAATTTGATCTTAGCACAAGTAAATGGCAGGATGACAGTATCACTCGCTGTTTAATATGATATTGAAGTATATAAATGGAACACGGCATCGTGACTATGTTGTAATGTAACTTCCCACGTTTCCGCGGCTTCTTTTTCCTCGTTGTTGCCTCCTTTCCCTTTCCCCTCCTCTGTTCCCTTTTTTTTTTTTTTGCAAACTAATCCTTACACCCCCACCCCCTCCTTAATCAGCACCATGGCTCTGGTGTTTGCTAATTCAGCAGAAATAATGGGGTGCTGGAAAACAAAGGGCCCCGCCAGTTTTAAGGGGTTTAAGATGTGCCGGAGAGCCACTCGTAAATTAGCATGCCAGAGTGAAAAGAGTTTTCCCCCCATGTAGAACTTTTCTCCCCCCACCCCACCCCGGCCCCCATTTTCTTTGGAAGGCCAGTCTTGATTACCAGGCAGCCTCGGCCTGTTTTCTCTGGCAAACGTAAAAGTTTCCAGAGCAGCGACTCCTCAACTTTCAGAATTCAAATGCCGGATCATTTTGAACAAGGCCTCGAATCAAATGTAACCAAATGCGGTCTCGTAAAAATGATCTGGCTTTACGCAGATCAATAAAAAAAAAGTATGAATTATTGTCTGTAAAGTAGAGGACAATGTAGAGTTTGCCAGTAAAGTATTGTTTACTATTGTGGCTGCTTCCAAGTGGGCAAATGTGAAGCAGATAGCGCTCAATCTGATTTACGTTGTGAGAATAACACTTGACAACTAAACCTTTACAAAGTTGAATCCCGATTTAAAACTTAACACCTCTTAATTACATTTAACATTTTTTTGAATAACCATAACAATTATAAACCAACAGGCCGTGAAGAGATTAGTTTACAAAGATTCACACTACACAAAGGCACATTGATTGTGTAAAGAAAAAACTTCTTTGGCCCCCAGTAGATCCACTTACTGCTGTGAGGGACATTCATAAATAAGCCCTTTCGAAAATGGATTAATGAAATGTTTAAAAAGATGTACAAGTTTAAAAAAACGGTCACATAAAGGGGGAATCACCAGCCTTTGCAATACTCCTCATGTGGTTTACAAGCCAGCCACTTTTCACTGGGAGAGGAATGTGGATCATCTCCGTGCCAAACTCTCGTCCTGGACTGCTCATTTCAGTGTAAAACTCGTTGTAAAACTTGGGTTTTAACTCTAGAAAATGAGGAAACTGGATCAACTTACAATTGAACCGTCCATTCCGGGAGAGAGTTTGGGATTTTTCCCCTTTTCAGGCGGCTGCAGTCCACTAGATCCCCAAAACAAGCGCACGGAGCGGGACACGTCCCTGTGTCGACTCCGACCTCGCAATGCGTGCCCCAAAACAGCAAGAAAAATGCCACAGAACCTGCAGAAGTGCCCGGCTGCATGGAGGGAAACATTTTTACTTTTCCCCCGTCCAACACAAAAGACACCTCAGAAGTTTTTTTTTTTTTTTTCTTTTGGTCTGGTGCAACAGATCCCCCAGAGTGAGAAAAATCCAAAATGCGGCGATGATGCTGGACACAAAGTAGATCCTTTTAAATCCTTTTCCGTGTTATTGTCCCGGTCATAATGGTGGCGTGCGAAAGAAAAGCGGCGGTCTCGCACTTGATCATTCCTCCCGACAAACTTTTCCCAGTCAGCGCTCCTCTCTGCCTGCCTGTTGCACTGTGGACTGAAGGTCCCTAGAGCCGCATGAAGGCTCAGAAGAGGTATGGGGGATGTGGGGGCGGAGAACAAAGCTGTGGGGGTTGTGGGTAGCTGAGTCCAAAACTCGCTCCTCGAGACCAGACTTGTATATCATTTGAAAAATACAATACAAAAATAGGGATGAAAATCGCCATTTTTAATTTTTTTTTTTACACTATCACTGTGATTATTCACTCTTGAGTACACACCAATACAGAGTATGGATACCGCTAATACTTTGGATAAGATTTCAATTAACAAATACAGTATGCACCACCCTGTATCCGAAGATAAGAGCCACGAAGATTTTTTTTTTCCCATTTTTTTGTTAGTTCACGTTAAGACAATCTGTACAGCTGACATTTGGGATGTTCAACATGAAACGCTTTAAAGGTCAAGTGTCATACCTATAAACATTCTAAAATAGATATTGCAGTGAATAATACATATAACATTGTTCACTTCAATGTCCATACGAAAAAATAAATATGAGCGGAAAGCGCGTCATCCATGCGTAAAGTTGCGGAAGTGTCATCCGACATCCGAGTGGTCGCCATATTGGCTGCATCGACTGGCCGTGACGTCACCCCGGACATTCGCATTTGAAAACACGCTGGGGCCCCGACTATGGGACTCTCCTCTTCAGACGCTGAAGCTCTTTTCTAAGAAGAGAACGTCTCACAATCGAGTGAAGTGTCCGGGGCAATATTACCCTATCGTTTCGAGCCATATTTAGATATGCGGATTACTTCTAACAGACTCCCAGACAGTATGTAGGAGCTAGCCCGCCCAAAGCTGTGTTCATTTGCATGATGCGGAAGCCTTCGCCAGCGAGCCCGACACAGAAGCCGTCCGACGCGCACATCGACACATTTGGCACCCCTGTCATACGTACGCGGATCTTTTGTTACGTTTTGAGAGACGGATTAGGTCGTTCCCCCCCCCACTATAATTTTTGTTAGTAGCTGTATAGACCCCTGTCTGTCATTTGAAACTGTGATTCTGTTGTCCTTTGCACCTGTGCAATCCATTTTTCACGATGAACCGGGTCTTTTGGAGAAGTGTGAAGCGTGACTCCATCCTCCCAAGTGTTCGAGCAATATCCAGCAATGCAGCGAGCCGGCATTTTGGCTAACACGAAGGAACAACGAGCTATCGTCCTGCAGGTAAAGCTAATAGAAACAAGCCCGCTTGAGCGCGCTACTGCCCTTTATGTCACTTCCTGCTCCTCGAGACGATTTTCATGGCGAGCGTTACAAAAACCCATATACGTCAAAATCATATTTTGTGGGGAAAAAACAGATGGGTCCATTCCGGCTGCCGGTTTTTCATTAATAACGTATGAAATTCATTACTTTCACGACACTGAACCTTTAAATTAGACTATTTAAGCAATCTCCATGTATATTAACTAGAAATAGTTTATTTTCATTAATAAACCTAATAAATCTCGCCCAACCTTATTATAGAGAGAGAGAGAGAGAGAAAGTCCCTAACAGAAGCCTTAATTGACATTCAGTGCTTGAAAAGATACATTTACAATTTAAAAACGGCATGTGCTCTGTTGAATTTCCACATTAAAAGGCCCCTTCATAAGAACATGCGAGCAGGGACAGATGCGAAGTTCCTCTGCCGGGCAAAGTGTCCCGACAGTTTGGTGTTAACCGAGGTCAAATATTCACTCTTTTGCGGGTATTTCCTCTTCACTTGGGGAGGACGCAACCACCGTGAGTCTCTTGACGTTAGTGACAAACAATGATGGCAACTGATGAGGACTTGAATTTAGTTGCTATTGATTGGGTTCTGTCTTAATTTTAAAGGTGGGGTCTGAGTTGATTCAAGGTGGGGGCGGGGGGTTGGGATGATGTATGTAATTATCAAATTAAGTCAAATTCACTGTAATGGATTTACACATCATTGTTGGATATTGTGACTTTCCAATCTACATTCTCAACAAGTCCCTTTGACACCTCTGTGGACTGACCCGTTTATTACGCATGATGTCCTTTTTGGGTTCTACAAAGCAGGTGATTGATGATAAGATGGCCTTTTATGGTGGAAGGGGGGGAGCTTGTGAATGGTTTATTGCTTTGCTAACGGCTGCTTAGACGTGTGAAACTGGTGGGCCAAACTCATTTGTATTAAAAAGAAAAAAAAATTAAAAAAAATAACGGAGGGGAAGGACAAATGGGAAGTGAAATACACACCTTGCAGAATTTTCCTCATGCTCCAGTTATTTGTAAATTTATCAATACATTTGGATTGTGCTGCCGGGGTTTGAAACAAAGTATTGACTGCACTGTCAATTATTTTCTTCTGTTATGCTTTTTTTTTTTTTTTAATTCGATGACATGCACAACCTTTCTGAAAGGAAAACTTCGGTTAATTACATTTTGCATTAATTATCATCTTGACATTTGTGCCAAGTTATGGGGGGAATTATACATTCTTTAAGCATTTCACTGAGCTAACCTCTCTCCGCAGGGAAATAAAACAAACAGACAACATCATCCCGGCAGGAATCTGGGCCAGGAATGGCATGCTGGAGTCTTTTTTTGCCTGTTTGTAGTGATTGATTAGATCCCTGTGGACTTTTGCAGGATTTTTGGAGAGCATTCACATGGATTGCTTCCTCATGGCCGCCTCCTCTGACTCCACCTTCCATTTGAGGAACATCAGAGAGAAAGCAGCCACTTTCAAGTAATACAAACTTTTTTTTTTCCTTTTACGACTTTAAATCCCACAACCAGAAATAGGGGTACAATAAATGGGTGTACACCGAGTATTTTTATTTTATTCCAAAGTCAAAACAGTCCGCATTAATCGGAAAATGCTGTGATATGCAAGATGGGTCAGTTGTTTTCAATGACACACTTAAGTTTACCCTCCATTTACAAAAATTTTCATCTTACTTGAGGGCATTAAGCCATTTTCAAAAATATTGTTGAACGTACAACAGAGTATAAATTTAATTTATCCTTCAGGGATCATAATCCCTAAGTGAAGTATTTAAAGTCATGAAATGCATGATTTTTATTATGGTATTAATGAAAAAAAAAAATTGCAGCCGGTATGGACCCATGCGTTTTTTTTTTCACCACAAAACATGATTTTGACGAAATGGCTTTTTGTAACTCCCGCCATGAAAATCCTCTCGAGGGATTTGCTATCGACAAACCGGAAGTGACGTACAGGGCAGTAGCGAGCTCATGCGGGCTCGTATATTTCTATTAGTTTTACCTGCGGGAAGGGAGCTCTTTGTTCCTTCGTGTTCGCCAAAATGCTGGCTCGTTGTATTGCTGGATATTGCTCGAAGACTCAGGAGGATGGATTCTTTCTTCATATTTTTCAAAAAGACCCGGTTCGTCGTGAAAAATGGATTGCACAGATGCAAAGGACGAGAGCTCCGTGGGTTCCAAAAGACAGCTATTAAAAAAAATAATCGTTGGGGTAGGACGTGGGTTAGGGTTAATGTCCCAGTGTGACGTCACGGACAGAAGATGTAGCCGATATGGCTACCACTTGAATGTCGAGTGAGACTTCCACAACTTTACGCATGGATGATGCGCTCTCCCCTCATATTTATTTTTTTTGTATCTTTCATTACCAAATCAATTTTTGAATGTTTATAGGGATGACACTTGCCCTTTAATTTGAAACCATAAAACACACAACAGTACAGAAAACAGACAAAGTTGTACAATATATGAAACTCCAAGCAACTGCGACTTGTTACACGGTAATTACCACAAGGGGTAGAACTAAATCGTCGATGAATCGACATGTTGATTGAACCAATCCACAGCGATGATGATAATAACTTGAAGTCAATTAATCCGCAATCACGTGTTTTGGGATTAACCACACAGACGTGTGTTGCTGAAATTAACAGGTGGTGGTTTGGAGCAATAAACTAGCAGCGGTGCCTCAGGCATGTGATAAGATTTTGCGAAAAATGAGGAGAGTACCATGCTTATTTGAAAAATGTAAAGGTCTGTCCTCAAAAGCACCATGAACGCCCTTTTGAAAAGCTATGAGCTATCGCTAGCAATGAACAGCCTAAATCCTCACGTCGGCAGAGACTGAATTCACCAGATGCCCTCCTGGAACATCGAAAAATGGAGACGATATACTGCAGCATCTGCCTAAATGACAAACACGAAGAGAGCCTATGTTCGATCAATAATTTCTTTACGGAGAAAATGAATTGTTAATGTCGCCAACAACTAGTGATTCTCTCAAGCCTTCATCACGTAGATACACGGCAAGCTCTTCGGCCTCTTTCCAGTCCAGTTACAGTCAGGCACCTTAACATAAAATCTGATCTTGAAACTATTGCTACAATACGTACTGAATTAATTAAAAGTGTTCCTTCCTCCTCTCATTTTTATAAGAATTATACAATACTATTACAGGTGGTACACTAGTGAGTTGTGCAGTTGTTATGTGAATTGGATGTTAGTGTTGTACAAGTTCTGACTGAGGTATTGCTTGAAAATATTTACCCTCTTTCAGGTCAAACTACCTTTCCACGCTAGCAACACTCTTGATTTAATAACCTTCAATGCAACATGCGTATGGAATTAAATAAGTGCCACCAGGATTTCAATTTGAAATGCCACAGAAAACGGTAATCGCCACAATTCGCTGTCTGAAATTCAACCGGCTACAATTGACCCGTGGATGTTGCGCAATCCGCGTCACTGACCAATCAGAGGCCAGAGATCTGCATAATCTCAGACAACGCTGGCTGGATGGTCCAGTATAGATTCTGTTGGCGTTTTATCGCGTATTTGGGTTCTTTAACAATAGATATGGTTAAGAGGTGTCGTCACGGACTATGACGACAGGTATCCTGAAAGGGTAGTTGGTGGAGTTCAATTCGTACCATTTCCAAAACCGAAGACCCAGTACGAAAAATGTCTTTGATGGATCAAACTTTGTGTAAGACCGCATCATCAACTGAATCCATCAACCGGAACAGATATGTTTGCACGAAGGTAAGTCCTATATTTGATTTTCAATACATGCCTCATATAAATGAATTAGCAGTTCTTTGCTTGCATAATATAGCTGCGTGTGAATGATTGTCACACTTGATCTGTGTTTAGCAATATTTTGCGATGATCTGACTGCACAAACGTGTCCCATTGTTCGGGGCTAATTCGCTAAGCTAAACCGGACTCTCAGTCCTAAAAGCCTTTGACGTACACCAAGACTGAAGGAAGGATGTTTGAGGACACTAAAGTAGTGATTGTCGTACTCGGTCGGGACTTGCGTAGGTTCGAAACTAATTCAAGAATAATTATTGAGGGGAGCGCGTGACGTTACACAAAGCAAACGAGAGAAACAACTCGTAAATCAATCCTCGCCTTCTTTTCCTTCATACGGCGGTTCACAAACGGCTATACAGATACATATCCAGATTCTGCACACGAGTGTGATATGTAACACGAAAATAGGAAACGGTCAATGACGAATTCGTCTTTGGGTTATAATATATTATATTATGTGGCTTCTCGGTCTTCCTCTGACTCCGGAAAGATCTCGCGCTAATATCAATGGTTTCTCCGTCGATATGCATTGAAATACTTGAAGCCCTGCTGTTTGCTCTTCAACGATATTTCACTGTTAGCTAAGAATGCGAGTGAGAAATCAGCAGGTAAATCAGACAGTTTCGCTCTTTTTTTTTTTTATTGCTGCCCCGATATTTTTGCCAATTGTTTGTCTGACGTCAGCGCACGTGGCGTGACGTCACTTCAGGAGGCGTGGTTAAGTGCCCTGTACGGAGGGGTCAATTCGCTGTCGTCTGTGCCACCAGGCAGGGTTACTTCAGGTCAGAACCGAACACCCAGCCAATCACAGTTACGGGTTCTTAAAGCAAAGCAAATTAATTTGCATAGCGCATTTCATACGAGGTAACTCGATGTGCTTTCATGATTAAAGGCATTTGAAAACAAAGTGATAAAACATTTTAAAACGGCATAAAAACTATAGAAATGACAAACAAAATATTAAAAAAAATGACAATTCAAACTGCATAGAGTGCAAGTAATATGATCAAAAAGTGGAATATATTCTAAAAAGCATGAGGGGGGGGGAGAAGAACCTGGATATAAAAACATTCACACTTGGGGCTGACTTCATCTCTGTTGGCAACTTATTCAATTTCTTAGTCACGTGACGTCACATACTAAGAAAGCGTAACTGGATAGGCTGGCTGTTTGGTTCTGAACTAAAGTAACCCTGCCTGGTGGCACAGACGGTGAATTTCAGACAGCGAATTGTAGCCGGTTGAATTAACATTGAAAAGTTACACTGAAATACAACTCTTGAAAATTTGATTTTACACTTTACATTTCAAATTCAAATCCTGCTGGCACATATTTATTTCCATACATACGACGCTCGCCAGCTCTCACATTCCTCTCTTTAGCGGAATCACATACGCTATCCTCTGGCAGATTTATTTGGGCACAGCGGCGCCTGCTTGACGCATGTTTTTCTGGCTGCGAAAGAAGCCTCCCGTACACCCCTTAGCGCACCTCCAAACCACCTGATAGTTTGTATGATATGCAGACTGGAGTGTGCCAGAGTCTTCGCGATCTGTGTGAAGCGCACACATACAGATGTCGGCGGCGGCTCATGCTGTGTGTGGACCACTGCCAGAAATTATACTCTGAATCGAAACGGTGCGCAAAAAATGCCTACCCAGCATGCCTTGCTCCAGGTGGCTGCCAGTACAAACATACAGTATAGGGGTGGAGTGTCAGGGAAGGTATGTATGCGTTTTCTGGCTAATATAAACCTCACTAACTGCTCAGAAAATATTGGGGGAGTCACACATTGAAGCAGACTTTTTTTTTTTTTTTTTTTTTTTCCAGGCAATTATTAATGAGCAATGGCTGATGCGTGACTGATATAAAGTAAATCAAATTTTGCTAAAATAATAAAAATACAATTAAAACAGCGAACAGTGCAAGAAATATCATGTAAAAATGGAAATAAGCAGAAATTTAAAAAATACATTAAAATTGAAGTTGACATTTAAATTAAATTTAAATGTAAAATCCTGATATGCGCTGACCTCTTTGTTCCGATCAGAATCCGAGCTGATGAACGATCCACAAAACCAACTTGAATGCGTGTAAACTCATTAGTCGAGTTCGCTTTTCATATTTTATGATTATTCAAAAGAGTGAGAATTTTTGCATGTGTTGCAATTTTAATGTTGCTAAAATAATAAAAGTACAATTAAAACAGCGAACAGTGCAAGAAATATGTAAAAATGTAAATGAGCAGAAATTTAAAATTTTTAAAAATAATTAAAATGAAATAACAAATTTTAAATCGTGATATCCCCTGATCTCTTTGTTCTGGTCTGAATCCGAGCTGATGAAAGATTCACGAAACCAACTTGCGTGCACGTAAATGCATTAGTCGAGTTCGCTTTTCATATTTTATGATGATTATTCAAAAGAGTGTCAAGGATTTTTGCATACGTTGCAAATATGAACCGCGTTTACCGAAACGCCCCCTCCTCAGCACAACACAGTCGCGTTTGACCCGCGAGAGAGGGAACACTGTCGCTGTTGTCAGGTCTTAAGCCTGTGTGGGGTTGCATTTTTTTTTTATTTTTTTTTTTTTTTTTTTTTCCAGGCAATTATTAATGAGCAATGGCTGATGCGTGACTGATATAAAGTAAATCAAATTTTGCTAAAATAATAAAAATACAATTAAAACAGCGAACAGTGCAAGAAATATCATGTAAAAATGGAAATAAGCAGAAATTTAAAAAATACATTAAAATTGAAGTTGACATTTAAATTAAATTTAAATGTAAAATCCTGATATGCGCTGACCTCTTTGTTCCGATCAGAATCCGAGCTGATGAACGATCCACAAAACCAACTTGAATGCGTGTAAACTCATTAGTCGAGTTCGCTTTTCATATTTTATGATTATTCAAAAGAGTGAGAATTTTTGCATGTGTTGCAATTTTAATGTTGCTAAAATAATAAAAGTACAATTAAAACAGCGAACAGTGCAAGAAATATGTAAAAATGTAAATGAGCAGAAATTTAAAATTTTTAAAAATAATTAAAATGAAATAACAAATTTTAAATCGTGATATCCCCTGATCTCTTTGTTCTGGTCTGAATCCGAGCTGATGAAAGATTCACGAAACCAACTTGCGTGCACGTAAATGCATTAGTCGAGTTCGCTTTTCATATTTTATGATGATTATTCAAAAGAGTGTCAAGGATTTTTGCATACGTTGCAAATATGAACCGCGTTTACCGAAACGCCCCCTCCTCAGCACAACACAGTCGCGTTTGA
Organism: Syngnathoides biaculeatus; assembly: GCF_019802595.1. NCBI lineage: Eukaryota > Metazoa > Chordata > Actinopteri > Syngnathiformes > Syngnathidae > Syngnathoides > Syngnathoides biaculeatus. Next base: position 13,561,365 of record NC_084659.1, on the reverse strand, counting down.
CCCGCGAGAGAGGGAACACTGTCGCTGTTGTCAGGTCTTAAGCCTGTGTGGGGTTGCATTTTTTTTTTTCTTGACAGGGAGCTGAGAGGCTCCAAAGTGGCCCGTGTTAAGGTGCGCATTGTGCGCCCGCTGCCAATTACGCGTCCCTGAGTCAGAAACAAAATGTCTGCTGTGCGAATGGGTCATAAACGAAGCAGTGTGTGGGACTCTCGCAGGACGTCTGCATCCCATAATTAACGGGACGACTGACTTGGGCACAGAGTGTGCTGACCAAGAGACTGATGGCCGTAATTTGTCAACATATATGACTTTTCACCCCATAATTTCAGGACGGTGTCAACACAGATGCACGCTCTCATTGACTCAAACGCTGTGTTTACTCGACTTTGCTGTTTTGCTCTTGACTCCGGTGTGAAGGAAAATCTAGCTCTAAATTGCAAAATCATTACTGATAACAATATGACTTCTCCAAAGTGAGGGGGAAAAGGGTCTAGAATTTGCAGCGCACATGCATCCAGACAATATAGGACATTAGCCCGAGGTTAGTATCGATTCTAATTATCGTTTCACCCTGAGCTAGAATTGCAGCTCATTTTGTAAGCCAATCGCCCTCAATTTGTTTGTTTGTTTCGGAGCGCTTGTGCTTTTTGTTTATTCATAACAGCACCGAACGCTCAGAAGAAAGCCCGACGAGTCCATTCAATATCCAATTTCACTTCCAAATCAACCTTTTGCACTCCGCCTTAATTTACCCCACAACGTTCTCCCGGTGGTTGACCGTCTGCGTGGTTCTCCGCTTAAACCCGAAACCACATTGGAGTTGATAATTCGTTGTAAAAAGGGTAGCCGAATGAACACGTTTTCTGTTCATTTTTAAAAACCATTAATGAATCATCTAAAAGAGCAGCTGCGTGCGCCTCATCTTTTCTCAAGAGGCTGACTCCATCGCAGAGTTCAAAATAAGAACAGAAGGTCTCGAGACTCCCTGAGAGTTCAGAACAAAGCGTTCGAGTACGCTGAAAATGCCCAAATTTTCCACCATTCTCATATGGTCACACTCAAATCCCATTTTCATATTTTAAAGGATGACGTCTGTGACATGCAAAGATCAGGCATCAATTAAAATTCAAAAAAATTCTTTAGACCAGGGGTGTAGAACTCATTTTTGTCGCGGGCCGCATTGTTGTTAGTTACTCGCAGAGAGCTGTTATGTGAAACTATGAAAATCTTTCACCTCATCACATTTACAGATTAAATTTATGAGCCAGTTTTGTAATCACAAATCAAGGGTAATGGGTTTTTGAACTATTGCTGTTGTTTGGCCACAGAATATTGCTTGAAATATCTCAATGCTATCATTTATGATATGACGATTTGTAACTTTAGTACAGATTTTTTTTTTTTTAAAAATCATTGAAGTTGATTCTTATTTTCCTTCGGGGGCCACATAAAATCAAGCGGTGGGCCAGATCTGTTCGCCGGGCCTTGAGTTGGACACCTGTGCTTTAGCCTACTTGATCATACAGTTTTCTTGTCTTGTTACAAATGTAAACATAATACATGTGGCACATTTAATATTTTTGTCAATGATTCATTTTAATACATTGATTATAACAATGGGAAAATTCACATCATTTATTACAGTATTAGTTGGCAGTATTTGCTTGTTCTCCTGTAAGCATACAAAACGTTTCCATTTTGATGAAGGCAATCATCTTTAATAAAAAAAATATAACTAAATTCTAAATTAAAAAAAAAAAAAACAGCTGCGGCAGCTACACATTAGCAAAATGCTAGCATAGCACTAACAGAGACAGTTAAAAAAAAAAAAAAAACTAAATCTCTTTGATCCCTTAGTAACACAGCAAAAAATAAACCAGCGCGGCGCTAACGGGGCCGGTTAAAAAAAAAAAAAATATCGGTAAAAATCTCTGAGACGTGGTAGCAACTTGCTAGCGCGGTGCTAACAGGCCCGGTTTAAAAAAAAAAAAAAAAAAAAACATACCGGTAAAAATCACTTGCTCGACACATATATTCCAACGGTCTCACGCTTACCTTTTCCGCTCGAGTGCCCCCTTGCAGCTGTTAGAAAAATTGCACCGCATAAACCGCAGGGTTGAAAGCGTGGGGGGGGGGGGGAATCGCGGTTTATAGGTCGGAAATTCCGGTATTTGGGACCTGTCGACATATCATATCGTTACATTAATGGCGCTGAAAGTGAAATGTAATACCCGCGTTTCTGCGCAGATTACCAAACTGTTCTCAAGCTTGACCCCCGGCAAACTGGAAGCACAAAATGAAGGGAAGAAAATTAAAGAGGTGACTTAATATAATTAATATATTATTACTTTGAGAAACAAAAAATTAGCCAAGCACTGTGGATATAAAAAGTCTACACACCCCTGTTCAAATGGCAGGCTTTTGTGACATAAAAACCGTTTTTTTCTGACAAATGTTTTGAAACTGTGGGTAATCTCTATCCAGCGTCTATGGAATTTCTTTGTGTGAAATGTGTATGTCAAATATTCCTTGCTACTGTACCAACCCCCCAGCGTGTGCTGTGTAAGTTGTCGTGCGTGTTCTTGGAGCACTTCTCAAACACAGCAACGCTTGTGTGTCTCTGCCTCCACAACAGCTGAGTTCTGGTAAACAAGGCGGTAGTCACGCCACAGCGGGAGCCTCCTTTACCTGCTGAGAGTCTCTGAAATGCAGGGAGCCCCCACCCTTCGCGCGCTCGCTCTCGCCCCCTCCCTTTTACCCCTCCTGCCAGCTCGACCAGCGGTGGGTCCCGGCAGCGATAAAGAAAGCACAGCTGTTCAAACAGTCGGACTGGAGGCAGCGGGGGTGGTCGGAGGACACATCAACACATTTAAATCAATGATCTGTGCACATCGACGGACCACCTGAAAATCATACAAAACAGAAAGACGAGGGCGAGCGCCTCTTTTTGCCACAAAATATTGTTTTAAACCATAGTCTGCCAAATGAAAATACGACAATACTTTGGGGGGGAAGACTATTGACATTTGACTATCTGTGTTCTTAACACGGAATTGTGTGCATATGTGGTTTTGAATGTGAAATTATCGGGGTCAAAAATGATGTTTACAGGTCGATTTTTATGGGTCGTTCAATTAGCATTTCAAAGCATTTGCGTTGGTGAAAGCGCGTAGCAACCACTCTGACGTTGGTTAGAATGTAAAACAATGACCTGAGGACAATTTATTGTTCACGGGCGACTCATTGTGTGTGGACGGTGAAGGGAGAAAAAAAGCAGACGTTGGAAGCATGATTTGGCATCATCTATATAAATTAGTTCGCTATATTCGCAGCATTGGACATGGGTGTGTAGCTCACAGCGACCCATTTACATTTAAGCAAATATGTTTAATAAAATGAAAAGTACAGAAATACCGGTTTTGAAATGTGTATGGGGGTGAGGGAGGTGGAAGCTTTGAACTGAACTCGAGTTTTATCTCTTCAAAATCTCCTGCTGTTGCACTACCCCACCTCACCGCCCCCACCGCGAGGTTACGGTACCTATTGTTTGGGACTTGTCATGCATGGCACGGCTTGAAGTTTTAGTTTCAACGCCTGGTCCCTCTGAACTTTTGTTTATAAGTTAAAGATAAATAAGGAAAGCGAACGCAATTGACCCCCAGTAAACTCAGATTTGAATAGTAAATTCAAATGGACTGTTACGACCGTAATTTCCGGTTATAAGCCTCACCCAGTACATTTGTAAAGGAAATACCATTTGGTCCAAACAGAAGCCGCATTTGAAACTGAAACGATTTGAAACTTTAGTACAAATTTATATTCAAATCATGGAACTTGATTCTCATTTTCCTTCACAGGCCACATAAAATCATGCGGCGGGCCAGATTTGGCCCTGTAAAAGCCGCAAATGCCCACATTGAAACACGAGATATTTATTTTATTTATAAGACTGTACACAGTTTTCAAAGTTTTAATACCTTAGCTTAGCTTAACATAGCAACAACACAGTAGCACGAACAGGGCTGGTTTAAAAAAAACAAAAAAAAAACATGCCATTAAAAAAAAAAAAAAAAAAAAAAAAAAACAGCCGCGGCGGCTTCACAGTAGTAAAACGGTAGCAGAGCGCTAACAGGGCTGGTTGAAAAATGTAAAAAAACATACCTAAATCACTGAGACGCGGCAGTCACTCAGCAACAACACTGTACCGTGGCGCTAATGCGGCGCTAACAGGGCCGGTTAAAAAATAAAAAAAAATCCTACCTAGATCACTGAGATGCAGCAACACGCTAGCACAGCGCTAACGCAAACTCAGCGCTAACAGGGCCGATTTAAAAAAAAACAAAAAAAAAAAAAAAAAAAAAACATACCGGTAAAAGTCACTTCCTCGGCACCTATATTCCACGGGTCTTGCTCTTACCTTTTCCGCTCGAGTCCCCCTTGCGGCTGTTGGGGGGGGGGGAAATGCACAAATTAGCCGCATCACCGCATAAAACGCAGGGTTGAAAGCGTGTGGGGGGGGGGGGGAGTTGCAGCTTACAGGCCAGAAATTACGGTATAAGCAAAACAGTCGCGGACAGAATTTTGCTGGTGTAGCTGAATATTGTCTGTCTCTTTCTGGGTGTGTCGCAATACTGAACTTGCGTCCCTTGCATATTCATAACAACGCCATGTTTTGATGGCCGCGTGTTTGCAGGATGTGCAGACACGCTTCCCTTGGACGGGACCCCATCCCTGAGGGAGGCGTTGAGGTGGGAATGCGGGCCCAGGCCCCCCCTTGGCCCCCGCTTCCTTGACCGCAAGCAGCTGGGTCCTTCTTTCGCCAGGATTGTGGAAACAAACTGACGGCAGAGGTAAACATCAAGGTGTGGAAAGAGCTTCTTTCTTTGGTGGTCTCATCAGTCAGGCAACTTCGTACCATTTTTTAAAAAAAAAAAAAAAAAAAAGAAAAATAGATTTAAATCAGCTCATGGTGAGTTCCCAATAATGCATCTCTATTGGCAAATGGCATTAAACTAGTTCCCTAATGCTGTCTTTGGTTCCAAACACAAAAATTAAACATAAACTTGATTGTATGTTTTTATGGTCCGTTTAGGGGGGAAAACTACTCCTAAAATTTCAATGATTGGGGAGGTCGTCTGTCTCCATTCAAGGACAACTTGGTTCATACAGTGGTGAAAGGATAGCGACCCCTGCTGTCTGGGTTTGTCATTGGCCCCAATAACTGCACAACTGTTTTGTGGGAATAACCAAGGTAATATACTGGATGAGCATCTTTTAATTATACACTGAGAATATATATTTTCATTTGACGATTCATTTTTTTTTAATTCATAACTTGTTGGGTCAATTTAATCACTGTTGAACAGAATTTCATTGTTTGTCCAAAATTTTATCCAAATCAAAGTTGTTTTTTTTTTTGCTCTAAAATAATGAAATTACATAACTGACCCAATCAATCACAGACAAGGCCTTTTCAGATTGTATCAATTGAATACAAAGATGATATTTAATGTTCAACCTGATGTACTTTTTTTTTTGGCTCAAGACGTTCCCCCAAAATAAGACAGGAGGGGGGGGGGCAATGGCATAGACTGGGAAGGTTGAAGAACCTTAAAGAACGAAAAACGTTTTTGGAACATTCCATAGGTGAACGGGGTCATTGGAAACAGGTGGCGTCATTATTGTTGATAAAAGGAGCAGCATTCATAAGGATTTTGGTGAGGGTTCCCACTTTGTCAACAACTGCGTGAGCAAAAAAAAGTCCAACAGTTTAACGTTTCTCAACATAAGATTACAAGAGATTTATCATCTGTGGTTCATAATATCATCAACAGTTTCAGAAAAGCTGGGGAAATCTTTGCACATGAGCGGCAAGGCCTTAAACCATCATTGAATGCCCGTGACCTTCGATCCCTTCTGGGGAACGGCACTATAAAATGGCTAACTTGCACATCTGTGTAGGCACTGCTAATGCTGAAAGGTTCATATACTGTATGCTGCCATCCAAGCAATGTCTTTCTTGGACATCCCTTCTGATTTCAGAAAGACAATGCAATGTTTTATAGAGCTCGTCCACCTACCTGTACGTCACCGAAGTCACGTGACGGGCCATATTGACGGTCTAGCAAAGCATTTTTCAATGCTAAGTCGGTTGAGACGGCACAAAACTATGTCTTAAAGTACGACGCCCAGAGTTTTGTCCGATACAGTTAAACATTTAGAAGGTGATAATGAATGAAGGTATGAGGAAAAATGAGAGACACTTGGCATAGAGGACCCATATTTAATGCTGTAATTTATATTTTTGCCGATAAGGAATTGGACTGTTAACCCGGTTCCGCTTGTCTTGGACAGCTGGATCTACACTTATCTGGTGAGTAAGTTGTCGAGATTTACACAGAAGAGTTTGAAAGCATAGAAATGTCTGGGCGCATACAAACACTTCGTTGCTAGATCTGTTCTCAATTAAGAATAAATCAATAAATAGTGATGGAGCTATTCAGATTTTTTTTTTTTCAATAAAAATACTAGTATTTAAATAAATGACCCCTGGTCTTACATAAACTTGGATTCATTAACCATGATTATGGGTTGGGGGGCACAGCGAGTTGGCTCCTCCGTACACGAAGCGTGTTGTGGCCACACGTTAAACTTTGGTAAACTTCTCCGTGACAGACGTTTTTTTTTTTTTTTTTTTTTTTTTTTTAAATATGCATTGTTCTCAAATGAGTCCAATGCGCATTTAAAAAAAGAAAACAAACCGCTGGGATAAGGCTTCAGCCCCCGTACACGGAAGCGTGTTGCAGCCACACGTTAACCTACGTAGACATCACTGTGACCGACTGTTTCTTTTCTTTTTTTTAAATGTGCATTGGACTCATTTGAGAACAATGCATATAAAAAAAATAAAAATGTCGGGGAGAGGTTCACCGTAGTTTAAGGTGTAGCCACAACACGCTTCTGTGTTCGTTGGAGACAACTCCCAACCTTTTTTTTTTTTTTTTAAACGCATTCTTCTCAAATGAGGCATCTTGGCATTGTAAATACTTTTTAGTCATATGAAATTGAGAAGAAGAATTCCTACCTGAAATTAAGCGATCGCTACACAGGCGTGTGTGTATTTTTGTCGGGCAGCATCCATCACGTTGAATTGCCGAAATCAATCGATCTCTTCTGGTCTTTTCAGCTGGTTTTCCATAGAATGATCTCTTTGAATATCTCGTCTGTCGTAACAACCAACAGCACAACAAGTCTCGGCCATTGTGTATATTCTGCTCCGGTTCAATGTCCCCCACACTGTCGAGCAGCTCGTTTTGACCGGCAATATGGCGCCGTGAAAACGGTGACGTCACGTGCAGGAACTCTATATACATTTCGTATAATGCCCAACTTCATTTTAATTGGGCAAAATATTTTTGAGGTAGCATCAATTCCTTTTCACTGTTGTAAATGTTCCTTCTCAAGAGCTCATTTTGTAACAAAGCTACATTTAGCGGCTTCTCCCGGTTAAATTTTCCCCATTTTCCATCTGTTCAGAGATGAAAATAGATGTGAACTTTGCCCTGAGTATTTAAGAGTGCACGATAATACAATGTCTTGAGGCATGAAATATGTTATTTTAACACTCACTGTTGTGTTTGGCTATTTTTAGGGCTTTCAAATTACAGTACATGAAGAGAAGCAGTGAACATTTTTTTTTTTTTTTTTACTTAAAAGCTATTCTTGACTTCTTATTTTATGTTAACGCGCTCAACTGTCAAAAAACCAAAACAAAACAAAACCCAAATTACGTGTTCCTCTAAGCGAGCTCCAGCCTGACCCCGACAGCGACAGCCTGTCTTTATGTTTCCGATTGGACTGTTTTGGAACAGCGGGGTTCCGACAATTCCCACGTTTGTGTATTTTTTTTTTTTTTTTTTTTTTTTAAACCGCAGGACAAAAGCTATCATATTTACAAATGACGTAAACGGTGAAGAGCTTGAGGGCGATCACAGCCCAGATTTAAAAGGCCTGCCGAGATGTAAACGGACTGTGGCGTGGCATTAAATTGACCTTTTCGACAACAAATACAACCCCTCCGTCGTGGTTTACCATAAAAATACTTGGGATATGACATGTTTCGTGAGGCCACGTGGACCTTCAACTTTAAACATTGAGGTTTTAGCGGAATGAACACGTCTCCGATTCATGAAAATGGAATGTAAATCCATCTCAAGCAATACCGATCACAGGCATAAAAACAATTTTTATTCTCATTTCCACTGTGGCGTCATTTTTAGATGCTGTAATGTAATATGACGAATCATGTTATGTGAATTCAAATATCAGTCCACACTGCCCTCAAAGGCAGTAAATAATTATTTTTGCTGCATGTAATCCAGAATTCCACTTTATATGGTTTATGGATTTGGGATGAATTTAGTATCTCGACCAGAGTCATTTTCATAAATGTACAACTTGAAGTTGCATAAAATCAAAATGGTTGCTCTTCTGTTTGTCTTGCACACCACATTTTAATTTCCTTTTTTTTTTTTTTTTTTGAAACTCTGCTCTAGAGTCTTACGCAAAGGATCCACCATGACCCTTTCGGATTAATCCCGCTGGATAAACTCAAGCGATGCAGATTGGGTTTGCCCCAGGAATAGCAGCGGACGTCATGTATTATAGAAGCATACATGGCTGCATACATTTTTAATATCGCTCAAGAGCGATGTACTGTTTGTCTCTTGGTACATCAATTTAACCGTCGAGGTTGTTTTCGCATACGCGCCCCGGGATTGTGTGGCGACCAGTACAAAATGGAGCACATCTCTCATGGATGGGCTCCGACTCACCCATGATTCAAATTAGGAAAAGCTGACCACAATATTAGGTACACTTTCATTATATACAGTGAAGAAAATAAGTATTTGAACACCCTGCTATATTGCAAGTTCTTCCACTTAGAAATCATAGAAGGGTCTGAAATTTTCATCGTAGGTGCATCGTCCACTGTGAGAGAGATAAGATAAAAAGAAAAATGCAGAAATCACAATGTATGATTTTTTTTTTTTTAAATTTTATTTTAAATGATTTATTTGTGTGATACAAATAAATATTTGAACACCTGAGAAAGCCATTGTTAATATTTGGTACAGTAGCCTTTGTTTGCAACTACAAAGGTCAAAGGTTTCCTGTAGTTGTTCACCAGGATTGCACACACTGCAGGAGGGATTTTGGCCATCTCCTCCGCGCAGATCTTCTCTAGATCAGACAGGTTTCTGGGCTGTCGCTGAAAAACGGGGAATTTCAGCTCCCTCCAAAAGATTTTCTACTGGGTTTTAGGTTTGGAGACTGGCTAGGCCACGGCAGAACCTTGACATGCTTCTTGCGGAGCCACTCCTTGGTTTTCCTGCCCGTGCGCTTCGGGTCATTGTCATGTTGAAAGGCCAAGCCACGACCCATCTTCAATGCTCTGACTGAGGGAAAGAGGTTGTTCCCCAAAATCTCACAATACATGGCCGCGGTCATTCTCTCCTTAATACAGTGCAGTCGTCCTGTCCCATGTTGCAGAAAAACACCCCCAAAGCATGATCCTACCACCCCCATGCTTCACACCAGGGATGGTGTTCTGGGATGGAACTCAGATACTTATTTGCAGCTGTATCACAAATAAATCACTTAAAAAATCATACATTGTGATTTCTGGATTTTTCTTTTTAGGATTATCTCTCTCACAGTGGACATGCACCTACGATGAAAATTTCAGACCCCTCCACGATTTCTAAGTGGGAGAACTTGCAATATAGCTGGGTGTTCAAATACTAATTTTCTTCACTGTAGGAGCTGTTGCTTAGTCAATTATTGCATGACTCGTCCTTTTCTTCACTGTATATATTTCATCCATCCATTTTCTGAGCAGTGTATTCTCAGTGCTCTGTGCAAAAGTCTTTGGCCGCCAATATCGATCTGTTTTTCACGTTCAAGCCTTTTCACTGCACCCATTTTGACTTTTTAAACCAGGGAATAAATATGGTGGGAAATATGGATTGAGATGCTGATGCAGTCATTAATTTCCTTTCCTCACTATTGAAGTGAGGGGGTGCTAATTTATCCATCCAACTGCTCAGAATCATAATTGCACCTCCTGTCATCATTCATGAACCAAGTAGCCTGCTATTACCCCCTCCTAAAAAACACACACACATACAAAGATTTTAATTCAGCTTTGGTGGAAATCTGTGCTCATCTTAATGGCATGCCGTTATATATGAACAATATGGCGTTCCTAAAATGACAAACTCAATTTTGCACAACATTTTACCAAAGTCAAGAAATTAATACTGTACTTATATCATGTAGAATGTTCCAAAGTCAGGTATTGTATTAAAATTACCGACATACATTTGTATTTGGATATTTACATTTCGGGGCGGCACGGTGGGTCAGCTGGTAAAGCGTTGGCCTCACAGTTGTGAGGTCCCGGGTTCAATCCCGGCCCCGCATGTGTGGAGTTTGCATGTTCTCCCCGTGCCTGCGTGGGTTTCTCCAGGCACTCCGGTTTCCTCCCACATTCCAAAAACATGCAACATGAATTGGACACCCTAAATTGCCCCGAGGTGATTGTGAGTGCACCTGTTTGTCTCTCCGTGCCCTGCGATTGGCTGGCAACCAGTTCAGGGTGTACCCTGCCTCCCGCCCACTGCTGGGATAGGCTCCGGCACTCCCCGCAACCTTCGTGAGGATAAGCGGAGAAGAAAATGGATGGATGGATGTTTTTTTTTTTTTTTTTTTTTTTTGTTATCGTTAAATGTCATTAATTTCTGTGGCCACTAGATGGCGCATTTTAACAGCGTCCGAGTATGGCTATGATTGGCTGTGATGAAATAACGTACCGTAGGGGTAAATGTCGCGTTTTAGTCCACTCACACTCTTGTACTGATATCACGAGCCTGTGGAAATTTACCTAATTAAGTCTCCTGCGCAATTTAATTATTGCACCGTATTTCATCAGTTTTTTTTTTTAACGTAACATAGAAGCATCAAAGAGTTAATTTTTTATTTATTTTATTTTATTTTTTTAGGTAAGAGGGTTTTGGGGGTGGTTAGATTTGTAATTTAACGGAAAAACTAGTTTTTGTTAAATCGTGCAACTCCAGGCTAGAATGAGAGAGGGGGGGGCGGGACTAGTGGAACATTCCATACAGTAGAGTACAGTAGAGTAGAATTATGCAAATGAGCGGCGGTCGTGCGGCTCCAAAATAGCAACGCTGTTCAACAGCACCGCCCTCCGCAGCGGCGCCACCGGTCCACGTCGAGGCGCCGCAAGAGAAATTCAACCAGTCGTCACTTACGCAACTCGAGCTCACGCTGTCCCGACGCAGAGAGCGGCGGCATCTTTCTGCTCCAAGGTCACCCGGCCACGAGTCCGCGGGACGCGCACAAACGCACCTTTTTTTATTCTCCTCGAAGGTAAAGGAACGTTTAACACGCGTGGCGGTGGGGGGAGCGTTATAGTTTGTACACGGGGAATAACCGACTTTTCGCGTTTTTCGCTTTGCGGGGTTTTTATTTTTTATTTATTTTTTTTCTGGTTGGCACGGATGACACGCGAATCCAAAAGAGTGAGGATTAGTGTTTTAAGTCACTCCGTCTCTGGGTGATGGAATTACGTTCTATGTATGTGTTGCTAGTGCCGGTCCTGGGAAAAAAATCCCACCGGCATCATCACTTCACGCATTAGTTTATTAAATATTGCTATTTTGGGGGGGACTCGCGTCCACCAGGCCTCGGTTGTGTCCCCGTCCTTACATCAGCTGCATCAGATGAGTCATCAGTTTTTGCCTCGTTTCATCAGATTTATGGGCCACACATTTGAGCGTGAAAGGAATGAGCGGTTGCGCTACTAGCAGCAGGAGCCGCTTGATTCCTTTTGAGCTTCAAAGCAACTGCTTTTACTTCTAACTCTCGTTTTGCGTCTGATTCATATTTTCGACGCATGGCTCTTTTAAACAAACAAAACTGCACCAGTTGACCTTGGTGCTCTACCTGATTTTGCTTTTGCACCCAAGTCAGAGTCACTTAATTTTGAGTGTCTTGCTCATATCGACCCCTGGCAATATTTTTATACCTCAGGTGGCATTAAATAAATGCTTAAATGGCTTGTCATAAATCTGTTGGCGCAGTTATCCAGCCGGTTTGCTGAATTTTCTCACTAGTAAGAGCATACAAGTGCGTGGATATCAGGGATATCGAATAAATGCTCTCAAATGGTTTGTTGAATAGGTCTGTGCCTTTGTATAAATATTATCGCATTTATGGATGTCACTTGTACCCGCAGGGGCCTCGTTTGTCCCTTTCTAATTTAGTAAATAGGAAATGACTCCCATTTATATTTGATGGCTTCACCCTGACTAAATGTGGTTTTGAAATATTCTCCAGAAAAGCTTGTATCAACTTGCTATCTTGTGAAAATATTTTCCAGACTTTCTTGATCTTTATGACCATCACTCCCTTTCCGGTGGTTTGAAATCAGACGTTTTTGTCAATTTTGCCTGCTTTCAACCTGTGATGCACCAATTACATGAAATCCTCTGACACAAGTTTGTTTCGACTGCCCGATGTGGCAGCTGATTTTGTGTTCAGCGTCTACCTTAGGCTGTAGATTTTTTTTTTTGGGGGGGGGGGGGATCAAGGGGCAGAGTGGATCAGGTTTCAAGATCAGAGCCTCTTTGTGTGTACCCTGGGCTAAGTTTGTTGTGAACACAAATCAGCTTTGTGCAAACATAACCTCCTGATAGAGGACTTGCAGAGAAACTTTGGCTTTGACGAGTCATATTGCGTTGGTTATTACATCTGGATGATCACAGACACTTAAGGGGCAAAGCATCCTCTTTTTTTCTTTTTACCTCTTTGTTGTGGTTAACAATGGCTGTTGCCTTTTTAAAGTCTTTATGGACTGCTTGTTCCTTGGTCATTTGGACATTAATTATGTCTTTCAAGGCGTTTCAATATTTTAACTATGGATGAGCGCATTTCCAACATCAGCTGTCATGTCGATTCCAGATCCTCTGAGTACCAGTTGCTAATAAGCAGAATGGACCTTTCTGATGACGACCCCTTAGCTCCGCCCCCTCAGCCATGTCCCACAAGCTTTCAAAATGGCGATTTGAACAGAACACGTTCGAAGTCAATTCTCCATCGCGTATTCCAGATAATATTGGAGTATGTTTTTGAGCCAAATGCGTCAGACCTGTCCAAGAGAGTTCTACAGAGGTCTCAACTATTTTACGTGAGGATATGTACACGGAATAGAGATTTTGGACGCAACGTCAGAGTTACAGCGAAACATTGGCGATCGATGCAAAAAATGTTTGACGCCTCAGAAACTTCATATTGAAATCCAACAGGATAAAATAGTGGAATAGTATTGCGCACATAAAGCAGGGTGAGTACTTTTTACTCGGAAAGATCACGAGTAATATTGTTGTCTTTAGAAGTGAGCAGGTGTATTCATTTGACTTATAGACCCTTTGCCAACTGTGTGTTAGGCTGTAGAAAATGAATCAACTGTGGGCCCCTTGTAAGCTGTAAGCAGAATATCTTTCATCAGAATTGCACATTCCCCAAGCGCATCTGAGGACCATTTTCTTCATAACATACATTTTTCCAAGCGCACACTACTGACCATCAGCATTGCTTGTGGGACAATACGGCGAAGAGGGGCGTGTTAAGACAATGCGGCTTTCTGATTGGCTATTGTTGTATGAGTGATTGAGAGGTCGGAAAGGTCCATTGTCAGCTATTTCTCCTCCCACTCTTAAGGCAACTTTGCGATTACCTTCGCGCCTACATCCCATAACTTCCATCGCCATGCGACTTTGATGGAGGCGACCAGCAGAAAGAGGTCTGTTCGGGGGCTCTGGAGAGGGTAATGTCGAACACCGCTCACTGTTAAGAGGTCGAGTTTCCTTTTTTTAGAGTTGGCCAGGGTTTACAACACCTGTTTGGATACCATTCATATGTTCCAGCAAGGGAAAAAGTCTTAGCAAGTGTGTGTTTTAGTAGTCAACTAGTGGGATTTGTCAGTTCTCAATCCTGCGTCAACCTTCACAATAGTTTAGTTAGGTAAATTCAAGTATTTGAAGCGATCCCTCCCTCTCTCACGTGTGCCACCTTGATGTCATGACGCTCATAAATAACAGTAATTGCCAATCAAGTTACTCCAGGAAGTTGTATTGCGAGGCATTGCATCAGGTAAACGAAGCTCGAAACACCCACAGACTCTGCCGTGTAGACAGGAGCAAAAACGGTAAAGTCGGATATCTTGACCCACCTGATCGGATTTGAAAACTGTCTGCCAAGTTTCAAAAGCACACAGCCACGGGCTGAATGTTTCGCCGCCACCCGCACGATAATGCCCTTTTACGGCAGACAGACAATGGTGTGCTCTTTTGGATCGGTGCCCCAGAGGAGAGACATCGCCAGTTGCGTGATTTTTAATTTTCAAGACAGTTTTTGATTACTGGAGCCCACGCCGTCTCCTTTCCTTTCTTAGTTTGACTTGAATGAATCATGAATCACGACACTAAATCTCCTGACCACTGTTGATGACACGAAAGGAGCAAAATGTGCAACAATGTTCAACATATTGTTACAGATTCACATTTCCAGTCGTTTAAGGGTGGTGATTTCTGATTTCAGTCTCCTGAGATTTTCTCCCACATTGCTCAAGGGTGTCTGCTAACCTTGTGCCTGGTAGAGGATGACAATTTGAGCCAATTGTTGATTTTCGTGGCTGAGAAGACGGTGACTTTGCACGTGCTCTTTCACTACCTACAGGGGAAATCCAGTGTTTAGCATGAACAATGTAGCCAATAGGTCATGGAATATGTACCCCATTTTGACAATCTGATGTTAAATCCTCTCTCATTTAATAGTGTTTTGAGAAGATTTTTATCAACAATTATGAATTTTCAGGGGTGGTGCCATTTTCTCGAGTCACATGATCTTTGTGGTCGGATGTGACGTGTACCGTGCGGTTCAAAATGCTGGATTACTTGGGACACCATTTATGCCCAGCGCCGATTTCTTTGATTTGAAATAGCAGTATCGGTTGATCGGGAAGACGGAGGAATACTTCTATACAGATTTGAAACTGTGGCTGTAATTAATGTTAAATATTCGGATGGTTCTTCGGACGGGAATGACGCGGAGTCTGATGAGCGAGCCCCAGTGGTGGCCACGAGCCTATCTTCCAGCCGCCGGCAGCCGTTAGCCCCGGACGCCGAAGCTAGGCTAAAGCCCTCCGCCGCCACCAAAGTCCTTAAAAGATGTGTGATCAAGAAATGAAAGCCACGTTTCTGCGTCTCATACTGAAAATTCATATTCAAAATCCCATCAGTTTAAGCTTCTTAAACGATTTGTGGCTATTTTGTGTTGTCAGAACTGAAACATTTGGCGCTGTATACGGCCTGTAATCCGTTGATTATTTATATATATATATATATATATATATATATATATATATATATATATCTCATAAAGCAAACAAATTCATAGATACTTGAGTATAAATTGTCAAGAAGACCTTGGCCTCCAGCAAATTCAGGTTTGTCCTCCCCCTCGCCCTACTTGTATCTTGGCCTCCTGTCTTGCAATATGTGCACACGTCTGCAACCACATTATCTGAGTTGTTAATTTTTACTGCCCTGTGTGACAAGTCAAAATCAGAGTTCTACAGGCTATAGATCATATTAATGGTAGACAAAGTTTTGAAATGATCTATGTGTGTAGGTCTCGTTTGACCTAGATAATTAATTTCACAAAACCTGGTATTTGAACAGTGGTGTATAGACTTTATATTCTCGATAAAGTCAGCGTTGGAAACTGATCGCATGGTTTCCGTATTTTGCAGTTGTGAAATGGCAACTTCCTCTTGACTACTATTTATATAGAAACCTGACGAAATACATCTGACTCAGCGATGCAAAGTATGATAACGGCGGCGCTTCAGTTAAAGCGCAGCCGCAGATGTTTGTGTTCCTCTCTGGGGGAGAAAGTAAACGCGTGTGGTTCACCGCCACGGCATGCGTAGTCGCACGCAATTGTTCTTTTTGCATGCTTGCTTTTTGTCACATTCTCGCGAGCCAGTTTCCTCTGCATACATCTGAATGCTGAACCTCCGCCCAGTTTCCACTGCTGCCCCCTGAGGGCTCGCGGGGAGCGGGGGCAGGCTCAAGGTGAATAGTGGGTGGGGCTCAACCTTGAGTTACAGGTAGGAGTTGAATGAGCACATGACCCGGAGAAGGGAGCTGTAAATGCTGTAGGTCAGTATTTGCACACGCTCTACACCAGGATGCAGAACCGCTGGTATGCCCCCCCCCCCCGCCCTCCCTTCTTGTGCAAGACATTACTGTTGGTGGTTTCCTCAAGGTCAGAAAAGACGGGAACAATTAGCCATGTGTCCTTTGAATTTAGTAAATGCAATTCAAACAGCACCTCAAGTAATGTTCATTGGGGGGAAAATGAATGAAGTCAATAGTTGCTTTCTCACTGCATTCCAGAGGCGTAACCGTAGTTTGGATTTATTCGTCCGTTGTTCACACAGAATCCAATTGCTAGGTCTGATGTGCGCCACGCAGCTGTTGCAGTTTGTGTATCTGAAGCTCACACGAGTTGTGCAAAAATGGACTAAGCAACAGCTCCTACAGTGAAGAAAAGTATTTGAACACCCGGCTATATATTATAAGTTCTCCTACTTAGAAATCATGGCGGGGTCTGAAATTTTCATCGTAGTTGCATGTCCACTGTGACAGAGAGAATCTAAAAAGAGAAACCCATAAATCACATTGTATTATTATTATTATTATTATTTATTATTTATTTTTTAACGATTTATTTGTGTGGTACAGCTGCAAATAGTAGCATCCCAAGAACACCATCCCTACTGTGAAGCATGGGGGTGGTAGCATCATGTGTTGGGAATATTTTTCTGCACATGGGACCAGGATGACTGCACTGTATTTAGGAGAGGATGACCGCGGCCATGTATTGTCAGATTTTGGGGAACAACCTCTTTCCCTCAGTCAGAGCACTGAAGATGGGTCGTGGCTGGGCCTTTCAACATCACAATGACCCCCCAAGCACACGGCCAGAAAAACCAAGGAGTGGCTCCGTAAGAAGCATATCAAGGTTCTGGCGTGGCCTAGCCAATCTCCAGACCTAAACCCAATAGAAAATCTTTGGAGGGAGCTGGAACTCAGTTTCTCTCAGCGACAGCCTAGAAACCTGTCTGATCTAGAGAAGATCTATGTGGAAGAGTGGGCCAAAATCCCTCCTGCAGTGTGTGCAAACCTTGTGAACAACTACAGGAAACTTTTGACCTTTGTAGTTGCAAACAAAGGCTACTCTACCAAATATTAACATTGCTATTCTCAGGTTTTCAAGTACTTATTTGCAGCTGTATCACACAAATAAAATTAATAAAATCATACATTGTGATTTCTGGGTTTTCTTTTTAGATTATCTCTCTCACTGTGGACATGCACCTACGATGGAAATTTCAGACCCCTTCATGATTTCTAAGTGGGAGAACTTGCAATATAGCTGGGTGTTCAAATACTTATTTTCCTCACTGTATGTGGGAAAAACACCACTACTACGTCAGAAGCCCGAAAATTCATGTCGACCATGGATTATTTTTGGAACATAACAGACCATCTATTTCCTCCTATAAGTCACAATAATGGACGCCTGCATCTATGTGGAGTTTTCCAAACCTTCAAATGATCAACTTTCTCCTTTGTTTCTTCAATCCCCCCCCGAAACATGAACTATACCGTTGACAAATGTCCAAATATAAATGAAGCGAAACAGTTGCTGTATTTTTTCTCATTGCAGTGACGAGCCAGCGTTGGCCAAGCTATGCCGCCCCCAGTCACCGACTCTCTGGCCGTGCCCCCACCGGATGGCGGTTGGGGCTGGGCAGTGGTGTTGGCGTCGTTCATCTCCATCGGCTTCTCGTACGCCTTCCCCAAAGCCATTACCGTCTTCTTCAAGGACATCCAGATCATCTTCGGTGCCTCGTCCAGTGAAATCGCATGGATCTCCTCTATCATGCTCGCAGTCATGTACGCCGCAGGTCAGTTCTGAAATGTTGACGGCACTCTTCGCAATTTGTATGGGTTAGGAACCGATGTACAAAATTGCTTCCATATTACTTGAAAACATTTAGGTCTGAAACGATTAATCAACTTACAGTGGTACCTCTACTTACAAACATTTTAGTAAACAAAAAATTCAGGTTATGAAACTCCTCTGAAAAATATTGTCTCTAGTCACAAAGGAAAATTCAGGATACAAAAAGAAAAAATAGGTTCTGGAAAAAATCCTGTATCTTGGTTTGAAAGTGGCATGATAGAGCTGCTATCATTGTAGCATCTTCCTGGCATCCCATTGGCTAGGAGGGACGTCAAGCTTTACCCATGATGCTTTTCGTTTCCCTTGGACATTTGTGTCAACGAACCGTACGATAACGCTTTCACATGCTGTCACACGCTCGCGCACATTGGTAAAGTATTGTAATTCCCAGCCTACAGAGCGCACCTGGTTACAATTCTCACTGAGTGCATTTGTAAAGGAAATACCATTCGTTACATACACACGCCGCAGCTGTGTAAAACCTGCAAGTGCCCACATTGAAACACGAGATCTTTACAAAGAAAGATGGTACACAGAGTTTAAAGCACAGGTTTCAAACGCAAGGCCCGGGGGCCAGATCTGACCCGCCACATGATTTTATGTGGCCCGCGAAGCCACATCTAGTGTCAATTTCCATGATTCTTGTAAAAATCTGTACCAAAATTTTAAATTAATTTATCATTAATGATAAAGTTGAGCTATTGCAAGCATTTTTGTCCTTCAAAATGTGAAACAGTTGAAAAACACATTACCCTCGATTTCTGATCTCCAAAACTAGTTCATAAATTGATGTAAATATGATGAGATGATTAAATATTTTTGTTCCACAGTCATAACGGCCCTTTGAGGGGAAACCGGAATGACAATGTGGCCCGTGAGAAAAATGAGTTTGACACGCCTGGTTTAAAGCTAGCACGGTGCTAACGCTAACAGGGCCGATTAAAATAAAACTTACCGGTAAATATCACTGAGACACGCCAGTAACAAAGCAGCAACACGCTTGAGCCGGTAAAAGTCACTTCCTCGGCACATATATTCCGCCGGTCTCATTCTGACCTTTTCCGCTCGAGTGCCCCCCCCCCTCTCCCCACTTGCAGCCGTTAGAAAAATGCACAAATTGTTGCACCACAGCATAAACCGCAGCGTTGAAAGTGTGTGGAGAAAATAGTCGCGGCTTGTACGCCGGAAATTACGGTACAACTTTGTTTGTTTATCGCACGTTTAGTCATCTTTCTTCACCATGGGCCCCAAGAAACTTGCCTCCAATTTTTGTGTTTTAGTGCCACAGTTGCTTTGGTGACACAGTGACATCATGACACTCCCATCACGATCTAATACGTCATTTGTTCCATTTCGGATCAACCAGATTCATGTGACTGGATGTCAAATGTTATTGGGCGTTATCACCCGGCCACTCTGTAATACGAAGTTTTGTGTAAACACGCACACAGAACAAGAAACCGAACACAGGCAGTAGAAATGAACTACACGTTTTAAGACTGAACACACTGCTATTACGACCCTGACTAGTGTACAGTTGTTTTAGCAGATCAGATCAAATGCAGCTGATGTTAATGCACAACGTTGGGAATCGTCTTTCCAGCCCCCGTCGTTGATCAGTACAGATTGTGATAACCGCAGCAGATAGAGTGACAGGAGGATTACGTTGCGGCCAGATGGCAGCTGAGGCGGCGCCTCGCACAATGCTCCAGGCCTTTGGCCAAAGCGGGGAAATGGAGCAGGTGAGCGGAGCCAGACCAGCGCAATGCATATTTTGGCCAAAATCAGATGAACAAAAGGGATTGCAGACCGTTGCATCATGGAAGTGAATTGTAACCGACTAATCATTATGGTTAGCTCGGTCGCACAACGCAATTTTAAAATCCAAGTCATTGTCTTGTGATACAAACTCAATCGGAGTCACAACACACTGCTGGAACAACGGGGGAACAACATGCATAGGTTGGTATTTTTAGAATATTTCCCGCAGAGGGTTAGTCCACAAATGGAAAAAGGGAAGCAAGAGAAGAGACACGTCATCATGTTTGGGGAAAACATACTAGAAGTAATTACACTGGAGGTCAACATTTGCTAAGCAGGTAAAAATAGAAGAAAGTTATCTCGGCTTTGTGTTGTCGACGAAACATCCATCCATCCATTTTCTTCGCCACTTATCCTCACAAGGGGAGTGCTGGAGGCTATTTCACCTGTCAACGGGGAGGAGGCAGAGTACACCCTGAGCTGGTTGCCAGCCAATGGCAGGGCACATAGAGACAAACAGCCGCACTCACAATCAGACCTAGTGGCAATTAAGAGTGTCCAATTAATGTTGCACACGTATGAAATGTGGGTGGAGGAAACCCACGCAGGCACGGGGAGAACATGCAAACTCAGACAGAACTGTGAGGCCAAAGCTTTACCGGCTGAGCCACTGTTGACTAAACAAAAAGTTATTATTAGTATAGGTGGGAAATCTAACATCTTTTGTGCTTTTAATTAAAAATGTGAAACTTCTATGTGTTAATTAAAAAGAAACAAATTTAGGTAACTTAAAAATGTTAGTGTTAGATTTTATAATATTTGATTTTTAAATTAAAAAGTCATGACAAATGTTCATTTGAAACTCTTATTAGAATTTGAAAGTGATATTTTGTATTTTTTTTTTATAATTTTTAATTTAAAAAACCAACATATTACCATCTAATATGGAACATTTTTTTAATTACAGTATTTTCCGCACTATAAGGCGCACCTAAAAGCCTTTAATTTTCTCAAAAGATGATGTATAATCCGATGGCGCCTTATATATGAAAAACGTTTTTGAAATCGCCCATTCATTGAAGGTAGTTGGAATTCACATTGGGCCAGTAAAAAAAAAAAAAAATGTGTAGCCGGCCACAATTTGCTCTCTGGCCAAAGTTTGGACACCCCTTTATAAAAAGCCTGTTTTTTTGTTTGTTTGTTGTGATTAGCTTGTGGCAAATCCGTGTTCTATCTCGCCTCTTCCCCAGAACCAGATGGGATGGGCTCCCAGCTCATGCGAGTACAAGATGTATAGAAAATGGGTGGATGGATAATAATAATCCCATGTGAAAATCCTTCAAGGCACAATGATTTGAAGATTGTGGCACGCAGATTGACGATAGCGATGTGGAATTAGAATGCCAATAATGAGATCATAAATGTGATTAGACACTGCATGGTTTTTATAAACTATTTCACTTGGGTAACCCTGCACAATTTAATTCAGGTCTTGGGGGGGGGGGGGGTCACTTTAGGAGCCATTTTCGATACATGACAGCAAAGTATTATGGCGTTAGAACATGTAAGTTTCGATGGTTTGGGCATAGTTTGAAGAGTAAAAGAAAATGGGGTCGGACACGTTTGAACTTTCTGCCATTTCGGTGGGCAGCTGTGTGAGGTAAGCGTTGCTGAATAGCGACGCGCTCAAGCTGCAGACTGCGCCTGTGCGGGATCAGCGGAGTTAATCCAGAGAGAGTGTGGCAGAGAAAACGTGAGTCGTCCCCGCGTGGGGGAGAGAACAGTCCTTATCTCTTAAAATCTGATCCACGCTATCGTGACAGTTCACCTCTGCAGTTCATTTTATAGTGTAAATCCCAGAAGATGTCAAAAGCATTATTATTGTTTTAATGAATCGCACAATAGAAATATGTGAGCTACAGTAGACAAGCAGCTGTGGCTCTTTGCGGTTTTGCCGTCAGAGAAAGCAGGTCAAAACCGCTCAAGACGACGCAGGGGAAATGGACGGATTACTATTGGCAGTGGTGGAAATTTCCAACACGTAACCGTAATTTCCGGCCTATAAACCGCGACTTTTTTCACAAGCTTTCAACCCTGCGGTTTATGTAGTGATGCGGCTAATTTGTGCATTTTTTCCAAGGTCCGCTAGGGGGCACTCGAGCGGAAAAGATGAAAGTGGGACTGGTGGAATATATGTCCCGAGGAAGTGACTTTTACCGGTCTGGCCCTGTTAGCGCTGCGCTAGCGGGTTACTACCGTGTCTCGTGATTTTTACCGACATTTTTTTTTTTTTTTTTTTAAACCAGTGTGACGCTCTGAGCACTCCCCCGAGCTGAAATGTCTCCTTGTGATTAATGTACATGCGTTACTAACAGGGGAACTCTGGGTACATAGCAGACGCTTACTGGGAAATACCCCAGTCTCATTGTTCCCCTTCTCCAACATAGAGGGAGCTAACATACGTTATATCCTAACCTTAAAACAAAAGAAGTACATATATATATATATATATATATATATATATATATATATATATATATATACACATGTACGTTAGCTGTGTTAGTCTTTCTGAGACGTCCGTAGCGAACATGAACGCTCGGCGACAAGTTGTCGAATGGCACAAGTTGAAGCATGGATGGGGGATGTTATAGACTGGCCGGAAGTTTCCAAAATATACGCGCATGCGCGTTTATCACAAGGAGATTTTTCAGCACCGGGAGCGCTCAGACCGTCACACCAGCCCTGTTCGCGCAACGCCAGTGTTACCGTTTAGCGCTCTGTAGGCCGGGAATTTTTAAGGCATCTTAAACTGTTACTGTACTCCATTGTGTATAATGCACTCACGTTTAATACGTACCCCCAAAAATCATCAATCACCTTTCCCTATGTATTGTGCACACCATCAAGAACTGGTGAAAGAAATCAGAATCCGCTTTATTGGCCAAATCTGCCATCTAGTAAGAGGAAGACTCCAAATCGGAGGCCGTCGACGTATGGCGGCACCGGTAAGGACCTCATGATTCTTGCTTGAGCAGGGAAATTGACCATATTACTAATACATCTGTAATGTTTCAAATTACATTACAAATTGGAATGAAAATGCACCCTTTTCACAAAATTTCATTTTCCCAATACCTATGTATGGATATAATCTGTGCATTGTATAAGAGACTTTCTAGGCAGTTATAAAAGCATTTTTTTTGGGGGGGGGGGTGGAGATGTCGCCGTTGCTTGAATTTTCTGCTCGTCACGTCCAGGCTTGTTTCCGAACAAGTCTTCACTTTGTACATTGTAACTTCAATGTAACTTTCACCCCCCCCCCCCCCCCGAGCAAGCTTTAAAACTTGCTTGGCTCTGTACCGTGAATGAAATTGTTGTTTCCACGCATTTTTCTTTCCACCCTCTCCCTCCCCAGGGGAAATTAACGTGCAGGCACGGGGGAGGGGGGGGGGGTTCCCTCGTTTCCAGTCACTGCTGTGGATGCAAATTAGGGGGGGACTTTTTTGTCGAGGTTAGAAAATGAGTTGCCCGGAACCAAGGAAGGATTCTGAAAGAATTAAATATTTTTTGACTAGTTTGTAGTTCGAACCAGATTGACTCGTTCTGACTTTTTGTGTCTACGTTTCAGGTCCCATCAGCAGCATTCTGGTGAACACGTACGGCTGCAGGCCCATCGTCATGATCGGGGGCTGCCTGTGTGCGGTCGGCATGACGCTGGCGTCGTTCTGCAACAGCGTGGTGCAGCTTTATCTCTGCATCGGCGTTATTGGTGGTAAGTCCCTCGCAATCCACTTAACTGAGTGGCCTTGATTAGCTTCTGCCTCGAAATAGGCAGCCGGATATAAAGCTGAGGGAAAAGAGTTGACATGTGAGGCTAATGTGATCAGGTTGTATTTTTAGCTTTAGTTGCCGAGATGACCGTGAATCAACCCAATGATGTCATGATGACGCTCATTTGAACAAATTCCCCAACAACCTTATTACTGTAATTTGCGTTTTTCACCAACCCTTTCAACTCTGCGGTTTATGCGGTGTTGGCGGCGCTAGTGCACCTGGTTAGAAGCCTCGGTACTCAGTTTAACGGT
Source organism: Syngnathoides biaculeatus (assembly GCF_019802595.1). NCBI lineage: Eukaryota > Metazoa > Chordata > Actinopteri > Syngnathiformes > Syngnathidae > Syngnathoides > Syngnathoides biaculeatus. Next base: position 13,537,336 of record NC_084659.1, on the reverse strand, counting down.
AGTGCCGCGCTAACGTTAGTGTGGTGTTAGTGTTAGCGCACCTGGTTATAAGCCTCGGTTGACAGAGTTCAACGCTAGTGCCGCGCTGATGCTAGCACCGCGCTAGCTAGCGTTAAACTCTTTCTGCGTCTTCTTCTTTTCCTTTCGGTTTGTCCTGATTAGGGGTCGCCACAGTGTGTCTCTTCCATCTTTCTCTTTCTCGTGCATCTTCCTCTCTTTAACACCCACAGTCTTCATGTCCTCCCTCACAAGATCCATCAAAGCTAGCGTTAGCGTGGCACTAGCGTTAACCAGGTGCGCTCTGTAGGCCGGGAATTCCGGTAAATGCATCTACATTCCTGTAGAGGGAAGCACGGTGAAAAGTTTTGGCCTCACAATTCTGAGGTCCCAGGTTCGATCCCAGCCCCACCTGTGTGGAGTTTGCATGTTTTCATCATGTCTGCATGGATTGTCTCCGGGCACTTTGGTTTCCTCCCAGATCCCAAAAATGTGCAACATTAATTGGACACTCTAAATTGGCCCTAGGTGTGATTGTGGTTGCGGCTGTTTGTCTCCATGTGCCCTGCGATTGTCTGGCAACCAGTTTAGGGTGTACCCCGCCTACTGCCCATTGACAGCTGGGATAGGCTCCAGCACTCCTTGCAACCCCTGTGAGGATAAGTGGCAAAGAAAATGGATGGATGGATTCCTGTAGACTCTCATATCAGCATTTAAATAAAAATTTTCGGTTCAACACGTTACACTTTGGTGTATTTTATTAAAAAATATTTCAAATGTAGAACTGACATAATTAGTACCTTTCTTGCCATGCAGGCATTTTTAAAAAAAAATTGATAATACAGCTCTTTTTTTTTAATCTATTTGATCCCAATACAATTGAGAACACTTCATTTGAAAACATCTAACAATTAATTGAATTAGATTTTAATCTATATAAGTATATAAAAAATGTTCATTGTAATTGAGCTTTGCAATAGTCTCTTATCGTATTCCCACACAGGACTTGGATTGGCATTCAACCTGCAGCCAGCTCTAACCATGATCGGCAAATACTTCTATAAGAAGCGCCCGATCGCCAACGGGCTGGCCATGGCCGGAAGCCCGGTGTTCCTCAGCTCCCTGGCCCCGCTCAACCAGTACCTTTTCAACCATTTCGGCTGGAGGGGGAGCTTCCTGATCCTGGGCGGCCTGCTGCTGAACTGCTGCGTGGCCGGCTCGCTCATGAGGCCCCTGGGACCGCCGCCCTCCAAGATGAAAAAGGAGCAAGTGGCGAGCGCTAAGGAAAAGCGAACGGTGTGGCAAATGCTCAACAAGTATCTGGACTTGTCTCTCTTCAAACACCGCGGTTTCCTCATCTACCTATCCGGGAACGTCATCATGTTCTTCGGCTTCTTCGCGCCTATCGTGTTCCTCGCGGCCTACGCCAAAGAAATGGGTGTTGACGAGTACTCTGCCGCCTTCCTCCTCTCCATTCTGGCTTTTGTGGATATGTTTGCCAGACCCTCGATGGGGCTCCTGGCTAACTCCCGCTGGGTCCGGCCCAAGATTCAGTATTTCTTCAGCTTCGCCGTGCTGTATAATGGCGTGTGCCACGTCTTCTGCCCGTTCGCCAGCTCCTACACCGGCCTCGTGGTGTACGCCGTGTTCTTCGGCTTTGCCTTTGGCATGGTCAGCTCGGTGCTCTTCGAGAGTCTCATGGACCTGGTCGGGGCTCCGAGGTTCTCCAGCGCAGTCGGACTCACCACCATTGTGGAGTGCTGCCCAGTCCTGCTCGGGCCACCTATTGCAGGTACTACATCCGTCGTCAAATGTTTTTGCTAGCATAACATGACATCAACTTCTTCTTCTTTTCCTTTCGGCTTGTCCCGATTAGGGGTCGTCACAGCGTGTCATCTTTTTCCATCTTAGCCTATCTCGTGCATCTTCCTCACTAACACCCACAGTCTTCATGTCCTCCCCCATCACATCCATCTTGTCTCCAAAACATCCAACTTTGGCTGTCCCTCTAATGAGCTCATTTCCAATCCTATCCAACCTGTTCACTACGAGCGAGAACCTCAACATCTTCATTTCTGCTACCTCCAGTTCTGCTTCCTGTCGTCTCTTCAGTGCTACCGTCTCTAATCCGTACATCATGGCCGGCCTCACCACTGTTTTACAAACTTTTCCCTTCATCCTCGTGGAGACTTTTCCGTCACATAGAAGACGGGACACCTTCCGCCAACTGTTCCACCCTCCTTGGACCCGTTTCTTCACTTCCTTACCACACTCACCACTGCTCTAGATTGTTGACCCCAACTATTTGAAGTCGTCCACCCTCGCCATCTCTTCTCCCTGCAGCCTCACTCTTCCCCCTCCACCCATCGTATTCATGCACCTATACTCTGTTTTACTTTGTCTTATCTTCATTCCTCTCCTTTTCCAGTATGTGCCTCCATCTTTCTAATTGTTCCGCCGCCTGCTCACTGCTTTCACTGCAGATCACAATATCATCTGCGAACATCACGGTCCAAGGGGAATCCAGTCTAACCTCACCTGTCAGCCTATCCATTACCACCGCAAACAGGAAGGGGCTCAGGGCGGATCCCTGATGCAGTCCCACCGCCACCTTAAATTCGTCTGACACCTACGGCACCTCACTGCTGTTCTGCTGTCCTCATACATGTCCTGTGCTATTCTAACATATTTCTATCTATACATAATTTCATAACATGACATCAACCATAGTTTTTATACTCTCATTAAACGGCAAATAGGATGTGCATAATCAGTCCTGTTGACAACATGACAGTGTTTTCAAAGCTCACAATAGATAAATGCTTTGATGAAAATGCTTGCAATAATTTTTTTCTTTTTTTTTTTTAATTCCAATGCTTTTGTTGTCGCACAGGGAAACTGATAGATGTCACCAATAATAATTACAAGATCATGTATTTCTGCTGCGGCGCCGTCGTGATTGTGGCGAGCATCTGGCTCTTCATCGGCAACTTCATCAACTACAGGCTCTTGGACCGCGAGCGCAAACTCGAGCAATACAACCCGGCCGGGTCAGACGATCCCGACCACCTCCAGAAGCAAGCCAAGACCGTGGCCGCGGGTGACGGCAAAGAGCCAGATGAAGAAAAGGGCCATGAGCCTATGCAGCGGGAGACCAACATGTAAGACTGTCTTTGGTTTTTTTTTTGTCTTTGTTTTTTTTTTTCGTCTAAGCTTCGTAATGTTGTTGGCAAACATCGGACTGAGCTTCATGCCGAGAGAGTGCCTCGCGGTCCGCCACCTGGCTCTGTTCAGGGTCCTCTACAACTCTTGCAAACTGCCAAAGCAACATGTGTCCCGAGCAACGTGGAAGATAAAGACTTCCATCGGATTCACTTTATAAATGAGATGAAAAATGAACCTAAATGTCACAAATCACTCAGAAAAGTGGAAATTTGAACAACTTCCATGGAAACGCCAACTCCGAGCTCTTCACGTGTCTTCCAATGTAAATCAAACATGGAAAGAGCATGTTGCACTTTTCCATTATAAACCAGCTCCTCAAAGATCCAAAGTTTGGGAAATGAGGACGGCATAAAACTGTTGCCAACGTCGGTCCTTGATTTATGTCCTGAAGTCGTGCTCATCGAGCTTTCAAACAGCTCAGACTGGTTGCCCGCGATGATGACGTCATTTCTTTTGGCAGCCGGTGAGCCCTGAAATGTAGACGAGCAGGAAACCGAACGCAAGCTCTCCGCATGAGTGGCACCCTCAACAGCCTCCTCTGCCAACCACTCGAGAACCCCTTGGGCATAATAATCCCTCTCGTCGGCTCGTTATAATCGATCATCTATCAGCACTTATTCCAGAACCAAAACTTGACTCCAGCTCATATAAAATTGAATGTACTCTCCATTGTGGGCCTTAATAATAAGGTAATAATGACCAAAACTGTAATATATAGTGAGTGGACACTTCATTAGGGACTCCCCAGAGATGTAGTAACAATTGAGATTGTGCTCCCATCTTGAATTGGATCACATTTAATTTTTTTGTTTTTGCCTAATGAAGTGAAGTTTAAATTAAAAAAAAAAAAAAGCCTTACATGTACTTGAAGAAATGAGGCAGGTATTGTTAAGTTATTGTTACTGAAATTTGAATTGCTCTTGGTCCTCCAAACGTAGCCATGTTGTTTTGTGGGGAAAAATGAAGTATATTTAAAAAAAAAAAATCCCACCATTTTATTTAAATTAGTGCTATTGGCGCATTTCCATCAAAGCCAAGCAGCGCTAATGTTGACCAACGCCGTCCACGTTGTCGTCATCTCCCAAAGCTTTTGTGATAAAATAATATTTCTATTGAAAGTAGTTTTGCGATTCAATATGAAAGCAGCTGCTACACATGTATTTGGAAAAAAAAAGATCTATTTTGCATTATTATTATTTGAGATTCACCCCTAAACAGCGGCAGTTTTAATATATAATTCTATATTTTGCTTCGCTTCAGTGTTCCGCAGTATTTTTGTATGTTGACAAAGTCCGCCGTCACTGTGCTTTGGACGACTCGGAATGTTTTCTCGGTAATCTATGCAAAACGTCTCATTTCGAGATGATTTTCAAAATGAGCTGCAGAATCGTGACATCACCCCGTAACACTGCCTCCTGCTGTTGAGTTATTAGCAGGATTATTATTACTATTTATTTCCATTTTTTTTTTTTTTAAATACTTGTTGCTGCTGGAGATGAAGACGTTCTCCTCTTATTCCACATTGTCCAGCGCTCTAAGTCGTACATTTCTGTGTGTTTTGAGCTTGAATATTTATTCTTTGGAAAAAAAAAAGAATTTGTTCGAATATATTAGTCGTGACAGACTTGGAATCTATGAACTGTATACGTTTGCTTTTTTCGGGGAGGGGGAGGGCAGGAAATAGCATAATCCAAGGTGGGATCCCAAAGAGCCCAGATCTCGGGTATGATTGTGAATGAACGAGTTTGTTACTGGGAGGTTCTCACTTGACTCTCTGGTGCCTTATTAATTATATCATCATCATCATCGTCATTATCCCCTTCGCAAGTACTCATTGATCAAATTTCGATCTTGAGTGCACATTTTGGATTCAGCTCCTCATTTTAGAGTTTCCTTGTGTAGATAGCCAACACCGAAGCTTATCAAGTCCGTGTTCATAATGTCCGGCAAGTAGCAGACACATTGTATTACCTCTTTTTTTTTTTTTTTTTTTTTTTTTTTTGGAATGGCATTGAATCGAAATATTCACATTGTATCGTTCCACTACCTCTGCAACCGTCCTTTCGCGCTGAGGACAAATGTACAGCACGGGTGTAGATACAAAAGAACAGTGTTTTTTTTTTTTTGCTTTTGTTTTGTTCCTCTCGTGTAATAGCAGTTCAATAAAGTATATATTCAGCCAAACACCTGAATGTCTTTCTATTATCTGTAATGTATAATGAAGTCAAATTCTATGGCGCCATTTTATCCCATTTTAAAAAATAATTTCAAATTTCCCACTAAATTCTTTTTTGCACGATGAAAACGACATGTATCATGTTTATCAGATGCTTGTGTTGCGCAAACTTTTAATTAGCAAGAAATTCAAAGCGCTTCGCGCTTCTTGTGATGCGGTCCAACATTGCAGTCCAAGTGGATGGAGGGGGGCAAGTCCTCGAGTCAGAACATGTAGATGCGGGCCGCCGTTAATAGTCGGCGCACGTGCTCATTGGAATTGGATCCGCGTCGCTCGTTAGACTCAGAGTGTGACTCCTCTTGCTCTTTGGCTGCATTAAACTGACTAATAATCAAGCACCAGTCTGTCAGTAATTCTGCCCGGTGACCACCTCTCACCTCCGTGAGCCACAGTTAACATTTTTAAAGATGCAGGTGAAGAAATAAAAAAAAATAATAATAATAACCCCCCTTTTTCTATCCTCATCTGTATGCGCCGCGTCGGCCGGCCGCCGCGCGCCGATGATGGCTGGAGACCCTGAGGCGGGGTTTGAGGCTAGATTTTAATGGGACAGTAAGGGTCAACCGGGGGGAGGCGAGAACAATAATCCTCCGCAGGTCTGTGATCAGCCGGACCGCAGACCCCAAGCGGGGCACCCTGCTGGGTGCTTGAGTGCACGGATATGACCTTCAAAACATGCTTTTTTTCCCCCTGCATTGATTGCTCCGGTGGGCAGCAATTACGAGATCAGCGCAAATGAACTTTTCAAGAGAGCGCAAGAATGTAGTCAATTTCCCACAATGAAAAAAAGCTAATTGGTTAAAAAGAAAAAAAAAAGATGGGAAATTTTTGCTTCCATAATTATAAACCTGCGATGTAGCAAATTGCAGGATTTAGTAGGACATTTACATTAGACAAAACATTTTTAAAATTTGGGTTAATTTTGTTCCTCCACCCCCCAAAAAAATCCTTCACTCCAAGCTACTTTGAAAATATTGTTTTGCTGTCAAAATATGATAAGTAAAATGCAATTCGGAGTAAATGTTTTGCTTTTACAGTCAAATTAAGCAAGAAATGCATTTCATTCTAATTGAACAGGGGTGTGTAGACTTTTGGAGGGAATATCCAGGATGTATTTCATTCATATTTACCTTTCAGTGACTCCAAAATATGAAAAAAAAAAAAAAGATCGGAAATTTTTGCTTTCACAATTATGAACCTGCGAATGTAGCAAGTTGTAGGATTTAGTAGGACATCTACATTAAACAAAAAAATTACATTTGGGGAAATTTTATCCCCCCCCCATAATCCTTAAAGGTACTTTGAAAATATTATTTTGCTGTCAAAATATAATAAGTAGAATGCAATGTAGAGCACATTTTTTCTTTTACAGTCAGGACTGTTGCAAAGTAAGCAAGAAATGCCTTTCAGTATAATTAAACAGGGGTGTGTACACTTTTGGGGGGGCATATCCAGGATGTATTACATTGATATTCTACCTTTCAGTGACTCCAAAATATTAAAAAGCTGGGTCTTTATTTTTCCACCTAAGATCTATGTAATATAGGATAACTGATTAAAAAAAAAAAGTCTTTCCCGTGAGCGAGAGCTGATTGGTTGCCAATATGATCGAGAGAGGAAAATCTGCTCACCAATTTCCATCCCCACTCTGAAAAGTGCGCGGAACAAAGCCAATAAACGGCCAGCCCCGAGGTGTTCTGACCCAAAGCGGACCTTCCACTGTGATGCCCGAAAGCTACAAGCTGCCGCGGTGTCTCAACAAGACACGCATTAACCTTTCCGCCGTTATTTTTGCCTTCTTCTCCCGCGAAGACGTTCCGACTTTGAAGTGCCTGCGTTTAACCTTCATTTAACTTTTGTGTCACGCCGCTCCCGAGCGAGCCGTTCTGACAGCGGAAGCCTTTAGAAGTCGGCGAAAGGCCCCCCCGGCCATAGATGGCATATCGGCGCATCTGTCTGCCGAGCTTCACGGACGGGCCGGAGACGGTTTGTTCTTCCGCGAGCCGCTCGGCTCGATCGGACGCAAAGAAGGTGCAACAAGTTGAAACGATTTCACCGGAACGAGAGACACAAATGCCGCAAATTCCATATTTGGAAACAGAGTACCGTAATTCCCGGCCGACAGAGCGCACCTGGCTATAAGCCACACCCAGTACATTTGGTAAGGAAATACCATTTGGTACATAAGTACACCGCAGCTGTGTAAAAGTCACAAATGCCCACATTGAAACAAGATATTTACAAAGACTGTACACGGAGAGTTTAACGCTAGCGCTGCCATGCTAATGCTAGCGCCATGCTAAGGCGCTAACAGGGCCAGTTTAAAAAAAAAAAAAAAAAAACATACCGGTAAAAATCACTGAGACAACGGCAGTAACACTCTAGCGCAGCGCTAACAGGGCCGGACTGGTAAAAGTCACTTCCGCGGCACATATATTCCACCGGTCTCACGCTTACCTTTTTTTCCGCTCGAGTGCCCCCTTGCGGCCGTTAGAAAAACAATGCACAAATTAGCCGCATAAACCACAGGGTTGAAAGCGTGTGTGGGGGGGGGGAGGGAAAAAAGTCGCGGCTCATAGGCCGCAAATTCCGGTAGTCGGACTGAGATGTGGTTCGGTGAAATAAGTGAACTGAAATGTAGCTCAGAACTGAGCCTTTTTGGGATAGCTTTCTATTTTCTTTTAGTTTTTACGGAAGTGAGAATGCTTTTTATTTGTCCTCTCAATATTTTTGAAAGGAAACATTTAATGGATTTTTTTTTTTTTATCTTTTCAAGAGTAAATTCCAAAGGAAAAAAAAATTCAAAACAGGGAATTTGGAAAGATAATAGAATCAGTTTTATTTATTTATTTTTTGTCGGTGTTTGTTTTAATCCATAAATTCCTTGTAAAAAAGTGTTTCGGAAAAATGTTTATCAAAAAGTAGATTTTTATTTATTTTTTTACAGTGATTATCATGAGTTTTGTTTCGTTTCCAATATTTGCATCTTTGAGTAGTATTGGGGAGTTGGAATGTTAATTTTTGAAATCTTAGGAGTGGCTATAAAAAGTCGACACACCCCTGTTTAAAAATGCCAGGTTTTGTCATTTTAGAACACTGAGCCCCGAGACATATGATTTCGAAATGTGACCGATAACCTGCACAACACAATTGGGAAAATATATTTTTCTAGACCGGGAAGGAAAAGTAAACTTGAAAAAAATGTGGTTGTACAAGTGTACGCTCTTAACTGGGGGTGTGGCCATGTTCCCTATTAACCAATCCTATCCATGCTAAATGGGAGTTAGCACACATGCTAGCACTTTTTTCCGATTAACCGCAAACACTTCACATGTTCGTTCTTGCACACTTTACCACAAGGAATTTGAGCGCAACTGTTACAACATAGGGTGGCACGGTGGATCGTGTCCTCACAGTTCTGAGGTCCCGGGTTCAATCCCAGCCCCACCTGTGTGGAGTTTGCATATTCTCCCCGTGCCTGCGTGGGGTTTCTCTGGGCACTCCGGTTTCCTCCCACATCTCAAAACATGAAACATTAATTGGAGACTCTAAATTGCCCATAGGTGTGATTGTGAGTGTGTCTTGATGTGCCCTGCGACTGGCTGGCTCCCCGCCTCCTGCCGGTTTAGAGCTGGGATAGGCTCCAGCACTCCCTTGTGAGGATTAGCAGCAAAGAAGATGGATGGATGTTACAACATCAAGAACTAGATGTTCCTCCAGAATTGATGAAAAGATGAGCAAGAAAACAGGACTGGAAGACTGGCAGCAAGATTGAAGAAGCTCCAGGAATTTCTGGTAAGTACTGGGGGGTGTACTACACAGCAATCTCTCGTCGTCTTTATGTCTGGTTAACGGGGTTCTGTTTCATTTCAAATAAAAAAAAATAATAATAAAAATAAATCCCTTGTGGTGGAAGTCACATTTCATGGTAGGAAAAGTCTAGAAATTCTTGTCAAATATTTTTTTTGCAATACGAAAACGTTGCATCTGAACAGAGGGTGTGTACACTTTATATATCCACTCTGCACTGATTCTTTTGAAGCAGTCGTTGCTCTCTACACGAAGTCACGTCAAAACTAACCTAATGAGCCCGCTTAATCTCGTTTTCAACAGGCATAATTACAAGTGCCCGTCGTTTCATTTCGCCTCTTAATTACTCCGGCGCAGGTGATCGACTCGTTTTGCGTTGCGTCACGCGCCGAATCATCAAGGACTTTTTAAAAAAATTTTTTTGGGGGGATGGGTGGGACACTGGATTTTCTCAGCTAATTGCGTTTTTTTAATAAAAAAAAAAAATATGCTGTGTAATGGACTTATTAAGTGGAGTGAACTTCAAACAGAGCGCTTCTCATTTGGCCCGCCCGAGTGTGACTGCTGTCTTCTACCGTACCGTCATCCAGAATTGGAGGAGAATTAGGAGAGGGGGGAGGAGAGGGGGGGGGGGGGTAAAAATCTCGTGAAGCATCTGAGCTCAGAGTTAGACGGCAGCACATCAACGTTTGGAGAACTGCCTTGGTTTTGGAGCGCAGCGCTTCCCAGTGCAGATAGGGGGCACTCTTCCCTTGGTTTTCCCTGCACCAGCGCGACTGGAATGTGATTTGGTGGGACTGACGTGCTCCATAAGGGAGGAAATATCATGAAAGCGCCTTTAATTTTTTTTTTAAATACCCACTTTTGTCTAATGCTAATGCTAACATTGAATTTGTTCATTTTGATGATTTGCTTCTAAAAAAAAAAAAAAAAAACTATTCACGCATAGACTTACTATTTGTGTTGATTAAATTTATTTTGGCCCTTTCCCAGAAGTTTTTTTTTCTTTAACATCTATCCAAACATTTTCTCCGCCGCTTATCCTCACAAGGAGCCTACCCCAGCTCTCAAAAGGCAGGAGGTGGGGTACACTCTGAACTGCTTGCTAGCCAATCGCAGGGCACATAGAGACAAGAAGCCGCACTCACAATCACACCTAGGGGCAATTTAGAGTGCCCAATTTAATGTTGCATGTTTTTGGGACGTGGGAGGAAACCGGAGTGCCCGGAGAAAACCCATGCAGGTACAGGGAGAACGTGCAAAACTCCACACAGGCGGGTCCGGGATCGAACCTAGGAACTCAGAACTGTGAGCGCACCGTGCCGCACTCTCATTATACAAGAATGTGAAATAGTTTTGGTCCCCTTCTGAAATTATTCTCCCACTTTGGTGTTTCAACATCATTAAACAAATGTCAATATCAAACAGATGTAAATTAAAGTAACTTAAAATGCCGTTTTAAGTGATTTCATTTATTAAATTTAGCTATTCAAAGTTACCGTGTGGAAAAAGTCATCACCGTGCAATTTAAATCAAAAATTAATTGTAGCTAATCATAACCTTTTCCATCAATTTTAATGGTCACACCCAAGCGTGATCTTTTTGAAAGGCTCTCTTGTAATCGTAGTACAGCGTTTCAGGAAAAAAAAACATCAAAGGAACAGTTAAATATGGTGGTCGGAGTGTGATGGTTTGGGGCTGCTTTTCTCCATCAGGACCTGGACAACTGGCCATAATTAACAGAACCACGAATTCTGCTCTGAACCAGAAAATGCTGAAGAATCCGCCATCACTTTCTGAGCTCAAGGTGAAGTGTGGTTGGGTTCTGCAGCAGGATAATTATGCAAAACAAGTCAACTTTTAAATAACTTGAAAAAAAAAAAAGTTTTGTAACTGCCTAGTCAAAATCTGGATTTAAATCTTAAATATGAGGCCGTTCCTGCTTAAAAATCCTCCCTTTTCGCTGACGTAAAACAATTCTGCAAGGAAGTACGAGCCAAATTACCTCCACAGAGATGTAAAAAATTCATTTCTAGTTAATATTCAGGCTTTAACCTCTCAGAGGCGGGCTCGGCGAACCCCTGCATGCAGTTGGTTTGGCATTTCCGGGGGGGGGGGGAGCTAAAAAATTCTGGCACCATCTCTGTGGGAAAGAACCACGTTTAGTTGAGTCAAGATGGCATCCAGGATAATGTTGATGTTATTATATGTTAAGATCATGAGAAACGGTGTTTGCAGGCAGTTGGGTTGGTTGAGCTTACGTTGTGGCCCGGTTGTTTCCAAGGCGTGCTGAATTATTCTAACTCCTAATTGCGAAAAACACTGAAAAATGAAGCGTCCGCCCGAAAGCGCGTCAGGCTTCATTCCAGGCTCAAGTGCTTGCGTGTCTCCTGCCCGCCGCTTCCTCCCACCTTTAAAACCTCCAGCTTTTCACTTAACGTCACCCCGCATCAGCATCCGGTGATTCCTGACCGTGTGCTCGCGATGAATTGGGCATGCCTTTTTTTTTTCCCAAAATAAAAACCAAAAATGGAAAGAGAAGAAGCGGCAGCGGATTTAATCAGCCACCTCGTTTGACCTGTCCCGCCACGGGCGGCCGCCCTGGCAGACGTGTCCAGGATGTGCGCGGGCGTTTCACAGGATTCATCCGGCAGCGGGTTTTATCTTTCATGCCGTGCGTGACGTGGGGTAAAAAGGTCGTCGGTCCGCTTTCTCTCTCTCTCTGACTTTGTGTGCACTCGCAAGAACTTATATTCAGTATATTTCACAATTTTGACCGATCGAGAGCTGTGATCCTCAGTGTCCCTCTAGTGGTGCTAGAAAGTATTGCACAATGCATTTCGGTAGTATTTAACTTGTACGTTCAATACATTTGCATTTACCGTAATTTCCGGCCTATAGAGCGCACCTGCTTATTAGCCTCACCCAGTACATTTGTGAAGGAAATACCATTTGGTACATACATAAGCCGCACCTGTGTAAAAGCCACAAGCCCACATTGAAACACGAGATATTTACAAAGAGAGACTGTACACAGAGTTTTCAAAGTTTTAATACCTTAGCTTAGCTTAACATAGCAACAACACGGTAGCACGAACAGCGCTAAAAAAAAACAAGTAAAAAAAACCAGCCGTGGCAGCTACACAGTAGCAACATGGTAGCACAACACTAACAGGGCCTGTTAAAAAAAAAAAAAAATTAAATCACTGAGACATGGCAGTAACACAGCAGCAACACGCTAGCATGGTGCTAACAAGGCTAGTTTAAAAAAAAAAAAAACATACCGGTGAAAATTACTGAGACACAGCAGTAACACAGCAGCAAGAAGCTAGCGTGGCGTGAACGATTAAATAAAAACCTACTGGTAAAAATCACTGAGACACAGCAACATGGTAGCACAGCGCTAACAGTAGCAGTGCTAACAGGGCCGGTTTAAAAAAAAAAAACATATGGGTAAAAATCACAGAGACACAGTAACACTGCAGCAAGAAGCTAGCGCAGTGCTAATGGTTAGAAAAAAAAAAACATACCAGTAAAAATCACTGGGACACAGCAACACGCTAGCACAGCGCCAACGATAGAATATGCTAACAGGGCCAGTTAAAAAAAAAAAAAACATGCCGGTAAAAGTCACTTACTCGGCACATATTTTCCACCAGTCTCACTCCTACCTTTTCCGCTCGAGTTCCCCCTTGTGACCGTTGGGAAAAAATGCACAAATTAGCCGCATCACCGCAAAAGCCGCAGGGTTGAAGTTGCGATTTATAGGCCGGAAATTACGGTAATCATCAAGATCCGTTTGCTTAATAAGCAGCGCATTATCATTTCGATATTTTCTCTCAGCTTGTTTGGAGATGGTTTTGGTAAAGACCCAAAATGGCGGCTTTGGATAACTTGTATGTTCTATTTTTGAGGATTTTGATCACATTATGGAGATTGTGAATTGCAAATGCAGTCATACAGCTGATTGCGACTAATTTATGATAATGGGATTGAAATTGATTCATTGCAACATTTTGTGGGGGCTTTGCGAGGCAAGTATGGGGGGAAAAGAGGTCTGTAAAATGTTTTTTTTTTTTAAATTATTATTCAAACCTGCAATGGCAGCCTATTGACACTCCTATAATTTCCATTTGCCATCATATTCTATCCTCGTGTTCAATGCGAGGTATCATCCTCGTGCCTCAGAGATGCTCAGACACGTTTTTCCCTCTTGACCTTTTGTTCGAAGTCCTTTCCGGTTGCGTGAGAGTGGAAACAAAGAGTAAACTTTACTGAGAGAAGCACGATAGCGTCAAAATTGGATGTTACGAAACCTTCCGAAGCTGCCGGAACAAACGTGTGCGAAATGTTATTTTTTTTAATCACGTTTTATGCAGCTCGTACGGACCTCACGCAGACATTTGTGCAACGTATGGAGAGGACATTGAAAACGCAGCACCGTGTTCCATTTTTTTTAAATTCACCCTGTTGCCGTTGTTAACTTGGGGAAAGTCGTGAAATATGAAGCAGGAGGAAAAAAATGTCAAGCATATTCCACAATCAGGACGTGAGTCCGTACAGACTCGTTTGATTTCATTTGTTTGAACATTGGCCTCACAGTTCTGAGGTCCCGGGTTCGATCCCGGCCCCGCCTGTGTGGAGTTTGCGCGTTCTCCCGCGTGCCTGCGTGGGTTTCCTCCGGGCACTCCGGTTTCCTCCCACACCCCAAAAACACGCAACATTAATTGGAAATTCTAAATTGCCCCTAGGTGTGATTGGGAGTGCAGCTGTTTGTCTCCATGTGCCCAGCGATTGGCTGGCGACCAGATCAGGGTGTACCCCGCCTCCTGTCTGTTGACAGCTGGGATGGGCTCCAGCACTTCCTGTGACACTCGTGAGGATAACCGACTAAGAAAATGGATGGATGGATGGATGGATATCCTTCCACTTTTACCTCCTTTGGTCCATTTTTTTGTAGCGATGCAGATTTTTGGATTTTCGCATCTGGAAGCCTCCTCGGAGCTTTTCTATTCCAGCCGATGTGCTGCTTTGCGCCCCCCCCCCCGCCCCTCCCTTGCCCGTGAGAGCGCCGTGTACCAGCGTATTGTGCGCACACCAGTGGCCAAGGAGAATACGCGTTCAAAGCGAGGCAGCTGTCGCTCGCGCCGTCAACTCATGCCGAACGAAAGCGTTTCCTCTCGGGCGGCGGCGAAAGGCTGCAAGGGCGCAGGAAGGCGGAAAAGATCACAACATCTGGAGGTGGGGATGTGGGGCTGTGGGGGGGGGGGGTTTCAGGTCACAGGAACAAGAAGTCACTGAGGGAAAAGGTGCGACGATGCAGGAGATTCTGGACTGCCTAAGTACGTCCATCCATCCATCCATTTTCTTTGCCGCCTATCCTCACAAGGGTTGCGGGGAGTGCTGGAGCCTATCCCAGCTGTCAATGGGCAGGAGGCGGAGTACACCCTGAACTGGTCGCCAGCCAATCGCAGGGCACATAAAAACAAACAGTCACACTCAGAATCACACCTAGGGGCAATTAAGTGCAAATAAAGTATTCGAAATTGTATTGGGAACAAATAGTCACATTAAAAAAAGAGTTTTATTATCATTTTTTTTAAATGCTCTTTTTTTTTCAATACCTGTGTAGCAAGAAAGGAACCAATGACGTTAGTTCTACATTTGAAATATTTTTTATTAAAATACACCAAAGTGTAACGTGTTGAACAGAAAATCAAATTGCTGACATGAGAGTCCACAGGAATCCATCCATCCGTTTTCTTTGCCGGTTATCCTCACGAGGGTTGCAAGGAGTGCTGAAGCCTGTCCCCGCTGTCAACGGGCGGTACACCCTGAACTAGTTACCAGCCAAACGCAGGGCACATGGAGACAAACAGCCACACACACAATCACACCTAGGGGCAATTTAGAGTGTCCAATTAATGTTGTATTTTTTTCTTGTGAGATGTGGGGGGGAACCGGAGTGCCCGGAGAAAACCCACGCAGGCACGGGGAGAACGTACAAACTCCACACAGGCGGGGCCGGGATCAAACCCGGGACCTCAGAACTGTGAGGCCAACGCTTTACCAGCTTGATCGACTGTGCCGCCTTAGTACAGTTCAGTTGTATTTAACTTTTAAGTTCAATATATTTGCATCAAATCTTGTATAATTTAAGCAATAAATTGTTTAAATATGTATTTTTCTATATTCTTGATTGATTTAATTTTAAAAAATATTGCATGCGCATGCAAAGTTATATTTGTGTATATATATATAAGTGTGTATATATATATATATATTTTTTTTTTTAATTTTTTTTTTTTTACAAAAAATAAATTGTTTTAAGTGCAGTAAGACGATGGAAGAGTCCATTGCACGAGAAGGCACAGGGCGGAGCGCTCCAAAATGACGGGAGATTAAGCATGCCGATGTGTTTCGAAGCATGCAAATTGAGACAAAAGCAGTAATTGCTGAACCTGATTAATCAGTTTTAATGAGATGTTTGAGGCCCCTGGAAATCTGGCTTCTTTTTTTGTGTGTGTGTGCCCATTTCCCCCTAATGACACGTTTGGAGTATCAGGCTGTAATTTGACAAAAATCTGTGGAGGAAAAAAAAAAAAAAGTGTATTGAATACTTTCTAGATGTTTGGCTTATGACACAACAACCCTTGGTGCACCTGAATCGCCCAAATATTCAAAACCACTTGACGGTGTCACAGGATGTCTTGAGGTGTTGACCCCCCCCCCCCCCCAACATGAAAATTGCAATTGCACCACCCAAGCCGAGTGCGAAGACGCTGATTGGATCGAAGCCAGAGAAGTAAATACCGTGCGAGCAGACGCGCTCACGGGGGGAAGTCGAGTTCACGCCGTCGCCCAAGAAAAAGAAGAAGCCGTGCAGAAAAAGTGCATGCGCGACACACGAGGATTATTTTTCATTTTCCATTTTTTTTCCTTTGTTTGTTATTGCCGTGGTGGAACGAGACATGTCCAGCAGCTAGGAAACAAAAACAACCCCCCCCCCCAAAAAAAAAAACAAAACATAGCACTACGAACAGGATCCCCGAAGCGAACCGAGGCCAGGCAAAAAAAAAAAAAAAAAATTCAATAATAAATAATTTCACGTGGAATTTCCTGTCGCTTTGCTTTGAACAATAGATTCTTTTCGTCTGCGCTTCAACCTCGCTTATTATGAATGAATAATTTAAACGTAAGCGTTTCTTGGAGAAAAAAAGCTGCCAAATGTGCGACCGTGCCATAAATCATCTCTCCGAGCTTTCTTCTCGCTTATGTTGCGGTTTGCCGCTAACATTTGCGCCTCGCTCAGGTTGTTTTACCCTTTAAGTTCTGAGATTGCCGCCATTGTTCCATGCAAATAAAGTTGTTTTTTTTTTTTCCTCATTATGCTGTTTTCCACTTTTTATTATTTCTTTTTTAATCCTGATGATGGCTTATCCATGGTTGTCGATTTACAGAAATGTGGACCCCAATAGACGTCAGGTATTTTAGAATATATTTTTAAATCATAAGACATGAGTTGATTGTTTTAAAGAGTATTTATTATTGTTGCGAGGTTCCAAAAATTAGCCATAGCCGTGCTGGTAGCTCAAACACAAGAGGGCAGTCAAGCCACAGTGAGCAGTTGATATAAAGTTCATTTTATGTATTATGATTATGAATTATATTACGTGAAAGTTATTAAATGCCAAGAAAGAGTTATGTATATTTTAAAAAGTACATTTTTATGATAAAAAAAAAGGAGGGGACTCATGAGCTGATTGGCGGAGACACCAGAGAGGCGGGACAAGCCACAACGAGCTGATTGGTCCACAAGCCAGCTGCTCAGTGAAATAATTTTTAACGTATATTTCGTTATACAGATGATAATTTTTTTATAAGCAGGATTTTGTTTGTATTAAGCGTATGTCTTTTTATTTATTTATTTATTTATTTAAAAGTACAATAATTATTGACTCGGAACAAAGGTGCGCACGTTGACGAGCCACAGGTGGTGATTGACAGCAATCATAGTTAGTGTCGTAAAACGTGAAAAGACAAAACGCGAGACACAAAGGCACTCGAAGTAGAATTAAACATCAACTCAGAGATAACAACAACAACAACAAAATGCACAGTTAAAGTTGGAAAGTGACAGCAACGCACATTTGACGGATTGTTGCAGAAGTTGAGCCGGAATATTCGCAACTGTGTGAGGAGACTTCAAGACACGACGTGAGCTCATTTTTCATTCCGGGGTCTTTTTTTTCCCCAAATAATTGTGCATTTATCCTATGAAACGTGCACGAGGATATCGGTTATGATAAGCCAAAGACGAAACGAGGACTTCTCCCCACCGTGTGCTGTCTGACTGGATAGCGCATATACATCTAGCGATGTGTCCATTGGTAGAAGCCAGTAGGCCGCCATCTTGGTACTCCCAAAACGTGTGGAAGACATTGTGAACAGGTTGGATTACGGCGGGGGGGGGGGTTTACTCAAAACTGGTCGTGTGAGCTTGACGTTTTTTCCAGTTCTGGTAACATGAAGGATTTTTATTCGACTTGGTAAGCCAAAAAAAAAAAAAAAAGGCCAAGTGCAAAGGAAAGACGTAGAACACCGAGACTACCAAGAAGCCTTGCATGTTACCTAAGGCCCGATTTCCGTGACATGTTAACTTTTTTCCGAAATGGGCTGTGAAGCACTATCATCATAACAAAGCCAAAAAAACAAAGCATTTTTTTTGTCATAAAACAGAAAATTTCAAGTCAGATAAATTTTTGGAAATAAGGACTCGCAATGGGAAAATACACGCTACACACATTGTTCATTTGTCGTCTCTGCGATGTCCTATTTCAGACAGAACATTTAAACTTGTTTCCTCGCATTTGAAAATCAAATTCAATTTGCAGAGTTCTGCATCGTGAAATCCATCAAAAAATTTCACAGAAAATGTGTTTTCTTGCTTATCCACTCATGAAGTTTGGGAAAATATTAACATCGCTTTTTTGCGAAAAACCGTCGGCCTATAAAGGTGAAGCAGAGAGTGAACAACAACAACTGAAACAAAACTTTGTTCATGTGAATTAAGGTCATCTGAAAATAAAAAGAAAAACATTTGCAAACAAACTTAAACAGTGTCAAAGTAAATCTTTCCAAGTTATCTTTGGAATGTTTTCTCACATCCACGAAACTGGCGATTAACGCACAGGTCGGCGCGGTTGTTTTGGGAGTATCAAGATGGCGGATGGCGACTTCAGTTTTGGTGGCCAGTGAGGCATCCAGATCTGTGAAGTTGTGTTTTTGCTTTAAAACATAGAATATGAAATACTACTTGGAGTACTCCACTGAGTCTGCCCTTGAATAGTTTTTTGATGGACACACTCAAGGTCACAGGCTTTTAGTTACTTATTTTGGTAGTGAGGTAACAAAAGCCGTCGTTT